>NC_136057.1:907837854-908482854 GCF_964261635.1 Lissotriton helveticus
CAGAGCACTCCGAAGTCGTGTACAACTCCGAATGCGTAGCGTGAATCTGTGTAAATATTAACTTTCAGGTTCTTGGCGTATATGCAGGCTTGTGTCAGAGCAACTAGCTCTGCTGCTTGAGCAGACAGGGTGTCAATACGGTGTGTTTCTATAACTTCAGTGTCAGTAGTCACTGCATACGCGGCTACTAGTTCTCCTGTATTTGTTCTCATACATGAACCATCCACATAAAGTGTCAGGTCGGGATCTGGTAATGGAATATCTGTCAGATCTTGTCTTGGCTTAGTCATAGTATTAACTACTTCCACACAGTCGTGTGTGGCAGGATTCGAAATAACTGACGGTAACAGTGTAGCAGGATTTAGAACGTTGCAGCGTCTGATTTCTATGTGTGGCTGGAACAGTGTCAATTCATAACCTGTTAAACGTGCAATTGTCAAGTGCTGAGTCTGTGTTCGGTTTAAAAGAACTTCCACGGAGTGTGGAACTTGTACTGTCAAGGAGTGTCCTAATACTATGGAATCACTTTGTCTGATAGCTAGTGCTGTGGCTGCAACTGACTTGAGGCACGCAGGCAGAGCCTGGGCTACAGGATCTAGTGTGCTCGAAAAATAAGCACAGGGCTTGTATTGTCCTGCTTGATCTTGTGTGAGAACAGATAATGCTGTACCTTCACGTTCTGTGACAAAAAGTGTAAAAGGCTTACTGTAGTTTGGTGTAGCTAGAACAGGAGCTTGACATAAAGCTTTCTTTAACTCATTGAAACTAAGTGTATGTTCAGATGTCCAAGGGAGGACAGTCGATAGGGCTGCCTCCTGTGTCGTTAACTGTATCAGTGGTTTAGCTAGAAATGCATACTGAGGAATCCATTGTCTGCAGTAAGAAGTAAGGCCGATAAAAGCACGTACCTCCTTCTGGGTCTTGGGCTGAGGAAGACTCGCTATTAACTGGATACGGTCTGGTGTCAACTGCCTACCCCACTTGGACAGCAAGTGGCCTAAGTAGATCACTTGCTGGACACAGAATTGAAGCTTCGAAGGGGACACCTTGTGCCCCATCTCGGCAAGAAAATATAAGACTGTAAGTGATGCTCGCTCGCAAGCACGTTCAGAACGGGCTGTGATCAGTAGATCATCGACATACTGGAGCAGGGCAGTGTCTGTTGGCATGTGAATGTTGTCTAGTTGTCTCTTAAGTGCTTGACTGTAAATACTAGGACTTTCCGTGAAACCTTGAGGAGCTCGTGTGAACATATAGCTCCTTCCATTTAAACAAAATCCGAAAAGAAACTGGCTGTCTGGATGAATGGGGACACTGAAAAACGCGTTCTTGAGGTCTATGACTGTAAAAAATGAGGCTTCGGAATCAATGGCTGTCAATAGGGAAGAGATATCTGGGACAACTGGGTACTGGGGAATAATACATTTATTGAGTTCTCGAAGATCAATCACTAATCGATATACTGGGGGTGCATTTGGATCAGTACGTTTCATGACTGGAATGATCGGAGAATTACATACATTGGAGTCAGTTTCTACAACTACTCCTTGAGCCATGAGCTCGTCAATAATTTTGGATAAGGCTGCTACAGCCTCAGGTGGCAATCTGTACTGTCTGATTCGTGGTAACACTACACCTGGCTTGAGAGTCACACGATGGGGTGTGATTTGCATATAACCTACATCAGTTGGACCTTGCGCCCATAAATGCTGCGGAACATTGGACAATCTCGGATCAAAATCTCGTAATACATAGTGACCCTTGAAGTCACGTAGAAACAGTCGTATTCCCTCTGGGGAACAACATATGACTGCACCTAATTCTTTCAGTGTTTTAATACCTAACAGATTTTCTGGACACGACTTCGTAAGTAACAGATCAGTAGTGCGGGACAATGGACCTACTTCTAGAGTAACTGGCTTAGATATCTCGTTTACAATAGGCTTTCCTGAAAATCCAAGGGAAACATTTCTAGAGCCTGAGAGCGGAGCCCCTGGAACTTCGGCGTGACTTATAGTGGTCCTACTTGCCCCTGTATCAATCAGAAACTTTCTGTCTTTCCCTAGTACTTGACTATGAACATAGGGACCCTCTTGATCTACAGGTATCTCGATGAGAGGCAAGCCTACCTCCCTCTCTAGGCTGTTTCATGAATACTGTTGATACTCTGGATACTCAGACTGTGCATACTGGTACATCTGCTGTGTAACATGCTGTGTTGCAGCAATAGGCTGCGGTGCTGGAACTGTCTGTTGTGCATTCTGTGGCTGAGAAGTCTGTGAAACTTGTTCTTGTCTAGGCGGACGTGGTCTTTCTTTAGTCTTACCGGTAGCTATGTTGTGTTTCAGAACTGCACACTCGTTTATGAAATGACCTGGCTGTTTACAATAATTGCAGGTCCCTTTAACGGGAGCTGCAGGATGACTGGCTTGATTCGTACCCCTCTTCTGACTGTCTTGTGGAACAGATTGTGCAACTAGTACTTTCATTTTCGTGTCTTTCATACGTTTCCTTTCATGATCTTGCTCTTCTCTGATTCTATTCTGGTGATATTGGAGCATCTGTAACATCTGGGACGGGGTACTAGCTTGCCATGTACTTTCGACTTTCAAAACTCGATTCTTAACTTGTGGACTTGAATTCTTGACTAATTTAGTAACAAAAAGATGAGGGTATGACTCGCTACTCGTCTTCAAGCCACTGTTTATAATAAAGCATTTCTCAAATCTAGAATAAAAATCACTAGTGTCTTCGTCTTGTTTCTGTTTACAGGCTGAGATTGCATCCCAGTCTTCCTTTTTAGTGGCTAATAATCTGGGCAAAACTTGTATTAACAATTCTGGTAATTCTTTACATTTCTCTCCAAGACCAGTACCTGGTACTCGTATCTTATCTTCAGCTTCTAGAACTGCCCAATCGATCTTTTTCTCTCCCACCTCCCATTCTTTTTCCTTGAGTTTCTCGTATACCCCTGCGGGCAACAGGACCTTTAGCATTTTAATAATATCTGGATACGTATATTCCCCCATACGGAGCATGTCCTTTAATTCTCGGTGGAACCCTGCTGGATCTTTGTCATGACAGGGAATTAATTTCTTCATTTCTAAGAGTTCCATCTTTGTAATTGGGGTGTAAACAAATACTCTTTGCATTTCACCATCTGCTGTCCTGACTGGGTGTACTTCTCGTAACGGATTCTGTCTATCTATGTAAAAGGGTTTACTTTCTGGAGGTGAAACATGAACAAAATGCGGGTTCAGGAACGTTCTATATTTGTGGCGCTGTTCTAGAATGACACTAATTAAATCGGTACCTAAACCTTTCCATCTATACTGGAGTAACTCGTTCAGGACATCGTGTAACGGACCTGGATCAGAATGTTGACCCTCATATAATGTAATGAGGTGCTGGATCATATACATACCCACCAGTCGTTGCTCGGCTGGGGCAGTTTCAGAAACATTTGTGCCACTATTTCGTCTGGAAAAGTGGTAGAATCAGTAGTCCACCGGACTGCTGATCGGACTAGTTCCTGTTCATGCATAGTACTTAACTTACTATAACCGATTCGTGATTTCAGAATATGATCGGTAGCTTGAAATATTTGTTCTAGAGAACCTTGTTCTGGTGCTGGGTGATGAAAAACTGACTTGTGTTCTAGGCGTAAATGGCGGTCTGGAAATCTAGATTTTCCTACATACGCTATTCTGGCGGGATTCTCGTCGTCTACCTCTTCAGTAGAAGAGTCATTCTCTTTCTCGCTTACTTGTGCTGCTTTACGTTGTTCGTGTAACTTTATTATTTCCTTACGAATTCTCTTGTACATACTCTCTATACTACTGATAGTTCTGTGTTTACCCTCGGCTATATTATCACTCCACCTTGTCAGGATTCTCATTTCGGCCGGATCTTTGGTCGGATAATCTTGTTCCCTTATTAAACAATTAATCAGAAATTTTAATATCATGAGCTGGATCTCAGCTTTCCTTTGGGACATGGCTTCGCCAATACTTTCTGGATCATCCCCTGTACGGATGAAACGATATATTCTGTCTAGATCTTCTTTCATATTCGGTAGGGTGTCCAAATACCCGGTCACCCGTCTTACACGGATGGAATATATAACTGTGCTATCATCACCAGCAACTGGATCATAGCGGCATTCAGTAAGAGCTCGTCGGATATCTGCAACGGACTTATATTTGGGTGTACGCTGTAACGCACTTTCATGTAACTCGACTAATGTTACACGTTGGTGTGGTGGCGGGGTACCAGGAGGACCTCCTCCTGCGGCCCCTATACTGGAATCGCCGACTGATACTCTTCGTGCTGGCGCGGCGGGAAATTGTAATGTGGACTGGACCGGGGGTACCGTAGCAGGTACTCCGGTGTCTGGAGGAGCAGGATTTACATGATTTACAGGGACTGGCGGAACAGGATTTGCATATTCTGGAACCGTGTCGTCCAAGTAGGACGAGATGAAAATATCGGCTGCGGTCGGTTTGTGACGTAGCTTGGTCGGAACTAATGGTGGCGGAAAATTACTGGATGCCTCCGGGGTCGCTTTTGGCAAGCCCTCGGCAAGAAGAGGATACATACCCTTAATGAGGGCATTCCTCTGTCTGTCTGACTGTTCGGTTTTAACTCGTTCACCTATCTCGATTAATTCCCTTTCTTGGGCTCGTTCTAAGGATTCTTTACTTAATTCTGACTTTCTGATTTCTTTTTCGGTTCTTTTATGAGATTCTTTGCGCCATAACTCGATGGCATCTTTCTGTGACTGTCTGGCTTTCTTTTTCCATAATGCTTCTTCTACTCGCATGATGCACTCGGCATCCCACGTACCTGATACGGGCCATCTATACTTTTCTTCTAACTCTTTGGTGTACTCTACCCATAAATCTAGATATAATATGGCACTTATGCCATGCTTCTGATACATAAAATGACCTGGACTGTCCCTAGGCGGGACAGGAACTGCTGCTTCTAACAGACCTTTTCTGGTTTTTAACTGACGTAGTTTAGAAAATAAAGGCATGACTGAACTGTAATCTAGACACAATACAATACAAAATGAACACGATAATTACACCACTCTCATACCACGACATTAAAATACATGAAGAACATTTGAAATAACAGTTCGGACAGAATACTACCTGGAATACGGAAAACAGAATACATGAATTTTCTCGAGAACAGAACTGACTAGAACAGAAACTAGATGCACTGCTGAAACAGTACGAAACTTACCGGTCTCATAAAGAGACACGTCAGGACCCGTATCCACCGAAGTGGACACTTCGTTTTGGGATCTGTGTACCACCAAACCCCACGGACCAGGGACAATTAGATTGACCCTGTCTAGATACTACCCCAGCAACGGTACTCACCGGGCAGCAAGAACGGAAAGCCTAGGACTGGACTGGACTGCTTCGACGCCGGACGGACGAACTTCGGACTTCTGTTACGGGTGGGCCTCCGGATACCTCGGACCTTGGACTCTCGGCTTGGGCTCTGGTCGGGACTCGCCGCGTTCCTCCACCGCCTCGTCTGGATGCTGGACCGCAACCTCCGTCTCCTCCGTGGGCCTGAGGGATACTTGAAGCAGAAATATCTGCACGTGGCCGGTATGGTTCCGTCACGGCTGCAGAGGGTCAGGGGGCATACGTGGCTTCACCGGCGCGTGGGGAAAGGGCAAGTCCCTGTTCGGGCGCCATTATGTGGTATATAAATAAATAATACCGGATCTAGGTTTGACTGGACATAGTAATAACAGATAGCTCAATAAATAAGAGTCAAGATTCGAGGTAGTAGGAGTTTGCAGGTTTAATACAGCATAAAGGACAGGAACAGGACAACCTGCACAGGAATAGGATGGCAGAGCCCTGCAGGGGGGACAGGGAATGAGCGCGCTAACTTTAATAACAATGTACAACATATATATACTAAAACAATTGCATTACAGTGAATACAGTAGGCGGAGCAGTGGGTGTGGTCAATAGCAGTCGCGAAAGATAAGGGTGAAAGTGGGTGTAACAAGAGGCGTATACATGGACATGTGATGTAAACGTAACAGAATATGTCATAAATGGGGCGGAAACATGGAGGGGGCTACCTAAGGAGCCGGGACCTCTAACCTAATGGTGCGCGCAAACTGACAATGACGTGTTACTAGGAGAAGCTGGGGGCTATGAACTCTGCGCTAGGAGTAGAGACTGAAGTCTGGAGAGTCAGGGCGACATGTACCTAAACCCTATCTAGTATCTAATGTTTAGAGGACATGTTGATATAAACTAAGAGTCAGGAGGGGAGAGGCTAACAGACTCTAAGACTGGAGCATGCATTATTCTACATGTAGTGCGTGTTGAGGAATATTAAATGACCATAAATACAGTATTTCTCTTACATGGAGACGTAAGGGCTAGACGATGACGGAAACTATTGATGCGATTCAGTAGCTTAGGAATGCAGAGAAGGAGGGCTAGACTGATAACTAGAATCATAACATACTCTTGGCAGACTCGTAGGCAGAGCCAGGCTGAACCGGGCACTGTGAGGCAGGAAGTAAGTGAAGGGTCGAGGATACAGGTGGGGGCTGTATCGCTCCTCAGCGAGGGCTCAGGAGACAGGAGCTGAATCTGGTGTCCGGGCCCTTTTGAGGCCTAGAAACGGGGACTTTTCAATGAAATAACGTGCACACTGAGAAACGTGGCAACGTAACTTTACATAGGCCTAATACTCGTAGCTTTCACGAGAACTGGAAACTGGCATACTAGAGATGGACACAACTGTAATTGCGTCTTTAATCAAACATGGGGAATACATATGCATATTAATCATGCACACATAACATAAGATGGGGGACATGTAGGGACACAGAACATGGCAAAATTTACTTTTCCACATTATGCAGAGGGCGGGGGGGGGTCCGGGGATAGGAAGGACACTGGGAGGCTGATGCGGTGGAGGCAGTGTTCAAAACACCAAGCAAAACAAGTGACGTCAGGCGGGCGCATGCACTTCCGCGCAGGCACAGAGTGTTCTTGGTTGCTTCTCCGACACCTGCCCGCCCATCCATCGGGAGCCGGGCAGAAGGAGCCCACACGAAAACAGGACAAGAAAAGAGCCTGGTGAGGTGAGGTAAGGGCGAGGGGGGAGCCTGTGTGTATGCAGTGTGTGTGTGTATGCGACGGCGGGGGTGGGTTCTCTGTATGCGTGCGTGTGTGTATGTGCGCTCGTGTGTGTGTCTCTGGTGAGGTAAGGGGGGAGCGTGTATGTATGCAGTGTGTGTATGCAGTGTGTGTGTGCGCATGTGTGTGTATGCGACGGCGGGGGTGGGTTCTCTGTATGTATGGGTGCATGCATGGGTACTCGTGTGTGTGTGTGTGTGTCTCTGGGTATGCGCATGCGTGTTGGAGCTTCCGAGGCAGGAGAGGGGCACGGCGCCGTGCACGCCCACGAGGTGCAATCTGTGCTTGTGCACCCTCTCTTGTCCACATTCCCAGAAACGGGTGACAATAGATGTCTTCGCAGACTAAACAATGCTTCGCATTGCTTACGTCTAGCTCGACCTAAAAAGGGGCAATAATAAGAGAGAGAGATCAAGTCAACGGTTTTGTGAGCAACATCTTTCTGGTAGAAAAGAAAGACAAAGGTACGCGTCCAGTTATAAATCTGCGAGAGCTGAATGATTGGGTGGTTTACCACCACTTCAAAATGGAGGGGATACACTTGCTGAAGGATGTGTTGATGAATAGGGACCGGATGACCCTACTGGACTCAAAGGATGCCTACCTTACAATTTCGATTTGCATGGATCATCAAAGGTTTCTGAGGAATGATCAGATGTGGAAGTTTGTTTGCTTGCCTTTCGGCCTATCGTCGGCACCCTGGTGCTTTACGAAGGTTCTAAGGCCTGTGGCAACATATCTGAGAGTGAGAGGTGTACGCCTGATAATTTATTTAGATGACATACTGTTGATGGATAAAGACAGGAGGCCTCTGCTATCGCATATGAGACTAGCTGTAGGCTTACTGGAATCCCTGGGTTTCGTGGTAAACAGAACAAAATCACAGTTTGTACCAAGTCAGCAAACCCAATTTGTATGTTTTGTAGTGGACATGGTGAAAGAGGTATTTAAGGTGCCCAAAGGATTCGAAAGGAAATCAGGAATACTCTCAGGTCAAAATGTATCTCTGTAGTTCCCACCCGATCTACACAACATCTTCTCTCAACATGCTCTTCACCATTTAATTGTGCAGCATTATGTTGCTTCCTAGCTACGTTTATGCTATATAAATAAGAAAACATATTTTAAAAATGATAAAGAGTGGGCTTTGGGTCATTGGCAGGTTAGGGTCAATCACCTTCAGGCTGGACTTTTAGACCGTGTCAATGCATCTTTGGTCAGGGCACAGAAGTATTTCAATCTCATCATCATGCTATTGGGTGTATTATTCTGCCTTGCTGGAGTCCTCCTTTGCAAAGAACTGCACTGTTTTTAGGAGCAGCCGGCAATGACTATTTTCTGGAAAATAATCCCCACCTCCCCCAGTAAAATCAACACGTTTTACAATATAAACAATTAGTTGAAATATGTACGAAAAAAGTATGTAAATGCACTATAATATATGTCAATAGGGGCTTTCACCCAGATTTCTTCATCTATAGGTCTGTTGCTGTGTCATTCACATTTACTTTCCGCCCACTACAGCATACAGCATCGGGCAATGGATCAGCTCAGTTCAGTCAGCCATTGGATAACTTCACTGTGAGTGATGACATTTTGCTCTTGCACAAGGTGCACATCCACATAAAAATGTAGTCCCCTTAAATGTCAGAGACTACTATAGCCACATGTGCTTTTTGATTTAAAACAAACAAAAAAACTTTTACCACAGATAACAATCATTAGCAAAGATAAAATATTGGCAGCAAAAGTCCAGACATATTGACTTTGCTAATGCTTTTAAAATGGAAGGCCGCAGTCTGTTCTGCTTCTAGGAGATACACATTGATGAATGATTTCAAATAAAGGCTATGCGTTTGAAGTAATCTGATGAAAGCTGCCATTCAACCAGTGACTCTCCTTGTGATATGAGTGGAGAAAATTCGACCCACCCCACAAGTTATCACGGTCAGTCATGACTAACTGATCTAGTGCTGGCTTAATTTCATGCTTTGCAGTTTATTATTACACTTTTACTTTTATTATTATAAAGTCAAGACTGCAACATCAAGAATGCAAAGGAAAACTATCTGATCAGCTATGCATGCCTGACATGGGACAACTTATTATCTCAAGAATGGGCTACAGGAAATTAATGAAACTTCCTGTGTGCTTTCTGCCTTTCAACTTCTTACCCTCTCTTTAATCCCTCAGTTGCAAATAGGGGGTAGTAAGGTGATTTCATCAGAGTTTTAAGAATGCTTGATGTGAAGTCTGCTCCAGCTGTCATTTTCGAAAACTGATATACACGTCCAATCTGTCTGATTTGTGCTAACTCTAGATGCACTAACCTTACCTGGTCTGCAGCTTTGCCCTTGCCCGCACCATTATGATCATAATGGGCCTCTGTATTTCCCCTACACTGCTTAATATTGTGCAGGGGACTCTTAAGTCGAACCTTTGCTGTCAAAGAGGAGCAGGAGGTGGGCCCTTGTCATCATCAATCTTCTGCTGCATGGGATACCAAAGGTGTTTGCATGGGGCACCAAGTACCTGTAAACCTTGCTGTCATAGAGGAGGTGAAGAAGGAGGTGGGCCCTCATAATCAACAAGCGCTATAAAGTGCCATTAGCTGCCCCACTGCATGGAAGACCAAATACTTTTACCGGGGACACCAGGTCCCAGGAACCTTTGTTGTCATGGAGGACGTGGGCCCTGATAATCAACAAGTGTTGTAAAGCACCAACACTTGCACAGGAGACCAGCCAAAGACTTTTAGAGGGGACCCCAACTTCCAGGAGCCTTTTCTGTCATGGAGGAGGAGGGCCTTCATAATCAATGAGCGCTATGAAATACTGCTACCTTCCCTGCTGAGTGGGAGACCAAAGACCTTTATAGGAGACTCCAAATTCATGCAAACGTTGTTGTCAAGGGGGAGAAGGTGGAGGAGGTGGCTCTTGTGATCAACAAGCATTATTATAAAGTCCTGTTACCTGTCCCACTGCGGGCCCGTTCCATGCCCGTCAAAGCCAGGCAAAGGCAGGGCAGGGCCACCCCTCTTGGTTTTCATTTTTAAAAAGTGTTATGTGATTTGTGCCATTAATCCTTGTTGAGTTGTTTGTCTGCTATGCCTATGATGCACTATCTACATTGTTTTTCATAATTGGGACTGAATTAAGGAGAACTCAATTGGTTCAGCTCTTTTTTCCTTTAGATTTTAGTTTGTGGCTTTAAATATTGCTCTTGATTTGCTGTACCCTATAATGGCTGCTATTGCACTTCCTATTTTTTCATTAATGTGCCTCGTGAGAAACTGTGTGTTTGGTTGAGGGGGGTGTGAGCCCTTCTCAAGCAACAGCCACTATCTTCGACAGGGTAAACCGGAAAATGTCACTAAATTAACCTGTGCATAACCCACTTGTAGGATGGCAGAAAAGCATTCAAGGCAATATGTAAATTATTTTTGCAGCACTCAAATAGCAATAAGGTAAAAACACAACACAAGGAAAGCCGCATACAATTTTAGAAAAAAAAGAGTGAATAGAATGACGCCAAAACAACAGAAATCTAATCAGTAAAACTGGAGATGTGTAATGTTAAAGATTTAGGTAAAAGTAGTGCCAAAAGACGCAAAGCACCAACTAAGTTCATCTGGTTGCCTTGGACAGGGACCAGGGCAGGGAGACAGGGAGGCATTTTCAGAATTGTGACTTACAGTCAAATTCTAGCATTAAAAGTGGATTCTAAAGTACAAGTCTCTAGACATCAAACATGATATTTCCATCTCTTCCCAAACAAAGTTATCATTTAGTAAATGTAGTAAGGTAACCCAATATTATCCTATGGGAGAGATAGGCCTCACAGTAGTGAAAAACTAATTTATGAGTTTTTTACTCCCAGGACATGTAAAACTTAAAAGTATATGTCCAATTTTTTAATCCAATGCACTGTGCTCTATGGGTTGTTTAGGGCCTACCCTAGGGGTGACTTATATATACATTGAAAGGGAGCCTTAGGCCTGGCCAGGGATTTATTTTTCCTTCTCTAATTACAGTTTAAAACTGCATACAGACTGCAATGGCAGGCATAGGACATGTTTTATAGGTCTACTTAAGTGGGTGGCACAAGAGGTGCTGGTGGCCCACTAGTAGCATTTAATTTACCAGTCCTGGTTCTATGGAATACCACATAAGTAGCGACTTGTAAGTAAATGAAATATGTCAAATAGGTGTAAGCCAATTTTACCATGTTTTAGGGAGTGACCACAAGCACTTTTGCACTAGTTGGCGCTGGTAAAGTGCACAGAGTCCTAAGGCCAACAAAAAACAAATTCTGCAAAAAGGGTGGGCTGAAGGCAAAAGGTTTGAGGTTGACCCTGAGGAGAGGGCCACATCCAACATGCTGGTAGATTGTTTTCTCTTGTGGTTTCAGCTATTTGCTTAAAGCAAAACTATGTGGAAAAGACTAGCTGCTTATAGCCAGATATGTCATAAGAATTCAAAGAAATCAAGCAAACATACTGTTGAGAATTGTTCAATTGATACTATTGCTACTCTGATGGAGGAGGTTGAAATTGTTATTGCATGCAAACGATTCAACAAAGGATGTTTTGTTAAATGGGATTTAGGTGAGAAAATTGTTTAAAAAGAAACCTCAACTTCTGAAGAACCGTGAAGAGGACCCAAAACCTGACATTTGCATAGACTTGGTCTATGATAGGGTCCACATTGCTAGTATCTGAAAAAACGTTGAAGGACTAAAGTGGATGTGTTTATTTAGAAACTACTGTGATTTGTATGAGCCTCACGTGCATATATCACTCCTACCCATAAGGGGGGAATTATAATGATTTAGAAAAGGAGTGAGGTAGTAAATTATATCCTTAGAGAATATCTATTGATCCATCATGTAAATCTTTTGATGACACATGCAATCTGACTAAGAAATTTAAATTGGAGATATTCGATCTTAAACAGGTTGTTGACTCACTATTTGATCTTTTCAAATAACTTTTTAATAATAATGTTGTTGAACAATCTAAATAAATGGAATTCACGGAAGGCCCTTATAACATTTCCATTTTGTCGCCCTCACTGATTGGTCATGGGGAAGTAAATAAAAAAAGCCCTCTCTGCGGAGATAACCACTTTGAGCTCACAGGGGAGGCTGTCCTGTGGCAGCAGAGAGTGCATTATGGCTGGGGAGACAAGTTGCAGTCATTCTAATCAAAGGTTTATTCCACCATGCAAGGCTGTAATAACTGAGCATGACAAAAGGTACACAGGAGAGTTGGAAATAAGTTTGATAATAGATTAGATTACAAACTGAGAGATGAATGAAGCAGTGAGTCACAAGTACCCTACTATCAAGATATTTCATCCAAATATGCACTGATTTGCAAAAAGTCAGTAGGGCTCAGTCGACACATTTAAATGCCATATTCCTAAACCATGTTCCAGAACTATGGCAAGGCCTACAAAAGAAGAACAAATCTCTAAAATAAATAAGGTAATACATTGTATGAAAATGACCGGCAGTGCTGCTCTACTTCATTTCAGGTATAATTTATGCTGAGCGCCATTTGAACTTGGCAGACAAGTGCGATCACATAGAGGTAAATCTTGTAGATTTCAAACCTGTCCATGGACTTGTCTTGCTTGAACATAGATAATCTTTATTGGGTGGTTCTGAGATTAATTTTAAAATAAGACCACCACAAAAACCTGAGCCTGTGTTGCTAATGTCAAATAATGTCAACACTCCATGTTCTAACATACGCCCCAACCCAAAATCTGTGTGGACTCCTTGGGTGCAGCTGAGTGACTTCCAGGGTATCCGAGGAGTGGTTCACTGATCTCAGTCTTGACATCAAAAGTGATTCTCTTTTCAAGGCTCTTAACTATCAAAAATAGAAATTCGAGGACTAGTGTTTTCCCCCCAGACAGTTTGAGTTATTTAAGCAATGTCAATTCCCTCTGGTCCTAGCATAAATTCTATGTGCTCTGTAATCTCTGAGAATTCCAATTCAGTGAATACTACAGAAAAACCTTTGACTTGCTTAGTTCGAATATAGCTGGTATCAATTTTTAATAAGCAAATTGAAATTGGGGCTTGTTCATTGATCATTTCTACTTTTGTCTATTACAGGAAAAATTGGCTCATTTTGCAGTGTATAGATGGGGTTTAAAACTTTTAGAATTGAGGCCCCTGGCTCAGATATAGGGAGACCCTCAGGTGGCTTAACTGTTAGGGTTAAAACATGACAAGATTGTAAACTCAAACAGATTAACACGAAGTAGCATGATATCCTAGGATTAACTATCCACTTTCCCTGAAATCAAGATGACAAGAACAACCAACACAGGCATAGCAGACCCGATTCAGTGCCCCCAGACCCAACTACCAAGCTAAGGATGCATTTATTGGGCGTGGGCATCACGCCCCAAACACCCACCCTGAAGACCCAAATAGCAGGCAGTATGAATAATAATTCCCCCTGTAAAATTCATAAATTAACTGTGGTGGAGCTCAGCATGAGGTTTTCTAATGGGTTTTAAATATATTGCTAGACTGCAAACACTTTCCATCATTGTACTGCCACTAGGCCTACACCATCTTGCATTGACTCTATACTTAATTGACACATATGGCAAATTCACCCTTCAAATGCCATTTGCTTTACAAAAATGAATTGTAATGTACATCATTTCCAATCATGTTCACGTGGTCACTTTGGATTTGTAAACATGAGCAGGGTTTACTTACTTCTTTAGGGAGAGTGTTTACGCTGCTAAGCCCACTTGAGTGAAAGCCGCTGGCTGTAGTCTGTATGTCTTCCAGGTTGAAGATGCAAAGGGCTGTGCTTCCAGAGGCACTGAGGGGTGTTCCCAGCGTGAATATTCCCGCCCAGAGATCCCCTCCCTTCGACCTCTGGATGAGGGATGATGACACAAGGGTCTTTGTTGCTCGTTGGTCATCGCAGACAAGAGTCGCCTCACCGGTCAGCAACAGCGATAAATCTTTGCTACTATACTTTGTAATGACCATTGTGGGCCCACCACCTGTGCTGTTGAAGCTGGAAGGTGTGAATATGTAATCTTCCCACACAAAAGCATCAACAAAATGTAACGTCTCGGTGTTATTCAATTTAAGCTGGTTGTTCTCAGACGGAAGTAGGCCGTAATAGATAACAATAGCATTCTTTGCCCCTGTCGTGTCTTCACTGCTGATCAGTGCTGCTATGGCCAGGTAGGTCTTTGTTTGAAGTTTGAAGACGGTGCCGTGAGAAGGCTGGCCTGCGGTGCTCGACACCACTTTTGGTACTGTCTTTAAGACTTGGCCCACATCGCTGAGGTTGCGCTTTTCAATCGTGCCTTCCCAGGTCCAGCCCGTGTACACCACGCCGTCTTCCTGGGACACCAGCAGCAGGTTGTTGGCCTGGGTATGGTTCTCCGGGTGTTGGTTTTCTATGCCCGCTGAGGCGTTGCGTTCTAGCTGCAGCCGGGTGTCCAACTGATACAGCCGGTTCCCGGAGGTGATGAAAACGTGCCTCTGGCTGATGGCGACATTGGCTATCGGGTCCCCTGGCTTGAAGGATTCCCCTCCTTGGCACCGCGCTCCGCTGAGCAGGACCGACAGCCAGAGGAGGGCAGTGCCCGCGCCCTCGGCGGCACTGCGGGAGTATGTCCACTGCATGGCGTAAGGCGTGCCGTGGCTGAGCCGACGAGAGCTCCGACGTCCATGCCCTGCAAGGGGGAATGCTCGGCGCTTGAAGTCTGTCGAGGCTTCCTCTTTTTGCTGAGGGGTCAGGGTTGCGGGAGGAAGCGTGCGTTCTTCTCGCCTCTGCCCAACTTCCGCGACTCCCCAACAGCGCGGCGGACTCTTGCAGCAACGTACTGAGTGTCAGATGGGTGGGGAGCACACTTCAGCCGAGCGCAAACACGCACGGTGGAGGGTGATGGTTAAACAAGGATAGTGCATCATGTGGAGTGACCCCAAGTGAGATCTGTTTTTTCATTAACGGCAAACAAAATATTAAAACATCACAAGGAATGTCATACAATCGACGATTCTCTATACGAACCGGGATCTTTTTTTCTTCTTTTTTACATTAATATTTATTACATTATTTATGTTTGAGGTGGGGCTGAAATACTAATATTGCGAAATTCAAGACATGTAAAGTTTTAGGCCCACGCACAAGGAGTATTAAGTTTATCTAGGACAAGAAGTACACTACTGGCCCTGGCAGGCAAAGTCCAACTGAACAGCCCCGGGATTCTACGTTTCCATAGCAACTTTAAGAATGTCATTACATAGGTTAAAACATTAGGAATCCCCCCTCCCTCAGAGAAAACAACATGTAATACATAACGTAACAGACGAGAATTCGTCTTCATGCTACTACAGGGTAGCAAAAGTGAAAAGAGAATCCATCAATCATCAATCATAGCATTTGTAAAGCGCACTACGTAACCGTGAGGGTCTCAAAGCGCTGATGGGAGGGAGGGAGAATGCTGCTACTCAGGGCACAAGTCCTAAAAAAAGAAGTGGGGGGACGCTCCATGTTAGGTGGTGTCACCCGAAGTGACGTCACGACAGGAAGTGGCGTAACGAAATGTAGGCCCCTCGCATTAACAAAGGTTACAAGGCGATGGGGGCAGGTTCAAATGGCATGAGAAGCTCAATGAAAAACGGTAATCACCAGCTCATGCTGCCTTACGTGGAGGGTTTTGTTGCGGGGCGTGGTGATATCCAGATTAGACTACATGAATGTAGTCTCCACTGGGCTTCCTATCTGCTAAATGTGCAGGAAGAATCGCAAAGCCAGAGCTATTTATTAAATGAAAGTCAAGCATATTACCCTTGCACTAGTTGAGCTGCACTGGTTGGCAATCAACAGCAGCGTTAACTGTAACATGCACTACCTACCGTGTTTACCACGCCACCTTTGATCAGTATCTAAAGAGTTGTTTGTCAGAAGCGAGCTTCCATTAAATCTCAGGACAAGCGCCGGCTGCAGTATCCTGGCTCAAGAATGTCTGCATAATGAACGATTTCCCTGCAAACCAGCCTATGTTTGGAAAGGTGACCTGCATCGAGCAGGAATGCATACCTGCCTGCTCGAGGAGTTGTACTGGGCCTGCCAGAGAAGCCAGACTGATCCACACGCAAAATGGGGAGCATGTGGCTACAAGAGCTCTGTTTGCCCTCTGTCGACAATAGGAGGTGAGGTTTGCCGAGTGCTGAGCGCGCGCGCAGG
Source organism: Lissotriton helveticus (assembly GCF_964261635.1). Classification (NCBI taxonomy): domain Eukaryota; kingdom Metazoa; phylum Chordata; class Amphibia; order Caudata; family Salamandridae; genus Lissotriton; species Lissotriton helveticus. The sequence goes on from NC_136057.1 coordinate 907,854,289, forward strand.
TGCAGCCTCGGGTACCGGCTCCATCTTTTGGGCAGTGGGGACGGCGTCCACCCGGTAAAAACCCGGTAAAATAAGTGAGGGGACGCCGTCCACCCGCGTGGTACCCCGACTCGAGCCCTGCTGCTACTGCTCAAAAAGCCAGGTCTTGAAAAGTCTTCTGAAAGTCAGCAGGTCTTGGGTCTGATGTACGTGGATGGGGAGGGTGTTCAAGGTCTTGGAGGCGAGGTGGAAGAAAGATCTACTGCCGGAGGTCGCTCTTCGGATGCGGGGGACTGTGGTGATGGCGAGGTCGGTGGAGCGAAGTTGGCAGGTGGGGGTGTACAAGCTGAATCGTTGGTTGAGGTACGCTGGCCCGGTGTTGTGGAGTGCCTTGTGTGCGTGGGTGAGGAGCTTGAAGGATATCCTCTTGTTGACGGGGAGCCAGTGCAGGTCTCTCAGGTCGGGTGTGAAGTGGCTGCGGCGAGGGATGTCAAGGATCAGGCGTGCAGAGGCATTCTGGATACGTTGAAGTTGTTTCAGGTGTTTGGCCGAGGCTCCTGCGTAGAGGGCGTTTCCGTAGTCCAACCTGCTGAGGGCAAGGGCCTGGGTGACCGTTCTTCTTCTGTCAGTGGGGATCCACTTGTAGATCTTGCGGAGCGAGCGGAGGGTGTTGAAGCAGGAGGAGAAGACGGCGTTGACCTGCTTTGTCAAGGAGAGGGTGGAGTCGAGGATGACCCCTAGGTTGCGTGCGTGGTCGGTGGGTGTTGGAGCTGTTCCCAGTGCTGTCGGCCACCAGGAATCGTCCCAGGCCGAGGGGGTGGCACCGAAGATGAGGACCTTCGTCTTGTCCGAGTTCAGCTTCAGACGGCTGTTCTTCATCCACTCGGCGATGGCTTTCATTCCTTCGTGGAGGTTGGTTTTGGCGGTGCGGGGGTCTTTGGTGAGGGAGAGGATCAGCTGGGTGTCGTCGGCGTAAGAGATGATGTTGAGGTTGTGCAGTCATGCGACGTGGTCGAGCGGTGCCATGTAGATGTTAAACAGCGTTGGGCTGAGGGATGAGCCCTGGGGTACGCCACAGATGATCTCGGTGGCTTGGGAGGGGAAGGGGGAGGCGGACGCTCTGTGTTCTGCCAGAGAGAAAGGAGGTGGTCCAGTCCAGGGCCTTCTCTTGGATCCCGGCGTTGTGGAGGCGTCTGCGTAGTGTGCGATGGCAGACCCTGTCGAAGGCGGCATACAGGTCCAGGAGGATGAGGGCCACAATTTCTCAGTTGTCTAGCAGGGCCCTGATGTCGTCGGTGGCAGCGATGAGGGTAGTTTTGGTGCTGTGGTTTCTGCGCTACCCGGACTGGGACGGGTCCAGGATGCTGTTCTCCTCGAGGTAGCGGGTCAGTTGTTTGTTGACGGTCTTCTCGATGACTTTCAGGAGCAGGGAGATGGGCCGGACGTTCTTGAGGTCCTTGAGGTCCGCCTTGGGTTTCTTGAGTTAAGCATTGATCCCGGCGTGCTTCCAGCTCTCCGGGAAGGTAGCTGTTTCGAAGGAAATGTTGATGGCTTCCCGGAGATGGGGTGCGATGGCGCTGCTGGCTCTGTTGAATATGTGGTGTGCGCATGGGTCTGACGGAGATCTGGAGTGGATGGTGTTCATGATTTTGATGGTGTCGTCGTTGTTTATGTTGGTCCAGGAGAGCAGGCGGTCGGTGTGGATGGTGGTCGTGGGGGGCGGAGGCCTCAGTGGTTGTCGGGGGTGGTCGTGGAGTTGAAGCTGTAGTGGATGTCTGCAATCTTGCGATGGAAGAAGGTGGCAAGCGAGTCGCACAGGTCTTGCGAAGGTGGGATGTCGTTGGAGCTGGGGTTGGAGAGTTCCTTCACGATGTTGAAGAGCTCTTTGCTGTTGTGTGTGTTGTTGTCCAGGTGGACTTTGAAGGAGGCCCTTTTGGTGGTTTTGATGAGGTGATGGTGACTGCGGGTAGTGTTCTTGTGGGCTGCGTAGCTGTCCAGTGTTCGTTCACGGTTCCATTTCTTTTCTAGCTTTCAGCAGGTTTGCTTGGAGGCCTGGAGGTCTTCGGTGAACCAGCTGGCTTTCTTGCTAGTGTGGCTATTGGAGGGTTTCTTGAACGGGGCGAGGGTGATGGCGCAGTTGTCGATCCACTGTCTGAATATGCGGGCGGCGGTGTCGAGGTTGGTGGGATCGGCGGGGAGGCTTCAGGCGAGGGTGGTGGTTAGCTGGTCTTCGGTGACTTTGCTCCAGCAGCGGCGAAGGGTCTGTTGGGTGTGGTGGTGCGTTGTGGGTTTCTGGAAGGTGAAGTGGATGCACTGATGGTCGGTCCAGTGGAGTTTGGAGGTGTGGTTGAAGTAGATGTGGGGTGTCAAGACTTACTTTTTAAGAATACCTCAAAGGTCTTCTTCCTACGGCTTGCACAGGAACAGAGATGCTGAGTCCCGAAACCCCTTCAGAAATGTTTTGGAGGTCAAATAGAACTGAGCCTCTAAACCATTCATTGGGGGGAAGGGGGAATTGGATAAAATAACAAAGAGAAGAGAAGAGACTGGTCCTGAGCCGCTCCTTCGGTTCTTCGTCTTCTACTTTCGTTATCGTTAATGAACCTAGGGAAAAGAATACATTTATAATCTACATATTTCCTCTCTATCTATGTGTCTATCAATCTTGTATCCTATGGGCACCTACCGGGAACTCTCAAGAACTGCGCCCCTCTTCTGTTTCTATTATTTCCTTTTCTAGTTATCGTCTTGCCTAATTAGTTGTACCTGTAACCATAAGATACTATTATTGCTTATGTCCTTGTCTATGCCTCCTTATATATCTTTCTTATTATCAGTTCACTTACTTCACTAATTACATATTATTTCTGTACTCTTATTTCTTCATCCTAAGAATTCTGATTACGTCTTGCAATAAGGCTTCTCCTTCTGAAAATACACAACTTCATTAATCGTCTGTCAATCTTATTATGGTTTTCTATTTAGCTCTTGTATAACTACACTTACTCTCGGTAGTTGCCTGTATCTTCTTTTAGTGGTTGTTATTTCACTATCTTCTCTGAATAATGTCGTTCTTTCTAATGCCTCTTTTCTTGTTCTTTAGGTAATAGTATAACTTGACTAACCTTAAGTGAATCTATTTACAATTTTCGCTGTAAGTATTATCGCTCAATACATTCCAAACTTATCAATACAATGCTCTAATTTCCTGGTCACTTAGCTCTATGCTTCTTATGTCGCTGTGTTCTCCTAGGTACTCATATCTTCCTCTCGTCTCGCTGAAGCTCTGTCGCTACCGGTAGATGACGTCGTTTCACTGGTAAGTATTCTTTCAAGAATATCCTGTAAATATTTTCGTTGTCTTCAGGCCTTTTCCTCTATAATTCTTTTTCTATAACTCTACACACTTCTGAACTAACTAACACACTTCGGTACTAACTATAATATCTTCTGACTGAAAATACTCGAGAAGTCGGACTTGCTGCTTGCTCGGGCGAAATCTCAGGTGAAGTGCGCACTTCACAGAGGGCTCGCGCCTCACCTGAACCATCGGACTGTCACGAGCAGAAAGACTAGACCGTTATCTGGTCTTCGACATCGGCGGCCATCTTAGAACGCCAATACCGAACTATTGCGGTCCAGGAATTCTTCTTTGGTTGTATCTTACTGAATTTACACCTTCCGGTGCGTATCAAAGCTAGGGTTTGAGTAGGAGTCCTGACAGTACCCCCCACCAAGGGAGGTCCTGCCACTCTTGGTTTTGCAGGAAATCGTTGATGAAAGGACCTTACTAATCTTGGGGCATGAACATCAGTATTCAATTCCCAAGATCTTTCTTCAGGACCGTAACCCTTTCAGTCTATTAGATAATACAGTCTTCCTTTTGATTTCTTGGAATCTAGAATCTCTTTAACTCCAAACTCTGTGCCATTCTCCAAGTGAATTGGTTTTGGTGGTAAGATCTTTCGCAAATTTGTAGGTGCCTTCTTCAGCAAGGAAACATGGAAAACTGGATGAATTCTCAACTTCTCACTCAGGCAAGTTCAATCGATAAGTGACTTCGGACATCTTTTCTTCAATTTGATACGGACCAATAAACCTAGGTTGGAATTTCCTATTGCCTTATAACCTAAGGTTTTTTGTGCTTAACCAAACATGATCCCCTTTTTCTAAGGAAGGTCCCTGACGTCTTTTTCTATTTGCGTATTCTTTGTGCTTTCTTTTGGCCAGATCTAGGTTCTTAATCGCACTTTGATGTACTTGTTCTAGATGTGAGACTACCTCCTTAACTGCTGGAACTGTCTGATCTATTTGCTTTATTGTCAGATTAGGATGTCTCCCATAGTTCATGTAAAATGGCGAAAAACCAGTATAAAATTTTTTGGCATTATTGTGAGCAAATTCTGCGGCCCACAGATAATCTGACTAACACCCATCTTGTTTTAGAAGAAATAGCCTCAGATACTGTTCTAATTCCTGGTTTACCCTCTCAGTCTGCCCATCTGTTTCTGGGTGGTAACTGGTGGAGAACCTGACCTCTGTGCCTAAGCCTTCCATAAAGGCTTTCCAGACACAAGATATAAACTGGGAACCTCGGTCTGAAATAACCACCTTAGGAATTCCATGTATTTTGACTATTTGTGTGCTGAAAATTACTGCTAATTCTCTGGCAGTGGCAACACCTTTTATTGCTGTGAAATTAGCCATTTTGGACAGAGAGTCAAATACTACTAAAATGGTGTTGTAACCCTGACTGAGTGGTAAATCTACTATGAGATCTAAGGTTACCGTGTGCCAGGGATAGGGTGGTGTGGGTAAAGGTTGGTGTAACCCTTTCTTAGCCTGCCGTTCAGATTTTGCCTGAGATGCAAATTTCACAGGACTTAACGTATTGCTCAATATCTGTGCTCATATATGGCCACCAGTAATGTCTCTTGACGATGTCGTCAGTTTTTGCTTCTCCTTTGTGTCCTGCTAATACCCCATCATGACATTCGAGCATGGCTTGTCGTTGCAACTCATTGGTATGTAGATATAAGGCTTCTTGAACATAAGGTAAATCATGGATGATTTTTCTTCCGGTTCCTTCTTTTGCCCATTTTTGCATGTCTTCTGGACTCATGACTTCGGCCACATGCTTTTCTAAGCTAAAACACCAATGATTCTTGTCTCAGGAATTATTGTTTGCTCTCCTGTGCTGATTTTTTGACCTTCTGTGCCAATTCTGGATAACGCATCAGCCTTTCCATTTTGTGTTCCCGGTCGATAGGTGATTACGAAATCGTAGTCAGCAAAGTACAAAGACTACCTCAGTTGTCTCGGTGTGAGTGTCCTGGCTGTCTTTAGGAACTTTAGGCTACGATGATCTGTGAACACTGTTACCTGATGCTGGGCTCCCATAAAATGATGTCGCCACTCTTTGAATGCATCCTTAATCGCCAACAATTCTTTCTCAGTAATTGTGTAATTACTTTCAGCTGGGTTTAATTTCCTTGATCGATAAGCCACAGGGTGGAGTTGGCCAGTTATCTTATTCCGTTGGGATATAACTCCCCCGACAGCCTGATCCGAGGCATCAGTCTCCACATAAAATGGTTCCGCAGGATCAGCGTGTTGAAGGATTGGTGCGGTGGTGAAGTCTTTCTTTAAAGACTTAAAGGCTACTTCAGACTCTTCTGACCATTCAAAACGAGTCCCTTTCTTTAACAATTGTGTGAGAGGAAGAATCTTTCGCGAGAACTCACTAATGAAACTTCGGTAAAAGTTCGCAAATCCTATAAAACTTTGAACCTCCTTCACACTGGCAGGAGACTTCCAGTTTACCACTGCTTCAATTTTTCGTTCATCCATAAGTATACCAGTAGGGGAGAGGACAAATCCTAAGAACTCCACTTGAGTAACATTGAAGGCACATTTTCCCCAATTTCACGAACAGTCGATTTTCTCATAGTTTCTGTAGGATTCCTCTGACTTGCTCTTGATGTTTACTCGGATCTGAAGTATAGATTAGGACATCATCAATGTATACAATTGCACACTGGTCAATGAAGTCTTTTAAAACATCGTTGATGAAGTGTTGGAAAGCAGGGGGGGGGCGTTACAGAGACCATAAGGCATGACTTGATACTCGTATAGCCCAAACCTTGTTCTAAATGCTGTTTTCCACTCATCCCCTTCGTGCATCCGTACCAGATGGTAGGCTCCTCTTAAATCCAATTTGGTGTAGATTTTCGCCTCTTTCACTTGATCCAGAAGGATTGATATGAGAGGTAGGGGATATCAATTCTTTTTGGTGATTTTATTGATGGTGCGGTAGTCTATGCAAGTTCTCAAATCCCCTTCTTTCTTAGGTATAAAAAATAGAGGCGAGGACACTGGGGATTGCGAAGGCCTAATGAAACCATTAGCTAAATATTTGTCCAGATACTCTCGTAGATGATTGTGTTCTTTTTCTGTTAGCGCGTACACTCGACTGCACGGTAGGTTTGACCCAGGTTCAATGTCAATCTTACAGTCGTAAACACGATGAGGGGGAAGTTGCTCAGCTTCTTTCTCGTCGAACACGTCCTTAAATTCCTTATACTCATCAGGTATTTCTTGTGCATCAATAACACACATCGTAGCTTCTGCCGAACACAAGGAATACGCTGGATTAAGTTCTCGAATCTTTTCTTTATTTCCAAAGCAATTTTCTTGACAATAGTCAGAATTCATCATAATAGTTCTGGTGCTCCAATTAATTGTTTGATTGTGTTCTGTGAGCCAGGGAAGCCCCAGTATCAGCTGGAATTGAGGGGCATCTATTACATTGAATTCAATCTCTTCCTCGTATCCATCATTAGAAATTAGCTGTATTCATTCTGTATGGCTCACGACGGGTCCTGAAGAGAGATTTGTCCCATCAACAGCTCGAACTGGTTCACTCCTAGTTTTCTTTATCGCTTGTATTCCCATTTTTTCTGCAAACTTCAAGTCACAGAAGTTTCCGGTGGCCCCTGAGTCTATCATCACCGAAACTTCTGTCAAGGTGATATGCCTGAACTTAATTACCATAGACAGAATAAGATGAGGGGGCGATGATTGTAAGGTGTTAGCCACCTGGTGTTCTCCTGGAGTTGTCTTTTGAATAGCACCCACCTGTTCAACTCCTTCCACAGGTGGTGCATCTAGTTTTCCTTCGGCTTGAAAACGGTTTTCGGTTTCTTCGGACAATTCCTAACAAAATGCCCTCCAGAGCCACAGTACATGCACAAATTACTCGTTCTCCTTTTCTCTTTTTCTTCTTTCGTTAAAGGACCTCTCACAGTCCCAATCTGCATAGGCTCTGCTCCTTGTGGTCCGTCTGTATTTCTATTACTGTCGGTTCGAGCTCGATCGAATCTTGGAACCACAGATCGAAAATCCTTTCTCTTTTCACCTTTTCTTTCACCTTGGCGAAAATCTATTTCCAAAACTAAGTCTACTAATGCGGAAATCTCCGTGGGTCTGTTCGTGATTTGGGCTAACACGCCCTTAAGTTCATCTCGTAAACCCCAATAAATTATTGCTGCTCTTTTGCTCTCGGGCCAGTTTGTTTCTACCACAAGTTTGTTAAACTGCACCAAATAACCCACTAAATCTCGATTTCCCTGACGCAATTCGAGTAGTTCGTTATCCACTGCTTGAGAGATTCGTCTTCTATCAAATATCTGAAGAAATTCTTGTTTAAACTCTTCATAATTACGCAGCAAAGAATCATCTCTAGCAACCAGAGGCATTGACCACGACGCTGCATCTCTGCTCAAATATGACAACACAAAAGCCACTCTGGATTGCGCATCAGGGAAAATTGAAGGGCGCCACATGAAATGTAAAGAACATTGCATAATTAATATTTGGGCCTTCTGTGGGTCTCCACTGAAAGGCTCAGGGGGAGCTAAAGGAATCACTGGGGACAGGGAGTGAATTACTTGTGTGGTAACTCTATTTGTATCTCCCAAAGTAGCATCTAAGGAATTTCGTCCTGAGCCAAATGAGTGTTGAAATCGCTGTGCTAATTCTGCAGTTTCTTTTCTTGAATTTACTACCTCTTGCCTAGGATTCTGATTTTCTTCTCGAACTGCTACCAGCTCCTTTTGTATTGTATCTAGTACTGCCTCTAATGTCTGTAAATTAATTCCTTCCGTCATCTCTGTTTGGGTGCTGAGTGCAACGTGGGCACTTCACTTTGTCAAGACTTACTTTTTAAGAATACCTCAAAGGTCTTCTTCCTACGGCTTGCACAGGAACAGAGATGCTAAGTCCCGAAACCCCTTCAGAAATGTTTCGGAGGTCAAATAGAACTGGGCCTCTAAACCATTCCTTGGGGGGAAGGGGGAATTGGATAAAATAACAAAGAGAAGAGAAGAGACTGGTCCTGAGCCGCTCCTTCGGTTCTTCGTCTTCTACTTTCGTTATCGTTATTGAACCTAGGGAAAAGAATACATTTATAATCTACATATTTCCTCTCTATCTATTTGTCTATCAATCTTGTATCCTATGGGCACCTACTGGGAACTCTCAAGAACTGCGCCCCTCTTCTTTTTCTATTATTTCCTTTTCTAGTTATCGTCTTGCCTAATTAGTTGTACCTGTAACCATAAGATACTATTATTGCTTATGTTCTTGTCTATGCCTCCTTATATATCTTTATTATTATCAGTTCACTTACTTCACTAATTAGATATTATTTCTGTACTCTTATTTCTTCATCCTAAGAATTCTGATTGCATCTTGCAATAAGGCATCTCCTTCTGAAAATACACAACTTCATTAATCGTCTGTCAATCTTATTATGGTTTTCTATTTAGCTCTTGTATAACTACACTTACTCTCGGTAGTTGCCTGTATCTTCTTTTAATGGTTGTTATTTCACTATCTTCTCTGAATAATGTCGTTCTTCCTAATGCCTCTTTTCTTGTTCTTTAGATAATAGTATAACTTGACTAACCTTAAGTGAATCTATTTACAATTTTCGCTGTATTATCGCTCAATACATTCCAAACTTATCAATACAATGCGCTAATTTCCTAGTCACTTAGCTCTATGCTTCTTATGTCGCTGTGTTCTCCTAGGTACTCGTATCTTCCTCTCGTCTCGCTGAAGCTGTGTCGCTACCGGTAGATGACGTTGTTTCTCTGGTAAGTATTCTTACAAGAATATCCTGTAAATATTTTCGTTGTCTTCAAGCCTTTTCCTCTATAATTCTTTTTCTATAACTCTACACACTTCTGAACTAACTAACACACTTCTGTACTAACTATAATATCTTCTGACTGAAAATACTCGAAAAGTCGGACTTGCTGCTTGCTCGGGCGAAATCTCAGGTGAAGTGCGCACTTCACAGAGCGCTCGCGCCTCACCGGAACCATCGGGCTGTCACGAGCAGAAAGACTAGACCGCTATCTGGTCTTCGACATCGGTGGCCATCTTAGAACGCCAATACCGAGCTATTGCGGTCCATGAATTCTTCTTTGGTTGTATCTTACTGAATGTACACCTTCCGGTGTGTATCAAAGCTAGGGTTTGAGTAGGAGTCCTGACAGGGGGCTTGCGGAGAAGATGGGGTCAAGCGTGTGGCCGGCGGAGTGGGTGGGTGTTGTGACGAGTTGTCTGAGTCCGAGGTTGGCGAGGTTGGCGAGGTTGGCGATCAGAGTGGTGTAGTTGGTGTCGTTGTTCTCGAGGTGGAAGTTCAGATCCCCGAGGAGGATGTAGTCCATGGAGGCGAGGGCGTGTGTGCTGATGAAGTCGGCGATGGAGTCGTTAAATTGTAGTCCGGGTCCGGGGGTCTGTAGACGAGGGTTCCTCTGAGGGTGGTGTTGGGATCGGTGTGGATCTGGAAGTGCAGGTGTTCAGCGGTGCTGAGGGTATCATCGGTGTTGGTCGAGACTCTGAGAGTGTTACTGTGGACGATGGCGATTCCTCCTCCTACTCTGTTGGTGCGGTCTCTGCGGGTGATCTTATAACCTTCCGGGATGGCTATGGCGATGTCGGGTGCCGAGGAGGGATTCAGCCAGGTCTCCGCCAAGAAGGCGACGCCTCGGGAGGTTGAGTCGAGTAGGTCCCAGAGCTCAACGGCGTGTTTGTGGGCGGAGCGGGTGTTGAGGAGGATACATCTGAGGTAGTTGGGCTCTTTCCTGGTCGCTGGGTTGGCGGGCCGGATGCTGGTGAAGCTGCAGTTCCGGCAGATGAAGGGTCCTTGGGTGCGCTTCGGGGCTGCCAGGCAGCAGGTGCGTGATCGTCTGGCATTGAGTGCGTAGAGGGTGCAGGAGTCGTAGCGGAGAGGGGTGTTGTGGCATTCGCGGTGGCCAGGGGTTCTGGCGCTGGGCACAGTCCAGCAGTTGTTCTTTAGACTCACGTGCGCTACTATAATTCTAAAGCGGTTCATTTTGGAGACACGACGAACAGACCTATAGCCAAATAGGTTTTGAATGACAAAGCAAACAAGTTTCACCAATCTGTAGTGAAGCACGGAGTATCCATACACCCAGCAATATAGAAAAAACAACACACATACAACCATACGTGCACACACAGGGCAACAGCCATGGTAGTTCACACAGAACATTAATCAGGCACCGACACACAAAGATCACCAACTGACACCCATGCACACAGTGACGTTACTGCAGGCACTCTGTCATGCATTCGGGTTAGGCTAAGGATCAGGCAGGCAGCAACATTTTGCACTCCATGGAGCTTACATGCTTGGCACTTTAGCAGGGAGACGCCCACAGACGCAATTGTAGCAGATAATAGGTGAAACCACTCTGTAGGAACTCAATAATGTGTCTGCATTAGTGGTAATATCTGACAAAAGACTCCCAGGATGCGATAAAATCTTGATTATGTGCTTTTTCTGTGATATGAACAATAACTGTGACACGACATCAGGAGCCACCTATAGTGTTGAGCCAACAGAAGAACAATATGGACTCCGTGGCCACCGAGCCTGGCCTCTTTTTTTAGCTCTGCTGAGGCAGTGGCAAGTGCGACACATGCCCTGCTGTACGATGGTGAGGCAGTCTTTGTTAAATTATTGATTGTCTGGATATTTAGTTGTCCTAATGTGAACGTGTGTATCAACAGCAGTTGTGGCTGATTAGGAGCTGCTGATGTTGTAGTTGCGTTTCTAAAAGGAGACCCACCAGCATTGAAGAGGATTCAAAATATGGAAGGTTTGGGGGGTGAAAAAGGTCACTAGTGCCATCTGGACAGAAGCCTTGCATCTCAGAAGGATCCACATCGTCCACTACCTGAGTAAAGGAATGAGCTACATGTTCTGTGGGGCCATAGAACTCGCACATGCTTTGGCAATGCTGGCAGCCATTTTGGATAACTAGAGTGTAAGTTCCTTGTGGTCCATAGCATCATTGCTAGGCTACCGTGATACATATTTACTGCAGCCAGAACATGTTGTTGAAACCATGACAACTGTATTTCTACAATGAAGTCAACGAAAGACATCTTTGAGAGTAGACCGGAAAAGTAACATGCATCACATTTGCAGAGAATAGAGGCTTGCACGAGTTTTTTTTACCAAGGGTCACTCATTAGGATTATGAATTATATCACTCTATTTTGTTTTCCCAAGGTGTCAAAATGCCTGTGGAATTACGTTGGTACATAATTATGACAGAATTTTATGCAGATATCGGTAATTGCAAATATATGATGATTAACAATGGTTCAGATGAATATTAATTAATGCTTTTCATGTTACAGTTAGCAACTGGTTATATTAATGTAAATAGAATCGTGGAAAGTAATTCCATAATATTGCAGGTAGCTCTCTTTAGAAAACGACATATTAACCCTGAGTGTGATTCACAGTTACAATATCAACTTTACATGCATTTAGCCTCAGAAAATATTTTTCAACAATAGACAGTGGGAAATGCAAAGCTTCAGCAGGTATTTCATATGTAATATCAAAAGTTACATATAAGGTCGGGCTCCAGGCCGGAAGTGAACGAGGAAAACATGGCGGCCGCTTGCTAACGCGGCGCGCTCGTTTCCGACTGTGTCTCCTGCCGAAATGCCCTGAATCACGAACTAGCCGCACTGGTCACTATGGACGGGTGAAAGACGGTAAAGGATTGAGAGATGGCAAGCTAAGGCGCAGACAAACACTTGGAGTTTACCGGGCGAATGCTTTAGAGGCGGATCGGACGAGCAGAAAGCCGGGCACCGTGCTACGAGCTGAGAGGGGCGGGCAGCGAGATGAGTCCGCCGGGCTCGGCTGATCGGCTCCGAGAGCTGTCTGATTGGAGGTGCGGGGGCGTGGAGGCTGCCTGAGCCCTCGGAGCAACGGGAGTCGAAGCTGCTGATGTGCTGGGGGCGGGCTCTCCTCCCTGCGCCCTACCGCTGGGGAGACGCAGCCGTGGAGCTCCGAAGAAGCAGAAGGGCAGTTGCACACGGCGTCTCTACAAGGAGGGTGGCTGCAGACACATGGTGTGGTAAGGGGGGCCAGCAGGGTGGGAAAATATTGGGAGGTGAAACTCAGCCCACTGATAATTGGGGCCCCACAGATATACAAGGCTGCAGCTCCTCGCAAAATTTAGCCCCTATATCCAGAGTATTCAGCTTCAAGGCTCACTCACAAACTCCCATCCAGGCAATCAGTGAGACCTCGGGTATAAGGGCGGATAGAACCCTGGGGAAACGGAAGGCTAAGGGGAAAGGAAAAGGGAGCAATAAAGACAAGGACTCCGCCGCCCTTACAAGACTTAGAGACACAGGCCAGGTACAAGAACCCGATAGAAGCACAGGAGAACAGCTTCTCACAGAGTTCGAGCCAGGACCTGAGTCCGAGGCCATATCCGATACAACACAACCCCCAGTCCCAAGGGTCCCAAAGAGAGGGAAGGGATATCAGCTGCGGTATACCGGTCCTAAGGAGCTACCCCATAGGGGGAGTCCGAATAAAGACGATTGCAAAACAAAAACTATCAAAATCTCCCGAATTACACCTTCACTGAAGTCCTATTTCAAGGTCCTGCCTCAGGTTCTCAACATAAATCAAGAACCCCAAAATCTTGTTAACACTCAATCTGAACCCACATCAGTTGAAGCCCTTGAACCAACAACGACACTTACAACCACACTCTGCAACTTGGGAGCAATAGCAGGGTAAGTAATAGGGGCAGAAGCGCCGGTTGGTGGTGCAAGGATGGGAGACCCAGCAGAGCAGGCCATTAATACAATGCCCCTTATAGACCACCAAGGCACTACCTCAGCGGAGACAGAATGGGCGAATAAAGAGTCGGATCAATGCGGTGGGGGGAGCGCAGAGATTGAAAGTGAAAGCGATGACACCCTTCAGACCATACTTCTTAGTATGAGGGAGAAGATCAGAAGTGGGTTTGAAGAGTCGAGAAAGTGTTTTGAGGAATCGAGACAAACTCAGTCGGAGATCCGCACCATGTGTGAAAGCTTAGAGACGAAGGTAGATGGTCTCTCATTGAGAACTGGGAACTTAGAGGACTCTGTTGGCGAACTTAAGGTAAAATTGGAGCGCGCAGAGACTAAGATACAGTCTCTAAGACGAGAGGGCGATGCAGTCAAAGAGAGGGTGGAATCTCTTGAAAATTTCTCAAGAAGGAATAACTTGAGGCTGCTGAAAATTCCGGAGGGGAAAGAAGGAGGAGAGTTAAAGAACTTTGTAGCAACCATACTAAAAGACTCTCTTAATCTGGAAGAGCCTCTGTCTGAGATAGAATTGGACATTCAGAGGGTACATCGAGACCCTTTCCGTCTTAATTCAGGCAGAGTCAGGCCAAGGAAGATCGTGGTGAACTTTCTAACTTATTCACTGAAAGAGAATATACTGAATTTAGCCCTGAAAGCCAAGACCCTGAAAGCTTTAGACTTCTCTTTTGAAGTCAGGTCTGACCTGTCCAAAACCACATTAGATAGGCAATGGGAATTAGGCCAGCGGATGGAGAAATTCAGAAGCTTAGGAGCCACTGTTCAAATGAGATTCCCTGCCTTTCTTAAGATAATGTATAATAACAAAATGCACAATGTTAAGTCTCCTTTCGAAGCTGACGAGTTATTAGCTACTATAAGTGCACATGCAAACCCTCCAGACCACAGGTAAAAAAAGGTGCAAACAACAAAGGAAAACATAAGAGCCTTTCTAAAAAAAAAAATATATATATATATATATAGGGGGGAAGAAATAATGAGCACTTGGGTGGTAAACAGGGGGTAAAGTATAGTTTAAAAAAAAAAGGAAATTAATAAAAATATTTAAAAATAAAAATAAAAAAATCTTCTAAAAATAAGATACAAAATTAGCGTGGGGGGGAATAATACTCACTATAGACCTCCACCCTCTGTAAATTTAATGTTAGGAGCCCTGAGGTACACTAGGCTTATCTACAATTCCTATGACTCCCACCAAATAATATCTTGGATTCAAAGGTTATCGGAAGTAATAATATATCTCAATTCAGATCAGACAAGAGAATAAAAATCACACGTTCGCTATCGGCCACTGCTTATTTAAAAAAAAATATTAAGTATAGTGACCAAGAAATAGTGAAAAGATAGGCATGAAACAGGAACACGTCAGGGACGACTAGCTGGCAATACATCTAGCCAGAGTAAGTTGGGGGGGGGGGGGGTTCCGGGGGTGGGAAAGGGAAGGCAAAATATAAAAGTCCTCACAAGCCGAATTTTATAATCATCAAGAATATGGATCCAATGGTGTCTCAAAGTCACTGCTCGGCCAAAACAGGAAGCGATATTAGAAACGACAGGCAGATAACCGGCAATAAAGTATTAGTACTGAGGGATAGCAAAATTACGACAAAGAGTTAAAATTGATGCCAGATATTAAATTCTTATCCTGGAACGTCAATGGTCTCCGAGTTAGGGCGAGGATGAATAAAATTTTACAGTATTTACGAGACTCGCCTGCGCAGATCATGGCGATCCAGGAAACACATTTAAACAAACAAGAGATTATGGACATATTTAAAAAACTTAAATGGGTTGATAAATTTGTAACTACGGACCATAACGCTAGCATCCGCGGAACTGCCATTATCTTTAAAAAAGCTGCTAGGGCCCAGATCACGGACTGGAAATCAGATGCAAGCGGTAGATGGTTGATAGTTAATGTCCAACTATACTCAAGGGGTTTTACCATCACCAGCTATTACGGACCCAACCAGGACGATCCCTCTTATTTAAATACTCTACAGAATCATCTGATTACCTACTCTGATCCTTTAATATGGATGGGCGATTTCAACCTTGTCTTAGACCCAAAACTAGACAAATCTCCCACTTCCAGAGCCGTAGTTCACAGCAACATGAGGGATACGCTCCTTAGATGTATGTCGAATCTAGGCCTAATCGATCTTTGGAGACAAAGAGCCGGCAAGGCCATGGGAGTCTCCTTTCATAATTACAAATACAGGCACAAATCCCGAATAGATTATGCTTTATTCAGCCTTTCGCTCAAAGACCAGATTAAAAATATAATATACTTGCCTCTGCATCTATCAGATCATTCTGCTATCCTCTTTTCGATAAAACTAGAGCAGATACCTACTCATGCATCATGGTCTTTCGACCTAACTATATTATTGGAAGAGGAGGAGAGAGATCATTTGATGCACAAAACCGTCTCCTTTCTAGAGCGGAATATAGGTTCTGCCTCATTGGTTACTGTATGGGAGGCCTGGAAAGCTTTTATAAGGGGCTGCATCACCAATAGGGCCTCCTATTGGAAAAAGAAATATGGGGAGGCGATCTTGCACATAGAGCAAGAACTGACCCGCCTGGAGTCGGCGGACCAAGTTCCCTCAGACAACCAAGAGGAGAAAATAAAATTTTATCAAAGAAGTGAGGGTGGCTGGGACCGAGAACATGACAACTGACACTGACATTGGGGAAGCCTGCAAGGAATGGCTGGATAATATAGCTCTCCCAGAATTGAATAGTTCCCAAAGTGAAAATGTAGATAAAGAAATAACAGAATTAGAAGTTGAAAATACCATCAAACAACTAACTCATGGCAAGGCCGCGGGACCGGATGGTCTCCCAGGAGAACTATGTAGGGCACTTAATTCCACTCTTACCCCAGTCCTTACGACCCTTTTTAATAATATACTAATCAGAGGCGAGACACCACCAAGTTCCTGGGGGGAAGCAAACATAGCGTTAATATTAAAAACAGGCAAAGACCCAGTCGAGTGTGGATCATATCGTCCAATCTCGCTTCTCAACAATGATTATAAAATCTTTGCGTCAATTTTGGCAGCACGATTGGGAAGCGAGATTGGATCAATTATCCACCCCGATCAAAAGGGGTTTATTAGAGGCCGGCAACTAGCCGATTTAACATATGACTTAGTGGGAGCCGCTGATATTGCCTCAACTTTTTGCTCACCCCTGGCAATTATGACACTTGACGCTACAAAAGCGTTTGATAGGGTAAACTGGACATATTTAAACACAATAATGGGCAAATTTCATCTTGGCCCCAAATTTTGCAGAGCTATCGGCCTAATATACAACAACCCTAGAGCATCCCTCTTAATAAACGGTACACGAACATCTCCCTTTAAAATTAGTCGAGGAACAAGGCAGGGCTGTCCTCTATCTCCCCTCCTCTTTAATTTATACGTGGAACCATTTGCGCAGGCCATTAGGGAGGACATGAATATTCCACATTTTACTTTTTCCGGTTGGGATAGGAAGGTCGGCCTATATGCCGACGACATACTCATTTACACAACTGACCCCGCCTTGGCATTTCCTACAGTCATAAAGAAGGCGGAGGAGTTTGGAAGATTTTCGGGATATGAAATAAATGCCGGAAAAACGGAAATAATGGCTTGGAACATTCCTAATCTCCAACTCCCGGTAAAATCCTCAATGAGGTACCTTGGAATCACAATAACTAAAGACCTGGACCATTTAGCTCAAAATAACCTAGCCCGGATTTCCCGCGAATCCCTATCCCTGATGAAAGCTTGGTCTTTTCTCCCACTTACCATCTATGGAAGGACCAGCCTGATAAAAATGAGCATTCTTCCAAAATATACATTTATTTTCAACACCATTCCGTTATCATTTGACACTAAACAACTTGCAAAATGCCAACAAAATATCAATTCATTCATTTGGGGATATAAATCCAGCAGACTGGCGTGGAAGAAATTGAGAAGGAGAAGAGAGAAAGGGGGGCTTGCCTTGCCGGATTTGGGATATTATACCTGGGCGTTTCACTTGACCCATTCCAGGATGCTACTTAAGATCCCCTGGGAAAATGCAAACGGACTTATGTATAAGGCAATGTTACTGGGTTCGGACCTTCCATTGAACGGCTTTTTGTTTAAGTTCGGCCACCAGAAGTTTTTAAAAAAAGTTAGATTAAAGTCACTATTGGCCACTATAAAAGAATGGTCCCAAATTAAATCTAAGACTGGGATAGGATATCTATCCAAGCATGCACCGATTTGGGATTTACCCGGGCTATCACCACAAGACTCCAAAACAGTTAAAAAGGTCCTATTGGAAGCAGGTATAACACAGTGGGGGGAACTACTGGTAGAAGGATCCCTTATGAAATGGGAACAATTCAAGCTCATGGCAACATCATCACTCTCCTGGCTAGCATATCTACAACTGGCTAGCTGGATCCGAACTCAAACTAAGAAAAGAGCAATGACGGGGAAGATAGCCCCTTAGAAAACAACCTAGTGGAGAAACCCGCGGGAAGAAAGGAAGTCACACTCTTCTATTGGCACATCATAGAGGGTGGAGAGGACGACCCCAATCTCCCGGTAAAACTCTGGGGTGGAGAGGGTGAACCACATATGGAGGACATATGGGAAGAATCTTTTATCCTCCTCTATAAGATCATTAAGCCAGCATGGCTGAGGCGTAATCACTTTTTCACGCTCCATCGGGCATATTACTCTCCTAAGAGGCTCTCGAAATTCCAACCCGGGAAATGCTGCAGCAAATGCTCCTATCCAGCAGCCTCAGATCTTCATATGTTTTGGGAGTGCCCGAATATTGCCATTTTTTGGCAAGAAATTAGGACAACACTCGAATCCATCCTCAGTACACCTATCCCGTGGTCATGGCCTCTAATCATCTTTGGCCTAAATAATAACATCAAAGGTTTAGAAAGAGAGTTCTTATTCTATGCTATTCTATTAGCAAGAAGAGAAATTTGTAAAAACTGGGTCAATATAAACTCCCCGACACATGCAGACTGGTTGTCTTCATTATATGTAACATCGAAGGTCGATCTAACTAGAACATGTAGCCCTCGATCTTTGAGATTCTGGGATTTTTTGATTAAATGGAGAAGGTATAGTTAGTCAACCCGGGTTTTTTTTTTCTTTTTCCCCCGGGTCCGATGATTAGGCCTAAAATCTCCTTGTCCAAAGGGAGGCACCCCAAGCCATACTGCTATTGGACTACACGCCGAGCCGGCCTGAATGGAGATTGTCCGTCCAAGCACTGCCAGAGACATCAAGTCTGCCTTTATGGGCACTGGGGGCCTTTTTATAGGCCCCCAGGTGATACGGGGGCAAACGGATTTTGAGTGTTGCGGCTAGGAGCATATTTGGATCGACTATATGGCTAATGAGGACAAAAAAAAAAAAAGTTACATATAAGGTCAACTCTACAGCCACACTAAACATATCCTCTCGCTTTTATGTATCACTATTGCTGCAGTGCAAATTAAGCCCAGCTGTTCAAATAGGCAGAGGGACAATAGTCACTGTCTCGGTTTCTCTCTCTTGTCTTGTCATTACTGTTATCTGAGACGACATAGATTACATTTTGCATTTAAAAATGCACTAGGACACTCCAGTACTGATAAACTTAAGGGGCCATTTGAGTTCCCCTTAGGTTCTGTAGAAGAACTGTGAGCCCATGCAGACATTCTAATGATACGGGTAAAATAATGGGATTCACAGTAAGGGCTAAGGACAAAATGTTTTGAAACTCAGTATTTCATCAAACTGCAACTTACTAGCTGTAGAGCTCCTGGAGGTCTCTGTGTGGGAGTGCTTAGAAGTAATTCTGTATGCACTTTGCACCATTGAAGACAATGCATTTGTTTATATTGACCAAATGCAAAGATAATGATTTCTGACATAAATGGCTGTGGTTCAAATATCAAACACAAGGAGATGATGGTCGGAGCACTGAAATGTTTCAGACACTCACCCCAGTCACAGATCTGCTTTGAATCCATCTTTGTTCTTTAGCTCACTTCACCAACTCTGTTCAGACCCAGTCAGATGCAAATCAGTCTTGACCCTGTTCCTCACAGGAGAAGTCCCTCCTGAACTGCCACGCCAGGCCTTCCTTAGACCGAAAACAAGCATCCAGAGACTGGTTCCGGGGTAACACCCCTCATCAGCCAGGCTAGCTTGAATCCAGTGGCAAAGTGAGCAAGAGACCCACGTCTGGGCATAACCTGCCAACTTAGGGCATACAAAGCAAACACAAGGGGATGATGGATAGAGCGCTGAAACTTTTCACACTCATCCTGGTCACAGATTTGGGTTTAATCCATCATCGTTCTTTAACTCATTTCGCCACCACAGTTCAGACCCAGCCGTATGTAAATCAGTCTTGACTCTGTTCCTCATAGGAACAGTCCAGCCCGAACTGTCGTGCCAGCTCTTTACTGGAACGGAAACAAGCATCCTGGGACTGGTTTCGGGTTAACACCCCTAGCACATTCACCAGCTATGTCCTTCAGATATTTGATGATCTTTTTGTCTTCTGTTTCCACAATTGCATCTATGAAAACCTCAAAAGTCCCTATCCAAGCGGTCCATCTATTGCAAATATTGTGTTTTTTGGCAGTATCAAATGATGATGGCAGTTTCAAGAATGCAACAGCAGTATAGCAATTAGTGGACCACAGGGGTCTCTCTAACACTTCTTGGTGAAGTTGTTCATGCAAGCCATCTCTCGAGACTTGTGATGTGCTGGCTTCAAGGTCAACCTTGTGCTTCAAAGTCAACCTTGACAGCTGGAGGAGCTTTGACCTCACCCTTGCTCTCCATTGGAGCTGTTTAATTTGATGGAGATCTATGGAGTTTCTCTAAGCCCCAACTTGGCAGATTTTGGTGGCGGGCTGCTTTGTTTATGGATAGCTCCACATGCACAACCCCGGCCCTCTCTCTGGGGTCACTCAACAGCATGCGGTGGTCCCATGACTTTCTTTCATTGTTCCAGTAAGTAGACAAGTCTTCGTATTCTAATGATTTGATAAGCAGATAATGTTCTGCTATTCAATTGGCTGCACGCTTAAATGCCTATCCATAACCACTTGGTTGATCTCAGCTTCACAGCACATCAGATTACAGTATAATTTGCGCTGGAATGTCACAAAATACTGTTTTTCAAGACTTGGTTGCAGCTGCCTTTCGCATCATTACTGCATATGTCATGTAGCATTAGTTTGCGTAGTAGCATTATACCTCTGTTTGCAACCTTCTCATTCAATTCTTTGCCACCGATGTGCAGATTTTCAGTGATGCTTTCTCTGTTCACAAAGTTTTACACAGGCTAGCATTTCACTGAGAATTCACAGGTGCCAGCGTTGATTCTGCATTTCGACTGTGGCACTCATGGCATGCACAAGCAGTTTGCTGGACCATGGCAAACTCCCTGGGAGAACGCTGTCAGCCTACAGGTTACCTATCCCCTACTAGACGCCAGTTGTAGTGTCCTAACCAGCCCAGGTACTCACCAATGGATGCACCACACCAGAGAGTAGTTATACACATCTTTATCCTTCATCGTATAATGAATGAATGAGGGTATTTGTAAAGCGCAATGTTCACTTTAAGGAGCATCTTGGTGCTAGCGAGACAGTATCTGTTACTCTGTAGTAGGGGAGAAACCAGGTTGAGATACTAAAATCAAGGGATTAAATGAGAGATAAAACAGTGTCATCTGGTATGGTAAAAATCCAGGTCTTTAAAAGCTTCTTATAAGTGGGTTCAATGTGTGTATGACTAAGTTGGATGGGCAGGGAGTTCCATGCTTTAGTTTCTAACACCGCCATTGTATAAGCAAGAAACTCAACGTTCTAAAGGATCGTTCACTTCATTACCCTCCAATGCTTATATCACAGGTTAACGGAGTCCATCAGGTCATTCTTATTTATTTACACAATACTACAAAAAGGGGGACCGATTAAAACAAAAAGATGGAGAAGTTCCATCAAAACCATGTATTTAGCAGAACATTTGTGCCCACTTTTAAACAACTGTACTGCATACAGGACTGCCTGCCTCTGCGCAGATAGCACCCTGGGCAGAACCATATATTGCGCCCCTTAATCTTCCACTTGTCATCCTAGTTGCAGCCTGTAATTTAAGCTAAACAAAGAGCAAACCCAAATCTCCATTCACTTAGCAAATATGCATTTTCTTTGCATCCTGGTACTTGTAGTCCCATATTACCTGCTGTGTGAAAGATATCTCATTAAGGGGTACGTCTGCTGTCACCCAGCCAGTGTTGGCAGATTGGTCTAGATCACGCACAATTAGGCTATATTTTCCCGGTTACGAGGTAAAATATTAGTTTGTGAGGGTTGCCAAATTTTGGCCTATTTTATAAATTACTTTGTGCAATTTTTAACGTATTGAGCTAGACATTTATTTGCCTTCTCAGTGAGTCAAGGACAGCATACACTTTGAAGGTATGTTCCCAGGGAGAGAGACATGGTTTCTCCTTCGTAATATGAGAATTGGTTTGAGGGGAGTACGTGGTCCTCCTCTATGACCCTTTTCATTACCTATGCTCAATTTCTGAGCAATCAGAGAACCACCAGGTTATACAAGCCTGATAGAAGTTAAGCTGCTGTGCATAAATATTTTAACATACAAATTATTTACAAATGTACAACTCCTGACAAAATCGTCATCACCTTTCCAAATAGAGGGATGTGTAACAGCGCTGCTCAGTTTCTGCTATCTGCAAAAAGCGAGAATTGTTGTACACTAGTCAACTATTATCTGAGAAAAGACGCTAGTTTAAAACTTACTAAACGTCTGGGTTGAAAATGGCTAAATGTGCATGTTTGTAACAGTACCAAAAGAAATCAATGACCGATTTTCGAATGACCTTGTTGCCTCTCTCATATTGCAAAGCAACTCTCATAGAAGGTACACTGCGAGCACTGGGAGAGAGGTGCAGGTAATTAAAATATAAACTGATGGTTGCCGAGGCTGCTCCACTCCCTGTATGCCCACCTGCAATCCAGAGTACGGGGAGGTGGTGGCAAGTGAGAATAACAGATGCACAAATTAATCCAAAGGATACTCCTCTGAGACAATCACAGATGCTCAACGATCAATTAAAAAAGTAGGTGCTAGAGTCCAGGATTTCTCTCATAAGTGTGCCACCGGTGATGCCAAATGCTGGGTTCCCAAAACCTAAGGAAGCCGGATGCTGATTGAAGGTCACACCTCTTTCTTCCATCACCTACAAATCCTTTCTCTTGTTTGAGCAGGATCTTTTTCCCCATACTTTTACAATTTGTCATTCATGTCCTATCTTTCTGATCCTACTGCTTTTTCCCTTTTCTCCTTTTGGATTTCATGGTCTCGGTCGAAGTATGAAGATAAAAAATAAGTCCTGCTCCCCAGAAATATATGCTGTTGACCAACGCGTACAACTACTGGTACAAATTAAGCTTGAGTACAGGATTCCATCTGGTATGTTTGACTTGGGCTCCCCGAATTCGGTGTATGCAACAGTCTGAGACATTCTGGAGCAGGGACATCATGGGAGTACTGTGGCACATGTATCAGAGATAGAGCAGGAAAGGAGATAGATGGGTAAGGGAGGGGTAAGAATTTTTTTTTTGAAGTACTCGTGACAGGGAAGGGCACAGAGAGGCATAAAATGTGTGGCAGTGGCATACACATAAAAAATAGAGAAGAAAAATAGCGTGCAGATCCCTGGATGGCTATTTAAAATGAGCACTCATTAGGGTGCAATGGGCTTCTTGCATTACTGGAACCCGGTGCCACTGCACTAATGATAGCCATCCCTCCATTTCCACCTCTGTGCTGCACAAAGGTCAGTAGACGTCCAAGGTGTTGTCCCAAAGGAAAACCTCTTTCATAACATAAATAAATGCAAACACTTATTTCAACAGACATTTCTTGCAGTACCTGATCCACTTTTGAACTGAAAGTCTCATGAATATCCCAGATAGAATCTTTGTTCTGAAACAGTGTTGATGAATTTAACATCCGGACAAGGCAGTGGCAACTGAATTAAAGCTTGCAGAGAGAGGATTATGGAGTTGACATGCAGACTGACTAGTGAAAGGTCTGGAATCTGAACAGTCATTCATAATTCAAATGTGCAAGCTTATTCACAAAAGGGAAAGGCAACGATGACAATAAGGAGGTTTGCTATAGTGCTTATGTCAAGCGTCACAGCTTTCTTACTGGCCTCTTCAGTATAAATTGGCTTTCAAGTCTGCTTGTGTGCTTTCTGATACATTTCTAAATGGGAACTGCTGGGTTAGAGGAATTAAGTGGATTAGTTGGATAGTCAGTGTTTTGGGGGGTAAGATAACCACATATGGAACAATAAAGTGCTGCAAAAACACAAATGACCCAAAATGTAAACTGTTGGTGCCATAAAATGTACAAAACAATGCTGCAATATTCTGGGGGTCTGAATGGTATGGCATGTCATTGTATAGTATGGTATGGCATGTTATAGTTTGGCATGTCATTGTTTACTATGGTAGGGTATTATATGGCCGGTCATTGTATAGTATGGAGTAGCCTGTCACTGTATATTATGGTATGGTCTGTCATTGTAATAATATGGTCTTGCATGGCACATTATTGCCGGTAACTGTATGGTATGGTCTGGCATGTCATTGTATAGTATGTTCTGCCATTGTATAGTATGGCCTGTGATTGTATGGTTATGGTATGATATGGCCTGTGATTGTATGGCATTGTACTTCTCTTAATATATCATCTACCCCCACTCTCTGACTCATCCCAAATCTCATTCTACTACTGTGATCTCCAAAATAACGATTTCTAGACTCTTCCATCTTCTGTCCCTCCTTTGACTGACCCCAAACCTCATCTTACTACTATACTCTCCTGAACAACTCTTTCTAGACTCATCCCTCTTCTATCCCTTCACTATCCTTTTCAATCCAAATAACAGACTCACATGTATACTGCTCAAATTAACTCATATTTCCCTATACTAATCCACCACTAATCCTTTTTGGGTTGCGGAGTAGTGTGCTACTTGTCTAAAAGCGCTTTGACGCCTCTTCAGGGGTAGTAAGCGCTATATAAATGCAATTATAATTTATGGTGAGGAGAAACAATACTGTGAGTACTTATAAGCAAAGAGAACAAGCATTTGCAGTGCAATAGGTCTCGCTTTTGCGAGAATTTGAGCTACTGTCATTGTAAATGACAAATCTTTTTATCTATGTGTAGGTTTTGAAACCATAAATAAAAGGCATTGTCATTTACAATGCCAATAACTTAAAATTTCGCAAACGTGAGACCTATTGCATTGCAAAGGCTTGTTTCCTGAGACTTTGGTTAGCACATCACAATAAGGATAGTAGTTCCCATGCTAGGACAGGGTTGAGGCTATGCATGATCATTCAATTTTAGAAGTGGGACTTAAGGTTTGTGTTAGATTTGGTATTTAAATAAAGTATATTTGTCATTGTTTTCTTCCCAACGAAAGCCTGGTGGGACAAATCACCAAAGTTGTCCTGGAGCATGTAAGAAGATGCTTCTGCCGCTGCAACATGACTTCAGGCATCCCTAATCTTGTTCACTATGATCTGCCCTGCAGCAAATCAGGAGACACAAGGATGTTCAATAGTCAGTCACAAATTAACTGGAGGCAGTGTTAATACAGCTTTTTGAGCACCAATATTCACAAATCGTTCCAGGCATCTCCCAATCTGCAATAAAGGAAATACATTTGGAAAAGCTCTATGAAGATTGCCGTAACCATAGGAATTTCTGGGCCTTAATTTTCGCATCCTAGTAAATCTTAGACCGATACCCTGAGAAGATATTCAATAAATCAGAACCATGATCCTACTACTGACTTTTCGGGCTTCGGATGCAAATCATCTAAAAGAAGCAATGTCTAAGGGGATACATTTGCTATGCATTCACCATAAACCCACAACACTGTACTTTCTGGCAGCTGAGGGCAGGTAGAGGGAAGCCAAGAGTTCATGGCGCGTGGTAGCAATGTAAGGCAGAAAGATGCCACACAATTGTTACCTGTACAAAAGGGTGTAAGAAGGGTTATTTTCTTAATCAGCAGGGGAAGCAATCTGTTCAGACAATTGAAAGTTGACCTGTGTTAAACAAAATGTCACTACTCTTGAAACCACTGGGCCAGAAGGGAAGTGCCCGGACTGCAGCACACACCAGCCAGCGCTTGATCATTAACCTCTGCAGATGCCAGCGCCGCTGCGGTTGCCAGGGAGACTGTAAAAAAACAATTTCCTCTTCAAATGGAAGATAAATAATTCTGCTTTGCACTCTAGGGGTGAATCGTCATCTCTGCGCTACTATGAGTGCGCTCCTTTGAGTGGGCTCTGCGTCCGAGCGGGTGGGAGGAGGTGGGGGGTGGGCTTTCCAATCAGGACCAGCAGCAGTCACAGAAGACGGTGTGCCTCCAGCTGGGCACCAACGACAGCCGACACCGGAGAAATACAGAAAGGAGAGCAAACTACAAAGCCATTTTGGTGGCTCATAACAAAACAGGCGCTGGCCCTGTCAGGAGGGGCCGGCTCCCCGGCACAGGTGGGGACCCCGGGAGGCCCCCGACGGGTGGAGCAGGGGCAGCGGGTGGGAGTGGGGGCGCGTACTCCCCAAGGGCCAAAGGGAAAGCGCTGATCCTCGGGACATACGAGCATATTTCATATTCCTGCAGGCTGTGGAAAATGTAGAAACCACAGGCTCCCGCTGTTGGCCTGTGAACACTGCAGCTGTAGGAAACCGAGAAGGGTTAGCGGACTGAAAGGGGAAAGCCTGTAGAAAGGGGGCATGGGAGCGCACAGGAAAGTTTGGGTGACAGACATTAAAGATTTTTGAGTGGAAAGAGGGTGTGGATAAGGGGCAGAGAGGGAGGCTTGAACCTGTAAGATAGGGTTGAGGAGGCAAGGGTTTTTTCAGACGGGCGGAATTACAGGGGGTCTGGATAGACAAGCGCTCGCCAGGCAGCCGCTGTTTATGTTTGCATCGAGTTTTCACTTTTAAGTGAAAGCGCGGTGCAAAAATAAACACGCGGCACCCTTTCTCCATTTGAGACGGCCCATCCAGACTGGATCGCAGGGCTTGTTTACATAACACGCCTCTTACGATAAGAAATTGCTTCATGACAGCCGTGAAGTAGGCAATCCAGTCCGGATGGGCCGGACAAAAAAGCGAAAAGGAGGCACCCCAGAAAGCTTATTTCCAATGGCAGGCCACCATTTACCATAAACGGTGACACTAGCCAATAGAAATAAGGGGCGGGGCTTCAAGCCCTTCTCTCAAAGTCCTCCTTGACAATCAATCTTGGCGAGCGAGCTGCGCATGTGCGTAGCAACGCTAGACGAGGCCTAAAAAGTAGACATTTTGTTTTTCAGCATTTTTATATAATGCAAACTCGTCCCCTTACATGAGCACCAGTTACATTACACAAGGTCAAATTCATTTGAGCATGGGTGATGATGTTAAGCTGAGGAGGGGACTCAAGCCTGGTTCCCCAGTTCCTATGCCATAATGCCACATTCTCTCTCTTAATAAACTTAATAAAATACCAGTAATCGAGTAACACAGTAGTTTTTTTTTTCTTACAGAAGAAGCAAAGGTGCACCACCCAAAAACATTATATCACCATGAACAAGTCAATTGTCCAGAGAACAGACAATTCTTCAATATTTTCTTTTTTCTTTATCTTTTATTATTTCATTCTCATTTCGGACCTGTACTTGACAGCGCTGAAGAAGTCCTGTATAAGGACGAAGCACGTCTGATGTTCGTTGTGTTGAATCCTGTGTTTTATCCAAAATGTGAATGAAATAATAAAAGATAAAGAAAAAAGAAAATATTGAATAATTCTCAGTTCTCTGGATAGGACAATTGACTTGTTCTTGGTGATATAGTGTTTTGGGTGGTGCACCTTTGCTTTGCCTGTAAAATGTTAAGTCCCGGTTGGAAACAAGTACTGTGACGGTCGGTACTAAACAGTGTGCCCACATTTCCCACCCAATTTAGTGGGGATATTATTTATAGAGCATAAAAATCAGGTTAGGTGCTGGGAGTTAGAAAGTTCCACTGTCAGCTTTTTGCTTGTTTAACACAGTGGTTTTGTATTCGCTACAATGTGACCAGAAGTATGTAAGATGTTTTTACGGTCAGAAAAAAATAATTTGAATTAATATTATAGAGGTTCAGCAGCTTCAACCAAGACTTTACTGCCTGTCTGTCTGTCTTCTGTCCTGCCTTACCTCTTCAACCTCAGCTGTCTATGGTCTCGCCCAACATTTTCTGCCTTGCTGCTTCTACTGATTAACATTTGCCAGGAAGAGGAGATTCAGGGCAATATTGAGTGGGTGACTGCTGCATGATCTGCATGCAGACATCTCCTTGCGTCCCAACGAATGTCAACGCCCTGCCAAGCTGCCCTGGGCTGATGTTGACACTATGCCAGGCTGCCCCGGGCCACAGAAGGGGGCCACCTAAGAGGGCGCACACCCTTAGTGCCACAGGATGGCCCAGCCCCCTTTGAGCGGTCTAGTGTGGGGACCAGGGGTCCCCAGTGACGTACTTCCGGCGGGGGAGGGGCTGTCCGCGGCTATATGCTCTCCTCTAGTTAGCTCTCCTGAGGCGGAAGCCGGGAGTTACAATTTGGATGTATTTTAAAAATTACCTATTTGCACTACCGTGATTTTAAAACTGTCTGTGCTTACTTGTTGTTGTTATTTCTGCTCCTGGGCTTGAGGTTTCCTTGCACAGCGGTCCCAGCGCTGTTGCAGGGAGGGTCACTACAGCGACGCCATCACCCTCGAGGCGATAGGCCACGCCCCCCACAACAAGCCACGCCCCTTTTCGGCACTATATAGCGTCGCGCTGACCCACGAGCCGGCGTCTAGTTAGCTCTCCTGAGGCGGAAGCCGGGAGTTACAATTTGGATGTATTTTAAAAATTACCTATTTGCACTACCGTGATTTTAAAACTGTCTGTGCTTACTTGTTGTTGTTATTTCTGCTCCTGGGCTTGAGGTTTCCTTGCACAGCGGTCCCAGCGCTGTTGCAGGGAGGGTCACTACAGCGACGCCATCACCCTCGAGGCGATAGGCCACGCCCCCCACAACAAGCCACGCCCATTTTTCCTGCCAATAAGAATGTTCACTAATCGGAAGCGCAGCGGACGAGCACAGCGGGCGCGCCGGCAGCACGCCGAAGGCACGCCAAAGGCAAGCCCGTCTGCGCCCGTCCGCAACCAGGCCGCGGCGAGCCCAACTTACCATAAGCCAGGGGGCTTCCCCTTCACTATACTCTCTGGAGACTCTGCTCAACTTGAGCGAGTATGCGTGTGAAGGACGCTTTTCATTTGCCGATACTGCTTTCCCTCAGAATGACTTTGCGATCAGGGGTCTGCTATCATGCGGACTTCTTAATGTAAGATCACTGCCGAAGCATGCTGCTGAAATTCAACTCTTAGTAGAAACTTACCAGTTAGATGCTCTTTTTGTACTGAGACGTGGACCCACTCTGACTGTGAAATCGAACTTGACTGGGCTTGTCCGCAGGATTATAAAATCCTGCATTTACCCAGACCCAAAGGTCGGGGGGGTGGGTTGGGAATTATCTACAGAGCCTCTTGGCAAGTTAACATCCTAGATATGGACCCGGTTGTTGGGACTGAGCTCATCGGCCTTTCAATTAACAATCATACCGGAGCTACCTTCACGGAAATCATCTGTTATCGCCCTCCGGGGGCCTTCAGTGCCCAGCATCAACAATCGCTACTTACTTCTCTTTCCAACATGGCGACTTCCCACAACAAGCTAATCATTTTAGGGGATTTTAATTTATGGCCGAATGGTCCTTTAGATACTGGACTGCACAATCTTTTGCTCTCCTGTGAGAGCGTGGGGTTGCAACAACTAGTCAGGGAACCCACTCATAGAGCAGGGCACCTACTTGATCTTATCTTCTCCACCCCGCAGTTAGTACATTTAAATGATATCCTGCCCATGGGCTGGACTGACCACTCTCTCCTTAAATTCTATATCAACTGTAAGGGAGCTAAAATGCCGGCACGCAGTACCTCCTCTGAAGTCATGTACAGAGACTGGAAAGCTCTGGAAAGGCGGAGAACTACTGGTGCCGTGTTCCAAGTGGAGGACAGTTTCTCTCCAAATTGTCCAGCTGAGGATAACTATGAGGCCTTCTGTCTTAGGATAGCGACAACTATTGACTCCTTAGCTCCACTAAAAAAATGTAAGCACAAGGGTAGAGTATCAGCTCCTTGGTTCGACGACTCTCTAAAGGCCCTTAAACTGGCCTGTAAGCAGGCTGAAAGAAAATGGAGACAGGGTTACCTCGATGCTAACAAGCAACTCTGGAAAACCAAACTTTTGGAATATAAAACCGCGATTATGAAATCCAAGTCCGCTTACTATTGTTCCACAATTTGTACAGCCGCCAACAGTTCCAAAAGTATCTTCCAGATTTTGAATAACCTTACCCACCCTGACTGCGCTAAAAAATCAATCCCTCCCACTCAATCCCTTTGCGACAATCTTGCGCTGTTTTTCAAAGAAACAATTGAAATTATTATTCGAAACCTGAGCATCTCCCCCACTCTGGTCGGCTCCACTGGCCCTGAGGGCGTGTTCATTGATTATGGAGTCCAGGGTGCCAGCTTATGGACCACTTGTGGGAGTTTCCCTCCATGACTGAGGTAGAATTTGACAGACTGGCTCAAGGGATCTCTTCGGGATCTCCTCTTGACCCTATTCCTCCTAAAAACTGGAAGGCTTCCGGAGAGGAACTCTTTCCCACTCTCCGCAGGATCTGCAATCAGTCCCTAAGCAGTGGCCTAGTCCCTGCCCCTTGGAAGCAGGCTCTCATTAGGCCACTGTTAAAGAAACCCTCTCTGAACCCTGAGTGTCTACAGAACTATCGACCAATCTCCCTGTTACCATTCCCGGCAAAAATTGCCGAGCGCTGGGTGAGCTCTTGTCTCTCCGTACATCTGGAGCAGAATCATTTTCTGGACGAAATACAATTCGGCTTTCGTCCAGCCCATGGCACTGAAACAGCTTTACTTACTGCCATGGAGGACCTTCGTATGCGTGCAGACAGGGGCCAAGCAGTAGCCTTGATCCTGTTGGACCTGTCTGCCGCATTCGATACGGTCAATCACGTGATTCTATTGGAGAGACTAAGAGAGGCCGGGGTGGGCGGCACTGCCCTGCATTGGTTTCACTCCTTCCTGCGGGATAGGAAGCAGGCTGTGTCCCTCCCCCCGTTTCAATCTGCCTTCTCCCCGGTGATCCATGGGGTGCCTCAGGGCTCGTCCATCAGCCCGATTTTATTTAACGTCTATCTAAAACCACTGATTACGTTAATAAAATCCCACAGGCTAAAGGCAATTAACTATGCCGACGACACTCAGCTCATCCTCTCTTAGGAGGGCGAGGAAGCGATTCCTTTGGAGTCGTTTCATGACTGTCTGCGAGATACGGCTGGCTACACAAAATATCCCTACAGTTCAACGCCTCTAAAACCGAGGTTCTGTTCTGTGCCGGAAGTCGGATTCCACGCCCGTTCCCGGCAGAGTTTTGGCCCCATGAAACCTTGGAAAAGCCACAGCCGGTCACCACTGTTCGCAATCTGGGGGTTATGATGGACAACAAACTCAGCATGGAAGCCCAGGTTGCGAAAACAGTGTCCACCTGCTCCGTCCTTATTCGATCACTTTGCAAGATCTTGCCACTCCTTCCCTCAGAGGCCCGGGCCTTAATAGTCAGGTGCACCATTCTTAGTCGCCTTGACTATTGCAATTCGCTTTTGCTTGAGGCCCCGTCTGTGCTGCTAGACAGACTCCAAAGAGTTCAAACTGCCGCTGCCAAACTGGCCCTGGGCTGGCCTAGGAGATCCTCGGCCACCGCGGCTTTGGCCGAGCTTCATTGGCTCCCTATGAAACAGCGAGTTGCTTTTAAATCTCTCTGTCTTGTTTTTAAAGCTTTGCATGGAGTCGGGCCCGGCCCCCTGCAATCGATGTTTGACTGGTACATTCCAACCAGAGCCCTCCGATCTACAACGGCCTGTCTTGTCAAAGTACCAAGATTTTAAAAAGTCAGGACAGGAGGAAGATCTTTCAGGGTTGCTGCAGCGAAACTCTGGAACAGCTTGCCTTCGGATGTCCGTCAAACAAGTGAACTGCTCCCTTTTAGGAAACGGGTTAAAACTTGGCTGTTTCCAAAATGTTAGCCGCTGCTTATTCAACTGTTGTTCTCCCAGTGCATCTCTCTTAGGAGCTATCTCAGCGCCAGGATACCTGTAAGGTGATAGCTGCGCTATATAAATGTTTTAAATAAATAAAATAAATAAATATGGCCTGGGGTCGCGGGCCTGGCGCCCTCTTTGCCCCTCGATCGGCCACGTGGACAGGAACCTCTCCCCTTTGACCAGACGGTCGTTGCTGCCCGTACACTGTTTTTCTAGGTGAGTGAAGGGGTTTTGCTATGTAGGGTTCTCTGCCCACGACCTCTCTTGCAGCTAGGTCCTCCTCGGTTCCCTCTTCTCAGGGGGCTGCCTTCTGGGGTGTAGTGTGGGTTGCGGGTGGAGGGGCGCGGGGGCCTGGGATGGATGCGATATTAGGGGTGAAGGAGGGGTGTATGGTACGTGTGTGCCCGGCCTTGCCCCCGGGGCCCTGCGCCCTTTCTGGCTGCCTTGTGCCCCCCCCCCTCCCCTCAGCATTCTCGTTGTAGCCTGTCTCAGGGGTTGGTCGCCTGCTGCCCGGGTCCCCAGAGCCCTTGTGACGCCCATTGTCTGCCTGGTGCTACCCCTCCTTGACTGCTCTCACGGTGCAGCTTGTCCCCGTGGCTATTTCCTCCTGGGTAGGCCCTTTGTTCACTTTGGCAGCGGAAAGTGGGGGCCGCGCCCGCTAGCTGTGCCGCTGGCAGGTGCGCAGTGGTTGGGCCACGCGGCACGGGCCCGGTGCTACTGCCTGCTTTGCGGGCCCGGGCCCCGCGTGCGGCTTGTGCCCCTTGTGGGGCCTGTACTTTTCGTCACCGCGTGTCGGTCCCCAACCTGTGT
This sequence comes from Lissotriton helveticus, assembly GCF_964261635.1. Classification (NCBI taxonomy): domain Eukaryota; kingdom Metazoa; phylum Chordata; class Amphibia; order Caudata; family Salamandridae; genus Lissotriton; species Lissotriton helveticus. The sequence continues at coordinate 907,886,639 of NC_136057.1, forward strand.
TATATGTATTTAAAGATATGAAGCGCACATGATATTGTGCGCATGAAAGTTTTAGCACAAGTTCACTGGCAATGTGGGGCGGGGCGCGATGCCAAACCCTCGAGGTGGGCGCAGTTTGATGGAAGAGAGATGACATTTGTGCCAGTGTGGCTCTCTTCATTACCTTTCCTCTCTTCTTGTTCTTTGTCTCATCAACGTCGTGCTTTGCCACTATTTCATAATAACTATGAAGATAGAATAGTGATGACTGTGATTACGGTGAATTGTGGTAATAACAGTTGTGAGGAAATACGAAGGAAACTGAATTCAAGTAATTGATCCAGTGAAAATCAATCGTTGTTTGCTATTTGCACCCATAATTGTTAGCCTTTCATGGTGGGTGGAGGCAGGCCGGCAGGCTCAGTCACTCAATGCTATGTCTCTTCCTTCATACTGCATATTACACTCAGGTGCGTGGCACTGGCTGGGCCTAGCTTCAGATACTTTTCTTCCTCTCTTCCACATGTTGTTATATGACATCCCTTTATTAATGGAATAACTGTACTTTCACGGCGGAAGCGCTTCACACAGAGTTGTGGATATCATGGGTGAAAATTGGGAATATTAGGATAGAGTTGCTTATGGACACGAGGCTAGGGGAGGGTCCACAGAGCCGGGACACCACTTCGGAGGTAGCTGTGCCTTTACAAATATCGTTATTGAATTTTACGATGCCCAGCAACCAACACGCATACATGCTGTGATTCAGGGGTAATCATGTTCTTCCTGTGTCAGAAATGAGATGCCCCCTTGTAAAGTAACTAGTGCTATCATATTGGGGTTGGGACACAGACGACCGAGTTAGGGCCTGCGTACCTGTCAGCTGCCTACATGTATTGTGCGTGTAAACTGAGTCTGAAGTTTACTGGGGCTTTGGCATCAGGGGTAAAGGGCCCGCAGCCAGAGTGTGCCGGGATTCGGAGGCTGAATGATATGGGCGGACACACAAGGCAGTGCGATTCCGGCGCAGCATTTGTGAGTGACTATGTACAGCACTGTCAAATGGGAACGTGAGGTGTGTGTACGACAGCCTCTGCGCTTGGTTGAGTGCGCCACTATTGTTTGCGAACTGTCGGTGTGTGGAGTGCGGGGGTTTGTGTGACAGCAATGTGACAGGGGGAGCATTTGGTATCTCTTTAGCACGTCACCACTGTGCTTGAATGCACAGCATGGGTGTGTCGCAGATGTTTATATACCATCATTATGTACCTTCACTGCGAGTGTGTGCAGGGTCACAACCTTTTGAGTCCCTGGGGCTAATGGGGTCGGTGGCTAAGCTACTCCCAGGAATATGCAATATTGATGGCCTGTCTCATTGCAGAGAATCCATATTGCTTTATGGAGGGAGGGCAGAGATTCTAATGGATGTTTAATGTCGCAAATGCAGGAACCGCGCTGGAGAACCGCCCTACCCACATGGGGGCCACCGGAACTATCAACAGGTATTAGGGTCATAGCACACTGGGGGCAGTGTGCTCGGGTCTGGGATTCACAGGTTCTCCCCCAGGTGTCATTACTGTTCCTGGTGTGGGGAGCGCAGGTCACACTATTGCGAGTAATTCTTGGTAGTTAACTGGTGAGCCGAGACATATTAGGTAGCCCCTGTGCAATATTTTGATGTTCTCTCTTAAAAAACAACTGTTGAGTCTGGACAATTTGTTGTGTTACTGGGCAATAATTGGTGTGTTCGCTCTGGAAACAGGGGCAGAGCAAGGGCAAATCATGCAATCCCTGTGACAATTATCTTGTAATGCGTTTTCTTTTAGACAACTGGTTCATCTGGGCATATCATGCATCCCATGTGCAATAAGGAAATGTGATCTTTTGTACAGCAACTGGTGCGCAACTAAGGGGCTCTGATCCTGGCGATCGAGTGAGCAATAGGCTTACCTGTCATCGCTGGTTGGGGGCTGTTTTCATGGATTTGTTCTTTCTTCCAGAAACGCACGGGTTTCGCTCTAGAATGGCCAAACCACGCCTCGCTGGCTGGCATGCCAGGACTTGGAGCTTGTACAGTGGCAGAACACACAGGGGCCAGTGTGTGGGGGTTTGGGTCAGAACATACAGGATTTATTTTATTATTACACTTATAATGCGCTCTGCTACCCGCAGTGGGTTTCCCGGCGCCAGGGATAGACTCAAGAAGAAACTAGCAGTATAGAGAACACATCCAGGATTGGAGTGTAACCTTTTTTCTAATTTCAGGACAATCGGATCAAATACACAGGCACCACTCTGAAAAGGACAGGTGGGAATGGAAGCAGGAAATGGCCAAAGCGTGCTCTTGGCTCGGATCCTTAATGCTGTTCCTGGTTAAGTGCTCTTGGGGGGCAAGGTGACAACCAAGTTCTGACTTCTTGTAGGGGAGAATAGGAACAATTTTAAGTTTAGCGGTGGCGCAATTTGCCATGACATCCATATACAGCAACACCTGTTGTGCTCAATTACCTTATGCAACTACTGCCCTCAGCTCATAGGTAACCACAAGAGTAGATGGGCAGAAGACTAGTATGGCAATCATTAGGGGGGGCCCATGGATCTTTGCGTTTGCATGATCAGGGCTCGCCCAAAGTCAAGATGATGGTGGACAACTGCCTTCGGCTCAGGGCATCCTTTTAGCCTTATGGGGGCCTGGTTAGCTTCTTCTGACACACTGCGAGTTAGAGACGGATGGGTCAGTTCTGGGGTATTTAGAGAGCTCTTTAGGGTAAGGCGTGTGCAGCAGGGACCTGGAGTAACCAGATCAGGCTTGCTCCAGGGCTTGTCAAGTTGATGTATGGGCCAATTGGGCTGCACCATGAGTGATGGACAGAGTATGGCATCTATTTCACCGGTTCTGTAGGGAACCATCATTAGCAACAGCAGCTGTGCACATGGGTAATGGTGTAGCTTCCTTTAGTTCGCCTAGGGATGGGGCGGGCAAGGTCAGCAGCTTGGCGGCCGGATACGGAGTAGAATAAATTCATAACCGCGTAGGTGCAATGCACACTCAGCAGCCAACCAAGATAAGTTTCTGCAGAACCCTGGTTACTGTGGGGAATAGATACAAGGTTTGGGCTACACATAAATCTGCCTTGCTATGAGCAGTGGGTGTGATTGGGTTACACCCAGGAGGGTGCGATTTTGCCTTGATAGTGCTGAAATGGAGGGGATAGACTACCAATACGGACAACCCCAGAGCGCAGTTTGCAGTCATAGTTGAGAGGTTCAGGGACATTACTCATATGTTTTCCTCATGTCCCCCGCTCGAAATGATCGTAGGTTACCTGTCGCTTCAGTTAAGCAAAGCATTCCGAGGAGAGTGTCAGCTAACAGTAGGATCAGCTTTGCGGTAGTGAGCCGGCTGGCAGGCCCTTTAGATGTGGGGTATAACCCCGGTATGTATAAGTAAGGGTGAGGGTGCCAGAAGCCAGACAGGTGACACAAGTTCACAAGCGGTAGAGCGACTGAACTGATGGGGGGGTTTTAGTTGCTGGTCAGCACAGCCGTCCAGAGTAGGAGAGGAATTGTCCTGGCGTGATCTGAGGGAGGCCTCTGAAGCAGCCGGCTAGAGGTATCTCGGTCTATAGTGAGATATGGTGGTCCAAAATGATACCTAGGCGGTTTTGGCAGGGCACACGGTCAGGGGATGCCTGGGAGTCCTCGTGCAGGTGAGACAACACCGCGATACAAAGGGGCTGTGGCTTTGTCTGGAACGGGTTGCCACATACTAAATGCACAGGATGCTTTGAAGTTGTTGGGATGCACCTATCCTAGGAGTGGCAGAACTGATGAGGGAGTGTGGTTGTGGGGCAGCAGTGCTGTCCAGAGGAAGAGAGGACATGTCCTTGCTTGTGCAGTGGGAGACCTTTGAATGAACAGGCTGTAGGTCACTGGTCTATGGGCCACTCATTCCGCTTTTGGAACAGCTCTCTTTTCAGCATCTTTTGCGCTGACTTTCTTTGGTGCATTTAGAATGGGAGCTAGGGGCGAGATCCAAATAGGACGCATCAGGAGTAGCCTGGGGCAGACGCGATGCGGTCTTGACAGGCGAGAGCTTGACTTTAGGGTTAAGGAGATCTAAAACGGACCAGGAAGGGGCAGGAAATGTTTCATTGTTGAACAGGTTGGAAGTTGTAAGTACTGCCCGGGGCACCTAGTCGCGAGATACCTGGCACAGCGCCCCCTGGGCGAGGGTCACCTCCTGATGCATGCTGACGGGACCCCCCCTTTGACCAAACCCAAGTACAGCGCATAATGGAGGTATGTTTGGAATTAGCAGTGCAACAGAGTTCAGGGCAAGCGCTTTTGTAGCCACTCCTTTAGTTATGGGAAGCTACCACGGCTTTCCAGGCAGGCTTGCCAGTGGAACACATAAAACAAGGGGAGCGCTGGGAGTCAAGTTGCTACAAGAAAGACACGTCGTATGAGGCAGGTTTAGGCGCTGACCTCGAATCTGGATGTGCCGTTGTTCTGCGACCTGGAGTCGGTGGAATCATGTTTGCAGTGTTTGAGGCATTTGGTTGGTGGGCATAATAAACAATGTGTAAAACATCTGCCTGGGGCGCAGGGGCCTGCTGCACAGGATGAGGAACAGGAAGTGGTCGAGGCCGCGTGGTTAAGGCGATGGATTAGAAATCCATTGGGGTCTCCCCGGGCAAGTTCTGATCCTGCCGACTGCGGGGTGCAATTTTTCTTGGGCGAATTGAGCAACTTGCTGGGGACCTGTGAGAGATGGTGGTTCGAAATTACCCTGAGGCTATCTTGGCGGGGCGCAAGGTAAGGATAGGCATTGGAGGCCTCGCGCAGGCGGGTGAACAGCGCATTGCGCAATTCACTGAGCAAAGAGGATTTGGTTTTAGCAGGCTATGGGTTGCTACATGCAAAATGCACAGGGTGCTTGAAGAAAATGGCATACACCTATCCGAAGTGGGGATGGACCTCTTCCTGCTAGATTTAGCGGAAGTGATGGTAGCAGCAGGTTGCAAATAAAAGAACGCTAGAAGGTAGGGGGATCTGGGGCGGCGGCGGCCACACACAGAGCCATGGCGGAGTTACAGGGCGATCCAACGCTGGAAGGTACAGAAGGGTACCCTCTACAGGAGCACCGGAAGGGTGCGAGAGCCAATTATCCCCAGTGAGATCCCCGGTGGGATCCTGGAGGAGTGACGGCGCCCCGTTAGTCCTTCGGGCGGTTGTGGACCTGAGCAACCGGGGGTTGCCTGCAATGCTCTGTCCCTCCCTAGGGGGGAGGGGTGTGAGTAAGGGGTGAACTGGAAGTCCGCCGGTGGGAGGGGCTAGCCCTTCCCCCAAATTGACAACACCCCCGCTGTTAACACCACAGGGGGTTTATGGCTCATCAGGTGGGCAGGTGGCGAGAGGCGGCCTGACCCTGGATCGCCCGTAAGATAACACAACATGTTGGCATAATGTTTATGCAAATAAAGCTGCAACAACTTTCTCCAACAAAAACATTGTGTGGTGTCTGTTATTTGGGAAGTTATTATGAGCGGTCTGGGGTATGGGCTGATGTTGGCACTATGCCAGGCTGTGCCGGGCCACCAAAGGAGGTCACCTAAGAGGGCGCCCACCCTTAGTGCCAGAGGATGGCCCTGACCACTTTGAGCGGTCTAGTGTGGGGACCAGGGGTCCCCAGTGACATACTTCCGGCGGGGGAGGGGCTGTCCGCGGCTATATGGCCTGGGGTCGCGGTGCTGGCGCCCTCTTTGCCCCTCGATCGGCCACGCGGACAGGAACCTCTCCCCTTTGACCAGACGGTCGTTGCTGCCCGTACGCTGTTTTCCCTCCCTACCACTAACCCGGCTGGCAGACAGCAGGGGGGGGGGCTTATTTAATACAATTTTGTTTTGTGTTGCAGGCGGAGTTACAGGGCGATCCAACGCTGGAAGGTACAGAAGGGTACCCTCTACAGGAGCACCGGAAGGGTGCGAGAGCCAATTATCCCCAGCGAGATCCCCGGTGGGATCCTGGAGGAGTGACGGCACCCCGTTAGTCCTTCGGGCGGTTGTGGACCTGAGCAACCGGGGGTTGCCTGCAACGCTCCGTCCCTTCCTAGGGGGGAGGGGCGTGAGTAAGGGGTGGACTAGAGGCCCGCCGGTGGGAGGGGCTAGCCCTTCCCCCAAATTGACAACACCCCCGCTGTTAACACCACAGGGGGTTTATGGCTCATCAGGTGGGCAGGTGGCGAGAGGCGGCCTGACCCCGGATCGCCCGTAAGATAACCCAACATGTTGGCATAATGTTTATGCAAATAAAGCTGCAACAACTTTCTCCAACAAAAACATTGTGTGGTGTCTGTTATTTGGGAAGTTGTTGTGAGCGGTCTGGGGTATGGGCTGATGTTGGCACTATGGGCGCGGGCCCAACTCCCCCCCCTGTGCTAACGGCTGGCCCTTACTGCAAGGTGAACTGTCCATGGAGGAACGGAACAGTCCTACAAGATACCCTTTATTTATACATTGAAGACAAAACATCAAACTAACTCTTGTCCGTTAATACCGGGTGTAATTATTACCCAACTTAATAGCTGCTTTTGTCAACATTGGAAGGATGAAAAGCTAAATTGGCACTGTCAGCCATCGAACTTGTGACCTTTAGCCCATTACAGAAAGATTTTTGTAGCAGGTTCTCACGGTTGTATCACAAAGGTTAATGAAACCCAATTAATAAAAGCAATGCAATTAAAATTATAAAAACACCGCACTTTTGTGCAATCCTCCTAATTTAGTAGGCTATTTCGAAATACATGTAAGGTTTTGCAGCTGTTTCCAATTACTATTTTGGAACATCAATAGGACTGGTTTCATGTTCACTGTTTGAGGAGCGCTCCTTCCCAGCAACTCGCTTATTCTGTTCAAAAACCTGCGGCACTACAGCTGCTGTTCTCCACATTGAACGATTTAACCGACCAATTGGAGCTACAGACACCGGAAGTAAATGTAGAATGTAGCCAATCAGAGCCCCCTGGGTAGGCTACACTGCACTCAGATTGTTTGCCCTGCCAATCGTCTTGTAAATATTTTATCGTGAATGCTGATAATGTCTACATTGGTTACCGCAAGGATGGTGAAAACAGCGGTGGTTTGCTCGTAGTCTGCCAGAAATAAGGAAAGCGCACGAATGTGGGTTTGTCTCTGCTGCAGAATAAATACCTGTGCGGTTGCCATCCCGGACTGCCGCTGCTCCCGGTTCTTGTGCCGCTCCCTATCCCAAGCACCCTCTCGTTGCCCCTCCAGCCCAGCCAATGGGAGCAATAAATGATGAGACTGACCCGCAAACGCATCTGCTCCGTCCTGGTCTTCGTGTACTGCCTCTTCTCCCTGTATGCGGCGTACAGCGTGTTCTTCAAGCCCCAGAAGGCGACTCGGGTTCACAAGGTGGTGCATAAAAAGGAAAGGGGGAAGAAAGGTAAGAAGACTTTGTCCTGTACTGCAAAAGAGAAATCGTATAATACCCAGGAAAATATTTACAAAATGCCCGCTTTTAGTCGGCGTCTCTTATGTCACTGGCGCTTGCATTTGGTATGGTCTCATATTGTTACACAAATGGTGGCTTTGTAAAGTGCCTGTCCTGCCCCTAAAAGGTTACCTTTAATGTGTGTGTCTCTCCTAGTGACGTGAAATGAATACACTCCTGGTGCCTTGAGGGATACCAAATATAACACAACACAGAGGCTGCTTCTCACCTCTACATGAGTGTGTTTTTTGGCCCCGCATCGTCCCGAAAAAGCCTTTAACTCCAAGCTTTCTAAGTATTCATAGTAACAAGCAACATCCACAACTTAAAAATAAATTGGAAGTTATAAAGGAATAAATAAATGTTTTGAGCATGGCAGAAGGACATTTGTGTGTATTGTACGAGGCCGAGTAGGGGTAGAAGTGTGAGAAGTTAAGCACGGTCTGCAACCGGTGATGGATCGCAGAGCCAGAGAATGTTTTTGTCGTTTCTGTGTGGATTTGCTCTTGCTTGAAGCGCATTCTAGTCATCTTAATTTTTGTGAGTACTTTACGAGTTGGGGGCGAAACCGAAAGTATGTTGGTAGCTGGTGTGAATGCCTATTGTACAACATTTATATATCATTTACGTACAGCTCTAATGTTGGGAGTGTTTCCATGTCGTGTGCGATGACCATCGACATGTGGATGTGATGTTATGGGATGCAGCGCTTAGAAGTGTGAGGCGTATGGTCTTCAGTAAGCTGGCTGTGTTAAACAGCTCTGCAGTTCTCTTTTTTTTGTTGGTATTTCTTATGATCATTGTCCACTTAGCTGGTTACTGCACTGGGATCTCTATTCTGAAATATTTTGTTTAAAGTGTATATATAGTTTAGGTTGGAGAGAGACCTGTTGGAGAAATGTGCCAGAATGGTCTTTGGTAATATCATCCCATATCTGATTGTCATTGTGAGTTGTGTAAGAAGCAGTCCTAGTATGTAGCTTGTTGGGACCTGCAGTGGTGGATAAAGTTAAAGCTTTCCATTGGCCAGCATTATGTGTCAGATCTCTTCAGCTATTCCAGCCCAGTTTAGTTGGTGATGGGTGATTTATTGCTGTAGACTGGTACTGTACTGGTGATGGACATGAAGCACTTTTATATTATGTGAATGTGTCAAGCAGCACAAGGGAATTATAACAGTTGCATGGACTACAATCGACCACTCAACCACTGAGTGTTACTAGTAATGTGGGACAGGAGTATTTCATTGTAAGTTCATTTATATAGTGCTTACTACTGCTGACAGTTTCTACGTGGTAGATTAAATTAAGGAGTTGGGTGTGGTGTTTTGTGGAGGGTATGTTGATTCATGCAGATGGTGGTGGTAGTGATATATAAAATAAAAATCAATATTTGTAAACCGCAAACTACTCACCCTTGCGGGTCTCAAGGCGCTGGGGGCCGTCGTGGAAATTAAGTGAGCTATTGCCCAGAGTCACATGGTTCTGGGCTGAGCTGCCGCCTGGGATCGAACCGTGAACCCTGTGCTCCGAAGTCAGCTGCCCTGGCTGCTGCACCACACCTCTCCAATGACTTTTAAAAGAGAGTTTGGTCTTTGAAATAGGACGTAGACAATATGCAGACATACTAACATAGAGATTAAGGTGAACATGCATGTGACTTAGACTAGACTGTGCTCAGAGAGAGGAGGCACACAGAGGATGGAAAGTAACAGGAGATTCATTCTAAAGAAAAAAGGAGTCTCAACATTTGGAAGGTTTAAATCAAGGTCAGTTCATGGAAATACAGGAAATGCCTTTTCATTTTTTGTTTAAATCTGTTTTTATTACCTTTTCAGGAAGTTTACATATGCATGAAAGATAACATCCATCATATCATGCCAACCACATTTAGAACTTTCTGTCAATTTCGTTTAGACATCACAGTTGAGGTGGGAGTGTTCCACTGTACATGTTGGTGACCTTATTGCCTCAGTTCCGTATTGGACCTCAACAGGTGGGTTACGTCAACGAAGATAAAGGCCACCGTGCGTCCGTAATATAGTTCTAGTGGCATTGTATACAAAATGTTACTGGTCATTCATCACGGTTAAGAGCACAGATGTTATATATAGGAAAGACAAACAAGAGCTCAAAAACCAAGAACAGCAGCTAAGTCCGACTTCTGGTTACATACTCCTCACTTTGGCCCTTTTACCTCCCCCCACCCCTTTCGTCCCGTACTGTAGTTCTATATGGAATTGCAACTCCAACCGCCGCACACATCGGTGTCCCTCCTGAGTGTTGGTTAGTATATGTGTACCTGCGTGAGGCGGCGAGGGTGCACTGCCAGACCGTCTATCTCTAAATTTGGGGGCACCTCTCACGTCATCTAGTCACTGCTCGGGCTGTCCCCTTCCGTGTGTGCCAAGGCCTGGAGTAACCCCTCCCATTGTGCTGCTATAGGTGTCCTCCGCAGACCCAGTGTTTCCTCCTGCAGAATGGCGATTCCCTCTGCTTTGGCCCACGCTAGGAGTGAATACCTCCATGCCCTTATGTCCGGTGGGTCTTGTGCCTTCTATCTTTTCGTTAGGAGCCGTTTAGCAACCGCCAACCCCAGGTCAAGGAAATAGGAAGTGACTTGTGGCTGGGGTCCTACAAAAGTGATGTAACCAGTAAGTCGACCATTCTAAGGGTATGTTGCGGCCCGTGCATGTGTATAACGCCTCCCTAACAGCCCACCAATAAGTACGTAGTTTGTGACCGTTCCACAGCATGTGCACCAGTCCAGCACCTGGCTTCGCACAATGGGGACATATCGTATCCGTGCGGTGAAAGTACCTATTGATCTTCTCGGGTGTGAGGTATGCCCTATGTACTATAAACAATTGTATTTGCCGGAACCGCATGTTTCTGGGAATGCGTGTTGGGCTCTTCAATATCTTTTCCCACTCCCTGTCCTCTAGCTGTTGCTCCAAGTCTGCCTCCCAGCTACAGCGCAGTGAGTCTAGCTTTATTGCTGCGTGCGTGCGAAGGGATGCCGCAAACCATCAAATTAAGTGCCTGCCGCGACCCATAACGTGGAGGTACTGTATGGTTAGATGTTGACTCTGCTCGTCTTTCATGTCCCCCCCAATTAGAGGTCAGCGTTGTGATCAGTGAACGGTGTCGTAAAAATTGACCTGGCGGGAGCCCCAGTTCTTCAACTAGAGATTCATATGGCATGAGCGTGCCACCCCGATACAGGTCTCCCAGGGTCTGTATGTCAGCTTCGTGCCACTCCGTAAGTTCTAGGGATGTAAGCACCCCAGGCCCGCTGGGGAAGCCCTCTAGTGGTATGGCCGGTGCGTAGGAAACTAGACCCTAGTAATATATAGGCAGCGGCGATAGCACTTGTAAGCCACTGCCAGAAGGAGTGGGGCCAGTGTTGGCGCCCTAGTAGCCGGATGAAAAAGCCTAGTTATGTAGTCCGGAGAGAGGGTGGGAGCTATGGTTGCCGTGTCATCACGACCCCTGTCCGTAAGCCATTGGGCTATCCACTGCAATTGCGCAGCCACATAGTAGTGTTCAAAACATGGTGCTGCTAGGCCCCCCTGGTCTGTGGGCAAGTATAACTTTGCCAGCACCATCCTATGTCGCTCATTACCCCAGAGGAAGTCTTGAAGCTGTGCAGCCAGCATGTTAAAGAAGGTCACCGGGACATACAGTGGCAGGTTTGCGAAGTGGTACAGAAGACGAGGGAGAATCACCATCTTAGAGTGTGCCACCCTGCCCGTGACTGTTAGTGGGAGCATCTTCCAAAAATTCAGTTGTGACTTGATGGCTGTCGCCGCTCGTCCCAGGTTGCTATCAAAGAGATCAGCCGGTTGGCGGGAAATCTGGATTCCAAGGTAGCGGAACGTATCAGCCTTCCACTGTATCCTTGTATCGGCTCTACATAGCCGGGGTCCGGAGTGTCTCTCCTAAACGCGTAAAGACAGGATTTATTAGCATTCACCCGGAGTCCAGAGAGAGCAGCAAAGTCACTCAATATGTGCTCCAGTTGAGCCCGAATATTTCCCACATCTCTCACGAAGACTAGGAGGTCGTCCGCATATAGCGAGACCTGGTGCGTTGCATCCCCCAGTGGTATGCCATCTCCCAGCATGTCTTGCAGAGCCGCTGCCTGGGGTTCAATTGCCAATGCAAACAGGAGGGGCGACAGCGGGCACCCCTGCCCGGTTCCCCTGCGTATCAGAATGGCATCTGAAATGTATGGCCCTAGTCGCACCCAGACTATGGGGTTTTTGTATAACAAGTCGACCATCTGGAGAAACCCCCAACCCAGCTCATAACGCAGCAACACCGCCACGAGATAACCCCACTCCAAGCAGTCAAAAGCCTTCTCAAGGTCTAACACCAGGCACCCTGCCCTAGGCCATTCCCTCACACTGTCTGCCGCCACTCAACAGAACCTCCACAGTTTCAGCGAGGTACTGCGCTTGAGTACGAATCCGTTTTGGTCACTTTGGACCACTGGTTCCAGGTTCAACGCCAGTAGCTTTGCAAATATTTTGTAGTCTACGTTCAGGAGTGCCAAAGGTCTGTATGACCCTAAGTTTTCCGGGTCTCTATCCAGTTTGAGTAGGAACACCAGGTAGGCCTCAAGCATCGACGGGGGTAAAATGTGGTCTGTCAGGGCTGTGGAGTAGAGAGTGTGCAGGTGTTGCGTCAGAGTTTCCCTGTGGGCCTTGTAATATTCAGCAGGTAGGCCATCCGGTCCCGACGTTTTCCCGGACGCCCTGGACCCAATCGCCTCTCCGATTTCCTCTAGAGTGAGGGGACCAATCAGTGTCTCCTGGTGTGCTCCCAAGGCTGTGGGTAGCTGAATAGGGGTTAAAAATCTCTCAAGGTCGGGTTCAGAGCAACGCCCCCTGGATTGGTACAGTTGTGCATAATGGTCTGGCATCACCCTGTGTATCTCTCTTTGTGTGTATACTAGGGACCCCTCTGGCGTGCGTATGGCTCCGATTGGGACGTGTTTACTCTCTTACTTCAGCAGCCAGGCCCATAATCGGCCCCCTCTGTCTGCTTTAGCATGTGTGCAAGCGGTGTGGGCAGTGTAGTTGTGGCATCGCAATCGTTCAATGAGGTCCGCATGTTGTGCCCTAAGATTCTCTAGTTGGCCTGACCGCCCACCCCCACCCTCTCGTTTATACTGGTGTAATTGTGATTCTAGGCGAGTGAGTGCCAGCGTCAGTTGTTTGCGTATATTCCACATGGCCCCAAGACAGTGCCCCCTTATAGCTATTTTGTGGGCGTCCCACTCCACCAGTGCGGAGCTCGCCGTCCCCTCGTTATGCTCAAAATATTCCAGGACAGCCGTCCCCAAGGATGCGCGGAATTCTGTGTCTTCCAGTGCGGAAGTCTGTAGGCGCCAGGTGGGTATGGGAGGGTGGCCATGTTCCCAATTCAGTTTTACCCGTAAGGGAATATGGTCGGAGTGTGTTCTTCCCAGATATTCCGCCACCTCAACCAGGGGGACTCGTGACTGCGAGCCCACCACCCTATCCAATTTTACATGCAAGTCGTGTGCTGCAGAGTAATGGGAGTAAATACGGTCTGTGGGGTGCAGAACCCGCCATATGTCCAGTACTGCCCAGTGTGACAACCAGTCTGCGAGCGTGTGCGCATTCGACGCTGCAGTTGTTATCTGGAGTGGCGGAAAGGATCTATCCATGTGCACATCGAGTACCGACTTAAAGTCCCCACCTAGCAACCAAGGAAGCCCAACGAAGGGCATCAGCAGTATGGACAATCGTGCCAGGAACGATGATTGTTCTGTGTTTGGGGCATATGTGGAGCCTAGTAGTATCGGTTGGCCATTGAGTGTCCCCCTCGCTAAAGTGTATCTGCCTTCAGGGTCTGTCACTGTGTCTTCACAAATGAATAGGGTGCCCGCCCGCACCCAGATTAATGTGCCCCTCGCATGCGCTGAGTATGATGTGCCATATATATGTCCCCTCCAGCGCTTGCGCAGTCTATCTAATTCCAGCTGGTTCATGTGTGGTTCCTGTAATAAGGCTATTGCAACCGAAAGTCTCTGGAGATATGCAAATATGGAGTAACGACGCGCAGGCGTGTACATGTCACGAATGTTCCAGGTGATTATGTCCGCTCGGGTCATTTCTGATGGTAGTGAACAACCGGGACGCCAGGGACAAGGCACCTTGCCGGGCGTGGAGGCCAGGGACCTGTGTGGGGTTGTCGGAATGCTGCATCGGATACAACAACATTAAACAAACTATGAACATCATAACATCTGGGGCGGTCATTTCGCAATGGCCGTCCAAATTTCTGGAACACTGGAACATTGTGAACTAGGTCAATGTGTTGCCAACGGGGTGCGCTAGTGATGTTGTATTATAGCCTTCCACTTTATTTCCAGTGTGACTAGTGTGCCATCAATGTAAACCTCTGAAGTGTCCTGCGGGGCCAGCGGCATGCGGGACCGGCAGTCTAGGGAGGCGTGTGTATAACTTCTAAGTATAGCTATGTTTTGGCCAGTGGCGAGCATCTCATTATTGTATCGACTCCATTTGAGGTTCGTGTGATGTGTGACCTAGAGGGCCTACCCCCTAATTTTAGCAGCCAGCAAGACTACAGAGTTCAGTAAACATTGTTCTACTTGCATGAGCTGCTTATGTTCGAGCGCATCTCGCCATCGGTCCATCATATAATGCCATCAGCAGTATGGGGGGTGATCACTGGCACACCAAGCTCTTCCGAGATTTCTGTGGATGGTGACGAGGAGCCACTGGTCACCCGTATGTCTTGCGTGTAACAGTCTGAGCGTTCATTGAAGTGTGGGGGATCTGTGGGTCATAAGTGCTTCTAGAGCGTCTTGTCTTTCCTTCCTCATGCTTTCCGCGGTCAGGGCTGGGCCCCTTGGCCCCCCGGGCCCCCCATCTACGCTGTCGTCTGGGTCTCCCACTCAATGTGTTGTCGCCTTCTGAGCCCGAGGGCCGCACGCCTGTCCACAACCTAGACTCCTCTATTTTGAAAGTTTTAGCCAGTCCCACGCCTCCTCAGGAGAATCAAAGAAGCGGGTCCCGTTTTTCGTGGCCACTCATAGTTGGGCGGGGAACAGGATCGAATATGGCAGTTCCAGGGCCCGAAGCTGGCTCTTCACAGCTGTATAGTTGCTCCTGCGCCTCTGCACCAGAGCGGTGTAATCGGGGAAGAGCATAACTTGGTTGCCATTCACTTTAAGGTGGTCCATCTTGCGTTTTTCACGGAGCACCGCATCTCTGTCTCTATAGTTTAGTAATTTTAAATATGAATGGGCGTGGTCTGGCACCTGGTTGAGGTTTCTGTGCTGGTAAGGGATGAGCCAGCTCAACCACAAACTGCATGGACAATGTTCCCTGGGGCAGATGATCACGCAGCCATCGTTCTGTGAATTGCTCCGGGCTCCTACCTTTCTCTCCTTCCGGCAGACCCACCACCGAATGTTATGCGGCGTGAGCGTCCTTCCGCATCTTCAGCCCGGTCTTCCAGTGTGTGGACACAGTCTATCCGGTCCTGTAGTGCAGCAGTGTGACTTTGTGCCACAGGTTGGCGCTCCTTCAGTGCTTGATCGTGTGTAGCGACTTTATTGGCCAGCTAGCGATGGTCAGCATGAAGCAAGGTAAAGTCCGAGGTGACTTTGTCAATCCTGGACTCCAGAGATGTCCTGGTGGGGTCCAGTGCAGCGTTGATTCGCTCCACTGCCGCAAGGACGGAGTCCATTATGGCCGCCAGGGCTGTGGTCGTTGGTTTCGACATCTCTCCCCTAGTCCCTCACATAAGGTCGAGGCTGGTAGCTCGTGGGGTGCCTTGTTGTGTGTCTGCGGCAGGGTAGCACGGGCGGAGGCGCTCTGCGGTCACCACAGTGCTTGTGCGTGTGGGTGCGCTCAGCTCCGACATGAGTTTGTCACCGTTCCTTTCGGCCGCCGCCTCACGTGAAAGGGCTCTTCGCGCTCTTCAGGATGTCAGCCTGTCACAGCGTGTCAGTAAGAGTCCCGATGGGCACCGCAGTACAGCTCCAGATCTTTAGTGTTGTAGGAGCGCCTCCGCTGCCTGATCCTGCTGTTTTTCACCACTCCGCTGCAGTTACGGGGCAGATGTTCCTCTGCAGGCGTCCATCATCTGGTTAAAATTGTCACCCGAACCACCCCACTCTCGGTGGGTCAGACCGTGCAGCTCAGGGCTTCCGAGGTACAGCATGCCTTCCGATGCACGGTCCTGGTCAAGGTATGACAGAAGGCACTCTCAGGGTAAATATTACGGATAACAAGGGGAATTGATGGACGGAGCACTAGAGATTGGCGTCCGCCATGTTGGCTGGTTAGCCACACCCCCAGGAAATGCCTTTTAATATTGCATGTAATCTGAAGATACAAACAACATTATTTGCATGTGAGATAGTGTTCACCTGGTCAACTCAAAGGCTGGAAGCATAAAATAATGACTGCATGCAACAATAGGGAAATATCTAGAGGTTTAGGCTGTGCTCAAAGGCAGCAGTAACTTCATGGTCATAGTAACATGAGGGTGTATACAGGTAAGTAATATAAACATTGAAAAGGATATTCTGCCGATTTCTGATGTTCACCCTTAACGTTTGGCTTAAAAAAGCTAAGTGGGATCCATTTTGGATGCCCTGGTTGTCGCATGGCCCAAGATGGGGTAGAGGATGGTTTTTCAGACAGTGGAAATGTATTGCCTGCATTTCTGTGACTGGAGGGTGGAGATACTGATCATAGAGGCATTTGCTTTAGGCAGCAAAGGTTTGTCTCTTGGTAGCCATAAATCACATTTCCAGGCTTCACACTGCTGAGCTATCTCTCATTCTACCCCTAGGTTCAGGTTCCAGACACCCGAGCTATCCCTTAAGTGGCAAAGCTCTATCACCAAAGGGAAAGAGCCACAACCCATCATTTCTGCTCGGTTTCTTCTAAAATTGGCACCAACCCTGCATTTAGTAATTGTATTGAAAACATGTATATGAAAGAAATGAGTTGAGTTTTTACTTATAAAATGCAACAAACGCCCCAAGGCATCTTGGCACTGATCTAACTAATCGCATCAGAAAAAATATGAAGATAATCCATAAAATAGGCGCATTGTTAGAGCCTTCCAATATATAGAATGGTCCTCAACTGTGCTCGGGCCAAGCGGGTATGATTCCAAATAGATAAAGCAACAAAAAAGAAGGAACATGAAATACATGGCTTAGAGGATTCAGACATGGAAAATGTTGAATGACCCATACATAAGAAGAAAGCTCCCTGTGCAGCAGGCCATCTGTATTTTGTATTGGTAAAACAAACTCCTGCACTGAGAGTTTATTTTCTCAAAACACAGAAGTTTTCTAGATGGGAGCTTAAAAAATGGTGCCTGACCAGCAAGCCTGCAGTGCTTTGATGTGGGGGCCTCTTTGGCTGCTGACTTCACAGCGCAGAAGTTCTGGCCCTGCAGTTGGAATTCCTCTTCCTGAGTGGTCGAGGCCATGGTCTTATTCACCGGCAGACCTGCTGACTGTCCACCAGGTTCTAGTTGTACCTCTAAGCATGGTCGACAGGGTTATAGTAGGCAGGGCATTAGACAAGTCTGGTCATCTTTCTTTATCATCACTAGCTATGCATGTATGTGACAAGCTATCCTCTATGACGTTTTCATACTGCGGGAGCACAGACCGAGATGGTGACAGATAGTTTATGTACAGAGTAGATGGGTCACGTCACATCACATCTCCCTCTTCCTCTCCCCCTCACACTCCCCACACCTCCTCTGCAGGGCCAGACTGGCCATAGCAGGCAGCAGGCATTTCCCCAGTGGGCCACCAGGGTGGGGTACGGTTTTGGACCCCTGGGGAGGCGTTTTTGTTACCAGGTTCGGTTTTGTAGCATAGCTGCAATATCGGCCCACTGTAATCAAAGCAGCTGCTGTGGCCGTTTTTGTTGCAAGGGTGCAGGTTTTCCAGCAAAGTTGCAATATCTGCCCCGGTAACAAAAGCAGCTGCATTGTCTTCCCCGCGCACCCCCACCCCCCTCACGGCAGGTCCGACACAATTGACGGGGCCGGTTTGCATTCCCAATTCGGCCCTGTTCCTCTGTTTAGAATATGCAATTGTATAGTAAGCAGAAAGGCAGAGGTGAAGGTTTATTAAAGTTATGAGGTTATAGCTGGTAGAAAAATGGGCAAACTAAGTGAGCTTGGCGACCCCAAACTGAGACTAATACACTGTAAGCTGTGTATCTGTATGGATTTCATCATGCCAGGACAAACACAGATTTGGAGAGTAAGGCCTTGGTTTTAAGTTATGCAGAATTTAGGTGGTAATTGGTGTGTGCTGTAATTACTTCTACACTGATGTAGGGTATTTAGTGGGTAAAATAATTAAAGCCTGTTTCCACACCTTAGATTGAAGCCATACATGCGTAATCAGGGTTTACCACTCTGAATACTGCATGTTTTACATTTATGTCTTAGCATTTTATTCCAATGGATTTTTCTGGTGAAATCTGTTAGGAGAAAACTGCAATATGTGGATATTGGTTGCACAATTCCAAGCTGTGTGAAAAAATGCATTTGTGCATGGATAAAAATTAAAAACACAACTTTGAATCAAGGTCTATGCGAAGTCTGTATGCATTTAGAAAGCAGGGACATGGTTTAATAGAGTTTTGCCCTTCTCCTTGTTGCCATTATTATGGCTCCTCTGCTGTAGGGTTCGAGTATGCGTATTATATTCTAGTCATATTTATACAGTGCTTAATGCTGCTAATAAAGCACCAAAGCACATCTGCAGAGGGGTAGTACGCTACTCAATGGCCAGCCATAGTTGGAACAGTGCGTGTTTGTCGCGCGGCCTAGACTATCATATACCACCATCAGGAACAAGCCGCAATGAAGCTTTCTCTACCTGTAAGTGGCTTTAGGATGACCTCTGTAGTTTAAGTGAATGGCATCTATTGGTAAAGACGTTCTCAATCTTTTTCAGTTATACAACAAAAGTTCCCATAGTTTTTGAAAAAAAGACAACCTTTCCAGAACCAATGATGCCGACATTCATGTGTCTCTGGGTGAAAGGGAAGGAAGGACTTCTTCTAAATTTAAAGGTGGGCGAGCCACTAAAACATCAAGCTGGTTTCAAACCCGGTATCTGACTCTGGCACAGCCTGCGGTTCTATTTTGTTATTGAGCCAAAAGCAAGCCGAGCTTTCATGTGGCTTCTTACTGACACCCACGTGCTAACCTCATGCACAAATAATTCACAAACACAAAACCTTTGAAATAAAAAATAGAGCGAGAAAGAGATACCGATCTAGTGACTGAACTGCACAATGTGAAACCAGAAAACCTGTGTTGAATTCCAGCTTTCCCTCTTGACCAAACTGTGATACTAGGCAATTATTTTATTTTACTGAGCCTCTTTTTTTTTTTTTTTTTTTTTTCATCATCGCATATGACACCACCATCAAATATGTGAGTTCAGGACGTGTCCTGTACGAAAATCTCTTGAGTTTTATTTAATAGGCTATAATGTTGCTCCATGCATAAAAATAATCTAAGTCACATAGAGGGTACACATCATTGATGTGCCTCTTAGTTTACTAGTGCCATTGTCATCATGGCGGGTGTGTAGAGGCTTGAATGCATAAAACTATCACTCTAAATAAAACAAATTCAATGCAGTGATCTTATCTGGTGTACTAAGGTAAAACTCATTAGCATGTTAAACAAAGAAAATGTAAGATTTTTACATGATTTCTATCACTTGATTTACACATCAAATACCTTCAAGGCTCAGCACATGCATGGGCTCCTAGAGCCAGGCCAGTACCTGGTCGTTGAAGCCAAGGGAGAGATAAACAGTAAAAGTAAAAACAAGCCCTATCGCCAGGATGCCTGCTACCTGAAAGAAATGTAAATATGTGCAATTGGTAAATCAGTAAATATAATGGCAGCTTAGGAACCAGTATAAGGCTTTAATTGGTGGAATCATTTGAGCCTTCATGGAAACAATGATTTGAGAGGTAATGTAAAGGATTTACCTTCTGAGTTCTGGGGTGTGTCTTTCTAACAGGAACTAAAAAAAAATTAAGATTTGCACTAGGTACAGTCGAATTGCATATTACTAAAAATATATATTTTTAAAGCATACACTAAATCTCTGTACACTTTTTGACAGCCTATCTTAAACCATGTGTAATACTATTTTCAAATAGTTACTTGCATGTTCGCAGTGTTTCAGTTGATGGTAGGGAGCTTGTAGTACTACAAATACATCTAACCATTTTCCAGGTCACCATTTTCCAGTTCACCAACCAAGTTTAATTTCAGTCACTGTCTGGTTACAGGCAAAGACATATTCAGTGATTTCATTAGGCAACTGTTCTATCGTAATATAAAACAAGGCATTTCCCACTGATTACTTTAACTTGCACTTATTTTTCATTTAATGTGTGTGAGTTATAGTTTATATTTATTTACCAGAAGGGGAAAGACCAACTGAATAATTGCAGAATATTTTGTCTTTTTAGCTCTATCTCTGGCCCCTCTAAATTTCCTGCCACTGCCACCATTTTACTCAGGATCAGTTTCCACGCTTTTTTACGCATCTCAATCTCTGAACAGATCCCCCCAGGATATTGTGGCATAGATTTGCAAATTTTGTAGCACAAAAATAGAAATCTTGCAGCATTATTGCGCCACTTTATTTTACTCGTAATCCTTCATTTTCAGCCTTACATCAATGCAGAACAAAGAAAGAAAGGCATGCAGCTGGGTTTTGAGGAGGGGGAAGTTGGGAGCACTTAAGAACATTTTTGAAGCTTCCTGCCCGAGTCAGTGCCAAGCCTTATACTCCCTTTCAAATACAACGTTTAAGACTTCCTAACTTTATCCGTGCCTGAGGCCTACATAGAAACATGCACCCGTCGATCACACAGAGAGGTTTCGGCTGAGCTGGGCCAAAACGCGCCGCTGTAGAAAGGAGACTGTGACGATGCAAGACACGCAGTGAACCCAACAGGAAATCGAACGTCGCCCACACACACAGAGAATTGGTGGCTCAGTAGGCACAATTGTTTTGCTGTCTCCCGGGAGACATGTTTTTGCAGCCAAAACAGTAAATATTGCGACCATCGCGCTAGTCGGCTGATTTCACAATTTTGTTCGTGAACCGCGAAATGCTGAAGGCTCCATCTGGACAAACAACAAAAATCATTTAAACTAACAGGCACTGAAGCCCCATCCCTAGCACAGCCCAGCACACATCAGCTAAAAAAGTGTGTGTCCGAAAGGTGCAGGAGCCCGGGCTACTTCACACATCGGGATGGAGGGGGTTGGGGGCAGCTGAAGCCCTATTAGTCCAATGGGTGTTGTGTGCCTGCCTTTGGGCGAGGGAACCTGATAGGAAAGTGTAAATAATGCTAGCCATGCGGTATTGTGCTTGTGGATGTTATTTATCCCAGGATCAAGGCCTCATGGACCGATGAAAGAGTGTACACCTGCTGCAGTATTGCAGTGGTTAGTGTCACTAGCACCACACCCATGAGGAACAGAGGCTATAGCTGATCAGAGCACAGGTCTAGAATTTGGGATTACTTGCCTGTATGTGAGTCATAGGCACATTCTTTAGGCAGCTCAAAAGCAGCTGACTTTTAGTGGATTATAGCCACCAACCACTTGAGTACTACAGTAGGTATACATTCTTTCGTTAATCCACGAAACCTTGATTTTTCTAGACCGCCAACACGATATGCCGGATCAGTGACCGTGCCACAATTTAACTTGACTGAAATTCATCGACCATTGTAATTGGAGGAGCCTTTCTCTTAGGAATGGACTTTGGGCTAATTAATTTAGATGACAAGGAGCAATCAAGACCGAAGGCTCTTTGTCTAACTCTCTGACATTTTGACTACTTTGATGTGGATTATGTACTAATATACTAATAGATTACATGAACACCATACATAATTTGAAGCACATAACGAAGGTTATTTATAGGTGGTGTGTGTGTTTATATATTTATGTAAATGTGTGTGTGTTTATATATGTGATTTAATGCATGTGTTTTGGGCAGAGACACAAGTGTAAATTGAATTTTTTAAGTTCCTTTATGTTGGGCATTTTGAATAAAGTTGACCTGTTGGTAATCCTGATAAATTCAGATGTACAGTGATATATGATGTTACAAACCAAAGAATAACGGCAGACAGCAGAAAATCGCACCTTTCTCAATGTTCCATAATGTAAATTCTGGTGCACACATACCCCAGCACCAGTTGTTGAGTGGTGCTGCCGAAGAGCAGAGACGTTATGGGAAGGTGCACCCATAGAAAATAATATGGGATGGTGCACCTAATGATCAAAAGTCCAAAGTATCCAATTTGTTTAGAGCATTTTCTTAATTTTTCTTTCTCTGTTTATTTTTTTTCATACAAAATAATCATCGCGTTTCATGCATGAAATGAACTTCATGGCTGTAATCCTATACACACACACACAAAAAAATTCTCCTACAATGCTAGCACATCAACTCATATTAAAAGCAATACTTGAGGTAGTAAACATCCTACCACAAAGCGCCAATATATAAAAAACCTTGAGGTGACATACAGTGAGACCACATGCAAAATATCCTACTACATGCATCACATAATCACCCTATGCCCGATAACACGTATACACATATTCATTTGTGATTGTAACACCTCATTAGAAAAATCTGAAAATTAACTGTGGGAGGACCTGAAACAAGTGGCATTATTCTAATGTTCATAGCGTGTTCAATCAGGGGATAATGTTTCAAAAGAATTCTGGTTTTTTTTCTTTCTTACCCAATACAAGCAAGTCCACCCAAATACAAATGTTTTCACAAAGTAGCTTTCATATTACTTTGTATAATCAATAGAGGAAATGAAAGAATTCCTCTGTTCCAGAATTATTATAATCCCAGTCTCCACATGCCAGGATAGATCATGAAAATGCAACATCCATATATACAAGGTATAGGGTACCCAGTAGAGGCACCTAATAGGTTAAAGAATCATTTTGAGGACCAGTCCTTACCAACAATATAAAGATCATATGTCACCAAACATTCTTATGTGAGAATAGCCCCATTGTATGCCAATTAATGCAATTGCATCAGCGCACCTATGTTTCCAACAATAGCAGAGCCCCATTATTTTAAATCCCACTCATAACTACATATTCCACAATAAATATTGCGCCTGCTAACGACTTCAAAAATGCAAAGCAGTATCTACACCATTAATCTTTTGGAAGGCGCATGGAACAGCATAGGTGCCCGTGGTGATGCCTTCAATTAATAGATGTCGATGTATTCTGCTGGAAATATACAGAATACTAGTCCATATGATAAAAACAAATACCCAGGTATCTACATAA
Organism: Lissotriton helveticus; assembly: GCF_964261635.1. Lineage (NCBI taxonomy): Eukaryota > Metazoa > Chordata > Amphibia > Caudata > Salamandridae > Lissotriton > Lissotriton helveticus. The sequence goes on from NC_136057.1 coordinate 907,909,558, forward strand.
AGATGCATACTCAGTTTTAGAAAACCCAGCTGTAAGTTAGCAACAAGAATCCACGAACAGGATATTTATTAGAGGTGCACCAGGGTACCGTTAGGCTTCCAAGGCATGGCTGAAGGCTAGCAACAATGTATCAGCTAACAAGTTAATTGTTAGGGGTACACCCAGAACGCGTACTCTGTTGGGATTCCCAGACCTAGCCGCAGTCTAGCAGCAATGTATCAGTGAATAGGTTATTTGTTAGAAGCACACCCGAAACAAACAAAACAAAACATACATACATACATATCAGAGAAAGTTTGAAAGCAACGCGAGTCGCTGCAGAAACGCAAAAGCATAACAACGGGCAGGTTGGAAGTCATCCCAACTCAATAACTCCTAAAGAACATGTAAAAAAAGGCATATAATTAGACTGATTTTAAAAGATTAAAGTGTCGCTGTAATGTAGAGACAATCTGTATGATCAGTCAGCTTTGGAAAAATGTATAACGTTCAGTCTTTTGACGGTAACGAGATCGCATATGTTGTTAATGGCGGTTGAAGCCATCCTTAATTAACCCGAACAGAGTAAAAAGTGAAAGAAGGCTGGACACCACCTCCGCATGGGTCATGTAAACCCATTCAATGCCGTTTACACTATTTAGGCATTTTACAATGTGACACCCTCTTCATGCGCTTGTGTTTATGTTGCAGCCAAAATCGCCAAACGTGCACCTATTTTGGTGACCATGAGATCGCATGAGTTGTTAATAGTGGTAAAATCCCACCTCAATTAACCTGAACAGAGTGAAAAATCAAGAAGAAGGCTTTACGCAGCATCTGCATTGGTCATCTAAACGTATTTAATGCAGCGTTGTGTACACTATATAGCACATTCTACAATATAACACAATCTTCATCCGCCTGTGTATAGAGTCTTACCTGTATCCGTGTCTAGTGCATATGCCAGGTGTTACATGTCCTGAGTGACAAGGGTAAAATATGTCACACTGGTCTTTTGTTCTTTAAGTGCAAGCTTCCCACCCTGTTAGATGAAATGCACCTGTGCAGTTATTGCGGGATAAGTCTATGTGGTATAATCAGGGCCACTGGAATGATGCAATTGTCTAGCCACTACAATTTTCCCCATAATTCTAGATTTGCTACATAATCCATCATCTGTCGCATAATCTGCAGATTTTTACCAAAAAATGTGTTACTAGCTCAAAGGGATCAAAAGTTAATCAAAATACAGCAACACATGATGTCACACAGTAGAAAATCCGTTGCAAAGCTGGACTAGCCACCTTTCTGTTGCTTATTGCTATATTATGGTATTAAACGGGTACTAAAGAGGTGCAACCACTGCCTAGACAGTGTTACCAAGTTAAAAATGGGGGGGGGCGGGGGCAGAGGCACCTACCACGCACTCCTCTACCCCAAGCACAGCGCTCCTCACATGATTCCATAACATGGCGTGAAGTGCTCAACAGACCAGAAATGATGCGCTCAAACGCACTTACTTTGTCAAACTTTTGGTGACATGGGTGCAGTACACATCTCCCCAGAAATCGTCTTGGCACATGATGAGTGAAAGCATAAGAGCGTCCAACAGCACTCCCCTTGTGCTGTACTGTCAGTGACAAGGAGCACAAACCAGCATTCCTTGGATAACACTCGGGGGCACAAGGAGGGAGCAGGCAGGCAGGCCAGCATATCGGGGTCCTTGCAGGCAAACAAAAGTCCTTCCAGCAGGTCAGGACAAAACGTCAAAGTCCCAGTGTTGGTTTTCCAGGTAGCACCGCAATCCTCAGTCGCAGCATGTAGATCCAACAGTATCTGGTTACAAATCCCATGTAGTGTCTAACAACATGGGGTCAGAACCCCTGTACTTATACTCATAATGTCTTTGATGTGGAGGTAACTTCAATACAAACTTTAGTAGTGCACAACACCTCCATTCAATCCCTAGCTCTAGACACACTACAGGGGTGCGGAGACAGCATTGTGATGGGCCAAGCACAGCCCTATTCAGGTGTAGGTGACAGCTGCTCTCACCACTCTAGCTCAGGAAGACTCATCAGAATATGCAGGGCACACCACCACTCCCTTTGTGACTGTCTAGAGTGAAGGCACAAAACAGGCACTTGTCAGTCTAAACCAGATGTTGACTGGAGTCACGCTGCAAAGCACAAAGTCGCTATGGCAGTAAACTGTGCACGCAGGCCCTGCAGAGATAGGTTTGAAAGGCTACTTCGGTGGGTGGCACAAGCAGTGCTGCAGGCCCTCTAGTGGTATTTAATTTACAGGCCCTGGGTATATAAGATACTACTGTACAAGGGACTTGCAGGTAAATCAAATATGCCAAACGGGTGTAGACCAATCATACCAAGTTTACAGGAGAGAGCACATGCACTTTAGCATGGGTTAGCAGTGGTAAAGTGCCCAGAGTCCTAAAGCCAACAAAAACAGACCAGAAAAAATAAAGGAGGAAGCCAAACGGTTTGCGATAACCCTGCAGAAAGGTCCAGGTCCAACAATGTGTTTGTATTGTATGAGTATTAGTTGTTGTTTTTTTGTGCATATGTTTACAGCCCTGCAATTGCAATGACACATAATTATACAAAAAACATCCGTAGGGGATGTTTTTTGTATAATTATGTGTCATTGCAATTGATGTCCTCATTAGTATGCTGATCTGTGTATTCTAGCACCCATAGATCTGACCAAAAAAAACGTTGAAATTGAAACACCATTGAGTTGACTGATATTGCTTTTAACTTTGTTTAATGAATTCATGATTTTAATGTATCAAATACCTTTTTAAGGAATATCTGTTTTTATAATAAAATGTTGATGCTTTCTGCACATAAAATAGTTCCTGTTTTTGTGGTTCCATTATAGCATTTACTGGTGAATAGTATGAAAGTGAACTAGTGGCAATGAGTGAATGATTTAACTTCCCCCGTTACAACCAAGAACCCAGGGAACATTTTTCTCTTTTTCGCATTTATTACCCTGTTCCTGTGGGTGTAGACTAGAAGGGTACTCTCTTTCTTTTTGAATCATGAATTGATATGGCACAACATAGAACAATGCTCCACCTTCTCAATGGAAGGAAGCCATGAAAACAACCCTACTACATAAAGAATAGATTTGAATTTACACACTAAACGTAGAGAACAAGAGATTGATTCTGTGTTTCGCTTTCGTTATGAAATATTAAGCCACTCACCTAACACACACTTTCTGTAGTAGGCCTTTAAAAAAGAAAAGTAGAGTCTGATGCAGTGATCCTCTCTGTGACGGTGGGAGTCTATATGCTCCTGATGGCTAGAGGGTATGAGGATCAGCCATCTTTTGAGCTCCCCTGTTTACCCTCCTCCACCCCTCATCCTACCACTCACCAATGGATTTAGTCTATCTCATGAATAAAGTCAAGTAAAAGATGGCCACAGTAAGTGGTGATGATACACCAGTGGTGGTCCCAAAAATTGAATACCGTGATCCATAAGTTGACAGCAGAATTGGACACAAAGGGCCAGAGGTGGTTTCCAGAACTGAATGCCATACTCCAAATAATGCCACCACAGATGGATGCCAAACTCCAGGTGAGAGCACAAGACCTGGACACACTCCTCTGCTCCCTTTTCCGCTGGGTTTCTTACTCTGTTCACCCCGCTTCTTACTTCCCAGTGTTTTCATATTGTTTATTCGCTGTTTGGATTTTAGATTTCAGAACCTTTCAGTGCTCGAGAACAAGGGAATCTTTTGCTTTTGATTCCTTGCCGGTTATTGCTCTGTACGTGAGTATCATGGCTCTGCTGCTGCCAGTGCTATTCCCGCGGATGGTTGGGTGATTGTGCGGGTAAACATGAAGCACGCACTGCTGCTACAATGTTATTCGAGTTCTGTGTGTTACAAGGAAGCTTGCCCTGCTGCCGCCTGTGCTGCAACTATGTGCTTGTGGGAACCTGCTCCCTACCTATTGTGTGTGTTGAAGGGAATCTTGTAGTGCTGCTGCTGTGCCTCTGCTTGTGAACAAGCAGTGTTTGACTGAGGGAGCCTATTGGCCAGCAAATCAGCGTATGACCGAACCAAGCAGCGCTCTTATCTTGGCTGTACCTGCTCTTTCTGTGAGGAAAGCTTGCACTGCTGCTGACCATGGTGTACCTTTTTCTTTGCGTTATTGCTTTGCACACCTGTTATCGTGGAGAAGCCAAATGATTGCTTTTATTGTTTCAAAATGTTCCACTAATTGTTGCAAAGGCACCTTCTCAAATCAGCCTTTCCGTTCATGCCAGGCCCACTAAAACCACGTTCTAGCAATTGTGGGGGGACTGTGGGCATTTTCAAGTAGGATAACTATTTGAAAGAACAGTTCTCACTTAATCCGTCTAGCACTTTTATTCTCTCTACTTATTGTCAAAAGTCTAATGATGTGCATCTAAAGGTAACTGATGTGATCACAGTATATTATGCTTTTACATTGTATCATCATGAAGTCTATGTCAAAATAGTTTAATATCTGTGGTTTTCTATTTGTAACGTAATGTGATTGCAAGGCATCGCAAACAGCTGCTTCTAACTTGGCCACTGTAAATTGGTTTTCTAACCGTTCCTTAAAGGCTCTGATTTTGCTTTCATGGACGTGGTCTTTATTGCTTCTACACAGAACCATCCTTATTGGGGAAGGAAGACTGGAACCCCTGGAAGGAGGATGAAAATAATGAGCAGCAGGCGCTGCAGAAGAAATATGAACAAGACAGTGAAAGACTGAAAAATCTGGTGGCCAGAAACGAGCCGACAGAACTGCGAATTCAGATCTGGGGCAAAGCCGCTATTGGTAAATACGTCTGTGAGATTAAAAGTACCAAGTATGTAGTAGACCTGCCCGATTGGCTGTGGCGCTCACTGACCTTGATCATAGCCGTGACTATCCATAAAGGCTGTAATTGCGCCACTTCTCACTTAGAAGAAATAGAATAACATCTGATCTTCCAGAAGTGTTTAAACCATATTCAGAATGAGATAGGTGTATCATTTAGGGCCACAATTTGTACATTGAATTTGGTCTTTTTCTCTGTAGAAACAGGCATCCAAATCTGGACTTTATCATAACATCATATCCTAAAACTGAGACCTTTTCAAATAATTGCACATTACTTTTCTGAGTTTCTGACTGATTTACCACCTTGTAAAAGTAAATGTTACTAGTAACCAAAGGTGAGTAGGGTAAGGTATTATCCAACTGTGGCCAGAAGTTGTACATTCCCGGAGCTTGGGCGCGCAGCTCTGTATAAAATTGGTAATGCTTCCCAAAGTTACGGTAGCCGCTGCAACATATGCAAACCAGTGAGAGAGCAACATGGAGCTGGGAGGGGAAAGCAAGTGGGTGGGGAGCACACAATGGCGACCACATCCTGTAGGGGGCTGCGGGAGAACCACACGGGTGATAGGGGTCAAAGTGGAGCCTAAAAGAGAAGCACACGAAGAAGATAGCTAGAAAAATGTCTTGTACAGTGCTTAAAAAACAAAAGAAAAATTAAAGCCTGAAAAACTGAGCAGTGTAAGGACACAGTAATGCTTCCATGATCCAGGGGCAGTGCCAAACAGAAGAAGGTGAAGTAAAGCCTACACAATAATAAATAAGAAGCAAGCAAATTATAGTGACCATGAAGCCAACCAATGGTATGCAATGGCCGGGCTCCAAGCCCACTGTGAAAACAAAATGTTTGTCAAGATGCACCATGTAGTATGTCCGACCATAAATAGTTGCAGGTTGAGCAGGTGTGGGGCCAGTCCAATTAAAACTTCAGCAGATGTATTATGTCTGGGCTAGAATGAAGACCAACGGCAAAAATGGAGTCCGATGCCTGTCTGCGAGGGTGTGGGCTAGTGTGTGATTGTATTTCACGTAATATGACTTTGTCAAAGAAGTAAAAAAAATGCTGGTACGACACTTTTACGCTGGCAGTCCAGTATGAATTGGTGTATGTTAGCAAACAGCTTTGTGCATGAGTAGAGGATGTTCTATACAATACAACAAATTTAGGGATACTGGAGAGAGCACTGCAGAGACGATCCTCTATTCCAGATATACAAGTACGATGAAGGCACTATCTAAAGCCCTAGTGATGTTTACTTCAAAAGACCTAGGGAGGGGGTGAGATACAGTCGACCTTGACTTTAGTGCCATTTGCTTACCTACAACTTAACCTCCCAATAAAAATGTTTAACACAAAAATGTCCAACTTAGTTTACTTTCTTCACTTCTCTTTTAGTCTCTAACAGCCATTCCCTTGATTCCTAAACCTGATAAAGCCTACACAGCACCCTCTTGATTCCTACACCCTCCATACTCTCCATAGCCCCAGCAAGAATACTACGACATTCTAAGTTTTCACAGCAATAAGCTAGATTCCTTCACCCGAAGCAGCCTTCAAAGCTGCTCACTTAATGCATCAACCCAAATGAACCTTGAGACATGCTACCTTGCTACTCTTGTATCTTCCACAGTTTCAAGCTGATGCGTATATTCTTTTGCCTTAATTGCCAGGCCATCCGCATAATCTCTCTACCTGACATTACCGCTAGTGTTACTTGATACATATACTCAATCTCAACAATTTCTGCTTTAGTCTTACACGCTAATTCACACAACCATCCACTCTACTGTACGAAGTCTTCAGAGTTATCTGCTCAGTTTCTGTACCATACATATTCTTCTCTTTGGAGTCCCTTGTCCAACATTTTCTACAGCCAATGTATTGACTCCTATATTCTGCATAAACTTTACTTTATCATGTGATTCCATCTCCTTATTTCTACACCGTAGCTCCCTACTCTCTTCCTACACCCATTCTGCTTTTGATCATCCTCCTCTCGCTCAACTAAACCTTAACCTGTCTCGCTTCGTGTGACTCATAGCTGCTGATTAGACCTCCCTTCCCCCTTTTCGACACACTAGGTATTGCCCTCTTCTCTCTTTTTAGCGTCATATTTAACAGTTTTTAACACTCGTATTTTGAAATATTTCACAAACTTATCTGCTCAGCTCCCAGTGCATTGACACCAACCTCTTTCATCCCCATTCGCCTGTCAGTCTAATCCTGATTCTCTTTTAAAAAAACAACAACTTTTTATCGATCCGATTTTTAAGCATTTATCATGACTGTTGTTATGCATTTTCATGAGGTTAATATCTTAATTGCCGCGCAGGGCTTCAGTGCCTAAATTACTTATAATACATGTGTCTTAGTATGAGTCGTAGAAAATTGGTAGGTGTAGCAATAAGAAAAAAAATGGAACCAACATTTGAACAGTTTTTGCCCAGCGAGCTTACCCCTTTCAATTAGAATATTGTATACATCTGTTCCTGTCGCAAGTGAGTGCTGTCCTAAGCTGTTTGTCATCAGCTGGTCTGTGTGGCGGCTCCCTCCGGCGACAGTGGTCCATATGACTTTCTCTCTCACCTGTGGAAATCAGCACTAAGAGATGCCCAGTCAGCTGCTATTGGGTGGCGTTGAAGACTCCTTTGTTCTTTCGTTCGCAATGCTGCCTCTTTGGCTGTTGGCCATCTCAGGAACTCCTCCTTCCCCCTGCCATACGGTGGGCCATCAGATGACTGCCAGTGCATAGCAATCACCTGTTTAGCCAGTACTAGTCTCAAGTCAGTGAATTTGGAGCTCAATTTGTTAGGTGATCTATGATCGAGACCTAGCAGGCAAATGTCCACATTTGTAATAATAATAATAATCCACATTTGTAAAGCGCACAATCACCCGTAAGGGTCTCTAGGCGCTGGGGGCCGTCGGGAAGATTAAGCAACATTACTTTTCTGAGTTTCTGACTGATTTACCACCTTGTAAAAGTAAATGTTACTAGTAACCAAAGGTGAGTAGGGTAAGGTATTATCCAACTGTGGCCAGAAGTTGTACATTCCCGGAGCTTGGGCGTGCAGCTCTGTATAAAATTGGTAATGCTTCCCAAAGTTACGGTAGCCGCTGCAACATATGCAAACCAGTGAGAGAGCAACATGGAGCTGGGAGGGGAAAGCAAGTGGGTGGGGAGCACACAATGGCGACCACATCCTGTAGGGGGCTGCGGGAGAACCACACGGGTGATAGGGGTCAGAGTGGAGCGTAAAAGAGAAGCACACGAAGCTATTGCCCAGAGTCACATGGTGCTGGGCTAACCTGCCGCCGGAGCCGGGGATCGAACCCTGATCCCCAGATTCCAGCGTCAGTCGCCCTGGCCGCGGCGCCACACCTCTCCCACTGTTTTGAGGAGTGGGTGGTGTGTGACCCGTTCCAGTTCTTGTGTCATTCGTTACCAATAGGCATTCCCATACTATGAGTAAGAATCCTGCATCAGTGAAGGAACATCGGGGACATGACTTATGCGTGGTACCCATAACGACAATTAAACTATGTGATGTGTGGTGTTGGTGTGTGAATAGTTGAGCTGTGTGTATTTAAACCTAGTGTTTCTAAATACGCTGCGTGTATGTTTTAGTACCGCTGTCCATTCCTCAACCGTCAGTTCACCTCCCAGTACATCTTGACCCCTTCTATGGGCGTCATTTACATGGAAAGGATGGTTTTATAGAGCTAGGACACCAGTTTTCCGCCGTGATGTTCCAAACGTGAGGAATGTTTGCAGAATTTTATGCGATTGCTGTTGTGTCTGGCCCTCCCCCCAAACGGTCTGAATTGAGCCTGTAAAGGTTCCATATGTTAGGAACTGGAATCTCTGTAAATTCTCCTCTGCCATCAGGTCTTCAAAACTACACTGCATGCAGTTCATATACCAGTCCTCTATGGTGAGTATCCCGACCTCCATCCACTCAGCCATTAGTCTGGTCAAGAGTCAACCTCCTCTGGGTGTGGGGAACCTACCAGTGGGAGTGCCGGGGTGTACAGAGGTCTGTCCCCAGTTCTGCGCATTATCCCTCTCCAGCACCTCATTGTGATCTTGAGCATCTTTTTGGGGTCAAGGGCGCTTATCTTCCCGCCCAGTATCAGGGCCATCATTGCTCCCTCATTCTGAACATCTCTAGGGGGGCCATCTCCTTTCACCTCCCAGCCATTGAGCCAGCCACTTTAGTTGCGCTGCTGTTTAATATAGTGCTAGGTCCGGTACGGCCAGCCCGCCCTCCCCAAGCATTCGCTGAAGGAGACGGAGTGAAATACTGTATCTTCCACTATTCCATATTAGTTCTCTCATAAGAGTGTTTGTGACCCTAAATCACATCTGCGAGTCAAGGTAGGACTTGAGGGAGTATTGTCATTTTGGTTAGTGCCACTCTGGCCATGAGGTGCAGGTATAACGTGTACCAGAAGGTACCTGCGGTTCGCAACGAATGCAGCGACCTGGTGCAGTGTGTATTCAAATCTTTAATATCTGTCATTATGGTAGACCTGTACACTCATATATTTAAAGGTCGTTGGTTCTCAGTGCATGTGGAAGCTGAGCACTAACCACCGGCCCTCTGACAAGGTGGGTGGCACTGGGAATGCACATATTTTGTCCCAGCTAGATCTTACTCCTGATATTTCTCCGAAGCTCTCAGGCTCCCCAAGGCACATGCACCTCTGTGTCCCCAATGAACTACAGCATATCATCCGCAAACAAGGAGATACAGTGCTCCCCATCTCTGGTGGCCAGCAGAACTCGGACCAACCTCTGCATCATCCCTTAAAATAAACTAACCATGAAACGACACGTAAACACAGTCACCGCCTCCTGCTTCAACACACTGCGCATACTCCGCAGAATCTTCAGATAGATTTCAATCAACACCAGAAAAACCCTCACACAGGCCCTCATCTCCAGCCGCCTCGACTATAGCAACGTCCTCTACGCCAGAATGTCCACCCAGCTCCTCAAAAGACTCCAAACCATACAGAGCACCAAACCGTATTTCATCCTGGACTTCCCCAAAAGGACCCAGATCCACTCACCTTAGAGACCTCCACTGACTACCATCCAGAAGAGATGCCAGTTCAAGATCCTCACGCACGCATACAAGGCTCTACCTAACCAAGGTCCTTAGTACAGCAACCATCGACTGAACTTCCACTTGCCGGCAAGACACCTGCGCTCTCCCTCACTTGCCCTCGTAGAACCCCCACATCCATTGCAGCTGCAGCGTGGGCTGCTTCTTCTCCTAAATCACCTGGAATAACCTGACCCTTCACCTCCAAACAGAACGCTCTGGTGGATTTCAGAAAGCGACTCAAGACCTGGATCTCGAAGGAGACACCGCACATTCAGTTCCCAGATACCCCTAGCGGTGACAGTGTTGTGCTATACAAATACTGACTGACTGACTGATTGATTGAACCCTCAGGTGAATGCCTCTGTTTCGCTCCTCTGTTTAATGCAAGATCCCAAATGGGCTTGATGGCCAGGGCAAACAAGAAGGGAGTGAGGGGGGGGGGGGGGCAACCCTGTTTGGTGCCTCTGCCAATTTTTAGTGCGCTGTTATTCTAGTTGGCCAGATACCCCTAGCGGTGACAGTGTTGTGCTATACAAATACTGACTGACTGACTGATTGATTGAACCCTCAGGCGAATGCCTCTGTTTCGCTCCTCTGTTTAATGCAAGATCCCAAATGGGCTTGATGGCCAGGGCAAACAAGAAGGGAGTGAGGGGGGGGGGGGGGGGCAACCCTGTTTGGTGCCTCTGCCAATTTTTAGTGCGGTGTTATTTTAGTTGCTCAGTGTAGAAGCATTGTGGTGCAGGATAAAACCATTTTGATCCCGCTGAATCAAAGTGCCGATGAGAGAGCACAGCTGGTGTAGGATCATGAGTCTTTTGAAGCCTTTCCAAATTTGTTCTACCTGGACCCTGCTTATGCCAGCGAAGTAACATACATCTGTAAGGTGTTAATTCTTGTTCTTTTGAGACTTGAATTGTCTGTGTCTTTAGAAGGGTACACTGATTTAGAACAAAATGCAATTCTTCTCTCAACAGGACTTTATCTCTGGCAGCACATTATAGAAGGATTTATCGAACCTGCCGATGAAGTCGCCCAATGGAGAGAAGGAAACTTTAAGTTTGGAAAAACATTATTTAGGTAAAGTTTTTTTGTTTCATTTTTACCGTTCACCACATTAGCAGTTGCCTTGTGTGTTATCAAACTTAATGGGCGGGCCACCTTTATTTGCTGTCAAAATTTGGTTCTCGCAGTTGAGTTTTTTTTTGTTCTTTCCCAAAAGTTTCAAGGATGTTCATGTTGTGGAATTTTAGTGTGAAACCCACAAACGTGTTTAGTGTCCGTTTTCAGATTCAAATTGGTGCATAAAGTTTTGCATCGTACAAAACACGCCAAGAAGGGTGTCGAGGACTGAATGAGAGATGCAAACATTGACCTCGAAAATGGACTACCAGAAAAGAAACAGATATTATTGTAGCATGTGCACTGTAGCAAACTCTAGGCCTGTATAATACGTACAGTTGTGCCTAGCAGTAAGTAGTATGGTTTGAGGCTAAACCTTTTAAGTTGTTTCCAGTTAATGTCGTAAAATTCACCACAGCACCAAGCTTCTACTTGAGGAACGAACTATGCATAAGGTATAGAGGAAACCGTCTGCACAGAATGAATCTCACAGTTAAAATAGAGAGTTAAATGCATACTGTGACACACTGCTAAAAAGGAGAAGCTGCTAAACCACAGGTTTAAACGTTGTGCTGCTTCATGATGGATAGTTTTTGTTTGACTTGAAAGGAAGTCCTGCCATTCGTTAACTCCTTATTTGAGGCAGCAGATTTGTTGTAGATAGGTTTTCGCCCCATCGTTTCTTGTGAACGGTCCGAGCTTATCAGTAAACAGGCAGGTAAGAGGAAGCCAATACTTGGGATAAAAAATGTTGTTCCCTCATAACCAGAAAATACTGCCACAAGCCCAAATTGTTAAGAAAGAAATTGTCTGTGAACAGATGATCTGCACAAAGCGCCCACAACTCACTTTTTATTGCGTACTGAATATATGTGCCATACTGTTCAGTCTTGAAATTTTAGGCACAAAAGATTTTGAAAAACCAATGCTACAGAGCGGTCTGATTCACAAAGGCGTGTGTGAATTACGACATTTGTCAACTAAACCAACTCCTCTTACTTAACAGTTTGTCTAATTCTGAAAATGGGAGCAAGTGAGTGTATTTGAGGAATCCACTTACCTCTGTTCCTGCCATATGCTCGAGTACTCCCCTACTCGTGTATTGTACCCTGTTTACTTGGGTCTAGAGAGGGCGATTTCAAAGGTCTCTGAATTCATTCTTTTTATTTCACTTTAAATTAATGTGTGAATTCTTTCTACTCCAACTCAGTGAAACTAGGGTACCGTGCACTTGGATAGACTTCATGAGGTACTCACACCTGAACGTTTGCCATGTAATTTAGATGTGCTGAAAGTATGAATATTTTTTTATTAATTGTATGAAGTAACACTGCTAAATTCTTTACTCACTGAGCAAGTGTATGAAACATTTTCATTGAAAATCCCAGTGACTGCTCATCTTAAACACCCATGGCAACATTCAGTGCTTTAAATTTTGTTCAAAACACGACTACATAGCTTGCGCATGACTACTTGGGTAGATTGCAAGTGTTTACATTAGTCTCATGCTTTGCAAATTAACATTACATTCACATGGTTGTAAATTTCAATGTGGAAACATATTGTGTTAATTGAACCCTTTGTTTTTTGACATGTCCGAATCAAGCAGTAGCCTGGGTTCCCAACCCATGGAAGATTAAGATAACAGAGAGAGCCTGTCTGGGGTGGCATATATGTATGCATGCCACCAACTGGAAGGAAAGAGTGGTACATCTTTTGAATGTCTTATCTATAGATTACATTTTCACTTTTCCTGGATGAAGCCACCATTCATGAACGAGGTGTAAACTGTGCCCTTAACACCATGAAGGAGCGCGTTTCTAAATGTTTGATGTGAGTAGGGAGATGTATAAAATACCTATAATTTGATGGCGCTATGAATGCTCTGTGTGGTAGTGTACAAGAGAAGAGGCCGGCACCTTGATCTACTGGGTAACAACTTTTGACAACACAGGCATTGCCGGGACCCTCGTTGTCCTAAGTGTTTCTTCCAGGTCTCTTTTACTAAACAAAAGATTAAATCCAAAATGTTTGGGGATACATTTTGGCATATGTCTTTTGTTTGAAGACCCATGTGTTTATTTTGTGTTTCGCATTGTTAAATTTGGAATGCAACACCTGCAGCTCTATAAATCTCCCCTGGCCCTCTTAATTGTGTTTCAGGTTATACACCAAGACATCTGCAGTGATCACTTTAAACAACTGATCTTTCACAATGTAAAGGAGTGCATTTGCCACTGATTATTTTCCTTTGCATTAATTTTTCATTTACAGTATGTGCATTAGGGTTTATTTGGATTATATGTATTTACCTGAAAGTGAAAGGCTAACAAAATAGTTGCAGAATATTCTGTTCCTTTTGGACACATCTGTAGACCTCCCCACCTCCCTCCCCCAGACACGCACGCACACACACACTCACTGACTGACCCTTCCCTCATTTCACTCAGGATCACCAGTACACATACTTTTAAGACTGATCTTAGACAAGACCTTAAATTGCAGTTAATTTCAGCTGTTGGCTAACTTCACTGTTATTGTGAGCATTCTGCTCCTTCACTATTACCACATCCTCGCAGCGGTTGGACTTTGGTGAAGGTTTCTGTTGCTCTGGCCATTTGGGAACGGTAGGAACTACGAGGACCGGCAGCCTACGCTTCCATCAGCTGTCTCCTCTTCCCGGACCAAGCCCCCGCCTGCAGCCTCATTACCGCTCGCGGCCCCCGCTTTGCGGGAGCCGCTCGCAGCGGTTGGACTTTGGTGAAAGTTTCTGTTGCTCTGGCCATTTGGGAACGGTAGGGACTGCGAGGACCGGCAGCCTACGCTTCCATCAGCTGTCTCCTCTTCCCGGACCACGCCCACGCCTGCCCAGGTACATAGGCGTCTCCCATACCCGCGTCGCGGGGCGCGCGCCGGGCAAAGCCCGGGCCAAGGGCGAGCCCGTTGTAGCCCGTTCGAGCACGGGCGAGACCAGACCGGGCCACCCCCCTTGGCTCTTCACCCAGATATTGGGAGTTGGGAAAGGACCATGTCTACCAGAGAAACAAGGAGCAAAAGTGCTCTGGCAGGTGGAGCTCCAACCGGCACTCTGGACAATTACTTTGTTAAAGCAGGCGCCCTCCTGATTGATGAAATTACAGTACTGGAACGGCGCCTATCCCAGCAAATCGAGTGGGTAAGAAGATCTTCTATGGGAACTATAGCACAAGCAAGGACCCCCGAGAAAGAACTTGATTGCATCCCGCTTGCTACAGGGGACAATGGGAATAGTGGGATAGTGGCTATGTCTGATGTAGATATTTCAATCCCTTTTAATGATCTACCCCACCCACTAACCCCACCACAAATCTACACCCAATCTGGTTTCCCCCCCCCCCCTGTTGCCAACAATGCTAGCCCCAATCCCAGAGATAGTCGCTCAAAACAGGGAGCTAGGGAAAGAGCTATACCAAAAAGGAAAAGAGTCACCCAAAACCCAGGCGGTCGGAAGGCAAAAACTGCGAAGCTTAATCCCGTAATGGAAGCCGACTCTGTAGAAATTGGCAAATCTGCACCGACATTGCCTGAGAAAACCAGACCAACATCCCAAGTAAACGCACCCCTGGGGGCAACGGTGCAGGTGAATTCCAACCCTAGCCTGACTGAAGGAGGTGACATTACTATCCCTAACATCGCCGCTCTCCTGAAGTCTCTCCTTAGCCCTTTAGAAGCCCGCCTAACAAAAATCGAGGCCAGGCTAACGATCATAGAAAAATCAACGGTCCGATTAACAGATGCCCTCAAAGTAGATAACAAGGCCGATAGGGGTGGTGCTGAGCCTAAGAATAAGAGGGTTACACTAGTTCCATCAGTGAAGGAGGTTAGACAGCCCACTAAAACCGTACAACCTGTACCAATCACCACCCACTCTTTATCTTCCCAGCCAACTAAAGGAGCACCCCAACTGACTCACCCAGGGTCTAACACTATAGTCAATCAAGGAGACCCGGTTAGGACACATAAAATTAGGCCTCTAAATCTTCCCCCAGAGGCGGGACCATATGTAGTCATTCTAGCTGGCATACCGGAGTTGAAACCGGAGACCATAGAATCAGCCACTTCTCTTAAGAACAAGGTGGCCAGATGGCTCTCCTTAAGTCGACCTCTCCCCAAAGGAATAGTGAGCGAGGTTCTCGCGGCAAGAAGAGTCCCCTGGGTTGGCAACTCAAGGAAATCAATCAAAGGGGACAGTGCCGTGATCAACTTCAGGGATCACAGGACTGTTTCCCACATCTGTGGTTGGCCTTATCGTGACCTGGGGACTTCTATTCAATCCTTACCTCTTTCTTTTTTTTACCCACCCTCGAAGTAAGTACCTGATGAGGAGGGATGGGAAACAGTCCCTAGACGAGGGGATGGGTGGCGAGGCTGGGAGGGGGGAGACTCCCACCGGCACATAGCCAGGCAGCCTGCCTACTTTAACACGTACAATAGGTTCAGCTGCCTGGACATGATTGATTGACACCTCCAGAAGTGGGGGCGGGTGGGCCAACAGCGAATCAGGGGTGACGAGGAGGGAAACAATAGTCGATCTAACAGTCACACTGGTCGTTCTATAGGGACTATGCTCCACGCCGAACAGCACTATGACCAGGATGGCAAACCCCCCTAATTGTGGGTGTTGCTCACTCATGGGGAACCGGCAGGTAATCGAGGGGATTCGGTCGAAACCACACAACCATCTGTTGACCAACCTGACATGAGGATTGCCCCAAGTTCCGTTCCCAATCCCAGACCGCTTCCGTTAAAGATGCTCTCATGGAACTTGGCTGGCCTGGGAAATAAGTTTGGCTGCCCAGAGTGGAGCACCTTTGTGGGCAGCAAAGACATTTGTCTACTCCAAGAAACCTGTGCACGGGAGGAATACTCTCGTTCTGGCTTTGCGGTATTCTCTACCACTGCGAGATGGGGGGGCAAGGGGAGGCCTTCTGGCGGCCTTGCGATTTGGGTGGCTACACACCTAGGTTGTAAGGCCGAACCTTATCCCACAGCTTCGGATGACATTCAATGTGTCATCCTGGAATGGTCAAATTCCAGTAAACTGGCACTGGTAAACGTTTATTCAAGGCCGGTGAATGTAACCAGAGAATCGAGTACCATAGAGGAACTTTCCGCCTTCCTTAGTGATCTCCCACAGGGAATTCCATTCCTGGTGGGAGGAGACCTGAATTCCCATTTCGAGCCTCTCGCAGGATTATCTGATGAGATACCACTGGAGGAAGATGCGATGTGCCTAGTCCCCCCCCACCACGGCGGCCCCCCCACCTAGAGCTTGGACACCCCTCGCGGTACAGATCACCACTTTAACTCTTAATCATGGCATCAGGGCTTGTAACGGACGCACGAAGTCTGACATTCCCCCAAAATGCACATTTAATAAAGTGGGAAGGGAGTCAAGACTGGATTACATTTTTGTTCCACTGTCCTCCTGGTCACGTATCGAGGACTTCAGGGTGATACCCAGGGAGGATAGCGATCACAACGCGCTAGAACTAGAATACTCCCTCCCTGGTACTGATATTCCAAATGGGGGCGGGGCAGATGTGCCCGAAATGGGACTGTCCCTGGTCAGCAATAGACGGAGAGCGAGGTGGGAAAAGTTAGCTGCCAACCCAGAGAAGGTCTCCGGGCTGTATGCCCGTGTCATCCCTATTTTTGAAAGGGTGAGCGCATTGATGGACCAACCTAACTGCGGTGATGCGCACACAAAACTCTGGGTGGCACATGAGGACCTTATCAAGTCCAGGGCTGAAGTTCTTTTCTCTATGGGTAAGTCAGGGGGAGGAAGGCCTTATCGTCCTACTTGGTACAATGCGGCTTGCCGAAAAGCTAAATCTGGCCTACTGACTACCCTCAAGGGAGGCAAAAACAGATCTCTTATACAGGAAAGGAGAAAGGATTATAAGCGGATGATCACCCATGCCAAGGCCGAATGGGACTATGACAATTGGGAGAATCTGACCACCGCACTAGCTGAGAGGGACTCCCGGAAGTTTTGGCGATTAGTGAATGCAGGGTCTGAGGATCTGTCTCCCGCAATTGAGCCTAACATCTCAGCCGAGGTCTGGCAAGATCATTTCCAGACCTTGTATACGGCTGGAGATAGGGCCTCAACCGATGCAATGCCCACTACTGACACATTGCTGGAGGGGGATCTTTTCACAGAGGCAGAGGTACAGGTGGCCATTTCAGGGCTGGCTTCAGGAAAGGCGCCTGGCCTAGATGGCCTTCCGGGCGACATCTTCAAACAAGAACCGGATATCTGGGCTCCCTATTTGTTGTCAATTTTTAACGCCGTTCTGAGGGGCATGGAGGTGCCCTGTACTTGGCTGGGAGCAGAGATTGTCCCTATATTCAAGAAGGGATCGCCTCTGCTTCCAGCCAACTACAGGCCTATCAGCCTTATCGATGTGTCCCAAAAACTATTCGGCAGGCTGATACTTGACCGCCTCCAAAACTGGATTGAGGAGTTCTCCATTCTTAGCCCCTATCAGGCGGGTTTCCGAAGGAAGATCTCAACAACGGACCAGATTTTCCGCCTGAATCTTCTGTTCTGAAAAACTGCAAAAATCGAGGGAGGCAGCCTCTACACGGTCTTTGTAGACCTGCGCGCCGTCTTCGATTTGGTCCCAAGATCTAGATTGTGGACCGTGTTGGCGGAGATGGGTATCCCTCCTGACATCCTGAACATCCTGATAAGACTCCACCATGACAACTTTGCACGGGTCAGGTGCGGTAGAAACGGGATGCTTTCAGGAAGATTCCCCGTTGACAGGGGGGTGAGACAGGGTTGTGTGCTCGCACCGACCCTGTTCTGCCTCTTTGTTAACGGGGTAATCGACCACCTGAATGGGATAGCCGACATCGATGCTCCAAAGCTCAACGGCAGCAGGGTACCCGCTATTATGTTTGCGGACGACTCCCTGCTGTTTTTAAAATCCCCGATGGGAATACAACGGGTCTTGGATGGGTTTGAAACCTTTTGTGCTGAGCGGGGACTGGAGATCAACGCCCTGAAAACTAAATACATGATTCTCAGTCCCCCACCTTCAACACGCCCCAATCCCACCATAGGCACACTGAGATTAGAGAGGGTTCATACATTTGAGTATCTGGGTGTGACCATCAATCAAAATCTGACCTGGGATACACATCGGACAAAGGCTAACATTAAACTAGCACAGTTAACGGGTGGTATCTCCAGGATGGCAAACAGATCAACTCACAAACCCCTCGGCCCAGTGCTCCAAATTTATAAAATGCAGGCCCAGGGGGAAGTCACACATGGGGGGAGTTGTGGGGGCATATACCTGCCTAAAACCTGACAACCACTGAGAATAAATTTATCAGGCAGATGGTGGCCTTACCAGCAAGCACCCCACTCTTCCCGCTCAGACTAGATCTGGGCCTAAGATCAATTGAGGAAGAGTTGGGACTAAAACCACTAACTTTCTGGCGACGAATCTGGAGTACCCCAGAGCTCATGAGCTACCGGATGGAGTTACAAGAGATCTTATCTCTACCAAACATAATGAACATTCCCTGGCTAAAATATATAAAAAAAGACATGTGAGAGCCTGGGCAGGCCAGAACTGCGGTTGGACCCAATAAATGCTTGTAGTAAGGTTTCGCGCAAATCTTTATCACAGGACTACTATGATTTCAAAATAGCATCTTT
Organism: Lissotriton helveticus; assembly: GCF_964261635.1. Classification (NCBI taxonomy): domain Eukaryota; kingdom Metazoa; phylum Chordata; class Amphibia; order Caudata; family Salamandridae; genus Lissotriton; species Lissotriton helveticus. Next base: position 907,928,376 of record NC_136057.1, read on the forward strand.
ACTACACAATCCTCGCATGGGGTCTTTAACTCAATTATTCATTAAATCCAAAAACTCATACCATCGGGAACTAGTCCTTGATTCAATCAGCCCTGCCCTCACAAGAAAATTATTTTTACAGTGGAGGTATGGCACACTCCCCCTCAGAGCACTCAGCAGCACCTGGTCCCACCCCCCTACCCCAGAGCTTTGTCCAGCTTGCAAGTACCATCAGGAAAACAATTTGCATGTTTTATTTTTCTGTAATGCTTACCAGAAACCTAGAAAGTACTGGCTCGTTCCCCTTTTTAAAAACCTGGGGTTCAGGCATTACTTGCCCGCGTACAGAGTACTAAAGACGGACGTTTCACCTCCGACTGTGTTTGCAATAGCTAAATTCTTAACTGCGATGTGGCATATACGTACTCGTAGCATGCACTCTGATATAGATTTGGTATAACTTTTAAAACAATTTCATGCTTTGTTGACATTTAACTGATACACATTGCATTCAATTTATGATACTTTTAATTTGGACTTGTGATTCACGATAGGCAAACCACTGTAACTGCCTGATTCTGTATAATTGGATGAAATCTGCAATGTCTTTTTTTTCTTTTAAACCACTGTAGAATTAACTTGTATTAACCAAGCGCATTTTGTTAAACTTTGGATGTACTCTTTTATGATCTATTCGATCGAAATAAAGAATGAAATGAAAATTTCCTTCACTGCCTGAAACTACTATGGCAATGTGTAGTTTATGAGGCAAAAAAATCTATTTGTGCTTCTTGCCAATTTTTCTATATATTGGCAAGGGCCCACCTGCTCCCCCAACAATAAAGATTTACAAAAAACATGACAAAATAACCATTGCTAAGCCAAAAGGTTGGCAACCAATGCCAGACCTATTACCTTTTGCCAATGCTTGTTTCATGCACTTCAACAGCTGGATCCAATGAACAGAAGTGGTCCTCACTATCTTACACTGGCAGCCGAGAACTGAGATGTATCCATACATCACTCTGCGGGACTGGATCGTCTGTTACTATGTCCTCTCTCTCCTTGACTCTCCATTTCAGCAATATGCCTTGTACCCTTGCAAGCCTATACATTGCTATCAAGTGGCTCGCATAAGCAGTCTGTGCGACTTGTTTTAAAGCTTCCTTTAAGAGCCCTTTCTTTTTGTGTATACTGCACTTGGTGTAGCCTAGGCTCTAAAGGGTTATATAGGCTCCCTCTTCCCCTCCCCCCCTCACATTCGTATTCTCTTGTTTTGAAGCTGGCAGCTGTGACACATCGCACCTCTTTTCTCTTGTTACCTATTTTGCTTTTGCTTGCAATTTTCTCCACCTCCTGAATTGTAAGACATATTTTACAAACTTGCTTACCTATTTGTTTGTATCCTTCTCATTGTGATTAAAAATTAACAATTGGTTACCATTTTTTTTATTTTATACACAACTGTAGGATTGTGTCAAACAAGAGATGGAAATGATTTGGCTGAAGTGGGTGGGAGAAAAAGCAAGAGATCTATCCCACTCTTTCTGTCAGAAAGTCAAAGGGGAGGTGATGGGGAGAAAACGGCAAATGATGTACAGTACACTCGAGCGTCACCAAAACTTATTCAGAGGTTTTGCATTGAAGAGTAACATTGTTTATTTAAAAGTGGTTATATCTTTACAGAAGGGTAGTTTAGATATTTGCTTGTATTTTATGCTATATCCTCCAGAATGTAGCGCTGTAAATGTTAATGCAGCTTCCAGCTTTTTTTAAGCTTTGATGTCTCCAGATCTAGCAACTGGATTGTTAAGAAATTGTTGCTTAGTTTGCCCATTAAGCTTCCATCTTTCAGAGTTCACTACGTTTAGTACCATTAATTGTTCAACAGTAACATCTGTTACACATAGCATTTCAAAATTCTAGAAGTATACTATAAAATATGTGTAAATGAAAAAGTTATTACAAGCTATTTTTGCAGTGCAGTTTCCAGCAGGTTTTTCCCACATGTGGTATTGATATTTGCACCCCAAAACTGTTACAGATCATGGTTGTGCTACTCAGACAAAACCCCCAGCTCAGAGAACAAGTTCACTATATGCAGAATGCATGCAGGAGTAGCTCCTGATCACTTTGTTCGTGTGCAACCCTACTGCTCCTGCCAGCTGCTTTCTAAGTCCCCGCTGCCCCCATTTCGAGACCGTAGTTGAAGGTCGCTGGGCTGAGTATTTCTCTGTTGTTATCACTTTAGCCTGCCAGTTGATTAATTGTATTTGGGTTACCATTTTAGCCTCCTAATTTTACTTTATTTAGGTTAAGTCTGCCTTAGGCCCTTTTTGATTGGGTTCTAATCAGGCCATTGCCTGCTTTGTTTCCAGCCTGCGCCCACCGTTCTTACCCCCCAATACTGTTGCGACTAACCTGACAGCCCCTCCCACCTCCCAGGACTGCTTATGGTGTGCCAAAGGCAAGCCCATCTGCCCCGTGCCCAGCGCCCTGGTCCTCCCACCATCCACTGCTACAGAGTAGACACGGTCCTAACCCTAGACCATGGACACGGGAACAGCAGCTGCTTCACCTGCAACCACTGCTGCTTCACTTACCACACAAGACCCCTGCCCACTCTGGACTCCACACCACGCCTACTCAGAAGACCACAAACAACCTGGCACCGCTTCACTGCATCCTGCTCAACGCATGCTGCCTCTGCAAACTTTCCACGGAAATCTGGGACATCATCACCACCCCCTCCCCAGACCTTGGCTTCATCACTGAAACGTGGCTCAAACCTTCCTCGAAACTCGACATCACCACCGGCACTCCTGACAGCAACAAAATGATACACCGAGGTAGTTCCGACAAGCACGGCGGGGGCATCACAATCCTCTTTAAAAAAAATAATTAAAAAAATCTGAATGCCACAATCGCCAGCGACAACCCAGCGCCTCTTATGGAACACCTCAACTTCCTACCCCAAAACAACACTAAGACCACAATAAGAGGCACCCTCGTCTACGGGACCCCGAGCACTCTTCTGTCACGCCATCACCCCCCTTGCCATCGACTCTCTACACCCTACTTGGCGACCTCAATTTCCACGTCGACGACCCCAACAACACCAACTCCATCATCCTCCTAGGGAACATCGGCAACATCGGCCTCACCCAAATGGGCACCGCACCCACACACAAAGCCGGACAAACAGACTCCATGCCATCTTTATTGTTCGCAACAGAATCAAATTCACCCATGTTACTCAACTCACCTGAACCGACCATGCCAGTGTTCACTTTACTATCTCTGACATCCAACACCCAACTGCCAAGCACCACCCACTGCAGCTGGGGCAAGGTAATCGAGGATCCATGGTTACAGTCCCTCAGACCCACAAAACAAGAAAATACAGTGGACCTCGACCAGACAGTCCAGAACCTCTCTGCTTGGATCAACAAATGCTCCAACAGAGTGGCCCCACTAAAAACAGCAGAACCTCGAAACAAGCCTACTCGTACACCCCAGAGCTCATATCCACCAAGTGTAACTGCTACTGACTCGATAAGTGTTAGCGTGCCACCAAGGACCCCTGGAACAGAGCCGCCCACAAAGAACCCCTATGCAACTACCACCTGCTCATCAAAGCAACCAAAAGAGCAGCCAACACCACCTGCATCGACGCCACAGCCAGCAACATGAAGGAACTTTTCTAAATTGTCTAGGAATACTCCAAACTGACAGCCACAGAGAACACCATCCACCCCTCCCAAGAACTCTGCGACACCCTCTCCGATTACTTCCACAGCAAGATTGCTGCCATCTACATCAACTTTGACACCCAACCCCCCTGTCCCAGCCTCTACAACCATGACAAACCAACGAACACCAGCCGAACGATAACCACCTGGTACCCGCTCACCAACCAGACCACCACAGCCATCATGTTGTCCATCCACTTCGGGGCACCCTGCGACCCCTGCCCCCACCATCTCTTCAACCTCGGAGCCAACCCTATCAGCTCGCAACTCACTAGGACACACACAGTGCATCCAACTAACTGCCTTCACCTCCGCACCCAAGAACATCATCTGCGGCATACCCCAAGGATCATCCCTCAACCCCACCTTATTCAACATATACATTACCCCCTCGTAGACATCGTCACATCCCACTGACTCAACATAATTTCCTAGACTGATGACACTCAACGAATCCTCTCGCTCACTGAGGACCCTTCCAACACCAAAACCTATGTCTGCAACACCATGAGCATCGTGGCAAAATGGATGAGAGACAGCTGCCTCAAACTTGACTCCGACAAAACGGATCTTCTGAAGAAACATTTTCATATGGGACCACAACTCCTTGCCAGCAGAACTCAGACCAACACCTACATCAACAGATGAATGCACGCAACCTATGCATTATCCTTGACGGCCAACTAACCATGAAACAACAAGTCAACGCAGTCGCCTCCTCCTGCTTCCACATGCTCCACCAACTCTTTAGATGGATCCCCATCAACACCAGAAAGACAATCCTGCATGCCTTCGTCACCAACCGCCTTGACTATGGCAACGCCCTGTACGTCAGAATCTCCAACAAGCTCCTCAAAAGGCTTCAGACCATACAAAACACCGCAGCCTGACTCGTCCTGGACCTCCCCAAACGAACCCACATCACCTCAGAAACCTCCACTGGCTCCCCATCCAGAAGAGATGCCAGTTCAGTTCAAGATCCTCAAAAATGCATACAGAGCTCTCCACGACTAAGGAGCATCATACATCAACCATTGACTGAACTTCCACCTTCCTGCAAGACACCTGCTCCCCACCTCTCTTGCCGTCACACACTTACCCCGCATCCATCGCAGCTGCGGACGCTCCTTCTCCTTCATCGCGGCCAAGACCTGGAATGACCTGCTCCTCCACCTCCAAACAGCTTCCTCCTTGGCAGACTTCAGAAAGAAACTAAAGACCTGGCTTTTCGTCAGAGACACGGTACCCTCAGCGCCCAGATCACCTTGGGGTTGACTGTGCTGCACTGTAGAAATATAGATTGATTGATGGAAATTGCCACATGGATGAAGTCCAATTTTCTCTAACTCCACACAGACAAAACAGAAGTAGTGATCCTTGGAAAAAGCACCTCTTCATTGGACATACTGTAATGTTCCTAGGCCAACTTCATAAATAGGTTTTTAAGCAGACATATATAGGAGAGACATACACTTAGGTGATAGAAAAATACAAAAATTGTTTTATTAATGATATTTTAGATAATTATTGTCATAAGAATAACAACGCATCCCACATTCATCTATCTGCCCATTCACACTATCTGGCAAGATATGTACAATATTATAGAACATTGGAGAGTTCATAGATCAACATAGAATACATTGTAGTGCATGTTTGTCACAGTAATACCAATAATTATCTCATACTTATTACAAATTTTAATCTGGATGACTAGGTTCTTGTCATGATACAATATAACTGTGTCAAAAAGCGTCTGTAGTTCCCAGGTGGTTTCTACATACGTTTCGGCATCAGTATGCCTTCTTCAGGAAAAGCCAATCTCCGATACAGAGCAAGCTTGGTAGGTATGATGGCTTCTTCGGACAAACCAATGTCTCTGTTTTCATAGCGGTGTAATGAATCCGCTCATGGAGCAAGACTGCCACCAAATGATAGAGATATATGTTCTTCTTTCAAATATCCCAGAACAGGGGTGAATGTTGTGTTCCGTCTATACAGTTTCATCGATAGCCAAACAGCACTTTGGGGTTTGGGAGGTATAGTCCTGATGAGACATCACTCTCCCTGTGAAAACCGAACAGTTCACGGGCCGAGCAGGCCCTTGTAGTGAACAGCCAAGCTAGACCTTACCCCACCCCCTGGTCACATGCCAGGACCCTAGGGATCATCTTCATTGACAACAAGCTGGGCCTGTCTGACCAGGTCAACGTAGTCACAGCACTCTTAAAGATGCCAAAGAAGATCTTCATATGGCTCCCAAGTAACACAAGAAAGACTGTCCCTCTTCACCAGCAGGCTGGAGTACGGAAACTCACTCTACTCTGGAATCAGCAAACATCTCACCAGAAGGCTGCAAACCATCCAGAACTTGGCAGCCACACTCGTATTCAACCTTCCAAGAAGAGCACACATCGCCCCACATGTGTGGGAACTCGACTGGCTCCCGATAGACAAACGTGCACAGCTCACACTCCTCAACCACACATTCAAAGCACTAGACGACACAGGTCCAGCCTACCCTAACAGCTGCATTTGCTTCCATCAACCATCTAGACACCTGCTGGAATGACTCCCACTCACACACACCCCATGCATACACAGAAACAGGACAGACAGTCGGTCTTTGTAAAGCATGGAACGATCTCTCACTACACATCGGAGCCTCCTCCTCACATCTTGAATTCCACAAGAAGCTGAAGACCTGGCACTTCGAACGACTCACCCTTGAAGCTATTCCTCTACACCTGCTCATTGCGAGGATACCCGCCAGGTGACAGTGCGCTCTACAAATAAACATCACATAACCCCAAATGTTATAATTATAGGTTGCATAAGCACTCGGCACATGTCCAAAAGATTAGGTTATGTGGCAATCGTTGTGTATATAGGAGGGAGGTTTGCTCCTAGCCCGCATGGTACTTCTTTTGTGTGCAAGGGACGCTGGCACTGCTGGATACCCATGTGGTGTGTGTCTGTGATGGGAATCCTCCCCTACGGGGATAGGAGGGTGGGGAGACCTCTTATACTCTACCTATTTCAAATGCAAAGAAGGTGGGGGTGCAAGGCTGGGGTGGCTGAAGGTAACGCCACAGCAGCCTCTTCTGAACCTGTTTTTTATGTGTAAGATCAGCTCGCACCAAGTGCTTCCTCCAAGATCCACGCGCTTCCCACGTGCCATTTTTAGAGTGCTGTCTCCCACGCAGCCTGCATTTCCTCTCACCCTTTGCTTGCACCTTGCACCCTGTTATCCCCCCCTTACGCCATGTGCTCCCTCCAGACATACGAAAGTGCTAATCCTCAGGCGGCTGGCATTGCCTGTGCTTATCGGTTTCTGTCCAGTTTCTTATGTTTCCAGCAGAGTTTTTAACAGGGACGGGAGGGAGAAACAGGGGTGTAATAATGAAGGCGGTTATCTCGTGAAAGTGGCTTTGCTTACGTCCCTACAAGGTTTTAGAATTACATTGAAACTATAAATCTTTCACTGTGGTTAAGAAGCGAAGTGCACGTTGACTTCTTTACGCAACGGATTCCGTAATGCTTCCTCCTTTCTTGTTTCCAGTTTCATCACCGGTCCAGCCGTGGTCCCGGGTTACTTCCCTGTTGAATCCGAGAATGTGGTGCTGGTTTTGAATGGCAGAGAGGAAGCGAAGATCTCTTTCGCCACCCAGTGGTTGCGTTACGCACAGACTCTGATCCAAACTCGCCGGCTCCAGCATGTGGCCGTGGTGCTGCTGGGAAGCGAGCAGTGCGACAATGACTGGATGTGGCCCTACCTGCGACGCAACGGGGGCTTTGTGGAGCTGCTCTTCGTCGTTTACGACAGCGCCTGGGTCAATGACGTGGACGTGTTCCAGTGGCCCCTGGGCGTTGCTACGTAAGTATTTACACCAGTGGCGAGAACTGAGGGGCATGACGAGCCCATGCTTTTTAAAACCGTTCCCCTACTTTTCTGAGCAGACAACCGTCCCGAGACGGTTAATTCTGACAATTCAAATGCTTCAGTTGAAGTGTAAGGCAGGGAGTCTCCAGGGTGCCTGCCTGTATGAAAGATATGTAAATGTGCACAAGTGGTTAAGCTGCAAATGTAAAGGCTGCTTGGAAGCATTGGCTTTAATTGATGGACTACCTGAAGCTTTATGATAACAGAGATGTATTTTTTTAGTGGCATTTCAAGGGAGGTACCAGCTGTGTGGTTTTAACGGACAGTTCTAAAAAACATTGCACTATGTCCAGCCATGTATTATTATCTATATTATGGAATCACTTTTTTTATCTTAAACCTTTTTTGCGCATGTTGTTGCAGCCTGTCTGATACTGTGTGCAATGTAAGTTTAAAATAATGACTTGCATATCAAGAGTGCTTTCTGTCACACACTGGGACCTCGTAGCACTAACCATAGAAAAGTAACTGTTCTCCACTGCACCAACCAGGATTCCCTTCTGTGGCTCTCTGGTTACACACACAGACCTTTGCAGTGCATTAACTAATAGAGGTTTCACAATGTACAATAGTGCATTTCTCATAGTTTAACTTAACTTGCATTTCTTATTCATTTAAACTGTACATTATTTTATATCTAATTATCTGAAGGTTAAAGACTTGCTGTTTCAGGCGGTGTAATGTGACGTGACTTTACCAGCACAATAAGTAATACATTTCATCTTTATAGAGAGATATCAGAGTGAGTGACACACAGCTGATAAAAACCAATATAAGCAAATTTCTGCTATTAGACTGTGATGGATTTGTATTGGAGCTTCATTGTCACTTCACAACGCTGTGTCTTTAAATCTTCCTCTTGATGTCTCAATTCACTTCTTGTTTTCCTCTCCCTAGCTGACTTTCTCCAGGCCAACGCTGATGGGCCCTGTACAATAAAAAAGTTGACTATTACAGGCTTCTGTAGTTAAAAGCCTGGCATTTTTAAAGAACGCAGCTTCTCTACAGACCAGCCACACACCTAGGACCAGCCTTACTCGTACTTAAAATCATGCCGCTTAATGCTCCATGATAATCTGCAGCATTGTGTTGCTCGAATGGGAAAAATAGTGCAGTGTGTCATCGACAGACGTCCTTGGTGATGCAAATGCAAGTTGTGCTGCACTTACATAATGCTAAACCTGACCTAGCAGTGTGCCATAGCACACAGGTCCTCTTTGAGTGCAATATATTTACTCAAAGGCCTACACTTACAAAATATTTTTACTGTGTGAGGAGGAAATGGGGCCTTTGAGTGGGCGAGACCTGGTGCCGATAGCTAACTAAAAGGCACTCTTCCCTTCACCAAGCCCCCCACCCCATCCAAAAAACAAAGGGTCATTGAGGCTGTCCCTGAAGTCCTGGGGTGTTTTTAAACCTTTTATGGATATCATCTGCTTACAGCCTCCGAAAATTAGCTGAAAATCCACTTTTTACTGTGATATTCAGCTCGTTTTCCCCTGCCACCGTGTGATTTCAGCTCCTCACCGAGTGACCGTTTGAAGGGAGCCGAAGTTGTGTGCCAGACAGTGGCGGCAAGTGAGTTGGCAAGTCTGCAAAGGAAATACATGCTCAGGTATATCTGTCACACATACAACCAGCCAGAGTTGACACCAGGGGCGGATTGGCAATCAAAAGCAGACATTGCAAAATAAAGTTAAAACGAGTCCTGCTCTCTTCCTCGCTTCTCTCTAGCTCTCTTTCCATTCAGCGCTTCTGTCTCTCTCCTCCCTCTCTCTCTCTGCCGTTTTTGCTTTCTTTCTATTTCTCTCTCTCTCGCTCTCTTTCTCTCTTTCATTCTGTTTCTTCTGATGCACCACTGTGCCACCTGCAATGAACCTCCGATAGCTGGATAACGTGCCAGAAGTGCTAGCAGTGGCCCTGGGCCGTTACAAAAACGTAGCTTAAACAGCTCCAGTCCCGGGGGACATGCCTGATGTGATACATGGCTAGCCCTTACCACGTTGACTCACAATATATAATACAATTTGGAGATAATTTACATGTGGATAAAATGACGCAATATGTCTGTATCCGAACTCATGGCAAACTCATTGTTAGCACAATGTTTTCCTTTGGCGATAGGATGCCACACAAAGCCAGGTTGCGCTACTTTGCATGACTTTAATTGAATTGCGGTTGCTTTGCTTGGAGTCCTACGGGTTTTTGCGCAATTTCCATTGCCATGTCGCCTTTGCGTAACTTATCAAGGGTTTAACTACGTGACACATTGGCATTTAACATTGCACATGTGTCCGCTTCTAAAGCACACAATAAAAGCGTTTGCAAAAAAAAAAAAACGTTGCTGCGTATTACCATTTACGCCATTTAGTTGCACTAATGTGAGCACAGCAGGTGTTGTTAAAAAACATTTTGTGTGTGTCTGAGAGTATACAGAAAACTTAATCTGCAACAATAAAGTGCCAGGTAAAATCAAAAGACACACAATTGATGGACGGAATGCAGAACAGATCAAAACATTCACCCCCCATTCAAGAGATCTGGGTTAAATCGATCATTCTTTTGCTCACCATGCCGCTTCTAAAAGTAACCTCACTGATGCTTGGATTTCTGAAACCTGAAATATAGATTTTCCCTATCCCACGCTGCAGAAAAGAAAATACAGCAGGCCTGAAGACCCCAGCCTTTCAAATTACTTCATGCCATCAGATTAAGTTGCAGTGTCTACCGTAACCAAATGTGCCTACCACTGAGGTTCCTCTTCATGAGGACCACTCAAGAAGGACAGCAAGATATAAGGGATAAAGTACCCCCTACAGTATATTATATGAATAGTGCAAGTCATGAAGAGTTCCATAACCATATAGAGGAACAAGACCAAGAGGGAGTCTCTTTATAAGGTTATAGAACCCTGAGGTGACTTTCAATATCCTTATTATGTGGGGGTACTTTATCCCACATATGGTCAGACCTTCACCTTCCCACAAACTGCTTAAAACCTTATGCTTGCTCTTTTATGCGAAAGAGCTATGCACTGTTTGCGAAAATGAATGAATAAAAATAAAACATCTGGAGCAAAATTAAACACATCAAAAACCTATTAGTTACAAACAGATATTCGAAACATTTCAATAGAAGTCAATTAAAAATAAAATGCCGCAGTAGCTCATGCTGTGTAGAAACATGCATACAGATTCTAGCTCTTCTCTATCTAAGGAGTGCATAACATAAACATGTTCTCTCCACTTGTCATTGTTAGCTAAAACATAGAGCAGTAGAAGGAAAAGCAATGTTTAATTTGTGTTGCTTTAAACAGCTGCTCCATGACATGACTTTCCTTTCACCTCCGCTCTGGCAGCAGGCATTGTGATGTCAGAACTTGACTGTAGTAACTGATAATAGTCGAGTTCTGATGCCTTTTCTTTATAATCGGAGAATGGGTGCGTCACAAGTTGCCGATTATAATGAAATTAGAGACAGGCATTTATACAGGGATTACAGAATCATATGTATAATAACTATTTGATAAGAACATATGCACCACTAACACTAGCACTCTGCTAAGTCAAACAGACTTCCTAGGAGGGAGCTACGACAAATCTCTTTGAAGAATCTCAATATTTCAACAATATTGCAGTGTTTGCCCTAGGAACAGAAACACTAACCTTGGATATATAACAAAAGGACAAGTATTTTCTAATCCTACAACAACCTTGGTGAGTCAGACTAAACTGGCTGGTAGGGATGTGGCTCATTGCTATGGGTTTTTGGCTACATTTAACAGGATTCCGAGACCTAAGTCGCAACAGAAAATCTTTGACCTGGCCTTTGTTAATGCTTTGTTTGGTGTCCAAGTCCAAGCACAAGACAAAATCATACGGGTGAAGACCAAGTCTGATGGCTCAAAGTCCATGGAACCGTAAAAGAAAATAAATCTTTATGGCTTCAGAGGGATCTGACCTGCGGGGACATCCGATTACAGGTGGTTTCAAGACCCATAGTAACAACGCCAAAATCAATAGTATAGGCCGAGATATTATTAGTAGTAGTGGTGTTTGTTATTATTATTTTTTTATGATTACTATTCTTATTGAAGTATAACTGTGGCAGTAAAATCAGTTATTTCTCTGACCTTCTCACCAGTCAGCACCTAGGTGGGGGTGATGGTGGCCGGGTGCCTTTTAGCTTGGAAGGACCTTAGATCTGACGCATGGCTGTTGACCAGGGGTAACCACTCACATTCACTACATCCAAACCAAGTCCGTACCATGCAACTCATCTGTTTTACTTGCAAGATGAGGACACCATTATATGCAGCACATGTCCGGTAGACCGAGTGTCAAAGAAATAGAGAAGATAAGGTCCATTTCCTGTTACAGAAAAACATCCAACAGGAGGGGTAAGCCATTTTCTAGACTGAACATGTGTGGAAAACCTCTTCAGAAAAGCTTAGTATGCTTGATTAGTAGATTTGTAAAACCAAAAATATGGACAGAAGGTCTCGGAGATAATTTCAAATTGAACAGTGCACCAAAAGTTGTTGACAGTCCAGTAGGGAGCTAGAACTTAACAGGACAAAGACCTTCTATTCAGACTGAAACTGGGCCTGTTTTATTTCTCAAAGTGCTTGGCTGCAATCCATTTCAGAAAAAAAGGCACCATTACACATTCAAAAGGGCTTGCGACACTGTATTACTAAGTCCTCTGATACTTCATCGGCTATGCATCTCCAGTAACTGATAAGTCATCAATGCTCCCCTTCATAAAAACGTCATCACGTGAAGTGATTTTGGACATAGAGGCAGGAAAAATGTTTTTGGGAATTAAGATTTTCATCCTTTCTTCAGCGACACTATGCATTCATTAACACTCCTCATCTGGCAGTGAGGACTCTATTCTTGGTCCTGAATGAATGAATGAATGAATAAGGTCTTATAAAGCGCAACTTAGCCCAAGGGCATCAAGGCGCTAGCGTGAGTCATCCAACACACAATCAGAGGAGTCCTGTACACCATGCAGTAGAAGACTATTGCCAAGCGTCTGGGAACCGAGAAGACAAAGTGGACTTCAAACAGAGTACAAAAATGTATGCCATGGTAAAGCATGAGAAGTATTCTAAAAGGAGTTCCCTTTCAAGAATAGAAGATGTAAGAGGCCTTAATTTCTGATATGCGCTTTAATGACTGCAGCATGTGGCATCTGAAAGCAGTGGCAGTTCATTGATCGAAGGCCTCTATTTAAACCATGTTGGAGCAAAGTACTAGCCTCCCTCTGACAATGTGCCACCCTCCGCTTTCAGCTGCTAGTAGGAGAGTCAGACGCAGGGATACTGCAAATGAGATCGCAGTGTCTTCAATTCGATCCTTACCAGTGAACCCACTCCAAGCCAAAGCTAGGGAAGAATCGGGGTTGTACACGCTTCCTGATTTTTACATGTCCTGGCATTGTGAAAGGATGTTTGTGGTTTGACAGTGAGGCCCATCTGGTTAAAACTGGTGAGCCTCTTTTCTGCCCTAGACCCCAGAACACCTTGGTAATTGTTGTACTTTGATCTCCTTGTCTTGCTGCTCAGCCTGTATGAATGTGTATTGGAATATTAGAATGTTGATGTGAGAGCAGAATGTTGGTGTGCCAGGTTGTGTGAGAATAGACAGTTGGAGACTGAGGGCTGAGCAGCTAAGAACCTGCTCCTGGTGGGGCCTTGAATTATTCTTAAATAAATCTGTACATGAAACTTACCTCATGACTATGTCTGGAGTTCCTACCATTCATCTTTATTACAGTAATCTTGTGGATTACCTTAGTGCAGGGCACCCATGAAAAACGTAGCATGCTCCAGATTCTGTCCCCTGGACCGTGTTTGAGTGGAACGCAGCAAGGAAAACCCTTGGAATCCGTTTTGTCAGGGTGTCCTTGTCACTCAATGTGAAGGTAATTGAAGAATTACATTCACATTGGGTCGCCCAGGCCCAAAGCCTTACCCCTGTACTGTTGAGCGTAGATTCATGGCAGTGTCAACAGCAGGAAGGAATTATTTAAAAACAAATGTAGCTCTTATTCCTGCATGGTTACTGTGTCCATGTGTATGTATTCCATGACCTAGCAACTATTGGCAAGGCAAGAGAACCACGGAAGTAACTTGGTGATCCAATTAGAGTGCCTGAAGCTGTGACGCCTGTGAAAAACTACTGTACCCAACATGGATAACGACAGCCCTAGGATATTTAGAAAAGGCCCTAGACGTACTTCATGAAAAGATTGAGATTGCAAAAATTACAAACTATCTCTCTAGGTTGCAGAGCGACTGTACATTACATGAAGGGGTAAACCTAGATTCTTAGGGTGCTGTGAAACTCACTATACCCTGTGTGAGCTGTAATGAACGATCTATTGTATTTTAACTTTGACCTATCATGATTACAGTTTCCTTTTCTATACTCTGATGTTTAAAATTGTGCGTGGCTGTACGTTTGCTGTTACAGATACAGGAAGTTTCCAGTGGTGGAGCCTAACTGGTCAATGCTGCGTGCTTCAAGACCTTTCCTTTGCAGTTTTCTAGGAACTGTTTATAAGAATTCCTCCAGGGAGGTCCTAATGGAAGTTTTGAAAAAAGATGGACTTGAAAAACTTTGTTGGATTGCAGTCCGAGAAGAGTAAGTCTACATATAATTTGTTTTGTTAATAATCCATGTTTTTCTAAAAAAAAAATAACTCAAATCATTGGTGACAAATTTCCATCTGGATCAGAACTTTTAGAATTTGTTTTCACCTATTAAATGTAAAATACATTTGTGTAATGAACCAATGTTACTTTTGTATGTTTAAGCAGCCAGCTTTTATGAATCATTACAACGTTGATGGTTGACTTTGTTTTATGTGTGATACAGGCCATGAAGATTTAAATGTTTGTTATGCATGTATGTATGTATGTGTGTAAGGAATTTGTTGAGCGCTGGAATCACCCCCGCAGGGGTATCTCCGCACTAGCATAGAAAACAGATCAGACAGGCACAGAGTTCCATAGCTCAAGCCTCGAATAATTCCGTTTTCAGAAGTTTTCTGAAGCAAGCGAAACTAGAACATTTACGTAACTCCCCTGGCAAGGAATTCCATTCTTTTGGGGCCAGATAGGCAACCGTTTTGCCTCCAGATCGAATTTTCTTAAAATGAGGGCCCACCAACAGCCCTTTTCCTTCTGATCTGAGACACCGGTTCGGAGAGTACAGTTTGAACTTACTCGCCATATAGTTCAGGCTTGTGACTTGAGCAAAGCCACAGAGCTGGAACTTTATTCTCTGAGGGATAGGAAGCCAATGGAGAAATTTCAATAGTGTCCCAGGTGTGTTGGGAGGTGGTTTATTAAGGACTAAGCATGCAGCCACTTTCTGAACAATCAGCAATCTGCTAAGGAAAGCCTTGTTCGCAGAGGCCAGTAAAGCATTACAATAGTCGAGGCGACCTATTATCAGAGCCTGAACTAGGATTCTACGTACTAAGAGGGGCATCCAAATGAACACCTTGCACAAAAGGCTCAAGGTATTATAGCAGGTCCCGGCAGTGGTCATTATTTGATCTTTCATCGATAACTTTGTATCCAGCCGGACCCCTTGATTTTTTGCCACCAATGTAGGAGAGGGGGCAGGGCCTAACACTGTCGGCCACTACGCAGGGGACCAGAAAATAAGTGCAGAACCAAACAGCAGGATTTAGGTTTTGGACGCATTTAGCTGCAAGAAGTGTTCAGTCATCCAATCTAGCAAGGCTCTCAACAGAGGTTCAGCTGCCAGCGCATACAGTAGCGGGGATAGGGGACATCCCTGCCTTCTGCCTCTGGAAATGACAATAAGATCAGATACAACGTCTCCCACTCGAGCCCTCGGCTTATTATAAAGGAGCTCAACCAGTTGTAAAAAGACAGCGCCAACCCCCACACATTTCAGGACTGCATAGAGGAACGGCCACTCGATAGAATCGAACGCCTTTTCGGCATCTAGAAAGACCACCACTGCTGGCACATCTGAACGGGTACACTGTATGACTCCGAATACCGTACGAAGATTGTGTGAAAGCGTGCGACCGGGGATAAAACCGGCTTGCTCAGGGCCAATTAACGGAGGCAACAGTGGGGACAGCGGTTTGCAAGGATCTTGGAGAATATCTTAGCATCCACATTCAGCAACAAAAGTGGACGATAAGAGGAACACAGGTGCAGATCTTTATTGGGATTCAATAAGGTGATGATCAAGGCTTCCCGCATTGTTTGTGGCATAATCCCAACCACGCCTATTTCCTGGAACAGCGTGGCCAGGTGGGGAAGTAGTAGATCGCTTAAGGCTTTATAGAACGTAACCTTTGGCCCGTCCTGACCAGACGCACTGCCTTCCCTCATGGAGTTCAACGCCAGTTGGATTTCTTGTAGCTCTATAGGTCACATTAAAACTCCTTGTGCAAGTTTTGTAACCAAGGGAGTTCGATATATTTCAGATACTGTACAACGTCTGCATCACTGGGGAAGACCTTAGAGCTGTATAGCTCTTGATAATTCCGGAACTGCTCAGTAACAATCACTGGGTCCAATTCAGTGGAGTCTGTAGTTGAAGTCAGAATGGGTACACAACTGAAGCGCACCCTACACCTAGCCATGGCCACCAGCACCGAACCCGGCCGATCCGCTTCCCCATATACCCGGGCCGTAGCATATTTTCCCATGTGCTTAACCTCTGTGTCCACCTCGTCATTGAACTCAGCCATCGCGGATTTCAGTAGGTCCAGCAGCTGTGGAGAGGACTCCTGAGACAGCTTGTCCTTCAACGCGGCAATCCGCGTTTCCAACAGCGTCAGTCTACCCCATATGGAACAGAGTACCCCCGCATGTTTACTAATGGCTATGCCCTTGATGTAGACTTAAATGATTCCCAGACTGTGGCAAAATAATCAACTGAACCTATATTCATCTCGAAGAACTCCGATATAGTTGCACTTAGTTTTGCCTTGAAGACTGCATCCAGCAGCGAGTGGGTAGGGAACCGCCATAGGAAGGGAGGGGGACTGCGAGGAGGGACGGATAGAGTCAACAGTAAAGGCGAGTGATCCGAAAGCATCCGCGCTAACACCACACAATCCTGCACCGTGGTCAGCAAGGACTGCGAAATGAGTCAGTAGTCGATCCGTGTATGTCTATCGTGAGGAGCTGAGTAGTGCGTAACCCCACCCTTCCCCCTCGAACGAGCCCTCCACACATCAACCTACTGCAACTGTACAGACACATCAACAACAATCAGCAGTCGAAGGTGGCCCCAGGGGAACCTTAGAATGGTCTAACATTGGATCCAACATGCAATTGAAATCCCCACCCCACACCATAGAAGAAGGGGCATGTGATTGAATAGCCCGGGAGACAGAAAGATAAAATTGTGGATTGTCATAGTTCGGGCCGTAGGAGTTTACTATCAGTATATCTATAGTGGAATTGTAACATTGCGTAATGGTGTATCTGCCAGAGGGGTCTGTCTCACAACAGTCCATCTGGAGCTTCGCACTAGGATTAACCCAGGTCAAAACGCCCCTGGAGTGTGAGGTAAAACCAGCAGCATGAAAAACCCCAACATACGACTCCCCGTCAGCAGACTGCAGCTGGGATGGAGGTGCGTCTCCTGCAATAGAGCGATGTCAACCTCTTTTCTCTTCAAATAGGCTAGGACTTTACGCACCTTTCTATGGTCGTTAAGACCCCTCACGTTCCATGTCAAAAATGTCAAACACTTCCGATTACAGTCAAATAATTAAGATGTAGAATAATGAAATATCTGTGCTGTGCCCTCACTTAATGGACCTCCCATCCCCCCGAACAAGAAATGACAATCATCTCCTGGGACCTGCAAAAAGAAGAAAATCATAAACGTACAGAAAAACACCCCCAAAACCATCCCCCACCCACGCCTTGCATACCCCAACCAAACAAGAGCGACATTCAACCCTCCCAATGAAAAAATGAACCCTATCCATCCTTAAAATAAGGAGGAGGGAAACCCCGAACATCAAACACCAAAACATTTTCAATGACAGTGGGTAACGCTTAAGGGCGGGTGTTACCCAGCAATCTCGAGCTAGAGTCTCCAAAAACCATATCACCTTGAGAGGATATGGAGCCTCAAGATCTTAGGAAGGACTGCGGAGGGGGGTAAATGTCAACATCCTTGCAGAAGCAAACAGTTATGAAATTAAGTCAATCAGTAAAGCAATACCACAATCATCAGACATCATCATTATAAGGGAAAGAGTCTCCCACCCCCTCCCTATTTTGGCCAGAAAAAACGGAGCAATGAGTAGCCCAATTAAGTGCATATGAAGAAACAAATGAGACCCAGTTCCTACATTCAGTCATTGTCACCCAGAGTGTTCGGCGAGGAATCGTCGTCCGTGCCTTCGGCCTGTGCTCTTTTTCGTTTGTCCGCCACCTCCCAGGACTTCAGCGCCTGTTGCAGCGACTGCGGATCAGTTAAGATGCGTGGCTTGCTGCCAAAAAGCACTTTCAACCGCGCTGGGTAGAGCATAGCATACTCGATGCAGTAATCGTGCAGCCTGCGCTTTAGGGGGACAAACTGCCTTCGGGCCTCCTGAACTTTGATGGTGAAGTCGGGAAAGAGGGAAAGGGAGGAGCCCTCATACTGCAATGTGCACAATTCTCTCGCTCAACGAAGTGCCGCGTCCCTATCCCGCTAGGTGAGGAACTTTAGCGATAATGGGCCAGGGGGGAGCAAGCGATGTGCTCTCTCCACTATGAGCACAGCAGAGAAGGTGTCAGCCCCCACCAGCGTTTTGAGATGCTGTTCAAGGAAGAGCTCCATGGGCCCCGTAGAAGTGGATTCAGGGAGGCCCGTGATTTGTAGGTTGCATCTCCTCGACCTGGCTTCCAAATCTTCAGCACGATCCTGCAGCGCAATCAGCACCTTCTCTACTTGCCGCTTCACATTGTTAGCATCGGTCTGAGCTTCCTCCGTTTCTGTGATACGACATTCCGCCATATCCAGGCGTTTTGCATGCTTGTCGACTCTCTCCGCCATCCGATCCTTCCTGTAGACCAGGGTGTCTATCTTGGCATCTATCGCCATCAAACCACTCTGCGTGGCAGCTATTATTTGCTTAATGTCACTCACTGGGTCATCAGTAGGGTTATCGGAATCTACCAACGCCGAGTCCACCGCCTCCTCATGGCGCTTCGACTTGCGGTGCTCGAATGCTAGTTTAGGCTGGGACTTATCTGGCTTTCCCATGCTGGCGCAGGGAGCATCTACGGGCGTTGCCCGGAACGTGCAGTCCAAGACACTGTTTACCTCCCCTCGAAACTCAGAATCAGGAGCCCAGGAAGGCCAGGTATCACGCGGTAAACAGGGAGGAGAAACAGTCCAAAACGACAGTCAATGTGACCCCAGTTACTATATTGCAGGTGATGACGGTAAGAGAGGCAGAGCACACCCCACAGTGCAGGACCGCAAGCGCTCACCCCCAGCCGGACAGCAACCCCGGTGTCACTGTTAGTGCCCGTGGTGTGCAGAACCCAAACAAGACTCTGTCTACTGGCCCCAGGGAACCGCCGGCAGCGCGACATAGGCTGCAACACAGCACAAGGGACACAGGCAATGGTGAGAGTGGCCAAAAAGTAGCAGTGGTGTAGGCGCCTGCCAAGTATCACCCCCTCCCACCCCCCTGGACCCCTGATGGCTCAGCTCACCAGGCGATCATCGGGCGCAATGCAGCGCCGGCTCCACAGCACGGATCTGCAGTTCCTGCCCGACGGGGACAGTGTCCCAGGTCCGCGGCCAGCAGAGCTCCACAGGATACCTTGCACCTGTCGAACCACGGATGTCTAGCGCCGATGGCTCTCCAAAGGCAAGCTACAGTAGGAGCCAGCAGGGACCGGGCTGCAACGACGCGCCTCACCGTCCCCTTCTCAGGGGACGCGCAAGCCGGCCATGCTTCCAGGCTTCACGCTAGCAAATCTATCGGCAATCTGTATCCTCCGGTCCAGGGACACTCCAAAATGAAGGATAGCATCGGCGGACTCAGCGTGAGGTCAGGATCTCAGCTCTGACTGACGTTCCCTCGTCGGCAGTCTTAGAGGCTGCGGATAATGAAGGATAGATGCGGTGAATGGTGGAGCTCGATCACCTACCAGCCATCTTGCAGCTAGGCAAGCTCCGCCCCCCCAATCTTACAAACTAGTTGTTCTGATGATATCTGAAGCCATTCATCTTAAATAACCTGAATCAGTTTGTATTTGTTTTGAACATCCCATACATGTTATACGTATGCATGCTAATATATGTGTGCAGTTCCTCATAGGAGGTCTAAGTGGTGTTTTGAAGTTAAGAAAATGCCAAATAAATGTTCCAAAATTAGGATATTGAGATCAGGTGTGTGATTTATTTTTAAGTTGTACACAATCGCTTTTTTACTGGATGTTGTGTCTGTGAATATATTCTACCCAGGACCATTATTATGCGGCAGGGAAGGCCAAATTATGCAGGAGGGTTGAGTCACTATATAATACAGCATATTTTGTGATTAATAATTCATTAGTCTGACATTTTTACACTTGTTAACACTGTCTGGGCATTGGTTGCACCTCATAAGTACCAGTTTAATATCCAAATATATCCATATACAACAGAAAAGTGACCACTCAACCTTCAAAAAAGGGCTTTGCTCTGCGTGGTCGGAAAATCTATTACTATGCAAAAGACACAGTGCCGCATAATCGCATAATTCCACTAGCCTTGATTATACCTAAACAAACTACTGGCAATGAACAGGTTAAGTGTTTATTGCCAAAAGGCTTAAAAAGAGAAATTGTCTCTGTCGTCTCACATAACTATTGCCCTTATTTAAGAAAAACTACCCAAGATCGATAGAATGTCCATTTTTGACTTTGCCTTGTAGGGATAAAAGAATGACTGACTGATGGGAGGATTAACCGGTCACACACATAGGTAAGCCTGAGGCCACCCAAAGCCTAATGTGGTGATCAGTACTTATTGTCAAATATTCTTTATTCGTTTTTAAAATAAATCACACAAGCACTTAGCAAATAAATACAACTAGTTAATATACATGTGCATAATAACTTGGATAAGAATCGCATTACCAATCAATGGCCAACTTAGCCGTGATTCATAATCCACAAATAGTATTGTATTGCAGTTAGAAAGAATAAAACAAAATAAACTATGGTTGATTTAAACATTCAGTCCGAGAAATTTGTGTAAAACAGTATTCCAGTATAGACTCCGTGCAGAAGCAACTTGATTGCCAACTAACCATTCATAGCTCTGATCAAAATCAAGGTCAAAAACTCGCTGGGTCTAATTAATTGTAGGATAACCGGTCATGAGAAGGGTTTGATTATGGCTTATGCACCATTCTCCAGCTATATTCTAAAAATAGTAGCCAATAGAAAAAGAAATATTGATACCTTCTTCCTGAGGTTATTGTTATCCTGAGCACATAAGGGATGGTCATTCATCCTTGTTCAAATTGCTTGTGCAGTGAGGATGAAGGTAATTCCTATTTATACCTAAAGACAATACTCGTGTGAAAACTAGGCAGTGCTTAAAATTGCCTGAACAGCAATGCATGTTAATACATTCATCCTACATTCAATGTAATTCCTGGGCCCAGAAAGTAATGGTAAATCAACATTGTTCAAAGTACTTGTACAATGAAGGTATAGATCAATCCTGTTTACACCTAAAACCGTACTCCTTAAAAATTGAACCACACTTAAGTAAAGTGTTCAGCCAACATAACTCAAGACACGTATGCAATACAATAAAGATTAAGATCAAACCTGTCTGAACCTATAACAATAAATATAAAACATTTAAAATTCAGTTTTAAATACCCATAAAATGGCATATTTAGTGCACCCCTCCTGAGTTGGTCATGCTTTGAAATTTTACATCTCATTCACCATGTGTAGGCTAGTAACTAGACAATGCGAATACTAGCCATTCTGTATTATCGCTTTTTACTATTCTAATGGCATCCGTTAAATGCGCTATATATAGGATACACCAAACTGGGATAATCCAGATCTTCCTTAATTTGGTGTAAAAGAGACAGAAACACATAAATTGTTCCTGTTACTCAATGCTTTCCTCGCATCAAGGACAGGAAGCTGGACTAAGAAAATCATCTGTTCCTTATAGAGTTGCACCTAATCCTCTTGCGCAATGAATTTCTACAGCTGGTGATATTAGTCTATGATTCGAGTTAATTAACTTTTTCACTATTGTTGATCCTGCATATTGCAGAGTCGACTGACGCTTGGCTATCTGCGGCACCCATGTTAGCGTATTGGCAATTCTGACACCCAGGTAGTCAAAATCTTTGACTTTCCAACTAAGCTGATTCTAACTTAAACTTGCCTCTAGAAGCCTTGTGTGGATAGAAGATCATGAATTTTGTTTTGCACACATTAATTTCGAAACCATGTTTTTCACTGGACGATGCAAACTGACTAATTAAATACTGCAGACCCATTGGAGTTTTGGAAATCAATAGCCTGTTGTCTGTGAAAAGCAAGGCAGGTACTTATTTGCATATTTATAATCCACAATTATAAGATACACTTTGTTTTCATGTTATCTAGACGTGGACAATATTCCCAGTACAGGTGGATATGGTTCAAAATGTGGGGAATGGGCCATAAGCCTCCTATTAGGAGGAAGACACAAGGGACTCTTCAATGGTCCTGATAGGATCCATGGAGCTTTGTTAACAGCTTGCAACCAAAGCATTTATATCATTCTTAAACACGGTATTTATTTATCCCAGAATAGATTTCATCAGGTGTAGAATCTCTAAATATGAAAGTGATGTTCCCCCACTGATTGTTCAACTGTGGTTTTTAGGTTGCTCCTTCCTTGTCCTGATGAAGACCCCAGCCTAAGGAATAATTGGCCCGTCCATCTTCTCGGTGTCGAAACGTCTACATTTTGAACCATATCCACCTGTCCTGGGAATATTGTCCATGTCTAGATAACATGAAAACATATGTATCTCATATTAGTGGATTATAAATGTGCAAATAAGTTCCAGCCAGGTGTCTATTTAATTGTTTGTAAATATTGTGTATATTGGCACTTTAATTCCAGAGTTTTCCTTATCTAATCCCAAGCACTCTCCCAAGCACCTTCTTTTCACTCACTATTGAGCAACTTCATTATAAAAGTGTATTGTACAAATTTAATTAATTTCTAAATACAACATAAAATTGCTAATCTATTTAATTTAAGTGTGTGTTATTAATTATTGGGTACTATTGAACTTTAAATATTTCCATTGGGACCAATTGTGTTTTGTATTAAGATGTAACATGATCTGTTCTTCTTCCATCCAGTTTTGAATCCTCGTCAGTAACTGCCTGTCAAATAGCTTCAGGGAATTATCAATCAGGCTAATAGGCCGATGATTAGCTGGATCCCCCTGATCTCCTTTGTTATAGATTGGCACTATTTCGGCACCTTGCCAAGTGTCGGGTATTGCCACCATGGCATTGAATATATTGTTCAGAATATAACCTCAAATAACTGATTCGTAAGAAAAGAGATCTCCTGATACTTTAACAAGACCTGGGACTTTCCCCTTTTTTATGTTGGCTGTTGCTGCCATTGTCTCATTCAGGGTGAAGTTAATCAAGGTTTCATCTTCATCTTCCTCTTCACTACCACTAATCGAATAATCTTTAACACCCTCACTGCCCGACATGTCTTCCTTTTTTGAATATAGCATTTTAAACTGGCTTACCCATATTTGTAGTTGAATGACAAAATGTTCCTCTTTTACCAATTGTGGAGAACCTTTTGGTTATCAAGTGCCAAAATGACTTACTGCCTTCAATGTGGTTGCTCTGACCAATTCCCGCCACAATTGATCATCCCCGTTTCTTCCTGGCACTTAGTTGAGTCATTTTGAACTGCTTCCTTCATTCAACTATAGCATCTCTGTTACCACTTTGGATAGCAATCATCAGCTTTTCCCTGGCCTCTTTGCAATGGGAATCATACTACAGAGCACCACTAGAATTATCCACCTTTTCCATGACCTCTTTAAAAAAGTATTTCTTGATAATTTCCATGAATTCATTACAAATACACATAATAGCATGATCATCCTGTACTTGATTGTTGAAACAAATTAGTGCATGGGTTGCCAAGGTGTTGTGTTGATAAAGTTTTGGAAGAGCAGAAAGCTGCTAAAATGCACTTTGCCAAGAAAGATGATGTTAAAGACGTTCCTATTGAGGTTCGTGATTGCATTCTCATTAGCAAGCCTCCTAACATCATGAAAGGTGAATCTAAATTCATATCTCCTTGCAAGGTGTTAAAGGTGCTGTTTTCATTGATGGCAAATGTTGGAGTAGGAGATGTTTGGTGTAATTATCTGACTTGCAAGCACACATTTTTCGTACCGACAAGTCCAAAGACTGGCATGGAAGGTGGAAAGTAAGGGTCAACGTGTTGGGTCTTGGTGGTTGCGTTCTTGCAACATCTCTTCTGATCTTTCTAATGTATCTCCATATGTTTCTGAAGCTTCTATTTCATCTGTACATATGTCACACTATGATACTAATGAGTCAGGGTTAACTAAAAACGAAATAGTTAATGGGAACTCTCCTTTAGCTCAGGGGTGTGTTGGAGATGAAAATGCCAGATCCGGTTCTGGTTGCTCCAGTCCTATTCAAAATGTTAGTTTTCCTGCAAAGTTTAAGGATTTTTATTTATATTAGCTTTTGGTTGTTTTTTTGTTTTTTTTGTTTTGTAAGGGGGAAATGATGTGGTGTACCGTAGATTGTATTCTGTATTGATTTTTACTACTGTACAGAATGTAATTACCTTGTAGTCATTTGCAAGTGTTCTATGTTATAGTGTGCGGCCTCTCGGAGAGTTCCATCCAACCGAACTATTCTTCGGTTGGATACTCTCGATGTGACCGCAGCTGGCCTGTGCTCCCTTGCTTTTGAAATAAACCTTTTTCTTTTACAAACCTGTGGATTATGAAGATTTCTTTACAGCCACTGTCATGTAAAAGTTATGATTGGCCACAAACGAGTATATTCCCGTTTCCAAAGAAGCGTGTGAGAGTAAATCTTTTTAAAAATGTGAAATAAAGTTTTGCGACACGCAAACCTGGCTTTACCTCCTAAATAAGGCAAATTGCATGTGTACGTTGAACTGGCACATGCAGATTCCTTTGTGAATCAGGCCAGTAGTCTTCTGATTGAAGTATTTTAGATAATTTGTTCATTCAGCACTGATGTTTTGCATTTGCGGCAGATGCAATTACTTTGCCATATTGCATAAACTGATTTCAGTGTTTGTATCCTTTCAATAGATGGCTGCCAAAAGAAACAAATGAATCGTTAAGGAGCTATCAGGATGCATTGTTACAGAGCGACCTTACGCTTAGCCCAGTTGGCATCAACTCAGAATGCTATAGGATTTACGAAGCCTGTTCCTGTGGCTCTGTCCCAGTTGTGGAAGACGTCATGACACCAGGGCAATGCGGTAATTCCTCATCCTACCGCAGTGCACCACTACAACTTCTGAAGTCCATGGGGGCGCCTTTTATCTTCATTAAAAACTGGGCTGAACTGCCCGCCATTTTGGAAAAAGAGAAAACTATGAGCTTGAATGATAAGATTGAACGCAGGAAGAAGCTTCTTGAGTGGTACAGACATTTCAAAGCACAACTCAGACTCAAGTTTACCCAGGCACTGGAAGAGTCCTTTTCGCCACAGACAAAAGAAGGTTAAAATCCTTGAGGTTGATCATGGACATTAAAGGGTTTGAATATCTGGGCATCTGTGGTATTGTTTGAGACACATTCAACATTTCATTAAAATGGAACAAAATGCAGTGATCTTTCTGAACTTGGAATATTGTGAAGAAGTAAACAATGTTCGCTGTACATTAAATTATAGTTTTGTATGTTAACTCTGTATTATGCATTACTGAAACAACTGGGCCCAGTGCTCGTTTTGTCCTGACTTTATAATACAGTGGCTATTTTTTTTATTTAATTGCACTGTACTAATTTAAATTGATTCAAGCTGGTTTGAGGCTCTCCCTGTTGTCCCATTTCCTTGCCAGGTTTTGTGCTTAAAACCCCATTCGCTTGCAACTAATGCAAATGCATGTTTAAGTTACTTTGGCACTAATAAGCACAGTGACGTCTTAATCTTTTATAATGCAAAAGACAAGAATGAAGTTCCTCAATGGTGTCCAAAAGGTTGACTGACAATAGCACGGCTGAGCCAGTTTTATTGTTGTATGCCTGCCATGACTCTTCTTTCTAGAGAATTGCTTTTGCAATATTTTCTCATATGGACAGGATGCAAGGGGATCCCATGCTCAGTTTGTAAAAGAATGAGTACGGTCCCCAAAGCTCTGCTAAGAAGCCCCATATCCTGCTGTTAATTGTCGGTGTACCAAATACCACAGCTGCGTAGCCTTGAATCCAACATGTGTCTCTTTAATCCACTACCAGACACCCTCTGCCTCTTTATCTCGCTCTTGCAGGTTTCTGCTTTCTCCCTTTGTGGCAGTTTTCAGTCTTTGGCTTCCTCTGTCTTCCATCTTTGTGGTTTTGTTTTCCTTTCTTCCATGCAGTAAATGTCTTATGCTAAAACAAAAGTTCCAGTCCCCCCACAAAAGTGCTTGTGGGTCCCATCAGCAACCACTGACTCAGCTAAATCTCTGAGGGGATCCTCCTTTAAGGTTTAGAAATATTTATTTAAGAAATAAATCATTTAGTAAATACAAAACTCTTTAATAAAATGTACTCAAAGGTGAAATAGGGAGTGCCATTACAAAATCAAAAGTTTCTCACCCATGCACATTTTTTAAAAATCTGCAGCATTGCAAAGTGCATGGTTGTCGAAATTTAATGAAAAAGGGCTCTGTGCAAAACAGCGGGATACTAGTCCTTCTGTCATTTACGAGCGTCAGCAGGTTGTCACCACTTGGAAACTGCACATCATCCATTGCCCACAGTCTGTCCTAAGGGAAGAGACCACTGGGGCTGGGAATCATGGACAGTGTGCAGCATCCAGACTATGGCTGATGTATTTTGATCATCAACAAGATGGTATGCTGTTCCCACGAGGCAAAAAAGTGTAAAAAGAGGGGGAGAGGATGAGGGATCCTCCTAGTCGGAACTAGAGTCCTCACACACCCAGCAAGCTAGGTGTCATGCTTCATCATATGGACTTGCTCCTCGTTGGGCAGGCGCTGCAATGCCCGATGGGCACCCAAACGGGGCTCTTTATCGGAGATCTTTTGTTCCTGCTGTTTGGTGCTTGGCTGTGAGGGCCCTAAAGAACAGTGTAGACTTGGTGCGTGTGAGTGATATTAAAAAAGGTTGGATAGTCCATAAAAAAACTTTCATTCGAATGGTAATCCACCGTCTTAGCTGCAAAATCGGCCTTGTAACAAAATCGGCCAAAAACCGGCCCTGGCAAAGAGCTCGGCGGCACCCCAAACCCCAGTATTGGGGGGTTCTGAGCACTTTGGCAGGGCCGGTTTTGGTTCCCAGTCCGACCCTGAACTCCTTCAGCCCTAAGTGTCCAACCAAGAGAATATTATAAAGACACCAAAATATCTGAAGTTTAGGAAGAAGGTCTAGACTGCGATTTACCCTACCTAAGGAGGCAGAACTACAATGAAGGTTTGGCTCGACAAAAGCCAGACAATCTCAGAGATCAGCCCCGAGAAAGATATAGGGCACTAATCTGGCAATCTGTAACCAGTGCACACCATGGAGTTCTCATGGGTCTTCCGAGTTATCCCTAAAGAGTATTTATCATAGCTGCCTTCAGCCAGTGCAATTCTGGGTTTGCTCTGTTGTCGCACTTAGCCTGTCCCTGCAGAGCATTAAACCTAGGATGCAGTAACTTTTGCATACATGTAGCCTTGCTCCTTTTCTTCCAAAGCTATGCCAGATCATAGAGAAGTAACCGTTCACTAGTGCTTTAGGAGAACTGTTCTCTGTCACTCCTGGCTGTACATCCTAGAGCATTCATGAACTGCCTTGTTAGATCATTTAAGATTCCTGCCTTCTGACTAGTTACACCCCACAGGGCATTTATGCTTACAGCATATAACCATTGCATGCTGCAAATACTTCCTCTGCTATCTAAGGCCCGCTGTAGCCAATCTTTGCACATGGGGAGATATGTTGTTGGCCCTGGAGTCATGCTATAGAGGCTCTACTCCAAGTATAACCAGCAAATGCTTGTGTGTCACAACTCTATCACTTCTACTATAATTGCCCCTCTCATTGCAGCCCTTTAAGCTCATCAAGTCACTCCTGGAGGAACTCTTAAAATCTGGTTTCATGGCTGGTTGTCACTATGAGCGCGTATCATCTGTCTCTCCAGGAATTATACAGGGCCTTTGGCCTGACTGCTGTATACAACATGGGCTGCTCTACTATCAACCTGGAAAGATTTTACAGAGACCTGCAGAATAATTTTCAACACTTAGTTAATGTAAAGTGCATGCACTCTCGCCTTCCTCGTCCTGCAATTACATTGTCAAGCGCTATAGTCCAATATAGGATATAAGAACCATTCTGTGAGCAGACGGATGGATGGACATGCACCTTCTGTCCATGCAAAGGCAGCTACAATACCTCATGGACCAACTGCTTCATGAGCGTCCTGTGGACCTGGGACCTCTCACATTTTGCTCCCTCCATACTTGTCAGTGGCTTCATTGTACAAGAGCACTATTTCCAATGCTCCTGAGAAGCACCTGATCCTTGAGCCACAGTGGGACACTTACTGGACCTTATGAGAACTACTCTGGTCAAAAGCACCCTTCATCCCTTGCTCTTCATGCAGCCTCCCGGAAATTAAGTCCGTAACTGTTGTAACAGACAGGAAACTTTTTTGGTTGCACGTATGCCTCTGTTTGATGGACAAGATAGCCTCTGGGGTAAAAATGTTATTCATGCCTATGGCCATTTGCTGCGAGGGTGGCCAGTTGCCACCTGCGGGGTTTGGGCACCGGGCCTGGCTGAAGGCCTTGAGCGATGGAAGTTGGCTTGCCTGTAGGGGGGTTGGGTGCAAGCCTGGCCCTACCGCCAACCCCACGCCGCACAGGGTCTTGCTTGGTGTGGGTTGGCTGCCCGCGGGGATGGGTGCAGGGCCTGGGCGTAGACCTGACCCTGCAGCCAAACCCACACCACCCACATTCAAACCTGTACACAGGGGAGGGTTTGGCATATTTAAGTATGGAAATAAAATTGTATTTTACGTTAAAAAAAAACAAAAAATTCACTGAAAAACACAAGCTTAAAGTGACATTATAGTTGGTTATAATAATATACTTTTCATTCAAAATAACCTCAGAAATTCACTGACCAAAATAAAGGTTGAAGTGACATATAGTTAGGTAAAAATATCAAAGAAAAAATACAATTTTAAATTAAAAAATCACTGACATTCACCAGTTATGGCTATTTCAAGGAACTATAACTTGCACCATCACATACTACATCACTCATGACATCGAAGATACCATCTTTATTCAGCTGTTTTGACTGTAGCCTTGATTAAATTTTTGTTTCGGGACTCCTCCACTCCCTACCCACCCCCCCCCCCCGTCCCCCATTTTCTTGGCCCCCCGGTTGAGGGATCACCCTGAACCTTTCCAGGAAAGAGCTGAGGTTGATGAACCTTTTTTTGGGGGGATTAGGACATTTTAAAGAAGATATGTTAAATGGCTCCACAGTTGTTAGCAAAACAAAAAAAATCTATTTTCTATGAAAACTTTGTTCTAACTAACACTACACAATGGCGACCGCTACAATGTAATTAATATCAACCTTTATTTATTTATTTTATTTTATATTCTTATATAGCGCAAGAATCGACCCCTTACGAGGTATCTCCGCGCTTTTGCTCACAAGATGGAATGGCTGCTGTAACCCAGAAATTGATGTTATAGACTGATGTATAGAATGTTTATTCTTCCTGGAATAGGACGGTTTTTAGATTCTTCCTGAAAGAGGAATGGTTAAGGGTTTGTCTTAGGCCAATAGGAAGGTTATTCCAGAGCTTGGGCCCTACCAGGGAAAAGGCTCTGCCACCTTGTCTGGTTTTTTTGACAAGTGGGGTTTTAAGTAGCAGTTGGTTGCTTGACCGTAAGGCTCTGTCAGGTTTATAGAAGGGTAGCTTTTGGGACAGATAGTTAGGGCCTTTCCCGAACAGGCATTTGTGAACAATGCAACAGATCTTAAACTTGGTGCGTTGTCGTATTGGCAACCAATGCAGTTCTCGCAACAGGGGTTTGGAGGGGGTTCTGGGGGGGGCATTCAAGACCATTCTTGCTGCTGTATCTGTCTGTCTAAATTAAAAATACACTGCCTTCCACATCCACTTTGTTTTACTCATTTTGAAAAGGTAGGACGCTGTAAAATAGCCCCATGGCTACTTGCACACAGCCCAACAACTGTCACCTTCCGAGGGGTGCAGTTTGTCAGTTCCAACCTGTCTGCCATGATAATTAAACAGCATGAGACCATATGCATGTTAAAATCAAGAATGGAGGACGCAGAATGATATTCCTGCCATAATAACCTATGTTTCCTGGCCTTTCCTGAAAGTGTGAAGGGCCATTCTACGGACATATTTCATGAATGCTGCATTCTGGACACCCTATGTCCTAAACTCCTATGAAAGTTGTTATCAATTGAAAAAGCACACAGAACCCTGGCACCAATACAGAAGATGGGTGCCACCACAAAGACTATCATTACATACTTTCTGAATTTCTGTGATTGCGACGCTATCCTTAAATGAAACCAGAAGGGTCGAAACGCTCAACATGATGGCCTCAATATCACAATTTTCACACTAACTGTACAATAACAACATAGATCATTTAGTGCAGTGAAACATAGACTCGGAGGGAATAGCCTGAAATATATGTGTTATTCCCAATCAAATTAAGAAATCGTAAAGGATGGAAGATCACACTTCTTCACATCACTGGAAATTTCATGGGACTGGTTAGAGAGAGGGGAACGGGGAGATGTAACATTCATCAAACGAAGGGGATTGAAGATTTCAATCAAACAATCGACTGGGTCAGAAGAGTAAAGCATAAAGCTTTTCAAGGATTTTGTCAATTACACAGTTTTTCTCTCTGCTCTTGGCGTGACCTTGCCGGTAATTCATGCCAGGAAGGGTTAAGATCAATCATGTTTTGGAATGTAGCACAATAGGACCCTAGAGTTACTTAGGAGTCAGGCCATCAGTATTGCATTTTGGACAGTTTGGGATTTTACGTATGTTGTTCATCTGCCAATGCCTTAAAGACAATGATATAAAGGCCCGCGGTGCAGGACCGGTATGGCGAACAGCTGGGGCTTCAATGACAGCCCATAAACAACAATGCCTAATGATATCTGACGTAGGCAAGCAATAACCAATAAGAAGGGAGGAGAAGGGAGTGGGAGGGGAATACAAGGATAAGCTGGAACGTCAACCCTCAAACATAGATTGCATGTTACAATATCTCCCTTTCTTTCAAAATAACAGAATGATATTAATACATTATAAAATCTCTAAACTTACATGGAATTTGTACCATTCTTCCTGAACTTGTACTAGCAGATTCTACAGTATTAGGATAAA
This sequence comes from Lissotriton helveticus, assembly GCF_964261635.1. NCBI lineage: Eukaryota > Metazoa > Chordata > Amphibia > Caudata > Salamandridae > Lissotriton > Lissotriton helveticus. The sequence continues at coordinate 907,959,754 of NC_136057.1, forward strand.
ATAGCATCTCTTTCTCATTCTGCAAACTATCACATTCATTGTATTCATTTGCAGCAGAAACCTGGGAATTCGACTCTGGGATATTAGCAGAAGCATCTTCTAAACACAATTCTCTATTTGATCTTAATGCAACATTAACTGTGTCTTTTGGCTGGTAAACTCCACCATTGGGATTTGAAGAGAAACACATTTCAGGCTCCTTATCATTAACCATATTCTCATTACTAGATGTCACCTCATACCAAAAGCTATCTGCGAGTGACTCTGCATTCTGATCTTTAGAATCAGACATCCATTTCTTTTGAAAACCCTTGATTTTGATGACATCACTCTTATTCCTCCAACCCAACTCCGACACACGAATTGCACCTCCTGATACTTCTACAACTTCGCTTGGACCCAAGTATTTAGAATCTCCTTTCTGTTTTACAATTGGTTTTTTTACTAACACCCAATCCCCTACAGCAATGTCTTTGTAAACTGCTTTATGCGTCTCATCATAGTATTTCTTGGATTTTAGTTGTTGCTTGCAGATAGAACTCTTGACTTTTAGGCTATCATCATCCACAACAGTAAAGTCACTTTTCCCTTTTTGATACACAGAAAGCCTGGGTGAGATGCTTGTGACGGCTTGTCTACCTCTCATAAGAAAGAAAGGGGAAAAATTGGTAACGTTATTGACAGTTCTGTTAAACATGTCCACTCTCTCTTGAGTGAATTCTACAACCGACAATTTGTTTGCCAGGGCCATTTGAATTCCATCTTTAATAAATCTGTTGACACGCTCCACCTGCCCGTTGGATCTGGGAGAGTACAATGGAGTTTTTTCTTGTGAAATTTGATTTTTCTTTAAAAAAGTCGTCCTCATTTCCGATGTCAGCTGCTTACCATTATCTGACACTAAGATTTGGGGCAACCCTTCAATTGTAAAAAGTTGTTCTAGAAATTGAATAGCACTTTTAGATTCTATATTAGAAACAAACTTGAAATAGACCCTTTTACTGTAATAGTCACACACCACCATTAGGAACTTACATGAACTTTCTAAAGCATGAAAAGGGCCAGAAAAATCTATGGCTATTTTTTTCCAAGAGGAAGATGGTATTTCCACTAATTGCAACTCTTGAACTCTGGATTTCCAACGTTTGTCAGAATTCAAACAGGTGGTACAAGATTCTATATATGAATTCACTTCTGAGTCCAAACCTGGCCACCAATAATACTGTTTAAGGGCTTTCTTGGTTAATGTAGATCCAAGGTGAGTTTTGTGAGCTTTTTGCAAGAGAATCCGTCTTACCTTAGGTGGGGGTACCAACAGTTCACCTCTCATTATGAAACCATCCTCGATGCTTAAATCATCTGCCACTTGTGCATACGTTCTCAGATCCGTACTCAAATTTCTTACTGGGGGCCAGCTACTGGAAATAAATAATTTGACTTTACTTAATACAGGGTCATCATTAAGCTGTGAAACCCAATCCGATTCTTCACAAATACTGGTAAATTGACTGCTACTGTTTACAAAAGAGACTACACATTCAGTGTCATCATATTCTTTAGAATCATCACAATCAAGAGGAAGGCGTGAGAGACAATCGGCTCTCGCATTGCATTTTCCAGAAATATGTTTGATAGTGAAGTTATACTCTTGTAAGTTCGACAGTATCCTGATCAATCTTGAGGAAATTTTTCCGTTCCCTCTACCACAACCATCCATAAGAAAAGTGAGTGGCTTATGATCTGTAACTAAGTCAAAACTTTTACCCCATAGATACATTCTCAGTTTCTCAACCGCCCAGACACAAGCCAATGCTTCTCTTTCTATGGTGCTGTAGTGTCTTTCAGATTCCTGTAATCTCCTAGAAATAAATGCAATTGTATTACTTTCATTGCCAACCCTTTGTGTGAATACTGCTCCAATACCCACAGAGCTCGCATCCACAGTTACAACAATTTGCCCTTCTGGATTGTAAGGCTTCAAAGTTGGGGCATGGAGTATTGCATTTTTAATCATTTTAAAAGACTTATCTTGTTCCTCTGTCCAAACATATTTCTCTCCTTTGCGCAACAATACTCGTAGGGGTTCAACTTTACCAGAATAATTTTCTACAAACCGCGAATAATATTCGCTAAGCCAGAGAAATGATCTAAGAGCATCCTTATCAAAGGGCCTTGGGGCATCAGTTATGGCTTTAACTAAATCAAGTTTGGGCCTGATACCCTCACAGCTTAACACGTGGCCTAAGTATTCAACCTCATTTTTTAAAAATTTGCACTTGTTTTTTGATACAGTCATCCCTCTATCAAACAATTTTCTCAAAACAGTATCCAATATTTCATTATGTTCTTCTACTGTTTTTGCATGTATAAGAATGTCATCTTGGAATTTTTGTACCCCATCAATTCCACTAAGAATAGCTTCCATCAATTTCTGGAATACGCTGGCTGAAGAAGCCAGCCCAAACGGAAGTCTTTTAAATCTGAATGCCCCTAAAGGAGTGATGAATGTGGTCAACTCCTTCGACGCTTCTGATAACTGCACTTGATGATATGCAGACTTGAGGTCAATAATTGAAAAATATTTTGATCCACTAGTGGCTGCCAAAATCTCCTGTATATTTGGCAGAGGGAAACAATCAACAACAATGTTTTTATTTAACGATCTCAAATCTGCACATAAGCGGATTTCGCCATTTCTCTTTTTAATTAAAACAATAGCCGAAATCCATTCTGAAGAATTGGTTGGCTCAATTACTTCCTCCTCTACTAGCTTGTTTAAGAGTTCTTGCAATTCAGATTTTACTGATAAAGGAACTGCTCTTACCTTGTTTAACTGGTATTGCACCTTTCTTCAGTTTAATTTCGTGCTTGAATCCTTTAACACAACCAATTCTATTGTCGAACAAAGATTCATATTTGTTAAAAATATTCTCCATATTACCATTCAAAACTGGACTCACCACAGATATAGATGCTTGTTGCCAGTTTTCATCCAACACAATTGGGTCATCTGCACCTGGTTTAAGTATAATGCCTAGCTTAGCTAAATCTTTCCATCCTACAATGTCTTTTCCTTTTTCAGCCACATAGATTTTGGTGGAAATCATTCTCCCTTTTATATTTAACATGTCATACAAATACCCAAATGCATTAATGTCAGACTCTCCAAATGCTTTGGCAAATATATCTGTAGCTAACAAGTCTGTATTAGGCCAATATTTTGCATATTTCACATCTGAAATAATAGTGATCGGAGATCCTGAATCCGCCATGATCTTTACCTCTACATCTCCAATGTGTGCAATACCTAATGGACCCTTAATATTTCCAGATTGATCATCAATAGACAGAACAATGTTGGCACACATATCTTCCTCAAAATCATTTACATAACTAACTTTCACCTTCTGGAATGTTTATGATCTGGAATTATTACAACTCGTTGCGAAATGACCGATTTTCATACATTTTGTACACTTCCTACCCTGTGCTGGGCATCCTTGAAAGTCTGCTTTATGGTTCTTTGAGCCACATCTATAACATATAATAACACTTGACTCTGTGCCCCTGACATCTCTATTTCTTTTCTTATAAGTAGGGTACTTTTGTTTTAAATCGTTAACAACATATACTTCAGCCCTTGAATTTGTGGAAGCAGATAAGACTTTTGATGTCTGAAGAGATCTCTCTATCCCTTTGGCAATATCTATCGCCTCTTGTAAAGGAGGGTTTTTACATGACAAAAGCCTCTCTTGTATTTTCTTTTCATGGCAATGAAAAACAAACTGATCCCTAATATATACATCCACCATGTCATTATATTCGCACTTAGTTGCTAGTACACGCAATGCACCAATATACTCCTCAACAGTCTCATTTTCTTGTTGTTTACGCATAGTGAAATGATGACGCCCAATCATTATATTTGGCTCCTCTCCAAACTGTCTTTCCAAAGGTTTGAGCGCCTCTTGGTATTCATCTAAAGGAATAAACTGTCCCGGGGGTGGCTCATACTCAGGCAAACTGTCGAAAATTTCCTGACCATTTGCTCCCAATAATCCAAACAAAATTGCTACCTTTCTCTCTGGTTCATAGTTCTTCCCATCTATTGCAACCAAATAACTTTCAAAAGCCCTCAACCAGTTTTTCCACTTCATGCTTGGTTTCCCTGGATCATTCAAGAATGGGGCTGGAGCACATATACTTGTATTTGTAGACATTTCTGATACTTTTCCTTCAACCTCTTTCTTTACAAGAAACGCTATTTTAAAAACTTATTATGAAAAGAGAAAAGAGAAAATTTTACAATTCTATACTTTCTCTAAAATACTACTAAATATTAAGTTTAGTTTTTATAAATAAAATAGCTTTTTGACATGAGGAAAATATAAACTTGAAAACAGGAAAATATCCTTTTATATCGTGTAACATCAAATTCCTCTCATGAAAAACGCTGTCCCGAGAGAAAACTAAGATTTCCTGAAAACAAAATGGAGTCACGCTCCAGATCGTAGGTTACGCGATGACGTCAGCAACTCTATCAGCGATGACAGTTACAGCTGACAGGAATGCCTGGCTGCAAGACTCTAAACTGAAAATTCCAACGGCCGACGCTGAAAAAGACGTGACCGTTGACAGCTTACAGCTGAAGAGAATGCTACTTGCTTCCTCGAAACGATGTCGAACATGTGACCCTTCAACACGTCTGCACATGGAAGAAAGTAGACGAAAGAATGATTTAGCGCTCGAAAATTTCTTTGGCAAAATTCGAAATATCATAACTTGCCTGAAATTAACTTTTAGAAGGTCGCTGAGTCTCGAGCCAAAGGAACACTCTTTTTCTTCATAAATCGACCTCACATGGAAAAGTAAATGAATTAATTAGCGCTGAACACTTTGCCCCGAGAAAAAAAAAATTTCTGAATAACTTGCCTTGAAAAAAATATTTTGAAGAAAGAAGACGATCCACTGTCACACACCGGCGGGCCTTGAACGACTCTTTAACGTCCCGTCCTCGTCGCCATCTGAAGTGTCATCGCATAAATAACACAGCAGCAGTTGAATTAAATAGGTAAGTTTATTTACGATATAAAGGCCCGCGGTGCAGGACCGGTATGGCGAACAGCTGGGGCTTCAATGACAGCCCATAAACAACAATGCCTAATGATATCTGACGTAGGCAAGCAATAACCAATAAGAAGGGAGGAGAAGGGAGTGGGAGGGGAATACAAGGATAAGCTGGAACGTCAACCCTCAAACATAGATTGCATGTTACAACAATGACCATGCTGGAGGTGTACAGCCTCTTGTGAACTCCTCCCATCCCCCCACCGGAGGTGTCAGTACACATCACCTGCTGGGCTAGCCCATTAGTGTATTGGGCTGGTGTGTGCCAGCTACAGTTGTGTCCAGATTGAGCGAGGGCAGTGAGTGCGAGCAACCTTGCTGGAATCCAGGTGAGGTTAGTCATTACCGCCTCATCAGACTTAATCATCGCAGTCCATACATCTTGAGCATCGGCTTCTCCCCCAATTCTACCCACTTCCCTCCCTCCTCACACCATGTCCACAGCGGATAAAGGAACAGATGAATCCCTCGCACAGTGATCAGCTGTGTTGAAACCCCCCACAAACCATTACAAATTTCAGCCACAGTTTGAATAATCAAAAGCCTGAGTTTGTCTTTTCTTATTTGTGTGTTGTTTGGTGTAATGACCTTTCTTTCTCCCATTTTTCTTTTCTGCTTGCAGGGCTGAATGTCTCATCCTTCAGTGATTGTGAGGTATCCCTAGTTTTCTGCTTTGTGCTGTTCTCATCCCTCGCCTGCAAATGTGCCTTTTCGCTTGATGGTCCCAGAGCTTCCTATGCTTTGTCTGATGTGCATATCTTGTAAGTCTTGGAAACCTTCTAGAACCACAATGCAATGGGAAACTCCCATCTATAACAAATGTGTCTCCTGTAAGGTTCTGGAGTCACAGGTGCTAATATTCAAACCTTATTCTAGGTGACTTGCGATAGGTCTTGGAAAAAGCCAATAGATTGTCTGTGGAAGCCAGGTCTGTATTCCTGGCTTCTCGCATTATACGGTCTTTCAGCTGTAAGCCCAATTTACTATATTATCTTGTGGTCCAGCCCCCGGGGAGGAAGTTCATGCGTGCCCTACTGTGTGTCCAAATAATTAGAATCTCATAAGAATGGCTCTCCTTGAGCACAAAATGAGCCACACCTCAGTACTGTCCCTTAGTCGATTTCGCAGACATTCTGAATCTGCACATTAGCTCATTCCAAGCAGGCTTCCATGTCAACCACCTCTAGTTGTGTAACTATTACTTTCTGCTGAAGATGAGCTTAATTTGAGTGTAATTGTCTCCGGAGTCACTGGAAAAAGCAATTAACAGGAATTAATATTATGTGGTTCCTATTGTAGCAGTAAATTTATCCCTGCTAAGAACTCTTAGTAGCTTATGCCTAATCATATATACATATCATGTGTAACCATTATATTGGCATGAGAATTCTTCCTGTCTTTAGCAATGCTCAAAGTCAAATGTTCAGAATAACTCAAAGTTTGTTTCTCAACATGACCTTATTTTTAGAATACTTCTCTGTATTCATAGGCTGTCCTCCCAAAAACTCCCATTGAAGTGATTATTTGCAAACCGGAATCCTGAATCCATGTAGCAAGCTCCAGGGCGCAACAACATGGTAGCAGAATTGCTTTGCTTGGACACCATGAAACACAAGGGAAGATTTATCTGCCAATCGAAGGTGGCCATTGCTTCTCTAAATAACATGAGAGTTCAAGGACAGCTGGGAAATGTAGTTTGTTGTCAGGGACGCATATCATAGTGTTTTCCACATACAGAAAGCCTCACACCAGGAAATAATGACACTGTAAACACCGCCAGCCTTTCCTTCTTTGAAATGGACTTGGCGTGAGCAGGTTTAGAGTAAAAAGTGCACACCAAGCAATAAGCAGTAAACCATGCCTTGTGACATGCCTCCTTACAAATATAGAAGCTACACTGCTCTGTGGTTACCTTACCTACGCGATGATTCATTACTTAGCCTAGGTTGTGCACACCCACTTGATGAAATGTCAAGGAACAATCTTATTATCCAAATTATTATTTATTGTAAGTTGACAGCACTAACTTACTTAGTTTATGCATCGTTGAGAGCATTGAAAACATTCAGAGGGTGAAAAACATGTTAGTTCTCAATGATTTGAGAAAAAGCAATTTCCAAATGAGAAAATGAATTGAAATACAAACACAAAAGGCGAACAAACATGAATGTTCTCCTTCTATTAGTTTTACATTGGGCTACTTGATATCTATGATATCTATTCTTGTACATTATATTCGGGCCAACTCCTTGGCCAGATAATGGACCCTTGGTAGCAGCAAGGGTTTGTTTCGTTTTGCACCCACCGCCCAAATTGATCCTACAATCATATAGTGTGAGCCAACCCCCAGGGATGGGGTAATTGAGTCTGTTGTCCAGCTTTGTCTTTCACTGTGCATGATGCTGCAACACGCATTGTTAGCAAAGTATACTGATTCCAGCTATGAAGATCCAGGCAATTAACTCTCAGCACCACCTTTCGATGCATTGATACTGTGTAATAGGAGCTCCAACCAGTGGTCAGCTTCTGCTCCCTTTGCGTCACATTGCATCACGTCACATCAAGACTTGCATGAGGCATCTCTGCCACCTTCAGTTATAATGGGGGCTACCATAAGCTACAAGGGATGTTGCAGACACTGACAAAGAGGGACAACTGATACAGGCTGCCTAGTAACAGGAACAGGGAAAGCTATCTTGCCTCGGAACATGAACGGGCTCCGCCTGCTGCCTTATAATGGGAATGCCTTGCTGTCTGTCTTCAAAACATATGACCAGAGTCCAGCCACACCTGAAGGTGCAACATCTCGATCCATTGCCTTGTTATCTCGGGAAGAGACCAGAGAGAATTTTAAGTCTACATACAAGTGGGTTAAAACAAGTGTTTTGTCCTGGTGGGCACACCGTCTTGGTCATAGCGGGCCAGCTGCCTAATATGCAAATAAGTGAGCTTTCACATTACATCCCATACAAGAACTGCTATTCTACCATGCTTAATCTTCCTGTATGTTACCCCACAGGCCGTGCCTAGCTGCTGGGATGGTGACATCAAATATCAGACATCCTCTTTGTCATTGCATACAATATCCTTCCCCAAATTAGAATAGACATAAATAAACAAAACTATGGTACATTATGTATTTGAGTCAGTAGTTCTCATAAGAGATCATATTCAGACAGTTTCTGTGGCTGGGATGATGCAGTTGTTGTTCATAGTGACCACTTCCTTGTTGTGTGGGAGAATCCTATATATAATGAGGAGGCAGATGTTGTACCCCAAGATGGTGACTTGTTCACCTTTTCGCTGAGTTGTAACCATTGTCCCTGTGCATTCAGTGACATTACAAGGATTACAGGCAAACAGGGTTCTGGATTGTCCTGTGTGTCTGTCTTGCATGCAGATCATGAACATCAATTCCAGAGGATTGGGTTTCGTGTTTGACATCCATCCTGTCTTTCCCACATTTTCTTCATTGTTCACTCTTGTTGGTAACGGTGTTGAATGTTCGCTATTCAGAAGTGGTGGGAATAGTGTCTCTGTGAGATCTTTCATGTGCCATGGATGCTAGTGTGCAACAGGTGGTGCAGTCTGGAGTATTGCAGTACAGGCACAGAAAACAGTGAATGGACCATTCCACGTTTTCCTCTCATTCTAAACTAATCTTGATGTTCTTTTTAGGGAGTGAATTAATCTTTTTACATTACCGCTTTGCTGAGGCCATGGTTGGGGTATTTTGCAGTGGTGATTAGTCTGTATGTTAAGGTAGTCCGCAGAACCACTGCCCTGAAATTTTGGGCCAGTGTTGATTTTCTTAATTCGCGAGTGACCCATACATTTTCAATTTTTTGGGACAATTTTTCAATTGCCTTGGATCTTGTGATTTCAACTACAGGATATCTTGTACAGCTGTAAAAGAGGACTAAGCGATGACTTTCATCAGGCGTGTTGCAAAAATCCATGCTGCCTTTCCCTCTTAATGTTTCACGTTCTTCTTCCTTGATGATGGTCTCTGGCCCATTTCTTAGGCCAATGGCTTTACAGAAGATGCAGTCTCCAAATGCTTCTTCACTCAGTTTGTCCATGTCTGGAAACCAGACCTTTTCTTATAGGCTGCGAATTGTGCGGACTACTCCTCTGTGCCTAGGAGTGATGGGCTAGTTTTATAATTCTATGAATGAGGCTGAGAGACTGGCAGTTTGGTGACTCTGCAGCATGACTCATTCTTTGCTGATGCTGAGCTCATGGCATACCATCTAGCATACCCTCCGGAATGACTATAGTTGGGCTTGGGTCTGTTGGGTCTGTAGGGTGAGGTTTCATTTTCCAAAGATGGCTTTCTAGGCATTATTCTGGATAGCTTGGCTGGCTTTCTTCAGGCATTTATTGACATTGGTGGGTCTTGCGATTCAGGTAGGTGTAATTCTGCCCTAAATGCCTCGTGAGATAACGTGGACATGTTTGCCACTTTATTCTACTTGGTGTCATTCAGCTATGGTGAGTGGATTTAGGTAATAAGTAGTCTGTTGATTGCCCACACCAGGGTAGGAGTTGATTTTAAAGTTATACATATGCAGTTTTAATGTCCATTTTTCAATGTGTGTAGGGAGGTAAAGGGGTGAAGTGCTGTCCTTGGAGAGAAATGGACGAGAGGATTATTGTCAGTGATAACCCTAAAATTGAGTTTTTAAATATAACTGAAAATGTTGGTATCCCCATTTTATAGCCATATCTTCTGTTCAATCTGGGAGGATCTTCTTTCAGTTTCTGGCTACAAAACCCATTCACTCTGACATTGTTCTCACAGCAGCACTGGCCCAAGCACATGGATGAGGATGTTATCGCTAACATTCAGCATTTTATTGCGGCAAGCTACAGCTTAAATGGATTTCTGGCAGATTTGGCGGCTCATTGTGCCAGCGGAGCCCTAGGTGTGTAGAGACAGATGTGATAAATCTCCTCTTTTCACCTATCAGTTGATGATGTGCGTTACTAACTTCAAGTAAAGAACCATTTGGTGACACTGAGGTTCCAAATTCTGTCTTCGGTGGTGGATGTCAGGCACTTCATGCACTTGATTGTTTTATGCAGGATTCCTATATCAATATATATTCTAAGTACAAATTGGTATTTTGGCTAAGTTGTAATCCTCATGCCAAAACCTAATTGTTTGGTTCAATCAAAAACTGGAACTGTCCGCTTTTTTTTTTAATTATTTTAAATTCTTTTTATTAACAAAAGAACAAACAACACATATACAAACATTGACCAGAGTGCATCAGGTGACCACTGTTACATACATTTAGATGCGGACCTCCAAAGAAAAATCAATCAATTAAAAAGAAGGTAACAGAACTAGGTGTCCTCCTGTTCCTCACTAACGGGATCTAATTCCGGTGGTGCACAGATGTCGCCTCGATAGGCAATCCAGGGTCCCCAGATCTTGACCCATTTGCGGGGCCGCCCTCTGGACACATACACAGACTTCTCACGAAACATACACCAGTCGAGGTCTTACATCCAGTGCCCGACTCGAGGCGCCCGAGAAGCACCCCAAAGCCGTGCAATATTACGCTTGGCAACCGCACAAGCGAGAGCCACCCAGACCTTACCGTGGCTCGGCAGGTCTGTAGGTTCCCACACATTCAACAAACATCTTCTTGCTTCCATCTCAACCCTCACTCTCCACACTTCACTCATTTGTTAATGGATCTTGGACCAGAAATCACGGACCCTTTCACACTCCCACAAAATGTGCAGGAACGTCCCAAGCAGGCCACACCCCCTTCGACAATCAGCAGACCCGGCCAAACCCATCCTCTGCAATCTCGGACCCGTGATATAAGAACGGTGCAGAATTCTTAGTTGAACCAATCGGAGCCTCATGGGGACCGCCACCTCCCTGGGGGACGCCACCGCCTCCCTCCAATCCTCCTCATCAAGCACAAAGCCATCAGCAACCCATTGTTCGCGTAACTGCACCAGGGGGTCCTCAGTGTGATTGATCAGTTTGCTATATGTTAAGGAAATCGTCTTAGTGGGGACAAGGCCATCCAGCAAACGATCCTCCAGTGGGGAGGCCACCGGTGGCGTCTCGCCTCTGGGGATCACGGCATTCAAGGCATGGCTAATCTGTAGGTATCGAAACCGTTCCGTCTCATTCAGCTGATACTTGGCCTGCAGTTCCTCAAACGTCAACATCCTGCCCTTAGCCCACATATCACGCACCTGAGTTATACCAATCAAATTCCAACGGTCAAACCCTTTCGTTTTCCAAAGCATCCCCAGCTTCTCAGAACTCCACAACGGAGTAGCCAGTGTCAGGCGCCCAGCCCATTTAAGGTCCCTGTTAGCCTCATGCCACACTTTAGTAGAAGTCGAGGGGGGCCCCACCAGCGGGGAATGACCACGCCTCGCATATAGCACTCGGGTGTACTCTCCCCCCCGGCACCTGACCGGGGTCCATCGCATACCCCGGATCAACTGGTGAGCCATAAATAGCGTGATTGATAGGGGCCAACTGGGACGCCCAGTAATACTTCGGGATATTAGGCAGACCAATGCCCCCGTCATACCAAGGCAGCATCAATTTCGATAATTCAATACGCGGCCTCCCCTCCCACAGGAGGCTACGCTGCAAAGACTCAATCTCGTTAAAATACGACGGGGGCACAGGGTCAAAGGAATTCTGTAGAGCGTATAGAAAGCGCGGAAGAGCCATCATCTTGAAAAGGACAGATCTTCCCAACAGAGAGAGCGGTAGCGTCTTCCACCTCTCAACATCAGCGCGAAGTCTGGCCAAGGGGGGCAACAAGTTAAGCCGAAAGCGCACCTTAGGATCCTTAGAAATATGAATCCCAAGGTAGCGAAAACTGACCGGTTCCACTTTCACGGGGCAGTTCCCAGGCACCCTAGGGGGATCTCCACTCAAAACAAAAAGGACCGATTTCGCCCAGTTAATCGCGAAGCCCGAATACCTCCCGAAGATAGTGAGAACATCCATGAAAACAATGAGGGAACTACGAGGGGAGGTCAAGTACAACAGAATATCATCAGCATAGAGCGATATCTTGTCCTCCCACTCCGAAGTCCAACGCAGCCCTCTGATCGATCGATCCCACCGCACCCAGGCCGCGAGCGGCTCCAGGGCCAAGGCAAACAAAAGAGGCGAGAGGGGGCAGCCCTGACGAGTTCCCCGACCTAGAGAAAAGTCACGGGACCTAGGATTATTCACGACGACTCAAGATAAGGGGGCAGAATACAGAAGGCGTACCCAACCGATGAACACTGGGCCAAACCCCAGCTTCGTCAAAACCGCGAAAAGATAGGGCCACTCCACCCGGTCAAAGGCCATAGTTGCGTCTAGAGACAATAACACAGCCGGCTCGTGAATGCGAGATGCACCCGCCACCACGCCATGCAGCCGACGAAGATTCAGTGCGGTGTTGCGCCAAGTCATAAAGCCGGACTGATCCGGAGGGATCAAAGTCGATATGACCTTCACCAGGCGGGCGGCCAACAATTTGGCCAAAACCTTAGGTTCCACATTTAACAAAGAAATCGGGCGATATGAAGAACAATCCAGCCGAGGCTTACCCTCCTTGTAAATGACCACAATATTGGCAACACGCTGATCGTAGGGCAACACCCCACGATCGCGGCTTTCCATGTACATGTCCTTCAGGTACGGGGCCAATCGGTTAGCATGGGGCTTAAACAATTCAATGGGGAGACCATTAGGGCCGGAGGCCCTACCAGAATGGACCCCCCTGACGGCCATCGCCACCTCATCATTCGTAAGAGCAGAGTCCAATAATTCCCTATGATCATCCGACGGGGCAGGCATCGGTATATCCCGTATCATTTCAGCGTTATCTGCCTCAGTAAAAGTTCCGGCCGAGGTATACACCTCCTATTAGTATCGAGCAAATTCCTCAACTATCAACTGGGGGTCCGGCGTGGCCACCGAGCCCGCGATACTCAGCTCTGGCACCAAGCGAGACCCCCCAGTCACCCTTTTCCAGCCAGGCAATCAGCTTCCCTGCCTTGTCCCCGTGCTCATAGATCCTATTCTGTGTGGTGGCGTATTGTGCCTTAGCACTGTCACGTGTCAAAGTCCTATATTCATCCCGGAGAAGCCCGAGGCGATGGCTCGCCCCAGGGTCACCCCTGGAGGAAACAGCAGTTTCCCAGGCCAAGAGCTCCGCCTCCACTCTATCCAATTCCGCCCTCTTCTTCTTCTGTACAGATACAAGGGAGAGGACCTCCCCTCTCACGACTGTTTTATACGCCTCCCAAAGGGAGCACCTCGAGGTGACCGATCCCTCATTTTCACCGAAATAACTATCAGTAATTCGCACCAACTCCCTGTTAACCACAGGGTCTTTCAGACGCCACACATTTATGGGGGCTATCCTACCATCATCACCCTGCCCCACACACAGCCGAAGCCAGATCGGCGAATGGTCGGAGACCCCCCGCGCCAAATGAGCTACGTCCCGAACAATGGCCGCCTGTGCCGCTGGCAGTAACACGTGATCAATCCTCGAAAGGGAGTGGTACGCCGCCAAGGCGTGAGTGTACTCAATAGCACTCGGGTGTCTGAGACGCCAGCAGTCTACCAGCCCCAACGCAGCAATAAAGTCAGGCAACCACCTCCGAGAGGGCAACAACACACGGGAGGGGAGCCTGTCCAGCTCCCCGTCCATGACTGCATTAAAATCCCCGCCCAGCACCGTGGTGCGGACGGGTAAAGTTAAAATCATCCGGCCCAAATCACGAAACGTGTCAACATGCAGCGCCGGGGGGACATAGATAGACACAAGTGTGACAGTCCTACCCTCCCATTGACCCAATATGGCTACATATCGGCCGCGATTATCAGACCAGGTCGAACGGACTGCAAAGGGGAAGGATTTCCTCACTAAGATGCCCACACCCCTAGAGCCAGATGTAAAGCCAGCATGGGCAACAAGTTTGTAACCGCCCCTGTGCAAAGCCATACATCGCCTTCCCATGAGATGCGTCTCTTGCAACAATACAACGTCTGGCATGTGCCGTCTAATGAGCTGATTCACCATGGTTCGCTTTATCTTGTCACCCAAACCATTCACATTACAGCTGAGGACGGAGAACCCCAGTCCCTGTCTAACGGAAGCCATACATCATTTCAAAGAACAGGAGATCCAAGAGCACCCATAGCAAACTCTGGTCATTCGAAACAAACCAAGCAAAACACAGAAACCCCCAACACTCAAGCCCCCAACCCCCCACCCTGCACCCCTGCATGCAGCAAAGGCACATCCCCAACTCGCAGTGTGCCTGTCGCCCCCAACTAACTACAGTTATCTAAAAGTAGAAAAACGGAGGAGGACCTTACAACAGGCCGCCCACCCCCTCCACCCCAGACCAAACCACTGTTCCCCCCATCCGGTAAAAGCACAAAAAGAAAAAAGAGTCTTGAACAAAAAATAGTCCAGAGAGGGGGGGAAAAAATGGGGGACAACCCCTACCAGACCCTTATGCGCCATCAATCAGTCTAAAACAGGTCACTGTTCCTCACTATCCGATCGGTCCCGATCCCGCGGCTCCGACCCCACAATTCGATCCAGCCAGTCCCCTGCCATTTCAGGATTGTCAAAAAACCAAGTTTTTCCGTCGCGTTCCATCCTCAAACGAGCCGGATACATCATAGAGTACTTGATGTCACGTTCCCTCAGTCGCCGTTTGATAGACCGAAACCCTTGCCGTTGTCTCTGAACCAGCTGAGTAAAGTCCGGAAAAAATAGCAACGAAGCATTCTCGTAGGCCAACGGGCCCGTGGACCTTCCTGCTTGCAGGATAGCGTCCCGGTCCCGAAAGTTCAGGACCCGTGCAAGGATGAGACACGGAGGCGCCCCAACCTTCGGGCGGCCGCCAGGGACCCTGTGTGCCCGTTCCACGGTGAAGAAATTACTGAGGCCCTTAGGCTTGAGATGGTTTAGGATAAGGTCCTCAACGAACAAGTCTGGGGTCACCCCCTCGGACCGTTACGGAACCCCCAGGATACAGACGTTGTTACGGCGAGCCCGACCCTCATACTCATGGAGCTTCCCATCGAATTTGAGTCGGGCTGCCTGGAGATCACGCACTTCCTTCTGGAGCGCCGAGACATCCTCGAGGAGACTCCCCGTCTTAATCTCAAGGTTCTTGTCCTTCTCAGTAGTTTTGGTGAGGTCAGCCCTGATGAGACCCACCTCAATAGTGACAGTGTCCAGTTTTGTGTCCATCTTGCCCAAGGAAGATTGAACCCCAGTGATGGCCGCCATTAAATCCTTCATAGTGGGGTCCTCGACGTCCGGACCCCCTTCCGCACCCACGGACGGGGTTCGTTTCGCATCCACTGGGGACCCCTTGGAGACGGCGTATTTATCAATACGATTCGACTGGACCTGCCGAGTGGATTTCAAAGATCTCGGCGGAGGCTTTTCAAGATCCCTCGACGCCATCTCGACCGCAAAGGCTGGAGAAACCCACCACTCCTCAGTTGAGTGGAGGCGGGTCCCACGATGGGCGACCTCAGAACTGAATAAAGAGGCCCGAGACGTCTCGGCCACCACCCGGAGGTGACAAAGTAAGATTCGACCGGCCACTTCTGGTCCCGGATGCGGATGTTGTTGCACTACACCCTGGATGGCCCCAGACCAGGGGTCCTGGGCTCCGAGACCACAGGCCCAAATCTTTCTGACGAGGATATTCAGTCACCGAAACGGCCAAACAAGCCGAAATTTCACCTGGCGGCTCAGGTACTGGTCCCCCACCCGTCGGCAGGGACCGGGTTCAGGATAGTGTGCCGGATAGTCGGTCAGGATGTGGCGCCTGGCGGAGCCGATGCTCAAGCGGCCATCTTGGTCGCTGGCGGAACTGTCCGCTTTTATCTTTCTGAGCACCTTATGTCCCAGTCAGTGGGGAGTTGGGGGTGTTGGTTGGTGAGTGCCTTAGGCAGAGTTTGATGTACTATGTTGGGGTGTAATTTCTTATATAAAGAAGGGCTAGCTTCCTGTTCTCATTGTGTTGTGCTAAATATTCTTTAAATATTGGATAATAAGAAAATCTATTAAAAATGCCAGCTCTTAGATTACAGTTCCTCCAACTTTGTGTTTATCTCCTCCTTATGATCTCTGCCTCTACCCCATCAGTTTACAAGTGTCCCCTTCCTTTAACCTGACTAGCTGAGGCCTGTCATACCCTATATGTGTGGTAGAAGTCTGAATTGCTCCTGCCTTACTTTATCTGTTAGTTTGTGTTAAGGAAGAGAGATAGAGAGAAATAAGAGACAGAAAATACAACCCAAGCTGTGAGGATCAGATCAGTCCTCATAGTGTGGGTAAATCCTGACAGAACCAGAAAAACACTATCTTTGTGAGGACCGGTGTGTTAGGTACTTTCGAGTGAGTGCATCAAAAAGCTAAAAGTGCAGTTATAATTGGCTTGGTACACTTTATTACATACTCTACTACCAAAGCAAGTGTGAAGTTTGAATTGTAAATAAATACTTCATTACAGTCAATGGCCGGTCCTCAGCATAATAGGTATGTTATGTTGTGTGTGTTTGATCTGTGCAAGCTGTGCTTTTTCTGTGTGTGTGAAAAGCTTGCAAGGCTTCTACTGATGTTGCTCCTGTTCTCTGCAAAGAACACAAACTGCATGTATAGTCTAGTCAAATTAGTTCAAAAAATGGGCTAACCTAGAACTAATTGCAATACAATTTCTGTGAGTGGGTTCTTATTGAAAATTTCCCGTAGAAAACGATGGTAAAAAGTCTACCACTCTATCATGTTAATCCAATATGGCGGATTTTTCAAAATGGCTGCCCATTATTTGAGATGTATGGTAAAACTGTTTATATGCCCATGTGTGGTATCATTTTATATGTTTTTAGGGACAGGAAAGTCAAAAATAACATCAAAAATTGTTTCTGATGACTATAACATAAAATTGTGATTAATACAATAAACAACGATAATTATATGTTAATATGCCAAACATAGTTTTGACATTATTTTTTATTTACATTTTTTTAACATCATTTGAAAAGGTAAACAAATTTCAACTAGAGAGTATAGCACTTCTCAATATGACACTAACAAATGAAAAATGTTAAGGAGATAAATTCAAACAGCACTCCTTAGTATAAGAAAAGCATGATTTCAATCATCGTCCATGTCCACTTCCATGGAATTGCAACAGCTTATTCCTCGACAATCCGTGCACGCATCTGTGCACACTATTCCCTGTCTTTTGCATATAGATTGCAGAGTCGCATATTGACTCTTGATACAGTCACATTTCACAAATTTTATTAAATGATCTGGTGCTGGTGCTTGACTCATTCTAATGGGAGCCAATCTTCCATCTTTCACTTCAAATCCCCACTGTAATGGATCCATATGAATACCCATCCACTGCTGCACCTGATGATATACTCTGAGCGAATGAAATTTGCAGGTATCCTCTGTAGGAGGCAAGACTTCTGGTTTCACATGTATTGTTGAGTTTGTTGCCTTTGAAGTGAAGTCTCATATCATGTAGTGTGCTGTCTCCTGCTATTCCTCCATACAACGATATAATCGCATTAAGAACAACATTTTCAATTTCTTCTGTTGATTTTTGTGAAGTTTGGAATACGGCAGCACTTTCTTTGAAGCTGCCTGATTTTCTTAGCGACTTTATGGAGTCACGTATTCCTAATCCAAATGGTTTGGAGGTGGTATTACATCCTAATACGGCGTGAGCAAATAAGATGTGAGAGCAGACGTCATTACCTAAAGCTTTTGCTAATTTCCTAATATCATACGCAGTTATGTTTTTGGAAGATTTCTTAGGTTCTGGGAAAATATCAAATTGGTTTTCTGAAAATGATGGAGTAGTATGAGAAGATCGGTGTCCTCGCCAACAATGGCTCTAGGATGAGTTTTGGCCGACTCAATAGGCTCCAAAACGACCATGAAGTCTGCATCACTATGAGCTTGCTTTGTTTTACACCCAGCTTCTTGTAACTTTTGCGATAATTGAGCAATGAAGGCTTGTTTATTTTAATTATTACTCTGAAATAATTGTTTCTGGATGGCGATGGAGGTAGAAGTTATGATATTTACTTTAGGTCCTACAATACCTCGGTTTCTTTTTAGATGGGCTTCTGATTTTGTAGAAAACATATCTCCATATCCGTCGAATACATGAGCAGCTGTACTTTTAAGTAACGACATCAGCAGTCCCTGCAACTGTTCCTATGAAGATTTCATCTTCAAAATGCGCTTTGAGTTTTTGTTTCATATACTTCGAACTGTATGGTTCACTATCTTCTGGCAGTAATTCTCGCATTTTATTAACAAGTTCTTTAACATAGTTTGTTCTTCATCATTTTCCTCCATGTATTTAACTACTTGAAGAAAAGTTTCCTGGCGAACTGAGTCCTCTGGTCGACCTGAAGATATTGGAGGGTTATCAGTGAACTGCCCAGGAATTAATTTTCCAGCATAAAAATTGACGTAACCCTGTTTGTGGTAGCATGCATCTACAGGATGTAAATCAGACACATTTTGGATACGTCTCTTAACTTTGTCTGCCCATTCATCATTGCGTTTGTTTCATTTTTGTAAAACTGAGGATTTGAATTCAACTGTACGTGCATTAAACCACGCATTTTTTTCCTCTACCTGAAGTAGAAACTTAACTCAGTACCACAGAAAAAAAATGTTTTTTCTATAATCAAACAGGGTTTCACACGACCGTAGAACACGATAAGTTGTAGGATCTGATTCTTTGTCCTGGAACGGAGTTTTCAAGTTAACAAAACGCGCTCTACATTTCTTGTGAACTTTCTGCCCAACATAAACGTGAAACTTAGATATTTTTCTCTCCTTGCATGTTTTTTTAATTCCAGTCACTCCTCTTTCAGTGAGTACAGATACGTTGTCATCTTCTTGAAACACCACATCACAAATAAAACACTTTTCTACGTCCATTTTCACTGTATCTCACAGCAACTCGCAAGAACCTGTAACACATAAATGAAACATTTTTAATTAACAAAAAACAAACTATAACAGCAAAGTTACAAAACAAAACACAAACAAAAGCAAACTTCTTATTTCAAAAGTTAATTGTAATATTTACGTTCCTTCACACTTCGTCATATAAGTCAATGAAAAAATTATACAAACTTTGTCTATCTGACATATTTCACGATTATTTGATATTATGGTCATCAGAAACCATTTCTGATGTTATTTTTGACTTTCCCGTCCCTAAAAACATATAAAATGATACCACACATGGGCATATAAACAGTTATACCTTATATCTCAAATAATGGGCAGCCATTTTGAAAAATCCACCATATTGGATTAACGCGTCATGATAGAGTGGTAGACTTTTCACCATCGTTTTTTACAGAAAAATTCCAATAACAATTCACTCACTGAAATTGTATTGCAATTAGTTCTAGGTTCCGCAACAAATTGACTAGTTTAGTACTACATAAAAATAACAACAGAGGGGAGTGAGAGAGATTTTTTTGGATTCGTTCTCCCTGACCGTACATGTATAAACACTAGGAATTCAACTGTGAATCAAGAGTGTTCCCTACAATGGTGGGGAGCACACAGTGTGTGTTAAATACCCCTCACACACCAAAAGGATCCTTGGCGACATGCTTCATCATTGGGGTCTTCAATCCCCTCTTCGGGATGTGGCGTGCTGCGACCTACGACTACGCGGGAGTACTTACTTTTGTATCTATGTGTGGTGCATGTGAGGGTTTTAAAAATTATAATGTGCGTGAGTGGAGGGGTTTGTCTAGTGAGTGATATGGAAAATTAAAAAGAACCTGGCTCGTGGGGAAGGCAAAAAAGATTTTTTAATGAGACCCCGGGCTGGTACTGTTAAAAAAGTGAAATTTGGAGATATTATGCAATTTAATGTGCATTACCTCCTGTGTGCGTTGACATGTTTCGGAGTGTCAACTCCTTCTTGAGGACAGGGTGCACAAATCCACTACCCTACTCACGTATTTTTAACAAACATTTTTTGATAATTCATGAAAAGTGCAATGTAATGCAGGCTAAATGTACCTACAATTTAAACATTGGTGGTTGCTGCTACTTGCAAGACCTGGAAGGGAAAAACAACAGTAGTCTGATGATCCAATCCCTATAAATATGAAAGTACAGTGACCTGTAAAAAAATACACAATTATATATAGTGAGGGCTGCTATCACTAGACACATAGTGTCATACTATCCGTGATGTTGTGGCCTGTAAAAAAGAAAGTACCACATTCAAAACATACCTACAAAAAACATAAAACACACGCTCTATTTGTTAATAATATTTCAGTTTCTGTGTCATAATTATATCAGGGGTAGATCTGATATGCTCGAGTGGTTCATACTTGTTTAGACCATCAGAAAATGCCTCATGAGCCTCTCAACGTAGGGGTTGTCGTGCCACACTGCTACCTGTAAGGGATACGCATTTTTAGTCTCAATTACTCACATAGTTGTTGGTAGATCTCCATAGTTTGTGCTGTAACCATACTCATGATCTGGAAGAGAAATTTGCTCCTTCTTGCCCCGTACGTGGCTCCGCTGTGAGTGCGGTGTCTGTACGTAGGTGTGGCCCTTTTATAGGTGACCTAATTGGAAGGGTAAATTACCGGAAGTAGTGGCCAGCCCATATATGGGTAATCTGGTTTTACTTGTGACAGCGCTGTCTTATGGGCATGCGCTGAAATGAAACGCTGTTCTGTTGCAGAGTTCGTGGCGATGCGTGATGCTTATTTCTAGCGCATGCGCACTTATACCCGTTTGGGAATAGTTGTTTATTTTAGGCATTAGCGCATGTGCGCATTTAGTCAATATCGTTAGAGTTGTGCTCACGTGTCGGTGCGTGATCTAGGTTGCTTGCGCATGCGTACAAAGACCCAGTAGGATCTTATTTAGGAAAGCTGTTTGGTATTGGTGCGCGTAAGTGCATAAGGAGTTGCTCCAATCCTAGTACTTATTTCTAGGTTCACAAAGGCTGCTCACTATAAGGGTAGCTAGTCTAGCTGTGTTAAAAATGTACTATAATGTATAGTCGTGTTATCGTGAGCATTGGTAATTACAACGGTCTTAGACTGTGAGTAAATTAAGTATGTAGGGTATAAGAGGTATCAGTTCAACTGGCCCCACGGGATCTCATCATTGAGGCCTACGACATGTGTGCCAAGGCGAAACACCCAACGCTGTTCTTTCTCGAAAAGGCCATTCTCACTCTGCAGTTGTTCTACAACGGTCCAGTGCAGGTCATTGACACAGTGTCCAGCCTCTAAAAAATGGGTAGCCATTTTTGTGGTGCTTTTTTTGCAACATACGTTGCTCTTGTGTTCGCTTAGTCTTGTTTTTACAGCCCGTGTGGTCATGCCTATGTATTCTAGGCCACATGGGCACTTGATCAGGTAAACTACATTTTTACTATTGCAATTAGTTGGTTTACGTTGGTCCCACTTGGTACCGTTCCTGAATGTCTACTGCTTACTCTTCTTTGTCAGATGGCAACTTCTGCAGTTGCCACATGGGAAATGCCCTTGAATTCCATGTAGGGATGGTGTGGCTTCCTGGTTCCAGTTGGGACGTGTATGGACAAGAATGTCCTTCAGATTATGCCCCCGTCTATGTGCAAACATGGGTTTCTCCAGGGTCAGATCTGCACATGTTAATATGCGCCAGTGCTTATTTACAATTTTAGAGACCTCATTTGAATGCGAGCTGTATGTGGTTACACAGATGGGTCTACTTTTTTCAGTCTGGGTTTTGACTTTTTCTTCCAGGAGGGCTTCCCTGTTGTTGTTGCGTGCTCTTTTCAAGGCCGAGTTAATAATTCGGTCCGGATACTGTCTCTTTTGTAGTTTGGTTTTCAAATCTGCTGCCTGTGATTTGAACATTGCTACATCTGTACAGTTTCTCCGCAGGCGCAAGAATTGGCCATACGGTAGATTTTCGCGGAGGTGCCGGGGATGGAAACTGTCAAACCTAAGGAGGCAATTTCTGGCCGTCGTCTTGAAATGTGTGGTTGTTTTCAAAATTCTGCCCTCATGGTAAATGTTTAAACCTAGAAAAACCAAAGAGTCCTTTGAGACCGAACTGGTGAATTTTAGTTAGGTGGTTTGTGTGTTCAACCATTCCATGAAGCTGTTTACTGACAGTAGATCTGTCAGTAGATCTCCCTGACAGATGTTAGCCAGTCATGTGCTAATGCTTCCTCCACCATGCCCCCAATGGTGATGCGAAGGGACTCTGTGGGGGCAACCAGTCACGTGTGCAGTGCCACGAGATCAGTGACCATTCTTTTTTAAACTGCATACCTGTTTGAAAAATGAAAGGTTCGTTTTTTACGATTAATCCCTGGGGGGCTACTGTGTGCCTCAAGTATTCCGTCATTAATAACCCGTACAGGGCTGCCTTTATTTGGGTTTGTCTTAGATTTGTTAGTTCGTCCCAGTCTGCCACGCTAGGGCCTGGTTCATTACTGCTGAGGCCTTCAAAGGGATTCACTGCTGATAGAATTCTCCGGCATAATTGTACCAATGTCAAAGATTTCGAGCAGTGATCATGAAACAAAAATTCTTCAATCGTGGCTATCCGAGAAGACTGATTAGGGAGGCCTACAAAAGAGCTCGTTTCTGTGATCGTGATCACCTTCTACAAAATAATACCAAGAAAGGACCTCCTAAATTAGTTTGTGTCACCCGACACTCAAAGTTTAATGAAAAAATTTGCCAGACCATTAATGCCCAATGGCACATACTCAACGTTAATGCTGACCCTGTTGCCATTTTGCCTCGTCCAATGTTTGCTCATAAACGCAATAAAAATGTGAAAGACCTAATGGTTCATTCCAGAATCAAATCCCATCCCGCACCTGTACAAAAAACTATAGGTGGCCAGTTTCCCATCACAGGAAATCATAAATGTGCCAATTGAAAGGCTTGTGAAGGAGGGATTATTAGGGATACATAAACATACAAACACATAGAAATCAAATTAAAATCCTTCACCAATTGCAAAATGGCTAATGTAGTGTATTTGCTACTCTGTCCCTGTGATAAGGGTTACTTTGTAGAGACAGCACGTCAACTCGTTTAACTGAATATCGGTCGGCAATTAAAACCAACAAACTCATGGCACCCATGGTCTGGCATTACAAAGATGCTCACCACAAAGAAAGTGAGAACCGTTGATTAATTTGGGAAAAAATTAACTGCACGAATGAACACGATTCAGAGTCAGTAAGAAAACGAAGAGAGGTCTTTTGGATCTTCTCTTTGGATATGCATATTAAAGGTCTAAATTCTGAAATTCCCTGGGACCTGGCAATTCGATATAATGATTAATTTACACCATCATTTTCATCTGTTCTGCCATTGTTAATATCGCATTATGTTGTCTATTTAAAGATGTTGGTGTATCCACATGTCAGTACCATCCATTACCAAGTCCAGCACCCTGTGTTAACATATTTGAAACGCCATTAGCCTTTGTCTGGGTAGAACTTATTAATTTTAAGTTTTCCCTTGAGTGACTAGCTATGTTGGTTTTTTTCTATAGACACCTTTGCAGTAAAGGTTTTCACTATTCTATTTTATTTACATATGGTTTACGCCCAGCTCCCCTCTTGAAATACTAAAAGGCTTTTCCTTATATACAAGGCAGTTGTCTGCTTTATACATCTGCTATCTAGTGTTGGGTTTCAGTTATCAACCGGCATGCATCAGCATAATTCTGTCATCCCCTTTCGTTACAATTCGCAGGCATCAGGCCAGTGATCGAGGTAACTTCTTCTGTTTGGCAATATTTTGGAAGTCAGCATTATGTGTGGGTTCCGATAATTAATCACTTCTAGCTGTGCATCTTGCCCACTTTTGTATTGTGGTAGCATAACAGTATGATGCACCGTTACCCGTATGTGTCATTTTTTAGAGTTCATGAGGGCCCTTCCTCTCATGTGCATACCAACTGGCACTGAGAGATCGGTACTTTCGGTATGGCCGATCCATTGGTATCTGAGGTCTGCCTATCTGGTAGGTTGTCAACAACAGCTGACAGCCACATGATGTTCATGTGACCAGCGGTTACACTTTAAAACAGACCTGTTACACTTTAAAACAGACCGCGAGAAACGCGAGCCTGATTCCGGATTTTTGAAAGGTCAACGCGGCACAGATCGTTACGCCACGCTGAGCTGTCTGCTCTCCACAGTTATTTATTGGTAAGTTGCACCGCTCTCGCTTCAGTATCTTACATTTTTTCAAAGTACCCTTGTAAACCTCTTTCGGCTATAACTGTCATGCGCGTAATTTTTTTAATCGGAGTGTATTGCCTAATAATAGTATCAATATGCAATGTAGCCCTACTACCTTCTTTGCCACTTTCTTAACCGCTAATATGCACGCAGCATGCCTGTGGCTCGTGTATGCGTTTTTCTGATCATTCAGCAACGCGTCCTTACCCCTTTGAGATACGATAATTTCAGGTCAGATTGAGCGCACACTACCCGATTTGCATATGCGCTTTTAACCATTGTTCGCATGCTTACTGGTACATATACCGGCTGGGTATTTTAAACATCCATTACCCACAGTGTATGAAGCTATGACTCCATTATGCCTTTACTAGACACTGCATGCATCGTACTTTAACCCTGTCCATTTGAAGCATATATCGTCAGATCACTAGGACATATTGAGCATCTGGCGGCTTCATTTGCATTCCTACAATATTGTAACACCGATACTTACCCACCAAACCTTATATTTTGTTTTCAGACATATGCAGGAGTTTCATGAAAACTCGGGATCAGCAGCTCGTCCATATATATGTGTCGTAGATACCTCTGGTACCTTACTTATTCTGCTTAACCTTTGGCATTGTTTCCAGTTATCCGCAGTTTTAGAATTAATGTTTTCTTGTACTTGTCGGTTTTTCCCACCATCTTCTTTAGAACATCTAATGAACGCAAAACTTTGAGGACATCAGGCTACTTTAGCCTCTTTTTCTGAGCTTTTAAGGTACAAAACTATTGACTAGGTGGAATGCATATGTTGTATAAGTCACCGATACACTTTATATAGACACATATGTCTGCCCGTTGTTTCAGCTTCTGGGTTCTCATCTGATTAAACCATTTCTGGATCTTTTTGTGTACCGTCTTTACCTTATCTTGGACCCAGTATGACCGATATATAGGTAGGCTAAACTTAACATCATATTGTTCTAGATGAAACAATTTAGTAGATTGACACACATAAATGTGACTTACCAATATTTTGCTCCGTATATATAAATAGAGGATTATACTCTCTTGCCTTTGCTCCATTTCTGTAGGATAAGGCTCTGACTATCCCAATATTTGTCTACTTTCACCATAGTTCTCATCATTTTTTTAGTATTACAAATCCATTGGTCGGTATGTATTTATATATATTGTTAGTGTAGCTATTTTTCAGTACACCAATAAGCACACAGTGTATGAATATGAGGTATATATTATATGGACGAGACATTCTTTTTCTTCTCTATATGCCTAAACGTTTACCTGTATTTTCCAGGTTGATCTTCTCCTTCTTCTTCTTTATTCATTTTTTTATTCTAATCTTTCCAATTCTTCTTTTTCCAAAGTCTCTATATTGCATAATTTGCAATTTTTTTTTTTTTTTTTTTTTTTTTACATGACTCGAGTCAAGTTCAATATAGATGTGAAACTGTATCATCTTTTTTTAAATTGAATTATCAATATTATAACAGTTGGTTTAAAATATATTTATAGAGTGACACTATGAGTTTGTTTAATTTTGGTAACATGGTAGTGACATGCAATTGTTCTTGCAGAATATACTTTTTTGGAGGTGAAACTCCTGAGGAAGGCAGCGTGGGCTGCCGAAACGCACTTTGAGCTTGAAACACCACCCGATAAATTGTTGTTCTATGGACATTGCTCTCAACAACTTGGATTGTTGTTTAATCAAGTGCTGTTTTTTATCTATATAATTTATCATTATTAATAGGCTGAATAATTGACTGAAGTACTTAATAATGCTCATGTCAATCCTTGCCTAGAGATGTATAATTATTATACAACCTCTTTTTAACAACACTGCCATGTATAATAAATACAATTATTTTTGTAGTTTTTCATATATTAGTCTCACTATTGATTTTCTGCTTAATTTTTCAATTTGCTACTGTTGAGTTGTTTATTTAATTGAAGTTGCCCTAGCTCATTTACAGTACATATGTTACGATGTTCATCACTTCTCTGACATCTGAAAACTTGAGGGGTGGGTATGTTTATTTATACGTACGGTACGCGATATTTCCTAGGTAGCGCCTCTACTCTACACCTCAAGACATGGCCTTGAGTGACTTCAGTGGAACTGGAGAGATTTTGCTCTTCTCCAGCCATAATATTCGGCTCAGAACATAAATGGGCCCTCAAGGGAGAGAGACACGGCCAGTAGAATAAAGCATGTTACAGATAGTGAATGCTAACGCCACATCCATGCTACAAAAGTCAGTTAATTGAGTGATCATTGAGAGGATATGTATACTTGTGGCCTGAGCCCTCTGTGGTGGTGTCCAGTTGAGGCAACCAGTGGATTTGTAGCTATAAGGGACAGAAGTGTTGGTCATGGAACAGACAGGAATGTAGGAACACATTCAGTGTGCATCTCCAGCCATGCTTTAGTGCTATGACTGATGCTATCAGGGCTTGCTAATGGTGGGTTGATAAGGATCACTTAAGTTTAGTTGAGTAACCGGTTAATTCCTTGGACGCCAGCTTTAGAGTTTATAAAATCAGCACATTTTAATCAGGTTAGTAATATTCTTGCTGACAAACACAATATTTGTAGTATCTTTTGAGACTTTGTTTTCTGCAAGATGTGAAGCTCTAGCTGTGTAACTTTGCTTGCAAGTATCTAATAAAAAATGTTGAAAAAATAAAAAATAAACAAGCAATCAATAGCATGTAAAATCCACTTACGAACTTCAGTGTGTTCGGTTCTGTAAATATTTCCCAGGGCACATTTGTCAGTCTTTGCACGTGCGCGCATTTGCCAGCAAAGCACAAACAGGAAAGCAAGGCACTTTTATCTTCCGTTCATGAAACAATTTCACCCATGAAAGTCAACAAGTGTCACCATCTGCCGTGTCTGGCCAAGCGCGGGAAACATGTACCTGAATATTCTTTTATGTTTCCCGCCGAAAGACAGGTGCCTGGCGTGCTCTTGAAAGGCTCGTATGAGAGCCCGGCTCCGTCACTGACAGGAGGCCTCTGAGCACAGCGGCAGCATCAGCTTGAAGCTCATTTCTACTTTGGCAGAAATAACTTCTCACAACGCTTTGAAATCTGTGTTGTGCCACCAAGCTGTCACACAAGTTAACGTTTCCCTGTTTTCTACACACTGGATGGATGGATGGATGGGTTTTTATATAGCGCAATATCACCGCCAGGTCTCAAAGCGCTTTGCATTGGGAACCCGTCCTGGTTTTTCCTTGTGATATAGCCCCTACTGGGTATTCCCAAGGTGAAAGCCAGGCATCCCGCCGCTGGGGGCCGTAGTGGAGATTAAGCAAGCTATTGCCTAGAGTTGCAGAGTGTGAATCTGTGATTCGAGTAGGCACCAAAGCGAGAATTACCGAGTCCGTGGACATTTTTTGGGCTCAAGACCCTGCCGCGTCAGGAATTGAACCCTGGTCCCGGGCCTGATCTCAGCGTTCGGGTCTGCCTCCTCTAACCAGTGAGCCACACTTCTCCACTTCACTGTGGAGAAGCGTGGCTCAATGGTTAGAGTGGCAGACCCTGATGCAGAGGTCTGGACCGGGACCAGGGTTCAATTCCTGCCTCGGCGGCTCTTGGACTCAATCTCCCTGGACCTGATAATTCTCGCCTCGGTGCCTAGTTCTAACTCACTGGGCAATAGCTTGCTTAATCTCCACAACGCCCCAGGAATGGACATTTCACATGGAATAGCCAGGAAGGGTTCCACAGCGGTATGAGTACACATTTACATTTAACCCTGGCTCTGACCAAGGTGAAGAGTTCATGAAACAGACACACCTTTGGGCTTTTGTGTTCTGTTGTAATAAGGAGTTATTTTTTCCAATGGTCAATAGCAAACCCAGGGACATCTTCAGGATTTTGAGGGCCCTGAGCAAAATGTATTTTGTTCAGTCCAGCTTTGAGTGCATGCTCCAGATCAGGTCCCTGCCCCTTTGGCAGGGTCTGTGCAGTGCAGAGGCACACTGGACCAATTAGTGAAAGTGTGTTTCCATCTAATACTCCGGCATAGTGACGTGTAATAAAGCAGCAGCTTATGAATATCATTGCAAATAATCTCTATGACCCCCTCCATTTTCTCATATGTGAGATCCTGTACAACCCAAAAACAAATGTTTTCTTGAAGGTATGTTGCTTCGCGTTGAAAAGCAAGCAGAACATTTCTCTGCAAAATATCTGTAAGTGTCCCAAAGTTCACCCATATTAAAAATAAACGAAAGGAACACCGTTTAAAAAAAATATAAAAAAAATAGAATTATTCAAGGTCCTAAAGGCAGGACTGTCTGTAGAACAAAGCTGGCTCTGTCAGGGGGCCCCTGAAAGGCGGGGCCCTGGGCCAACGCCCACTTTGCCGATGCCTTTAAACGTCTCTGAGCAAACTTCATCTCTTAAAGGACAGCCATAGTATTTTCCTGGTTTCAAATAGTGCCACGTCGCTTGTGCAACTATGTCAAATGATCACAACAGCCACGGTTTAGGTAGTGAAAGACAGCCATAATTGGGGTTCAGGGGGGGCCCTCACACCCATTGGCTCTGGGGTAACTACGCACCTTTGCTTAATTTGCCAGTAAATGAATGGCAGCTGTGTTAGCCTGCAGTCTTCAATCAAAATTGCAGCATTCTCCTTCACACGCACGTGACCTCTGACACCTGGACCCACTTCCCCTTAGGACGACTCTCTTCCGTTATCTCCTACATGACTGCACTGCTCTCGCCTTCAGCCTGGCTTCCATTGGTGCATCGTGTCTTCAGCACCAATAATCACAACAGACGTTTATTATTTAAACTCCGTTGTAAGCTAATATGCCCTCTCTGTGTGCAAAAGTAGGTACACTGCTGTAGCAGCCCTTAACTAACTACAATATTAGCTTTCAACTCTTCTAACCTTGGAGTGCGTTTCACTTTTCTGCTAACAAATCCGCCTATGAGTACATTAATCATTGCTGAATTCACCCATTTTTTTTTCTCCAGATAAATGCTGATTCGTTTTAATACGCCTGAGGTGCAGTGCAGGCGTCCACATGAATTTCCTAATTACTACTGCTTTCAGGCATTTATACAATTTGCGTTACTGCACACCTAATGCCATATACCGTGCAGCCAGACATGAGCTTCTAGCAATCATAGCCTCCTCCTTCATCTTATGCAATCATCATGCACATCGAAGGGTGCCATTCACTAGCGGGTAATTCCCAATTAGACCTGGTGTGGGCTCCAGATTGTGCTTCACACTGGTTAGGTCGCCAGAGGCTACTTTAGTATCTCTAGGGCTTGTTTCTTG
Organism: Lissotriton helveticus; assembly: GCF_964261635.1. Taxonomy (NCBI): domain Eukaryota; kingdom Metazoa; phylum Chordata; class Amphibia; order Caudata; family Salamandridae; genus Lissotriton; species Lissotriton helveticus. The sequence goes on from NC_136057.1 coordinate 907,989,518, forward strand.
AGCTGAATCTTATGGATCACTGCTTCTCCTCGAGGCAAGGCTGCTCCAGCCTCTGCTTCTCATCGTGACTATGTTGTTCTCTTTTAGTTTTTCCAGAAAAATTTAGCCGCATGCAAAGCAGCTTGCTGTTGACGTTTAGTGTGACGTGTTGTAGGCCAGGAATTCAAATAACGCAAACAACTCATCCTTATGGAGGTTGCTCAATTGAGTACCGTAGAATTGGGTAAAAGTAATGTTGCTTGCACAAAATATCGGAGAAAAAACATTGTGGGGACAAAATATCTTGTCAAGAATATCGAGGACAAAAATATGTTGAAGGCAAGTTTCTATCGGTAATCAAACTTTAACTACACTTAACTCCACATGTAAGCACCATGGCGAGATATATATATAGTTTCGGTGGGGCGGAGAGACGGGGTGGGGGGTGCTAAAAACCGGAGTATGGATAATTGAAGGTAAGTAAACAATTCAATTAATAAAACGAATTTCGTAGCGTGCCCTGCATCGCGAAATGTGATGCAGGGTGCGCTACAAAATTCGTTTTATTTAATAAATTGTTTACTTACCTTCAATTATCCATTTTTTTGTTTGAATATGTTTATTGCAGGTTTTATCATTTTCAGAGCATTACACATATGCGAGAATAAAAAAAAAAAGAAAGGATAAACCGTATCGTAGGACAAAATAATTATCACAGATCACTTCAGCAATTCATGCACATAAAGAAGCCCATTCGTAAGGATCAAGATAAAGGTAAAACAGGTAAAACAGCATGGTAGTATCATCATTTACAGTTACGCCAAAGAGAGAACATTGATCCTCAGTGGCCGTACACAAGGAAGAATAAATCAATAACTGTTTCCCAGTATCACAGCAGAGACTTGTTCAGTTCGGATCATGGGTTATGCTCTGGCAGCAGAGTAAGGCATAACGGGCACATCAGCAAGCAATGCAATAGATATCCAAAGCTTTGTTTCAAAACCAATAAATATAAAGAACAGTCTAAAGGATTGGGCGGCGGCTAACAGGAAATGCGTGTGTATGTGTGGTGTGCATGGGGCGGGTGGTAGGCGGGCATGTTTGGTGCTAGGTCGGTAGCAAGGATCTAGTCATATCTCCAGTCCGGCACGCAGCGGGGGGGGGAGGGGGGAGCGGGTGGGAAAGGGGGGTAAAAGAAAGGAAGGGTCGGAGAACGCAGTCGGGAACATGCAGAGAGCGGCAAGGGCGTCTAAGCAATCCAATTCCGCAGGCCCGCCTGGTGGTAGGTCGTCAAAGTGCTATCCCAGTCCAGCGCTATGGAATACATTCGGAGCCCCGCTGTCTCTTCTCTATGTAGCGCTACACTTTCCGCCCGTGCCCAGTTGTCAAATGAGGTACGCCAGTGAATCGCCTGGGGGGTGCACTATTCTTCCAGCGCTTGGTAATGAGACGTTTCGCAGTTATCAGCCCCAGGTCCCAGAACCGCACCTGGACTTTAGTCTGTTTTGTCCTTCTAAACAGGCCCAATAAGCAAGCCTCCCATGTATGCGGCAAGCTGCCTCCCGTTGCAGCTGCCAAAGTTGCCGACACTGCAATCCAGTAGGTGTGCAGTGAAGGGCATGTCCAAAGTACATGAAGGAGCTGTGCGTCAACTAGGGCGCATCTGGGGCATGCCGATGTATCAAGTCCAAAGTATCTATTGAGCTTATCTGGGGATAGATATGCACGGAGTACAATATAATATTGTATAATCTTAAAACGTGCATTGCGCAGTATATTCTGTGTCCCAGCTAGTATCTGCGCCCATTCCCTGTCAGTCCAGTCCTGGCCTCTGTCAACTGTCCATTTGTCTCGCAGCCGCTGTGACGAGAACTGTGTGTGTGTGTGTGTAGTGCTTGGCCCCAGGCACGTGTTAGTGTATGAAGGAGTGTCGCATGGGTCAGGAACTGGCCTACTGGTAGCCCCGTGTTGTCCGCCAGGGTTGCAAAAGAGAGCAGCTCACCATCGGCAAACAAGTCTCCCAGACTCTCCAAATCAACGGCCGCCCAGCTGCCCAATGCTGGCTCCGTAAGTGCGCCTCCCACCCAGGGTGTATCCAGCAGTGGTAGATTGGGAGCATACGGTTTGGTAGCATTGGTAAGTTTCAGGCTCCTTTCATAACATTTCCTCGCCACCACGAGGTGTATCTGAGCAGGGCGGTGGATCTTAGTTAAGGGGTGAAACAGCGCGTGTATTTGTGCGACCGTCATGACTGCGTTGTCCGAGGTAGTGTCCCCTAAGTTCTTCCCGCTCAACCAGTAAGTGACCCACTGCAGCTGCGCTGCCAGATAGTAAAGCTTGTGATTGGGGACAGACAATCCTCCACTCTCCACTGCTGCATAAAGTGTCTTCAATGCAACTCTGGGACGTCCCTTGTTCCAGATCAAGCGTCTGGTTAGAGTTTCCAGCTCACGGAAAATGCGAGCTGGAACATAGATCGGTAGGTTTGCATAAAAGTACAACAACCTAGGCAGGGCAATCATCTTAGCAAGCGTAATCCGACTGGGGACATTCAGCGGAAGGGAGTTCCAGAAGGACACCTGTGTGGTAAGTGACGAAATCGTTCTGGTGAGGTTGCCTTCCAGTAGATCAGCGAGTTCACGATATACCTGGATCCCCAGGTAACGAAAAATGGTCGGGTACCAGAGGAGTCGTTCACCCATCACTTCAATATCGCACTCCGGGGTGTCCGCAGCGAAAGAATATACACCTGATTTCGCCCAATTAACGCGAAGTCCCGATACTTCCCCAAAATTGCTAAATGTGGCAGTGAGCGCGCATGGAAAGCAGGTCAGGTCTTTAATGTAGATCAAGAGATCGTCAGCATACAGTGATACTGTGTGCACCCCGTCAGCTAAGGGAATACCCCAACCCGCACCGGAAGCGCGCAACTGTGTTGCCAAGGGTTCCATCATGAGTGCAAAGATCAAGGGGGAAAAGGGGCATCCCTGCCTGGTGCCTCTGCGAACACGAACCGGGTCAGAGAAAAGCTTGCCCGTGCGTATACACACTACAGGGTCAGAATAGAGGAGTTCCACCATCCGAAGATAGGCAGCCCCTAGATCAAATTTTTCCAGCACCCGCATTAGGTAGGGCCACTCCACAGAATCGAACGCTTTCTCAAGATCGAGAATCACCCACCCTGAGCGAGGCCATTGAGATACGGCCAGACTCTGCACCCGAAATAACCGCCTAATATTATAAGATGTGCTACGGGTAGGCACAAAACCGTTCTGGTCGGCATGCACTAGCCCAGGGACCAGAGGGGCCAATCTCTAGGCCAGCGCAGACGCCAGGATCTTGTAGTCCGTGTTGAGGAGGGCAAGCGGCCTGTATGAACCCATATTGAACACGTCTCTGCCAGGCTTCAAAAGCGAGATCACATTCGCCTCATTCAGGGTCGGTGGGAGAGCAGCATCTGCTATTGCCGCTGCATACACTCGTAATAGCTCGGGAATGAGAATAGTAGAGTAGGCCTTATAAAATTCTGCAGGTAACCCATCTGGGCCTGGGGTCTTACCATTGGAGAGGGAGAATATAACCGACCGTAGCTCCTTCGCTGTAAGCGGTGCGCCTAACTCCTCGCGTTCGTGACCGCTGGCAGTGGTAGTTCCGACAGATATCCAGAGATATCGTCCCCCGAGGCTCGTAAACGGGAACGGTATAGATTCTCATAATGACCTGTGAAAGCCTCATGGATGGCTCTCTGTGTGTAGACAATGCCGCCCTGTGTGGTACGGACCGACAGTACCGGTAGTGTTTGGGTGTCTCGTCGTATTAGCCAAGTTAATAACTTACCCGGCTTGTCCCCGGTGTGGTGTGTTCCCGCCGAGTGTGCAGCATAGTTTAAGCTCCTTAATCTATCTAGAAGTTGAGCATGGTGTTCTCGGGCAGTCACTAACCTCGTATCGTCACCCTCCACAGCTTCCTGTTCGCCAATCAGTAAGTTGGACTCTACCATCGTCAGATCTCCGTCTACCTGGCGTCTCATCCCCGCCTGTGTGCCCAAACAGTGACCCCGTGTGACCACTTTAAACGCATCCCACTCAATCTGCGGAGTGGATGCAGTGTCTGTATTTTCCTCAAAATATTGCAATATGCGAGCCGAGAGCAATTCCCTGAATGGGGCATCCAGTAGGACCTCCGGCTGAAGTCGCCACGTGGGGATCGGTGGGTGCAGGTGTTCCCAGGCAAAAGTAAGAGTGTGAGGGTTGTGGTCGGAGTGGGTGCTACCCAGATAGCAGGTGTCTGTGACATGGGGCAGTAGGTCTCTTGGTAACATGAATCTGTCAAGTCTGACATGTAGTGCATGGGCACCTGAGTAATATGAATAATGCCTCGTAGTGGGGTTACGACTGCGCCAGGCGTCGTGAAGATCCCACGGTGCCGCCCAGTCGGCGAACGCTCTCGATGTTCCAACCATCGGCGCATTGGCCGCGGGGGGGAGTGAGCGGTCCAGTGTGACATCTAGAACACAATTATAGTCGCCTCCAAGTAAAAGGGGAACTCCCGGCCATGGCGCTATCGCCGTCGACAATCTCTCAAGGAAGCGCACCTGATCAGTGTTAGGGGCATAAACAGAGGCTATGACCACCTGTTGTCCATCAAGTCTACCCTGAATCAGCACATATCTGCCCTCGGCATCTTCTTTACTGTGAGTGAGAGCAAAGGGGACCCCTGGACGGATCCATATTAGGGTTCCACGCGCATATGCTGAGAAACCCGTGGCGTACAGCTGCCCCCTCCACCGGCGGCGCAGGGTAAGCACCTCCGGGCCTGTCAAGTGGGTCTCCTGCAGCAGCGCTACCTGTACCTGGTGCCGCTTGAGATATGAGTAAACTTGGTAACGGCGTGAGGGGGTATGCATACCGCGCACGTTCCATGTGCAAAATTTAACTGAAGACATTACAGCCCCGTTTCCCCACGTCCCGCCCATGCCCCCCACCCACAGCTCCCAGACCAGCAGCGCAACAGAACAGATTGTCATATAATGTACCACACAGCGCCCGCATTTTCCCACCGCCTCGCACAAACACACATCAGGGGGAAGGGAAAAAGCCACCAGTCTCATAAACAAGGGGAACATAACCACAATTCCAAAAGGTCGACAGCGAAACATGCTGTCGTCCAAACGCTCTAGTGAGCTCTAACAGTCCGTAAATGCAAGGGGGGGTATACTGAGGTGTTAGTACCAAATATACAGAGGGTTCATGCAGTTAGTGTGAGGGTGCAATCTCCCCACCACAGGCAATGATTGTCGTTTGGCCTATCATCAGCGGGAGTTCCTGGTGTACGGGAATTCCAGTTCGAAAAGTTCAGGAATCAAGTGATCAGTTGTTGCGCTGGGCGGGGCGCAGGCAGCCACTCACCTCTGGGGGGGGTACGTCCACCCCCCCTATCCGGCCTTAGAACCCACCAACAGCGGGTGCGCCCGTGACAGGACTCAAATGTTAGTCTCGGCACGTGGTCTCATATCGAAAAGGTCCAAGCCACGCTGTCTCGTCAGGGCAGCACTTCTAGCCACCTTCCAACAAGTTGTGAATTCAGCGGCACAGTAGCCGTTGACGCGTTTTTGTGAGCCCATGGCAGGTCGCTTAGATTGAGGCGTGGTCAGTGGACTAAGTCAGCGGTCTGTGGTGTAACATCTGGAAGATCCACCGATACTTGGGAATCCGTCAGTCCGTAAAGATACTCATCATCACTCACTATACCTTCAGGGCTAGCTCCAGGGGCAGGGCCCTCTGACATCGAACCACTGATCTCCGCCACCATACGGAGGGCCTCTTGTTGTTCACTTTGCCTAAGGTCAGGGGTGGGGCCCATCTCCGTGTCAGCACGTGTCGAAGTCGCTGCTGAGGGTCTCCGGCGTCGGCGAGCTCCTCTATCCTGCCGCGTCCTCGGGTGTAGCGCACTAGGTTCGGTGTCAATGCCCGAGTCAAGCCATGCCTCCGCCGCTTCAGGGGTATTGAAGAAATGTGTCTTGTCTTGAGCCACAACTCGCAGGCGAGCAGGGAACAGCAGGGAGTACTGGAGAGCCAGGCGGCAGTCGTTGTTTCACCGCCAGAAATGAGTGTCGTTGACGTTGTACTTGTACAGTGTAGTCTGGAAAGAGGTCTTTCAGCATTGTTTTCGGTGGAAAGAGCTCACCGAGTCCCTGGGGGTCGCCCGAAAACAGGAGCATCCCCAAGACCGATCATTGCTCGACTCTTTAATTTCAGAGACAGGGATGCGATCTTACAGGCGGCGAGAAACTCACCCCCACTCAAAGTCCAAAACTCCACATTGACGTTCTTTCCTGACTACACGGCTGAGGTCGCACGCAGGAGGAGAACATTCTTTGAGGTTAAAAAGGAACTCCGAGCGAGAGAAATCCCCTATGCAATGCTCTTCCCGGCTAAACTGAGGCTAGTGGCGGACAATAAAACCTGGTTCTTTGATACCCCGGAGGCGGCACACGACTGGCTGGAGGGATGGAGAACGACGGGCCTGCCTCGCCGCTCCAATAGACCAAACAGACAACGCAATAATGGTGCGCGGCCGAGCTCCCAAGTATCCGGTGAAGACGCGGGACAACATCCCCCCCCTGAGCGAGGTTCCAGAACGTGAAGACAATGAAGAACAATGACTTCCCGTATTTGTAATGTTAGACCGAAGACAATTCTGACCGGGCGGGCCTCCAAGGACACTGGGCAGAGGTCCTCCGAGGACGTGATGAGGGGCCGCTGACTCCGGAGAGTCCTTCACCCCAGCGAGCAAGTACTGTGTTTTGGGTTCGGGTTAGGCACTCTGCTACATTGGGGGGGCGGGCAGTTCCAAGTCCGCTTAGCAGGGGGGCAGGGAGGGGGGGAGTTGAGGGTTGGGAGGTTTTGCATTTTACGGGTAGTTTTATAGGGCTAGATTGGTTGGGCGGGTACACACATGCAGCATGGCGAGCTCCGGGCAACTTACTAGATCATGTTCTCTGTGGCACATAGTCACCCTTTGCCGTACACAATATGGCACATAACACACGGACTGACTTAGGGGGGGCAGACCCTGGGATGGGACCAGCGCCACCTTTACATCTCTTGTCTTGGAATGTGAGGGGCCTAGGGGATAAGGTCAAAAGAGGCTTAGTCTTACAACACATAAGGAGATTCAACCCGGCCCTGGTCCTGCTGCAAGAAACACACTTGACAGGTTCGGCAGTACATGCACTAGACAGGAAAGGCTACCGTATGATTGCCCACTCGGAATTCACTAGGGGATCCCGTGGTACAGGTATACTGATGCACCGGTCCTCGAGGTACATACTACAATCCACGAAGATAGATACGCAGGGGCGATTTGCGGCGGCGCTTGGACAGTGGGAAGGGAGACCGCTAAATGTGGTCTCGGTGTATATTCCGCCGGCTTTGCATGCGGCTGCACTCCCAGAACTGGGGAAATTTTTGTTAGGGCTCCCAGAAGGAGATCTCATAGTGGGAGGAGATTTCAACGCAACGGTACACACTACCTTAGATAGATTCCCGATACGAACTCAGGCTCCCGGACCGTCCCGACTGACTGACTTCCTAGAAGCACAGGGTTTGCAGCGCTTTTCAAGATGATGGCGCTGCCCCGTTTCCTCTACGTCTTGGAAAATACACCGGACATGGTCCCACCTTCCTTTTTTAGACAGATATCAGGACAGTTGTCAGGCCTCTTGTGGGGGAACCGGCCGGCTAGGGTCGCACAGGTGAAGTTGGTTAGAGATTGGTACAGTGGAGGAATTGCGCTCCCGAACTTAGAATTATACTATTGGGCGGCTCACCTCAAGGTGATTAACCAATGGATACATGCTCCTCAGAATGACCAGGCATATCTAGCGGACCGGCGACAGCTGGGCACCACTACCCTTTTGGCCCCGCTATACAGTAAAGGACTAACAGCGAAATTGGTTGGCCCGACTAAGCACACTGTAACACTATGGCACAAAGCTCAAAGACGACTACACTGGGAGGGTGTGATCACACGGCTTACACCCCTGTGGGACTCCAAAGCCCTTGGGAATCTACGTGACAGCAAGGGCTTTACCCAATGGGATAACATCGGGATCTCCACGGTGGGTGACATGTGGACGAGAGATGGGGTAATTCCGTTCGAGACCCTGAGAGAGCAGTATGAGCTGGGCGTTACTGAAACATTCCGGTACATACAGATACGACACGCATTAATGGCTGCAATCTCACCGGGAACAAAGGTCCCAGAATCAGCTCCTTTAGAAGACAGACTCCTTACAGACTACATGGAGGCTAGCGCCACCTCCCTCACGTACCGCAAGCTGGTAAACAACCTGCCTGACCCATTACAGACACTGAAACGCAAATGGGAGGATGAGCTCGGGGAATTGGACGAGGCAAATTGGAATGCTGCACTGGCATCGCCTAGAGAAGCCGGAATCTCGGCGAGATTCCAACTAGTACAATTTAAAATACTGCACCGGGTATATTACACACGCACCACCCTACATAAAATTCAGAGGGCGAACCACCCTTACTGTTTGAGAGGTTGCGGGGAAGAAGGCACACTGTTTCATACCCTGTGGTCCTGTCCCAACGTGGTAGAATACTGGAGGCGAGTGATGCGCACTGTCGCCCAAACCCTGCAGCTCCCCATTACCCCTGACGCTAGAATTTGTCTGCTGAATGTCTGGGGCCCGAACAACCTGACCCCACAGGGGCGACAATGGGTAATTATTGGAATGATGTTAGCGAAGCGGGACATAGCGCAGAAATGGGGGGTTCCGAAAGCACCAACCTTGGCGCAATGGTGCAGAAATATGGACATGCTCATGGTGATGGAACGTGCGGTGTATCAACAAAGAACCAACCCACGTAAATGGAACAAAATATGGCTACCCTGGAACACATATAGAGGGGATATTTGTGATCCGCTACCCGAGGAGGAGGCTGTAGATAGCTCAGATGAGGAGGAAGAATTAGAGTAGGTGTGGGAGGCGGGAGGGGGCTGCACAATTAGTAGAAGGGTCCTGCGATTTCAGTGCACACATAATGTGAACGGAACTTATACATCCTGTGAGATACTAGGCCTTACTTGGTATGCTGCTCCAATGGGATATAGTAATTCATGTTTTTAGTACTACTAAGTTTCCAATCTATGACCCTAAAGTTGAATGTTATGTAATAAAAGGACTTGTTGCAATAATGGTCGGTTGTGGCTGAATGTTGACGCGGCACCGACAATGATATGCTGATACACAATAATTCATCTTGATGCAACAATAAAAACAAATTAAAAAAAAAAACTGTCCCTTACCAGGGCTTCTCTGTTCTAAAGTAGCATGGATAGCAATGTGATCCCAAAGGTGGCAGTTCAAAACGTCCTTGCAATCCAGAGCTCCAGTTATTTTGTCTGCAACAAAACACAAGGTGGTGGATGGAATGCTTGATTGATTTTCTCCCAATCGGGTTCGCTTGGTGCCACATTCCATTCCATCATTTCTCACCCCCATACCACTCTGAACAGAGGCCTGCCGTATGCAAATTAGTACTGGCCTTGTGCATCGTGTTAACAGTCCATCTGGACCTGTCAAATAAGGCCTGATCTGAAAGGAAACAATAGCAACTCCAGACCAGTTTTGATTGGCTTTGGCACCTGTAAACAAGTGTTAGCTTGGCTAAGTTATTTTGTCTCTGACAGATCACCTATTGTCAAGTATCCTACTTTGTTCTCTTCCCAATCACTTTAAGCAGTGGCGATCCTTGCTGCTCTTTGCTCTAAACCTTTTAATATTTACATATGCCCAGTGTCTGTTGTAGTCAGACCTTTTGGTTTCAATATTGTCACGTATGCTGACAAGACTCATATCGTGGTAAATGGGAACTACCTCAGAAAAACATGAAACACCAAAATTAATTTTCTGCAATGTATATCGGCTGTGGCCACCCAGATGAGCCAAAACTGTCTAAAACTAGACAGTGAATAAACAGAGATTCCTCTCTTCTTGGGCTGAAAACCTGAATAGTGGTCGAGGAAATAGGGTCTCCTCCTGAAGTAGTTACCTCAGCAAAGAGTCTGGGCATTATTTTTGATAATCCTCTCTCTTTCTTTACCCAAATAAACTGTGCGACAGCCACTGCTTCCATATATTTTGCATACTGTGCAAAATGTTCCCTTTACCACCTATCCCCTATCGGAAAAGAGTTGTACACTGTCCTACATACTCCTGGCTTGCTTTACTAGTGCAGAACACCATAGCTCAGCGTATTCTGAACATTCCCAGAAGGGCCCTCATCATAGCCCACCTAGAATGCACTATGCTCAAAGTGTTTGGCTTCATCCATGACACGTTATGCAACAACGCCCTGACTACATCAGAAAAAACTCCATTCCCTATTTTCCCACTCACCCCCTTCGTTCTGCTGCTCTGCATCGCGATCGCGATCGAGATCTCCGCCCCTCCCGCCCGACCAGGACATTTAAGGGCTGGGCACCTTAGTGCTCGTGATACTTTGCCAAAATTCACCCTTGAGGCGGAAGCCGGGGGTACTCTGCGCTCCCTTGCGCGCTGTTATTATATTGCTGATTGTGGGTGTTATTGACCACTAATAACATCTCTTTTTTAAAAACTTGTAAATATTTTAGAGGGAAATTTTTTATATCAGCCCCTACCTGGAACGAGAGTCACATCGCCCCAGGTTTCTCTCCCGCATCACACAGCGCCACTGTAGTCAGGCGCTAGGCACTTCCCTGAGAATCTGCAGCCGCCATCTTGGCCTGGGGAAGGCTCGCGATCGAGATCTCCGCCCCTTCCGCCCTCCCCCTACCCTTTCAGATGCATATAAACAACCGACTTGCCCGTCCTCGCAGCGGGCGGGCGCAGCGGGCGGGCGCAGCGGGCGCGCTGGCGGCACGCCAAAGGCGCGCCAAAGGCAAGCCCTTCTGCGCCCGTCCGCGCCTGGACTGGGCCCAGGGCCACCCCCCCTGGCTCTCATCCCTTGCCCCCCGGAGGCTTTTACACATCCAATCAGCTTCGACACTGGTGTCCCTCCCAAGACCATACATGCAAAACACTTGATCCGCGGCTCCTCACTGGAGACTCTCCTCGCTGTTGCCAGAGCTGCTCTGTTTCGATCCCTTTATGCATGGAACAACCTTTTCGTAACCAGAATAAAACTTCACGATCACACTCAATGGCCCTTATTAATGTCCGTTCACTCGGCAAACACCGACAGGAAATATCCGAGCTGATAGAGGATAGAAAGCTAGATCTATTATTCTTGACAGAAACCTGGATGGACAATTCATCTGATCCTGACCTAGTAATAGCTGTTCCCAAAGGTTTTTCTATTTATAGATTAGACAGACAGCGCAAGAGAGGTGGCGGGATAGCAATTATTGCCCGCGACTTATACGCGGTTAGAACCAATGCGGTCCCGCTCCTCTCTTGCAAAGCTCTTCAATTCTCAATCAAACTGACGCCTTCAGTCAATTTTAAAGGCATTCTCCTTTACCGTCCACCAGGTAATAGGTCTGGCTTTGTCTCCGACATTAGCTCTGTCTTGGAAGTTACAGCCCTGGATAGCTCCTTCACCATTTTAGGTGATTTTAATTTTCACTTTGATAAATCAGAAGATAATGACACAGCCATCTTCCTAGCGGATATGACAACTTACGGTCTCTCCTTGCGGGTTAAATCCCCTACTCATGAAGGGGGCCATATTCTTGATGGCATCTTTACCAACCTGGAAGACTTACATGTAACCCATATCCTTCCCCTCATTTGGTCAGATCACCATGTCATAGTGGCTTCACTGACCACCTATGATACTAGAATTCCCCTGGCAAGCCCTAATCCTCGCCAGTCGTATCTGGCCTGGAATGACATCGACGGTGCCAGTCTAGAATCACTCTTGATCACCTCCAATCCTTCCCTTTCACACGATCCAAATGTTGCCATTACCCAATATAATGAGTGGGTGGGTTCCGCGACCTCAGCACTGGTTCAGGTGAAACAATGCTCCCGCAACAGATCAGTCCCATCAGCCCCCTGGTACTCTGACCTCTTAAGGACACAGAAACAACTGTGTAGGAAGAAAGAAAGGCACTGGCGTAGAGATTATTCTGAAGAGGCCAAAATTAAATATAAAGAAATGGTGGCTAAATATAAAATCATGATCACTGAGGCCAAGAATAAGTTCTACTGTGAGAGAATAGAACTATCTAAAAACTCCAACAAGGCCTTGTATGAAACCACCAAACAGCTAGCAGGCTACTCGCCTAATTTACATCCTCCCCCTTCCCAGCCGCTTTGTGATGCACTGGCTAATTTCTTTTTTAGCAAAGTCAATGACATCTATGCAGCCTTTGCCAATAGTGTTAAAATCACCCCTAAAACCACCTCGGATCTGGCTTGCAACATTAGAACTACCCCCTTATTCCTTCAGTTTGCAGAGGTCTCTACAGCCCAGATTAGGGACATTATGTCTTCCATTAGGACGGGTTCTGCTCTTGACCCATGTCCCCTTAAAGTACTTACCCCGGTGATTGAAGTGGTACTACCTGTTATCACCTTCATTTGTAATACCATGATCACTTCAGGTGTTTACCCACTCACGCTAAAAAAAACCCTAATAAGACCACTGCTCAAAAAATCGAATCTTGACATGGACGAACTTAAGAGCTATCGGCCCATTGCCAGCCTCCCAGCCGTGGCCAAAATCGTCGAAAAGGCTCTGAATCTCCAACTTTCAGCCTTTATAGAGGAACACCACTTGCTGGACGATTCCCAGTTTGGCTTTCGTCAATATCATGGGACGGAGACGGCACTGATTAAGGCCACGGAGGACATTAGAACTATTCGGGATGCCGGGGGAACAGCGGTCCTTATATTGCTGGACTTGTCGGCGGCCTTCGACACGGTCGATCACACCATCTTGATCGACCGTGTCGAAAGCATGGGTGTTCAGCAAAGGGCTAAGACTCTCCTGGCCTCCTTCCTGGAACAAAGGACACAGGTGGTCACCATAGGATCTTTTCAGTCCTCCACCCTTTCGTTGCCATGTGGAGTACCCCAAGGCTCATCCCTGAGTCCGACACTCTTCAATATATATACGTGTCGGACCTGGCCAGTGTCATCCGAGCCCATGGGATGAGCCTTACATCCTATGCTGATGACACCCAGTTGGTCCTTGCCATCAGGAATAATGGCCCAAAAATATCAGACGAATTCAATCTGGGCATGGAAGCAATAGGGAATTGGATGGCCTCCAATTGCCTTAAATTGAACTCTGACAAGTCCGAAGTTGTTATTTTCGGAAATCTGATGCCGGAATGGTCTTCCCGTTGGTGGCCACTGTCATTGGGTCCCCCTCCCACCCCTGTGAGCAGGGTGAGGAATCTGGGAGTTATGTTCGATGACCGCCTTACCTTTCTCCCCCATGCTAATCAGATCACCTCCTCCGCTTTCCATAAGTTACGACTTATAAAAAAAATTCTTCCTTTTCTCCCGGCCACAGCGGGTAAAACCTTGATAACATCCTTGGTATTGTCCACTCTGGATTATTGCAATGCTCTATTTCTGAACACTCAAGAAAGAGTTCTCAATAAAATGCAAGCCATCCAAAATGCGGCTGCCAAGCTTCTGGGAGGTGTCCCCAAATTCCACTCAGTGTCAGGAACCATCAGGGAACTCCACTGGCTTCCCATCAGAAATAGAATTAAATTTAAATCCCTCTGAATTGTTTATAAGGCCTTGCATAACCAAGGACCAGCCTTTCTGATCCAAAATTTCACTCTCCATCGTCCCCTCAGACCCCTTCGATCTTCCAATCTACACGAGTTAGTGGTACCTCGTACCAAGCTGGTGTCTTGGGGTGACAGAAGATTCCTTGTGTCAGCACCTAGACTCTGGAATACACTGCCACATGCTATCAAAACTAGCCCGTCTCTCTGGTCTTTCCGAAAGCAACTCAAGACCTGGCTCTTTAATCAGTGATTCCCTCTTTCCCTCCTTGGCTGAATATGGCAGAGATTTTAGCGCCGAGATGCCCAAGGGCCTTCGCTCGCGCTCTATAAATACTATAAATAAATAAATAAATAAGGAGGCAGATCTGTCTCATACCTATCAGCAAAACTCGAAATACATCAATTATCTAATGTTATTTCTTTATCACTTGATAGGTGATGAGCCTTGAGCACCATGATGCCATATTAGTACTAGTTGCATTACGCAAAACAAGTTTGATATAATATTTTCGCGTCATCTTAGAGTGCGTCTGAGTTCTGTGGCACGGAACCCATATCTAAACATGCATGCCAACCTTAGAGTGCCAACCGCAACAAACAACAAGGTGATGGACGGAATGCTTACATTAATCTCAGGCTTTGGTGGTCTCTCTGGGATACAATCCAATCATTTTTTTCCTGCCATCGTGCCACTCTAGACAGAGGCACGTCTTATGCAACTCATTACTGACCATAATTCCCCCTAAAGTGCCCGCCTGGGCGGGCGTGCACACGTAGGTTTCTCACCTCGCAGAGACCTGCACACACTGCACACCACAAAGGATTCCTCTGCATTTGGAAAGCACTGCTGCTTTTGTTACTGGGGGGCGATATTGCAGCATCGCTGCAAACCTGGCCCCCTCTACTGAGGAAAGGAAATTTTACATGACCAATATGTCCCCTGCGTGTACCCTATGTTTAATGTATGTGCATGTCATACATGCATTTTCCCTTAAGTGGCCTGAATCACAAGGCGTCTGCATTTACGTCCTGCATTAGGATGCCAGTCATCAAGTCTCCCATGTAAGAAATATTAAGTTAGCATTTAAGGCCCATGTAATTGCATTGTGCACTTTTAAATAAGTCACGATGAACCCGTTTTGTGGCTCAGCCGAAAGAGGTGCCAAGACAGTGTTTTGCAAAATAGTTATCTGCTTGTTGTACAGAATCACATTCCTGCCCAGTGAAGAAGGTAAACAGAACCCGTCTTCAGAGATAGGGCCTAGCCTTTCTGTCTTCGTTTAAGTAAATTACAGAGCTTGCATCCGTAGAAAGCCCACGGCCCCCATGCAATCAACGAAGAAATATATGCCCTCTCTGGCTCTTAGTGATGAGCGACCTTTGCTTCAGATAAAACATCCCCGGACTCAAGATATCAGATAGTATCAGATAGTACCAGACGTGCTGGTCGCCCTGACACTGAAGGTTTCTCTACTAGACTTAAAGTCAGCTTTCCCCCCAGTCACACGTCAGTTGCACGTCATGATCAAATTGCACGCACAAGTAGGGCAAAGTTCCAGACTGCCATGCAACCCCCTCCATGTATCCACCCACCTATGACTCCTCCTCTAATGCACGCCCATATTCACGCCCACATGCTCTTATCTCTCTTTCTCTTGCTCTGCCTGGAACGTTTCACCCTATGTACAAGATTGCACGTATAAATATGTAATCAGAAACTAATGTTTTAGAAGACCCTTCCTGAACCTTAGAGGTGATGGAACAGATTCTCCCTTAACTCGAGTTATTGGAATAAAGCCCTTTCACTCGGATACCACGGACTCTGCCTCTCATTTACTGCATGATGCATTGTTTATGTATAGAAATTATGACAGGGTAATATTTTATTTACCACACTACTCCGACCTCCCAGACAAATGCCCAATGCCCGGTACGGCCAGTCCGGCCCTGTGATAGGATCACTCAAAGCAGGTACACAGATTCCATTGCTCATGTTCATGAATTCACCTCAAAAGAAGGGCAGTGTGTTGATTGTTTGTTATTGGTTTTATTAAGCACACTGTCCTAGCGCTGTGAAGAAGGCAAGAATAGGGAAGCAGAGATGACTAATTAGACATACATTCAGGTCTTCAGTTTTTTCCTGAAATGTATCAGATTCTGCAAATTGTGTAGAAATATCAGGATTGAGTTCTACACTTTAGCTACCACAAATGAAAAGGCTTTACTGCTCAACAGAGTACCAAGGATCCTCGGTACCTGAAGAATGGAGGCATCAGATGAACAACGGGTCCGACCCGGTACATGGCATCAGAACATATTTCTAAGTTCGGTGCAGCCCAAATGATTGTGTGCTCTATGGACACGACAAGGTGACTTAAGACAACCCTCTTCTCCACAGGGAGCCAATGTAGGGCATCCATGGCCACATATAAAGGAGCGTGCCAGGGGAAGCCTGGAGCAAGATGCCTGCCGCACTCTGAATGCACTGGAGTTTTTTCACTCCCACAGAAGCACCTAAAAACAGAGAGATGACACTGGTGACGGGTAATCCGGGTGACACAGTGTGCTCACATGGACAATTATGTGATGCACAGCTTTTGGAAAAAATTGCAATTTGTTTCTCAAAATACATAGCAAAAGTTGGCGCAAGTCCAGCTAAGGAGAGATCAGTTTCCAGCAAGAAACTCAGTTTTTCACAGACCTTTGAAGCTTTAGGTGGTGCAGGCACGGCAGGAGGTTAAACATTCAACGGACAGGATAAGATGAGAGAACTGTGGTAAATCCAGAGCAACGCTGTTTTATCAGTGCCTTGAGACCCTCACGGATGAGTAGCGCACTTTATAAACCCCCTGATTGATTGATTGAGAGTTAAGCCTCACAGGGTTTAGGCCCAGCCAGGAGAACCAGTAGACATGCAGTGATGGAAGGATTCAGTAGATACCAGGCCCAAAGGATCCACAGAGGTAAACTTCTGGGTATCATTGTAAAGTTCATACAGCTAAGTCTAAAATGTCTTATCTGTGTAGTCTGTGGACGGATGAAAATATTGTACAGCCTGAGACTCAGCGCTGACCCCCTGTGAAACTCCTCACTGTACAGTTGTTTTCCTACAGATAGTGTGAAAGGTACTCTGATTCATTAAGCAGAATTTACAACACAGTAAAGCCCGTCCGCGGATACCAGACTCCCACAATCTGGAGGTAAGGATCGAGGGTTATAATGTGTCGGAAGAGGCTGACAAATCCGAAAGGGCTAAGGTACCTGGATTTACCTTATCTTCAGCCTTACTCCGCTCATCCAGAACAGGGAGCAAAGCTTGCTTCTGTACATTGTCCTGGCTTGAAGCTTGATTGTACAGTCTCCAAGATGTGGTTATGTTTTAAAAAGCCAGACGTCAACTTATTCACTTGCTTCTCCAATATTTTAATAGCAAAGGGAAGCAGCATAGTGGTCTGTAGTTAGATAATGTAGTGTGATCTGCATTAGGTTTTGTTCAGTAAGGGTATAATAAGTGCCTTTTTCCAATCCCCCAGCACAGAAACTTTCACTAACGAGCTGTTACAAGTCTCCCACTTCGGGTTGGTCAGTTCAGTTTTTACAGCTTTCCACACATTGGGAGGACTCGGATCCAAGGATGATACAGAGATAATAGAGCCAGCAATTAAGTTAAATTGATCCGGCTTAAGTAGGTCAAATAGTCCATATGAGTGTGCAGATGTCTCTTTGAAAGGTGGTGGCAGTCATTATCAGAAAAATCAGATTGCTGCTTTCACAGGACTTTACAATTGAAGGAGGCGAGCAAGGTAGACAGGAATTTTTCAGTGGGCCAGGTCTTGGTTCAGGCTGAGTATATTGTTTTCTTTAGGGAGGTGGTATACTGTGGTCCAACCCAGAAATCCTCATAAAAAAATCCTTAGTTAGGATGGCGGTTAGAAGCTGAGCAGCAAAGTGAGTCCCAACACAGTTCAACGTAAGGACAACGATGACCAGTTACGATGGAGGTGTATTTGTGACTGATGGCGACCGTGTGTAAGCCTGTCTCCGTGGACTCTCTGGATTCCCACCTTCATTTGAACATCACCCTCATACCAACTTGACCTAAATGCAAAACTACAACCAGCTGCACCCTTTGCTACTCATCCTCCTTACACCTCAGGGTTATCCTAAAGCACATATTATATACAACCCCTCAACTCACCCACACCATAGCGACATGGGCCTCATTAAAATTAATAGGAACAGGCAAAACCCTTGGTTTACAGAATATCTAAAAACTCAAAACATGCCTCCACCAAGCTATCTTCACTGCTAAGAAAAGCTTCTTCTTTGGTTAAGTATTAGGGACGGTGGAAATCCCAAGAGAATTCAAAGTTTATAAACCCTCAGAGTAAGACCTAATCTTTACCCCAAACTCAGGAACAGTGCAACTCTTTTTACCTTCGGCACCGAAAGGCACGGAATACCAGGACAGGTATTTACACTAACGCCATTTAGCCACCCACCCACCCACCTACACAATCAAAGCAATGCCGATAAGGTCAAGTTCGAGTTCATATCAATGACTCCTGGTGATCTGCTTCCCTGCCTCAAGAGCTCAAAGACCCGGAAAAGCTGCGGGCAGCCCTTGACTTGCTACAATTCATGGCTGTCCATGTGAACTTACCAGTCTATCAAGTGACTGGATTAATTAACAGCAGCCTGACAGACAGCAAAGTCCCTAACACTCTCATGAACTCCTTCATCAGCTCCCTCCTCAAAAGCTGACTGAACCCTGCGGCACTAACAACTACCACCCTATCCCAGGTCTCTCATGGATCTCTAAACTACTACAACAATAGTAACAGCCAACTCTAGCAACAAATGTAGGCAACATTTACCCATATAACACATCTTCAAGATTTACCCATCTAACACATCTTCACGATTTACCCATCTAACACATCTTTCACATTTACCCATCTAACACATCTTCAACATTAACCCATCTAACACATCTTCAAGATTTACCGATCTAACACATCTTTCACATTTACCCATCTAACACATCTTCAACATTAACCCATCTAACACATCTTCAAGATTTACCCATCTAACACATCTTTCACATTTACCCATCTAACACATCTTCAAGATTTACCCATCTAATACATCTTCAAGATTTACCCATCGAACACATCTTCAAGATTTACCCATCTAACACATCTTTCACATTTATCCATCTAACACATCTTCAAGATTTACCCATCTAACACATCTTCAACATTTTCCCATCTAACACATCTTCAACATTTACCCTTCTAACACATCTTCAACATTTACCCATCTAATCTCAAACCCAAACCCTGCTTACAAATACATTTGAAACATTTTAGGGTTTATCTACTACTAAGGTTAGCATATGAAAGGTCACTCAGCATGCACATTCTGCCAGGCCTCTTAGCTACGTTCAACACTGTAGGCCACTACATTGCCAAACGCTGCCGACAAGGGCAAGCACATTAGTGCTAAATTGTGTACGTTGATCCCTGAACAGTACATAAAGTGTCATAATGAGGGAACTTATCAACCTCTCCCTCACAATCCTATAAGAGCCCCCTTTGCCACCCTGCTCCTTTCAATATATATATATATATATATATATATATATATATATATATATATATATATATATATATATATATATATATATGTATATACAAGTTTACCGCAACTGGAATCAGATTGCTTTCCAAACACCTCGCGGACACGTGGAGCCTTGCTCACATGACAACGTTCACAATGCAGAAGCTCATTTTTAAAGTGCAAGTGACCAATCAAAGTAACACCACATGATTGTACATGGTCATAGAAGAAAGATTTACTAAACATTCCCATGTTACCATAAAATACAGGTTATTGAATTTAACAATGAGGAATATATATAGCATTTGAATTAAAAGCACTCATGATAAAACTTTATCATACCGGTAAAATACCTATATAGATAACTGTTCAGATAAATGTAACCAGTTTGACCCGGACTACCACTCTAAAGGATCAACGCTAAATGTGCAAAATCTGCTATAAAGTGCAAATATGCAATTTAAACAAAACACCAATAAACCACAAAACCTAAAATTGGGTCTGCAGTTAATCTGATAAAGTGCATATATATGAATGTATGTGCAAAATCGCAATGTGTGCAAAATCGCCATTGGTACAATTCAACAATATGTGCAAAATTCGCAATATGTAAACATTCATTACATATCTTGCTGATCCAAACATGACCCCATTGAACTAACGCAATGGAGACCTGGTACAACAGTGCAGGGGTCAATTATATATAGTCAATCAGATGTCAATAATCAGTACAAAAATGTTTCCTGGGTGCTAAAATCGTATCTCTTCCAGATCCTCTCACAATCTGAAACAAAATGAAAAATGCTTGTACTAGTATAGCTATACAACGAATCTTCCCTGTGACCATACAAATAGTGATGAAATATATAATGAAAAATAAACTGAAGTGTCCAAACATAAACAACTGTGATGTTAAAATCATATTGTACATTAGTTGTATCAAAAAATGTTTTTCTTTTCTTGAAAGTAGCAGTTGCACATAAATCTTACGAAAGAATATATACATGTAACAGGTAACTGATTCTTCCTGGATCGATAATACATGTAGAGGAAATCAATGTACTTTGTCTTATCTTTACTGGTACATAGTGTGCATCACCAAACGGTTGGAAATTGAACTCGCTGTTGGAGTTGACCTAAGCCCCCTGTTGTTATGGTAGACAAGTGTACATGTCTTCAGTTATATTGAGGCCCCCCCCGGTACCTTAGTGTCTAATAATAAGATGTACCGGGTCTCCAATCTCCGCAGTTTAGTTTCCCTATCACCACCCCGTCTACTGGCTTTGATGGAGTCAATGACATAATATTTTAAGCTGGTGTTATCGCTATGATGTTGCTCACGGAAATGCCGTGCCACCGGGTATGTATTGTCCTGATTGGTGATTGCTCTTAAATGTTGGAGTATGCGTTTATGTACCGCTAACTTAGTACTCCCAACATACCTCAGGGAACAGGGGCATTCTAAAACATATATGGCAAGTTCCGTTTTGCATGTCAAGACCTGGGTGATTGGGTGCTCACGTCCACTGAAGCCATCCCTAAATGACTTGCTATTGATCCCGTGTGTGCAGGATTTGGAGGTTTTGCAACTGAAGAAGCAGCTGTTGTTGTGCAGCCAAGTCGTTCTCTCCAAGGTTTCGGGACAGGTATCAACCAAATTATCTCTAAGCGAGGGTGCCCTGCTGAATGTTAAGGAAGCTCTACTAGGTAGAGTTGGCCCAATTGTAGGATCATTGATCAAGATAGGCCATTTTTTGTTGATTATACTAAAAATTGCCTTGTGTTGTTTACTGTAACCAGTGATAATTCTAAAGATTTTACTATCACTGGTTTTGGATTCCCTTTCCTTATTCATCACATTGTCCATGGGCTTGATGTCCTGGCCATAATTGGTTAGAAGATCCTGTCTGTTAAGTCCCATTGATCTAACTCGGGCTGTCTCAATTAGTTTTTCAGAGTATCCTCGTTGTAAAAATCTGGTTTTACTGGCTAGTTGGACTGCCTCTAAATCAGAAGAGTTGCTGCAAATCCTTCTCAGGCGCAGCATCTCCCCATACGGGATACTGGCAATCAAAAGGGACGGATGGGCACTGCTGGCGTGCAGGATACTGTTGCCAGCAGTTCTCTTGCGGTAGAGTTTGGTCTCAAGTTTACCATCCCTGACATATACCTCAGTGTCAAGAAAGGTGATAGATTCTTGGCTGAGTGTGGCTGTGAATGCTAGGTTAAGATCATTGATGTTGATCTCCCTGATGACATTTTTAGCTTCTAATTCGCTACCTCTCCAGATAACAAACAAGTCATCAATTAATCGAAACCATCCAATCACATTAGCTTCAAAAACCTCAGTGTGTGTGGTTTTGAGGACCAGTTCCTCCCATGTGCAAACACGCGAAGCTCGAGGAGAAACTGGCCCCCATTGCCACACCCTGCAATTGCCGATACAAGAGGTTGTTATACATAAAAACATTGTTATGAAAACAAAATTCCAACATCTGTAACAGCATGTCATTGTGGTCCCTAAATAAATCAGGATGTCGGGACAGGTAATGTTTGACAGCTGACAAACCGTCCATTTGCTTAATACTGGTGTAGAGAGCTGTGATGTCCAGTGCCATCAGCCAATCGCCCTCTACCCATTGGATGTGTTGGAGCTTTTGTAAAAAATTCCCTGTGTCCTGCACAAAAGAATCAAGAGAGCGAACATAACCCTGAAGAAAAAAAATCAATATACATCAATGTGCGTTCCAATAGGCCCCCCCCTGGCAGAGATGATGGGCCTTCCAGGGGGGTTCTCAGCATTCTTATGTATCTTAGGGATAAAGTAAATAAGGGGGGTTACTGGATTCTCAATTTTTAGATATTTATGTTCAGTGTCCGATATCATTCCACTACTTTTCCATCTCAGCAATTTGCGATGGAATTCACTTTTAATGCTGTTGAGTGCCAAAATGTTGATTCGCTCGTAACACTGTCTATCATTGAGTTTGAGGTATGCCTCCTTGTCATAGTTGGCTCTGGTCATCAAAACGATGTTTCCCCCTTTGTCACTGCCACGTATGACAATGTTTTTATCCTTAGAGAGCCGAGAAACAATTGATGTGTATTGTTGCGTCTGTTTATCATATTTCTTTTTAAGCGAACAGGTATTCTTGTATAGATCCTTTAGCTGTTTAACTGTATTTTCCTGAAAGATGTCAATCGCGTCACGTGGCATAATAGGGTTGAATACCGATGGTGGTTTGAAAGGGGTTTGACAGGATATACGATTCCCCTCATGGTCAACCATTCCAATGGTGTTGAGTTTGGTTTGATGTGGGTCGTAACCTGCCCCTTCCGTATCCCATAATTCCACAATGTCCTCTGGAATAAGGGCACTAGAGTTGTCTGTCAAAGTGGCCACATTTGGTTGATGTACTGGGCCTTTTGATTTGGGTTTCAGGGCATAGAATTTACGCAGTTTAAGTTTTCGAATCGCCTTATAAAGATCACATCTTGTAGCGGGATAGTCAAAATTACAAGGGGGCGCATAGGTAAGTCCCAAATTGAGGATGTTTTGTTCATTCATTGTGAGGCTGAGAGGAGTCAAGTTAACTATTGTTCGATTGTGTCTAACACATCTTCAAGATTTACCCATCTAACACATCTTCAAGATTTACCCATCAAACACATCTTCAAGATTTACCCATCTAATACATCTTCATCTTGGATAACCTAGCCAATCTCGGACTCAAACAACTTGTTGACACCCCCACCCACATAGCCGGACATACGCTCGACCCAATCTTCACTTCCAGCAAACACATCTCCTTCGATCGCACCACAGCTCTCCATTGGACGGACCACAGTTGTGTTCACTTCAGCTACAAAACCACCTCGACCCACAACCCCCCACAACCTATTCCCCGAAGAAAATGGAACAAAATCACCACCAACCAACTCCTCACATCGCTCAACCAAAACACACCCGCCCTCTCATCTGACCCTAACCAAGCTGCCATCAAATTCAAACAATGGATCACTCACAGCGCTGACGAATTAGCACCCTTGAAAAACCATCACACCAAACAAGACAGCAAAAAGGCCCCCTGGTTCAACGATGATCTTAAAAAATCCAAGAAACTTTGCCGTACTCTAGAGAAAACATGGAGAAAAAACCCAACCACCGACAACATAACCACCTTCAAGGCAGCCACCCGCAAACACCACCAGCTGATTCAATCCACCAAGAAATCAGCTTTCAAGAGTCGACTCGACTACAATGCCCATAACAGCAAGGAACTATTCAATATCGTCAAAGAATTCACCAACCCCACCGCAGCCTCAAACGACATCACCCCCTCCCAAGACCTCTGCGACTCGTTATCCTCCTTCTTCTACAACAAAATTGCCGACATACATAACAGCTTCGAAAACAATACCAACGAACAATCCTACCCACCCCCCTCAGAACCTATACCGCCCTCCAACAATCTCAACGCCTGGAACCCAATCACCATCGAAGACACCATCCGCATTATGATGTCCATCCACTCTGGCTCGCCAACCGACCCATGTCCCCACTACATCTTTAACAAAGCAGACTCCATCATCGCACCCCACCTCCGTGATATTATCAACTGTTCCTTCAACTCTGCTACCTTCCCAGAAAGCTGGAAACATGCCGAAGTCAGCGCCCTCCTGAAGAAACCCACAGCAGACGCCTCCGAACTCAAAAACTACCGCCCAATATCCCTCCTCCCTTTCCCGGCAAAAGTCATCGAGAAAGCTGTCAATAGCCAACTCGCCGCCTTCCTCGAAGACAACAACTCCCTCGATCCCTCACAGAACGGCTTTCGAGCCAAACACAGCACCGAAACCGCCCTCATCGCAGCCACAGACGACATCCGAACACTACTGGACAACGGAGAAACAGTGGCCCTCATTCTACTCGACCTCTCCCCCTGCTTTCGACACAGTCTGTCACAGCACCCTCATACAACGCCTCAAAAATATCGGAATACACGGAAAAGCGTTGGACTGGATCGTATCCTTCCTCGCTGGAAGAACCCAGAGAGTACGACTTCCCCCATTCAAATCAGAGGCTACCGAAGTCATTTGCGGTGTACCACAAGGCTCATCACTCAGTCCCACCCTCTTCAACGTTTATATGAGTCCACTCGCATCCATCGCGCGTCAACACAACCTTAACATCATCTCCTACGCAGACGATACCCAGCTGATCCTTTCCCTCACCAAAGACCCTAACTCCGCCAAAAACAATCTTCACGAAGGTATGAAAGAAGTTGCCGATTGGATGGAAACCAGCCGCCTAAAACTTAACTCAGACAAAACGGAGGTGCTCATCCTAGGATCATCCCCCTCTGCCTGGGACGACTCATGGTGGCCTTCGGCTCTGGGCACAGCACCCACACCCACAGATCACGCACGCAACCTGGGCTTCATCCTAGATTCCTCACTCTCAATGACCAGACAAGTCAACGCCGTCTCATCCTCCTGCTTCAACGTACTTCGTATGCTCAAAAAAATCTTCCGTTGGATCCCCTCCGAAACAAGAAAAACTGTCACCCACGCACTAGTCACGAGTCGACTGGACTACGGAAACACCCTCTATGCCGGAATTACAGCCAAATTACTGAAAAAACTCCAACGTATCCAAAACGCATCAGCGAGACTCATTTTCGACATCCCTCGCCAAAATCACATTACCGGCCACCTGAAAGACCTCCACTGCTTCCCCGTCAACAAGAGAATAACATTCCGTCTCCTCACCCACGCACACAAGGCCCTCTACAAGCTAGGGCCCGAATGCCTCAACACTCGACTATCCTTCTACACACCCACCCGCCAATTAAGATCCTCCGATCAAGGCCTCGCCGCAATCCCGCGCATCCAAAGATCCACCATGGGAGGTAGATCCTTCTCCTACTTGGCGGCCAAGACCTGGAACTCACTCCCCACCCACCAACGCCTTACACAGAACCACATCTCCTTCAGAAAAGAACTGAAAACCTGGCTATTCGATAAATAATGAACCCCTTCCCCAAGCGCCTTGAGACCCTCTGGGTGAGTAGTGCGCTATATAAATTCTGGAACTTGGAACTTGAACTTCAAGATTTACCCATCGAACACATCTTCAAGATTTACCCATCTAACACATCTTCAACATTTACCCTTCTAACATATCTTCAATATTTACCCATCTAATCTCAAACCCAAACCCTGCTTACAAATACATTTGAAACATTTTAGGGTTTATCTACTACTAAGGTTAGCATATGAAAGGTCACTCAGCATGCACATTCTGCCAGGCCTCTTAGCTACGTTCAACACTGTAGGCCACTACATTGCCAAACGCTGCCGACAAGGGCAAGCACATTAGTGCTAAATTGTGTAAGTTGATCCCTGAACAATACATAAAGTGTCATAATGAGGGAACTTATCATCCTCTCCCTCACAATCCTATAAGAGCCCCCTTTGCCACCGTGCTCCTTTCAATATATATATATACATATATATATATATATATATATATATATATATATATATATATATATATATATATATATGTATATATATATATATATATCCAATCGTAAAAGAGTTGCCCCCTCACAAAGAAGCCTCCACACTGGTAGCTTATTTCTTGCGTTTTATTGCTTGAAAGGAGCAGCAACAGTGAATGCGATATCACCACCTTCAAATTTGTAGAGCCGACGCGTTTCGTGCTGCCATCACACTTCTTCAAAGGCTTGGAGCACACAGCAAACGGTGAGCAGGTAAGCACCGGATATCATCCTTGAGACCCGCCCCAGTGGGCGTCAACAGCCACGCTGCCTTCTGGTTTCTGTAGTGCTTGAAATGTTACTCAAGTGAGTTGCTCAGCGTTGCCAAATTAAAAGTTCATTACATCCCCCAGTGGGTTGGGGAATATCACATTTTCACCTCGCTGCACTGTACGAACTTCCAGCACGCGCCACCAGTCCCAATGACTGCACCCATACTCGAGCACAGCTGCGGTCCGCCTTCTAGCAGTGGGGCTTCTTCACGGCCGGGCCGGCCGTAATATAACCAATTGTAAAAGAGTTGCCCCCTCACAAAGAAGCCTCCACACTGGTAGCTTATTTCTTGCGTTTTATTGCTTGAAAGGAGCAGCAACAGTGAATGCGATATCACCACCTTCAAATTTGTAGAGCCGACGCGTTTCGTGCTGCCATCGCACTTCTTCACAGGCTTGGAACACACAGCAAACGGTGAGCAGATAAGCACCGGATATCATCCTTGAGACCCGCCCCAGTGGGCGTCAACAGCCACGCTGCCTTCTGGTTTCTGTAGTGCTTGAAATGTTACTCAAGTGAGTTGCTCAGCGTTGCCAAATTAAAAGATTTGTTACGACAAATAATCGGTTACAATAGTGACCACTTCAGAGAGCATTCCAATACTGGCCTTTGCATTCACGCTTACTAGCAGGGGTCACTTCAGTGCATCATACAAGGTCACCAGCAATCACTTGTAATTTTTGCATGGCCCTCTCATGTCATAACCATCATAAACTCAATCACGCTGGTATCTAAGAAACAACATCAGTAACAAGTGTCCCAATGCAACATGACTTGGCATTATCTTTTTCAATTTTGGAAATTGAAAGGAAGAAGAGTCTCCCAAAACAGGTAAAGAGTTTCATGCCATTAAGTATGAATCTGTCAAGCATTTAATTCAGAATCCTGTTTTCAAAACATATACCCAAAAATATGGTGAAACAAGATGACACATAAAATAAAAGTAAATAAGCCTACAGAACCACACTCATTCAACTAGAGAAAAGCATCTCATTTACCAGGTTGAGCTACACTTAGAGGGGCTGCTCCCAAATACCTGGAGAGCCCACAGGAGCTCCCGAGATACCTGCAGTTGAATCATGTTTTAGAGCAGCGGTCTTCAAATTGTGGGGTAGGGGGACCTGGGGGCCCCAAATGATCGGGGGGGGGGGGGGGGGTTGCCAGGCTCTGATGAAAAAAAGCATTATGCTGATAAAAGTGAGCTGTTTTCTGCAGGGGGGAGAGGGGAAGGGGGTGAGCGGCAGTAAACTGCTCTGTAATTGGCCATCACTAACTTCTTTCGTCATTTATATCCTGGCTGGGAGAAGGTGTCACAAGGGAAGGGACTCCAAATATTCTTCAAAACCCCCACCCCCATTTTTTTATAATCCCACTGTGGATACTTAGGTTAGTAAGGTCTGCCTGGCCAGAACAGTGTGTTTGGCAATCATGCTTTTGATTGCATTTGCAAAACAGTCCAGAACTTAAACTGCAATGTTTAAATAACTCTAGACATACGTAAAGTTTGCCAGTTTGCCAGAATAGTTGTAAAAAATTTCGAGGGAGGCCCCAGTGATCCCCCCCAGGGGGTCGGGGAGATTGGGGGGGGGGGTGTACAAAAACGTTTCTAGACCACTGGATTCGATCCCAGCACTTTCTTCTCTTTTATAACATTTCACCATGTGCTCACACGGTGGCGCTCTGACCTCGAAAACGGATAAGTGTTTGTTTCAAAGAGGCAACACAATACAATGCAATATCTCTTCGCTTGCATGAGGTCTAAGAGATTTAAAAGTGTTGCCAAATCTTTAGGGATTCCTTGCCATAGCTAAGCACAGGATATTTGTCTCTCTAATGGACTTTTAATCGGAGATGAGAAGGTTTACGCGCACTAGTTCTCTCCTGCTGTACATTACAGAGGTCGGAATGCGCTACTTTTACCGTCTCCAAAACAAAACACCTTTCTTTATATATATATATTTTTTGTGCGAACATTAAAGGAACCATAAGGAATTTATGTGTTATGTTTTCTTACTCATATGAATAGTTAAACATCCATTTACTAGGAGTGTTTGGGACTGAAATGGGAACTTAATCCGGCTGCACAACTTTTATGCTGCATGCCTAATATTTATGTATTTATTTATTTATTTTATCTATTTTTTTTATGTCGCAGAAACCACACCCATCCAGGTTTCAGGGCGCTGTGCAAAGAGGTGGAATAATGTTGGCTTTGCATTAGGTGATAACTGTCCTTAAGATCTACACAGAGTGGTTTTAGATATGAGTGCAAGAAAATCACAATCATACTGCTTTACAAAGGCGTTTACAGTCACAAGAGCATTAGGTGCACTTACTGTGCACATCTAGAAAAGCTGTGCAGGCATTTATGTCAAGAGGGAGAAACATCGAACTGAGAAAAAGAAGCCTGCGAACAAGTGGGCAGAGAATTGTAAAGTTGTGGGGCCCTAGGCCCACATGGTGGAATAAGTGCGACACAGACACCAGTAGATTAGTGGGTTAGTGAGCCAAGAGCACGTGCGCTCCGGCCTATTTATTTGCTGTGTCACGTGGTCTCGTGACATCAATGGTGGGTGGGGGTTAGGTGTAGCATTACATGGCTAACAACTAGACTGTGTCTGCTAGGACACTACATTCCTCCCAAACTTTAATAAAAATTAAGGAAAAGCAAAAAGTCCGAGCCTGTGGGAGGAGGTACATAAATATACAGTAATTACAAATTTACAGTGAGTCTCTTCAGCTGCTTGCTTGATGACGGTGATGGAAATTGCTGCTGAAGCTTTATTTCTTCGTGGCTCGACGTCCTGGTTCTCGGTGGGCGTGCTCTTCTTTGCTTGCGCCGTGGACGTGTGGTGGTCAGTCCACGGAGATCTTGCTTTTGAGGATGACGTCGAACAGGATGACCAGATGTTAGACTTGGATGAGGTTGTCTTCAGCTGGTCCGTCGGTTTCTTCACTGTAGGCAGCTTGGCTTTACTTTACAAAGAATGGAGTGTTCGAAGGACATTCTTCTCACTAGGATGCCCCTCTCGCGGGTGTTCTCCTGCCACGAGATGTCACCGGAGGCCCTTTTCACCAGGTTTCCACTGGGCCGGGTATTATTCGACAGCGTTTCTCCAACTCCACAGTCTGCGTGTGAATGGAGGAGTCGATGGGGGTACTACCTCACAAAGTCCGTAGCTCCACCTGAAGGGTAGTTGTTGACTCTTGCCTTTGCGCACAAGTTCCTCATCTTCCTGGGACGTGCAGGTTAGACGGCGATGGACTCATCTCTCGTGTTGGGACCCTCTGCCACCGGTGTCCCTGAGGCCTTTGCCCCTTGGATCTCCACGGGCTGGTGTGGATTGGTCGGTCGTCCTTGCTCAGGACATCTGAGCTCCCTCAGCTTCCAGACTTCCGCTCTATCCCAAAGTGGGTGTTGCCAATGGTCCGGCCTGTGCTCTCCTACCGTCCACGGGTCGTCGGGGTCTTGTGAATAGGTGCCTGTTCTGTTCTTGGTGTTATCAGTGTTCTCCTGGACGTGCGGGTCACTGTACACGATGTTGTGGTGTGTCACCTCTTCTTCTTGTAGGTGTGTGGACTTGTTACACCTCTCTTCACCTTTTCCAGAAGTTGTTGATGATGGCGTCGTGCCACATGACTTCTTACTTCAGTTCTTTTCTTCATGGCATCGTGCCACTCTTCTCCTTTCTCCTTTTCGCCACACGGTGCGGTCACCTTTCTTCCTTTGTCTGGCTGACCAGGCTTCTTCAAGCAGCGTGCACTCCGCCTGTTTCCCTCTGGTCTTGTCCTGTCTTTAGGACACTGTCTTCTCTCTACTCTTCGGTGACTGGACCGGTCATTACGATCTTCTCTCTTGTCTCCGATTACTTCTAGTTACTCTTGGTGTTGCGTCCGTCTCTCCGGGTCTTCTGATCTCTCAGTTCACGGACGTCTTCTTGCAGGACATATTCATCCTGACTTGGCAGAATTCTTCTTTCATTTCTGGCGATCATTTTGGGTGATCGGCTTTTGTTTGGGCACCCCTCTGGCTTGTCGATCATCCTTTTCTCTTGGGCGATCTTCTTTGCTACCAGATGGGGTGGACAGCTTGCTCTTCGTGAGTCTTCTTGCTATCCGCGACCGTTGGGATCGCTATTAGTTCTGCTGCAGTGCTTTTGCGTTGGCGCAGTTTCTCCTGCGCTCTTCGTGTGCTCTGCTTTTCCGGAGGGTTGGCTTCACGTCTCCATGGACCTTCTCCGGTGGGTGCACTTCTCGTGCTCGCTTCCGGTGAGGCTCTTTAGCTTCTTGGGGGATGTATGACGTTATAACGCATACTTTTACTCCGCAGACCATTACAACGCGACTTTTACTCCGCATACCGTTACAACGCATAGCGCCTTGGGGCGCTGGATAGTGGTAAGTATAATTTACTATTCTAACTCCAGTCCCCGTGGACCCTAGGGAAAGTGTTGGATAGTAAATTATACTTATTCCCTATCCTAGAGCGCCCCCCAGCGCAATGCGTTGTAATGGTATGCGGAGTAATGGTCGCGTTGTAATGGTAGTGCGGAGTAAAAGATCCGTTGTAACGTGTGTATACCTTCTTGGGGCGTTCACCTTGCTTGGTTGTTTCGCCTCCTTTTTGCTGTGGGGTAACTTTGCGTTACTCTTCCGTTGCACGTCAGTGTGCATTGCAGTGGCAAGTTCTGGCTTCACTTGGTACCGTCGTGATACGTCTTCAGTGTAGCTTTGTTCCTTGCACTTTTAGTTTCTTTGGCGTTGTCGCTCTTCCACTTGCGTGTCGCACTTTTCTTCTTTACACTTGGGTACTTGCCTCGCACGTCTTCTGGTGCTTTGGGTGTGGCTTCCTTACTTTCAGGCACTGTCCTGTACGGTCCACGTCCGGGGTACACTTGCGCTCTTCCAGTCGGTTGCCTTTGGATCTTGCTGCTTGCGGTAGACGTTTCTGACTCTCCCTCGCCGTCCAGCGTGAGGTTGTCTTCTGCGATTGCGGTGAGCACCTGTGGCCACAGGCGTCACTTCAGCAGGGATGATGGGTCTCAGTCTTCGTCCACGTCACTGCAGGCTTACTTCACCTCTGTAGGCTTTCCCTTGGCTTGTCTTGTGCTTGTTTGCTAATTGGATCTATTCCAGGCTGTGATTGCTGCAGGTCTGTTTTACTCTGGCGACCTTCCCTGGTTTGTCCAATGCTTGTTTGCTTCTTGTGGCTTCATTTGGTGCAATGCTCCCCAGTGTCCACTAGATGGCAGTGTAAGCTGTGGGTTTCCTTTAGCAACAGCTTACATGTAACTTGATTTACTCTCCTGTTGTTTCTCTTGCTGTTGCAGCTAATAGGACCAGCTCTCCGTGGGGTGTGCAGGAGAGGGCTAGAGTCACTTCTGACTGCAGGTAAGTCCTTTCCTTCCTTTCAAATTTTTTTTTTTTTTAAAACATGGGGCCAGTGGGGGACAAGAGTCTTTAAGGTGCGATGGGGGGTTTTGCCGGCTGAGGCTGCATTACTGGTGTCCCATGTGGGTTTGCCCTGTGTCCCGGGAATGTCTACCCAGGGACTGCAATTTCTCTCGTTGTCCTCCACCCACGGCAGGGTCCTTACTCTGTGATGCGCGGGGATTTGTCTGTGTGCTTTGGCTTGGGGCACTTGTGGTGATCGCGGGTGGGCTCCGCGTCAGTGTGTCACCGCCCGGCACCTCTTCAGCGCGCTGCTCCGAGTCTCCTCACTCTCTCCCTCTCTGCGGGCTGCATGTGGGGTTCCGGCGCCGCTCTGGTTCGCCGCGGGCCTTACGCTACTTTCTCCTTCCTGCTCTCAGGCCGGTAAGTGTCTCTAGGGCTGCGCGGGCAGGGGAGCGCTGGGGGGCATGTTTCGATGTGTGGGGTCGGTGGGTAGGCTCCGCTTTCACCTTCGAGCTCTCCGTGCAATCTTCACCCCGCCGCCGCACTCCACTCACTCTGCGCGGCGGGGGACGCTGGAAGCAGGCCACGGGTGGGCTCCGTGAGTCGTGCTTTGTTTGATGTTCATTGGGGGCACACTCACGCCCGGCGAGGCGCGCTGGTGATGCGGGTGGGCTCCGCTGTGGTAGCACACCGCCCGGCAGCTTTCCACACGCTGCGGGTGTTTTCTTTCACCCCGCCGCCGCGCTTCTCACACGCTGCGCGGCGGGGGAGGCTGCAGGCAGGCCGCGGGTGGGCTCCGCTGGTCTTGCCTTATTTAAAAGTTAATTGTCGCCCGTCTCGCGCTCTGGCCATGCGGGTGAGCTCCGCTTCTGTGACGATGAGGGGGGTCGCTTCTGGCATGCGCGACCCCTCCGGGCCATTCACAGCTCCTCGGCTCACCTCCGGCCTGCGGGCCTTGCAGTTGGGCTCCGGCCGCGGCGGGTGGGCTCCGTCGGTCTGTCCTCACCGGGGCAGTCGCGGCCGATGCGGGTGGGCACCGCACGGTCTGCTTGGTGCAGGAACGCCTCCTTCCGCACGGCGTGGCCAGAGAGGTGCGGGGTCAGCTCCCGATCACGTCCTCCTTAACGGCTAGGCCCGGGGTAAGGCTTACACCCCTCGGGCATCTCGGCTGCTGGCGCCACCTCGTCAGGGGGAGCCCTTCACACGGGCAGCATTCTCCTCCCTTTTGGCAGTGGCTGCGTCGCGTGGAGTTCGAATCACTCCCTCGTCGCCATTGTAAAGTTGTGGGGCCCTAGGCCCACATGGTGGAATAAGTGCGACACAGACACTAGTAGATTAGTGGGTTACTGAGCCAAGAGCACGTGCGCTCCGCCCTATTTATTTGCTGTCACGTGGTCTCGTGACATCAGTGGTGGGTGGGGGTTAGGTGTAGCATTACATGGCTAACAACTAGACTGTGTCTGCTAGGACACTACAAGAATAACTGAGTCAAGGACATGTCCCCGGTGAAGCTTTCGGAGCCCGCGTTTAAATAACAAAGATGAAGACATGTGACTGCGTGCGGGCGTGATGAGGGAAGTTCTTGCTGAGAGAAGAGCCTTTGATACTGAAAACCACAGCACAATATGATCAGGTGCCCCAGAGGCCGAAACACAGACAGACTATATAGCTAGGAAAAGACTTCTAAATAAAGCAGGGGGAAGGGATATCCGAAGATGTTTCTCAGTTCGCCTTTTTAGAAGGCCTTTAAAAGCCGAGAAAGAGGGAACGTTCCAGTAGTGTGAGCGTTTTAGGGGGGCTGTTTAATAACCAGGACACGAAATGATCATAGCTTCTACTACCTAATGTTTCATGCTAGCTCCCTTCCTGCAGTGTTTCTACAAAATGCCTTGGCAGAGATGCCATGCGCCTCCGAAATGCCATGATAAATGCTGAAGTCTCTAGAACTTACGGGCAGAATCTAGTCTTGTCAGGGCTTGTGGTCTGTAAAGACTAAATCACAGAGAGAAAAGTTTATCTAAAAGATCAATCCAAAATGGCAAAATTACTTCCTGTCTTCTGCTCCTTTCTCCTTCCAGGTCATTCCTCTTCTCTAAGGTATAATAAAATTGGGAGTGGAATGGCCTTCAGTGTGTTGCAATTTCTTATGCTGGTGCTCACTCCAGATGATATTTAAGGATATTCAGCTAGATTCATCAACGTGAAATCGGCTCGCAAAGGGCCGGATTCTGAGAATCTGGCCCTTTACTAGCGCAATTTTTGCATTTGGGATTCATCATCCCAAATGCAAAAATGGCTATTATAGAATTCGCATTTTTGCGAGGAATTGCATTTAAGGAATCTCTATTTGAGATTCCTTAAATGCAATTCATTAACCATTTTTAATTTGCGAATTCGCAATTTTTGGCCGCTATTCACCACGACTTGTAACTTCGTGGTAAATAGCGAAAACATAGAAAAAAGCACTTCCGTGCATTTTTCTAAGTTGCATGTTACACACACACATGTCCTTTGGACATGTGTGTGCGCAACACATGTGTACATTTTCATTTCAGGGGTGCTACAGGGTGTCCTTT
Organism: Lissotriton helveticus; assembly: GCF_964261635.1. Classification (NCBI taxonomy): domain Eukaryota; kingdom Metazoa; phylum Chordata; class Amphibia; order Caudata; family Salamandridae; genus Lissotriton; species Lissotriton helveticus. Next base: position 908,023,695 of record NC_136057.1, read on the forward strand.
GGACACCCCTGCACCCTTGAAATCGCATCCTTATTTGCGAAGGAAGATGTAGGAATCGCATTTCTTTATGCAATTTCTACATGAATCCCGTTTTGCAAGTCCTTAATAGCAATTCCTTAATAATCGCTATTAAGGACTCGCAAATCGGGACCATGATGAATCTAGCTGATTGTTTCTCTGGTCTTTTGTAGTCTTGTACTCATTAGGTTTCACTGATTTTTTTATCTTTCCAGTTGTTCTCCTCTCATTCTGCTGAAGCTCACTTCACTGTTTCATCATGTGATCTGTGTAATTAGATTGTAAGATGGATTCAGGAAGCTCCTCTCCCGAAAAAGTTCACAAAGGAGCCGCCGAGAAGATCAGCTCTTGACAGAATTAAACTTAAGATACAATTAGGTGCTTCTCTGTATAGGTGATAGAATACACCTAAATGCTTAAGAAGGCACCGGAATGGCGCATATGGCATAGGACTGGCCAACCTTCACCTGCGGAGAGCGATATGTGAGATATGATTTGAACCACTCTGGTTTTGAGGGTATCTAAGAAAGTTTGGTGGACTGCAGTTCACCGCTGGATGTGAGGTTCCTTGTGCACACAACCACACCAGTATGATCTAACACAAGAGAATTGTCTCTCTAGGGAGTGATTTTAAGTTATGTTCCTAGAGAGGTACTTGGTAAGAACAAGAGGAGGGGGTGCAGGAAGTGAGTATTACCAAAATGAACTCTGCTGGATAGTTCTACTGCAGTCAACTTCCAATGTCCAAGAAAGGTGAATGTATAGCTACTACCTCGGGGAGCCATCACTCTTTCATCAACAGCTGGTTTGGAAACTAAAGGCTTTATTTAGGCTGGCGGCCAACCATCATGCAATGGTGGCAGAGGTCATAACCTCTGCCACCCTGGCAGATGACTGGCAGCCATATTTAGAGACATCCACCTACCTAGATGTGTTCCCTGTGCCTTCAGAGGAGCCACCAACATGCTGGCTCCACTATAGGCACTGTAGGTTTGCTAGGGGCCACCATGGTTAATGCAGCCGCTCAGCAAAGGCCTTTTATTAAAAAAAAAAAAGTTGGAGTTTGTTTTTGAAAACCAAAAAAAACGAATGGCTCTGACCCCCTGGAAGTTTTCTCCCAGCGATTAGGGGTATTTTTTCTTTTTTCCTATTCAGGACTAACTAGTATTACCGACCAGTCCAAACAGGGGAAAAGGAACATCAGAATGTTCTTCCTTAATCAGGGGGCTGGTCTGAGGTACTTAGACTGACAGCCCAATGTCTGTGGGGCCATCGGTCTAAGGTTCCTGCTGACAGAATCAGAGGAGGCTTTCCCTTTGAAAACATGACGGTCCGCATTGGCCAACCAAGAGTTTGGCAGACAGGGTACTGTGCCATGATTGTGGCGGAGTACCTTGTCCAGCCCCGTCTCACTAAACTCAGGTCAGTTCATAGTTGTCTTTACAAATACAAATATATGAGGGGTAGAATAGTTCTTGCTATCATTAGATAGCAGGAGCACTTGGAGCTGGCAGAACAGTTGCATCAGAAGGGCTCCGTCTTTACCGTACATAACTACAATATGCAAAGGAACATTCATTTAAAAACGCAAATGGCTTTTTCAATTAAAATGTTATCAATTACTTACTTACAGAGCTCTCACCCTAAAAATACAAGTGCTTAATTTGAGCTGATGGTTGCAGGTGGGGCACTTATTTTTGGGCTTCTGCACTAATTTTTCCAAATCATAATTTGACCCAGAGCAAGAGAGGTAAAAGCACACCAGGGGTAGAGAAAGAGTAAGAGAAAGAACACCGTCCAAAACCATGACAAAGGGAGGAAGCAGGAACCTGCCATTAGGGTGGGTCTGGTGGCGCGATAAAAAGGTATTATGTGGATTCAACACTACACAGCTTTGGTGTTCAGCATGCCGACATTCAATAGCGTTAGCCGCAGGATCCTGAGATGGGATGAAAGAAAGGGAAAAGTCCAGAGCAGGTAAACTAAGTGAGCAGGAATGGAGAAGAGAAGACAAGGATAGGCGGTAGAAGAAAGGTGACCAAAGAGGGAAAACAGTCGGAACAATGCGGGCAGAGTCGCGCGTGTTTAGACAAAGCAAGCGCAACCACAGGTACCTTAACCACACATATGTGCGGGGTCTAGCTGATGGCTGGCGGAAGCAGGAAGATCAGGAGAGCCAGAGGCCGCTATGAGGTAAGTCGTGCTGTGCTGGGTTTCGGGCGGGGGGTTGTTTATGTGGGTTTAGGGGTAGTTTTCAGGGCTAGCGGGGTCGGGGTAATTTTTAGTGCTGGGGGTCAGAGTCGTTTTTAGGGCTTAGAGGGGCAGGGAAGATTTTAGCGCTCTGGCATTGGGGTCGTTTTTAGGGCTTAGGGAGGGCATGGTCGTTTTTAGGGCTTGGGGGCAGGGAACTTTTTAGGGCTGGGGAGGGGGTTGGTTTAGGTGTCAGGGTAGGAGCATGGCAGGCTGTTTTAGGGCTCAGGACAGGGGCAGGGATCGGAATACTTTTTAGGGCTTAGGGGGCCAGGGAAGTTTTTAGGGTTCAAGGGGTGTTGGGGTAGTGTTTAGGACTGAGCGAAGGGACATTTTTAGTGCTCTAGGGGGAGGGGGTTGGTTTTCAGGAGAGAGGGGGGTAGCTTTAGGACTCAGGGCAGGGGTCGGGGTTAAGACTTACCTGTCAAGTCTTAACCACGGATATGCCTTTACCATATATGCCTTAACATTGCATAATTCATTGTAAAGGCATGTGTTGTAAAGGCATATGCATGGTTCAGACTTGTGTTGTTGAGCCCGCATGGAACCGGCATACATGGTAAATGCATGAGTGGTTCCATCACACCACCAATTAAGAGCATTAGAGAACTTGGACACAGGATAAAGCAGAGGAGAATTAAAATATATAGGATTGAAAGAGAAGCTGATAAAGAGTTGAAGAGAGAGGCTAAGATGGAGAGCAGAATAAAAAAGAAAGTATGGGAAAAGGAGAGATGAGGGAAAATGTAGTAAAAGTGGAGCGAGTGAGGAAAGTGGGAAAGAACACTACAGAGTCACAAAGGAAAGTGAGGTGAAAGAAGGAGAAACTTTCATTGAGGGGCGAGAGACATGTTGACAAGAATGAAAGAACTGAATGGAGGTGAGGATGAGAGGAAGGAGAGAGTGGGGAAGTTCGAGATAACAGTGAAAAAAGGAACAGAGGAAGTTAAGAGAGAAGGGTAAACAACAAACCGGTGAGGACGACAAGGAAGAAGTAAAACAATGGGAAACTGAGACTAGAAGAAGGTTAGGAGGGAGAAGTAGAAGGAGTGTGAATGGGAAAGCTGAAAGAGGGGAAGACAAGCTAGGAGAAAGGTTAAAAATAGACCATAGATTTAGACAAAAAAAGAAGAGGCAAGAGTTAATGAGGAAAGATACGAATATGGCATGGTGCAAACTGGAAAAGTGCATTGTGGAAATTCAGCAGCATGTGTTTCCTGATCATGTGTGATTTAAAGTGTACTGTTTGGCCCTCATTTTTATGGTCTGGCTTGACAGTGCCGCTGTTACAGACAATTATGTGAGCCTCACTAGAGAGGGGCTTTGGTTCCGCCCACATGTTGGGAGCCAGGAGTACATGTTTTAATTGGGTAGAAAATGTGCACTTCCACAAAAAAGTTCATGCCCTCCTTACAGCTGTGATCATGTTGTTTATTTATCCCGCTGCTAAAACGTGAACCTTCAGGAGCACACACATGACATTGTAATGCTATTAAAGTGTCTTAGATTACTAGAGAATTTATGATGTTTTTCTCTGCCAGCAGCACAGATGGGAGTAGGGCAGTGATTCATCTCCATGTATGTTTATTCTGCTTGTAATTGTGACATTTTAACCTACACCAATATTATTCTGAATTTCTTTGCCCCCACACAAATATATATCCATTCCCATGTTATTTTCTTGTAATGTTTCAAATTACCATACAACATTCCTTTAAAGCCAGACATATTGGCATTGCAAATGCTTGTCTAACATTATAATTCGGAAGAAGTCCCAATTTCCTCCAAAACGGTCTTCAAACCAACCATTTTTAACAGTGTAATGGTCAGGTTTAGGCTTGTGAATCATCTTCACTTGCAAATCATTAATGTTTAACAACAGTACATACGAAGTGGGAGGGAAACCACTCAGTCAGTAAACATGAGTCCTGCAGATCTACTTGTAATGGGGTACAGAGACTGGTAGTCTAGATGGGATGCTGGCCTAGTCTTCAAACTTTTTGTATTTTACCCAAAGTGCTTGATCTTAGAAAGTGCACAATTGACCTCCCTTGCAAGTATTTCCAATCAGAAATAATACCTTGACACTTTCTATGGTGTGTGCTGCCACCTAAGTGCCATAAGTCTGGTCCTCTACTACCACACGTCGTAAAATTTATATTTTTCACCCTTTATCGACAGCCTCATTCTTGACTTCAGTAGCACTAAAAACCATTAAACCTACATAATGCCTTTATTCAAAATGTGACCAAAGTTAATGCTTACGGCTGGTTAATGATCTGCAAGGGGGGCATTTCATGCAGGATCTAAAAGGACGCGGGTGGAAACCACAAGGTGAAGTGGGGAATCAGGAGGAAGCAATATTCACTTATCTTTAATTGGCAGCAGGATGTGGTGTACGGCATCTTATGTTTACGTGACCCCAGTGGACTTACAGCAAACCTAAAACTATCAATAGATTTCATAGAGCCGCGCCAGGGCTCAACCACATTGTTTTATGCTTTAATATTCTGTGCAGGGTTCCAATGGGCACTGTGAATCATTTAGGAAAATGGCGGTCTAAAGTAGATGTTAGCAGACAAGCTGGCTTGGAAAGAGGAACTGAGGGAGGCATGAAGATATAAGGTATCTCTGTGGCTTGTTGGTGAAGGCACGTTGGGAAAGCTTCACAAGAGCTTAAGATAGACCTTGTGCTAAAATCATGCCAAGAGGATGAGGCAGAACAGAAGGCTTCAGGCATGCCACTGAGTCTTCATGATAACCAGCAAGCCAACGAGATTGGATGGAATTAGCTGGCAGTCATCGGCTGATCTCTATGCAGCTAAATTAGAGGCGCTTTAAAAACATTTGAAAACTCCCTGATCCCTTTACAGTATGAACTATCTGGGTTCCTGCACTTTTGATCTCTCGCCTTCATAACTATCATGAATGTTCACGGCTATGTGTACTGCTCACAGAGCTTTTGGTAAGCAAGGTCCAGCAGATCTTGCCTCTAGATTCAGGAGATATGTTCCTGGCAGACCACTAAGTCTGCATCAGTGCTTTCTATTGGATATTCCTTTTTATTAAACACAAGTGCAAAGGTGGTGGGTGTTTTCTTACCTTGCCCCGAAATTGTGAGCATCCTCCCCTTCATGCTGAATTCAGTCACCGCAAATTTTGTAAAGCTGGAAAGCCTGGTTGTTTCAAAAAGATGCTGCCTTCTATTTTAGCATCATGACACTCATTTCAGGACAGTTGTGCTTTCTAAATATGAATTATCAGTTTGACTCTACTGTTGCTCCTTTTATTATCCCCAACATTCATGGCATCGTAGTGTGATTACATGTTGAGAAGTCTGAGTTGTGTTGAATAGAGCAATGGATGTATGTCACACACCTCTCAAAACTCAGAGCAAGAGCAAAATATTAAATTCTCTTTTTAGAATTTTTCCAGTAAATAAGATTTGGGGAAGGAGGGATAACAAATGTGCTAGTTATGTCTGATATACTCCGGATATGTACTTCATATCCAGTTATTGTATTTAGTAGAAATTGTTGGACTTCTACAATTAAAGAGGTGTTCAGTGATGTCATCAATAATGTCATTTGAGATATCATCAGTGATGTCATAAATGATGTCATAGAACATGTCATGAGTGATGTATGCTAACTATAACTGGTGAATGTCTTTTTTTTATTCATTTAAAGCAGTATTGTTGTCACTGACATATTCACCTAACTACAACATCATTTTACCTCTTGTTTTTTTCTGTGAATTTCTAAGGTGTCCTTCTTAAACAAAAACAGATCTTTTTATCACACCTAACTATAATGTTACTTTCACCTTTGGTGTTATAGTGAATTTCTTGTTTTTTTTAACGTTAAGTAATATTTTGCTGCACTTTACACCACTTCACTCTATGCCACAACCCTCTATGCCATGACACTCTACACCATGACACTCTACGCCACGATACTTTACAATACAACACTCTATGATACAACACTGTATGACACTTCACTCTGCACCACTCCAGTCTATGCCACTTGTGTCTATTCCGCTCTACGACACTCTGCGCCCCTCCACTCTACCAAACTGTACTCCACTCTATACTACTCCACTGTACTCCAGTCTATGTCACTGTACAACACTGTAGTCCACTCTATGCAATTCTACCACACTAATGCCTCTATGGCACTCCGATGCCACTCCATCACAATTTACTCCACTCTACTCTATAACACACTACTTCACTCTACTCCCCATATTGTTACCCCACTCCACTCAACCTCATTGTATGCCAATTCACTCTACAACACTCTATGCCACTCCCCTGTACCACATTCTACCACACACTACTATATTCTACCTTACTACACTCTATAACACTGTACTTTACTCTATGCCACTCCCCTGTACCACATTCTACCACACACTACTATATTCTACCTTACTACACTCTATAACACTGTACTTTACTCTATGCCACTCCACTCTACAACATTTTCCCACATTCTATGACATGGCATACAACTCTAGTGTTTGACACTTCACGCCCCCCTCTAACACTTTAATCCAGTCACTGCCATGGCACTTCAGTGTACTCCAAACCGCGGCACTGTAGTGTATGACACCAAGGACATCTTAAGGAATTTTTTAGGGGGCGCCAGGCCAAACATATTTTGGGGGCCCTGTTCAGAACAGATCTGAATTTATGATCCAATTTCATCTTTTTCATGCCCATTATTGGCCAGGTCACTGAAACTGCAGAGGCACACTTGTCCAAATTCAAATTGTGTTTCTATCTAATATTCAGGGATAGAGATTTGTCTTTTCAATATTGTAATATAATAGCAGCTCCCTAATATTATTGCAAATAATTTCTGAGACCCACTGCCATTTCAAATATATGAGGTCCTGTTTTTATTAAAAGGGGACTTTTATATGGATGGTGCATCGTACTGAAAAGCATAAACACAACATTTTGCTATAAAATGTCTGTTACAACCTCCCACACATTACCTATATTAAAAATAAATTAAATGAAAATGGTATTTAAAGCAATGTGTGTTTACAAATCAATCAAGGTCATCAGGGCAGGACTATGTGGAGAACAGAGTTAGATCTATCAGGGGGTCCTCCTGAAAAGCTGGAGCCTGGGCTAGGACCTACTTTGCCCTGCCTTAAAACATCTCTGTATGACATGCCACTACACTATATAACTCTTTACTCCACTCAGTGCTATATCACTCCACTCGACTCCAGTGTACGACACTTTACCACACCCTATGCCACTGTACAATGCTCCACTCTAAGCCTCTACAACTCTACAACATTCTACTCTACGCTATACAAGTCAACTCTACAACACCACTCCACTCTATGCCACTGTACGACACTCTGCTTAACTCTGTGGCACTCTACCACACTCCACTCCACGTCACTCTATGCAACTCCCTCAATGCCACTCCACCAAAATTTACTATGCTCTTCTCTATAACACATTACTCCACTCTACTGTACTGTCATAGTTCCTTGTATTTATTTTTTCTTCCGCTACTCCTCCTTCCACTGCATTTGATTAATTTCCTGTTTTTGGTGTACATACCACTAGACGGTTTTCCATGCGAAATACCTTCAAAGAACAATCATTGACCAGTGTTTTTCCAGTTCTTCAAAATAAAAATAGCCATAATTTGTATTGTGTGCCTAATGGAATCATTAGTTTCGTACAATTGTCTTTTTCCATTTTTGTAACTTTTTCGATGTATTAGTTCTTACGATTCAATTTCAGAGATTTCAACTTGTCCAATTCAAGTTCAAGTTCAGAAATTTGTATAGCGCACTACTCACCCAGAGGGTCTCAAGGCGCTTGAGTGAGGGTGGGTACACTATTTATCGAACAGCCAGGTCTTTAGCTGCTTTCTGAAGGAGAGGTGGTTCTGTGTAAGGCGGAGGAGAGTGGGGAGAGAATTCCAGGTCTTGGCCGCCAAGAAGGAGAAAGATCTTCCTCCCATGGTGGATCTATTGATGCGCGGGATTGCGTCGAGGGCTTGATTGGATGAACGTAGTTGACGAGTGGGTGTGTAGAAGGACAGTCGTTTGTTGAGGCAATCGGGTCCTAGATCGTAGAGGGCCTTGTGTGTGTGGGTGAGGAGACGGAACATTATTCTCTTGTTGACGGGAAGCCAGTGGAGATCTTTCAGGTGACCGGAAATGTGTGCTTGACGGGGGATGTCCAGTACTAGTCTGGCTGAGGCGTTTTGGATGCGTTGGAGTTTTTTCTGTAGTTTGGCTGTGGTTCCGGCGTAAAGGGTGTTTCCATAATCTAGTCGACTAGTGACCAGTGCGTGGGTGACTGTCTTTCTTGTTTCGGTGGGGATCCAGCAGAAGATTTTTTTGAGCATGCGTAGGATGTTGACGCAGGATGATGAGACAGCGTTGATTTGTCTGGTCATCGAGAGGGAGGAATCTAGGATGAAGCCAAGGTTACATGCGTGGTCCGTTGGTATGGGTGCGGTTCCCGGTTCCCAGGGCCGGTGGCCACCATGAGTTGTACCATGCAGAGGGGGATGATCCTAAGATGAGGACTTCCGTTTTGTCCGAGTTTAGTTTTAAACGGCTGTTCTTCATCCATTCGGCTACTTCTTTCATTCCTTCGTGTAAGTTGGTTTTGGCGGTGTTTGGGTCTTTGGTAAGGGAGAGGATCAGCGGGGTGTCGTCTGCGTAGGAGATGATGTTGAGGTTGTGTTGTCGTGCGATGGAAGCGAGGGGACTCATGTAAACGTTGAAGAGGGTGGGACTAAGTGATGATCCTTGTGGTACGCCGCAGATGACTTCGGTGGTCTCTGATTTGAATGGGGGGAGGCGGACTCTCTGGGTTCTTCCGGCGAGGAACGAGATGATCCAGTCCAAAGCTTTTCCTTGTATTCCGACGTTGCTGAGGCGTTGTATGAGGGTGCTATGACAGACTGTGTCGAAGGCGGCGGAGAGGTCAAATAGGATGAGGGCAACTGTTTCTCCGTTGTCCAGAAGCTTTCGGATGTCGTCTGTAGCAGCGATGAGGGTGGTTTCGGTGCTGTGTTTGGCTCGGAAGCCGGACTGTGAGGGGTCGAGTGAGTTGTTGGATTCGAGGAAGGCGGCGAGCTGACTATTGACGGCTTTCTCGATGACTTTGGCCGGGAAGGGGAGGAGTGAGATGGGGCGGTAGTTCTTAAGTTCAGAGGGGTCCGCTGTGGGTTTCTTCAGAAGGGCGCTGAGTTCGGCATGTTTCCAGCTTTCTGGGAAGGTAGCGGAGTTGAAGGAGCAGTTGATGACGTCGCGAAGATGGGGTGCGATGATGGAGTCTGCTTTGTTGAAGAGGTGGTGGGGACACGGGTGAGTTGGTGAACCTGAGTGGATGGAGTTCATCAGGCGGATGGTGTCTTGAGTAGTGATTGGGTTCCAGGCGCAGAGGTTGTGAGAGTGCTGTTTTGGTTCGGAGGTGGGTGGAGTGGATTGTTCTTCGGGCAGGTTTTCAAAGCTGTTATGAATGTCGGCGATTTTGTTGTGGAAGAAGGAGGATAGAGAGTCGCAGAGGACTTGGGAGTGGGTGATGTCGTTGGAGCCGGCGGTGGGGGTGGTGAACTCTTTGACGATGTTGAATAGTTCCTTGCTGTTGTGGGCGTTGTTGTCGAGTTGATCCTTGAATGCTGATTTCTTGGTGGATCGGATCAATTGGTGGTGTTTGCAGGTGGCGTCTTTGAAGGTGGTCAGGTTGTTAGTGGTTGGGTTTTTTCTCCAGGTTTTCTCGAGGGTACGACATAGCTTCTTGGATTTCTTAAGGTCATCGTTGAACCAGGGGGGCTTTTTGTTACCTTGTTTGATCTGATGGTTTTTAAAGGGTGCTAATTCCAATGTGAGGTGTGAGTAGTTTATCCAGTCATTTCTTTTTCCACTACATTCTAATATGTGTAAGTTTGATGCTTCACTCTAAATACAAAACTACATTTATGTGAATACAACCAAAAAAATAGCGCTGTCGATTTCAACATTGAGCCACTTTTCTTCTTGCAATAAGATGCCACTTAAAGTGGCACACGGGATGCTTGCAGCTATCACACTTGGGGACACTGAAAACATAGAAGTGTCCATTAATGCATAGAATGACCTTGCCTGTTATGTGCTCCCCTCGCATGAAATTATGGGCACTTCGGAGCTCCATCAGTACTCGCCTATTCCAACCATTACTAAATCTTTACATTAAACAGCATTCAAACACTATTTACACGATTCTGACTTCCATACTGAAACCGAGACTTTCTACATGGACAGCGGATCCGGTCTGCACCAGCTGCTTTACGTCACGTTCGACATTTGTATTAAGCAATGATCTTATCAGCTATGCTTGTTCCTTTTTCTTCGGTAGCCAAAGTTCATCTGCACGTTTTTTGTTTTCTGTGCTCTCTTTTTTATGGAAGTGGATTAGAAATGGCAAGTACACTTCACAGCGGTAGCGAATTTACTTGAAAAGCGACCTACACTTTTCTGTCATCTCTGTTCTATTACTACATGTTATGTTATGATTGAGAATAGCTCCATGTCACTCCAAAGCCACCTCAAAGAACGGGTGAGGGTAAGGGGTATGAAGAGGAAAGGATGCAGGAAAGATGGGAGAGAGGGACCCGGCAAGAGAAATTAAGGAAATATGAAAGAGGGACTGAGGAAGATGATTTTTGACTGGAATGATTACCCCCCAAAAATTTGTATCCCCGTTTATGAAGCAGTGAGGCACTGCGGGTAGCTTACTATGCGCAACTGATCAGCTGGTCGGAAAAGAGGAGCAGGATGCTAAACATAAATGCAAATAAACTGGTGTTATTTGTACCTGATGCTAAATACTGATGGTACTACACAAACTGTGCTTCATGTGTTTTTATGTTTTGACCAGTCTAAATGGTCTATTGATTATATTAACAATGTGAACAAATATTGATCATTTAAACATTCTAATTGTGCAGTACTGTAACCAATTTCGAATAATGAACAGTTTAATCAAAAGATATATACGAATTTACACATTTAAAGTTACAGATATGGTACTTGATGGCTACTTGAAGGTCGTCATTCAGGAGGCAGCTTTAAAAGTCAGTTCTGGTACCCAAAAGGGCACTTGGGGCAGTTTACATGGTCCAAAAGAAATACACATTCCACCAGAAGCAACACAATACACTGTAGTGTTGGTGGATGTGCCCCCACTGCCACATGGAGAAGCTGAGCATTAGACGACTTTGCAAACTAAAGCCCTCCATTTCTTAGGTGGGAAAACAAGAATAACTTCTAAACTTTTCACCGAATCTAGGATGGCACGGCGAATAGGGTGGCTATAGGAAATTCTAACAAAGCTTTGCCCGGTGACTGTGTAGTGCTGTCCTTCAGATCCCCAGCCTTAGTCCGAACTATCTTAGATAGGGTGGGTAATTGGCCGGTCAAAAGTAGGGGGATAAGTGTTGTACCCTTAGGGTTCTTCTATCAACCCCCCAGACCTTCTCAGCACTTCTTGGAGGAGGATTTCGGTTTGGGGATAGCTCGGCACAGTTATGCTGTCCCAGTCAACAACTATTTTGAAGCCCTTAACAATCTGGAAGATATTGACTGACTGATCCCCCCCCCCCCAACCCGCATCTAGATTCGGGTGGAAGGCCGGTTGTGGGCTTTGAGGCGGTACTTTAGAGCAGGCTACCAGACCGGGCTGTACTAAGATAGTGGAAAGATCACCTGCCTCGTGGAAAATAAAGGACTTAATAGAGAGAGATGGTGTTGCCCTGTCCATGACCCAGTGCTCAGACCAACGTGAACGCTGTTCTAGTCCCCTGGCCTGATGTTGTACGGATTGTTCTTCCCCCCTAGTTGTGCAGTCATTTAGTTCCATGCCCACCCCGCAGATCATCTCAGGAGGATTACCTCATGGAATACTGTTTGATTGCGCTCTAAAACCCAGGCCTTACAGTCTCTGGGTGCGTCCAGTGACACACAGTGTGACATGGCCTCGAAGTCTCCGGGTGCGTCCAGCGACACAGACGCATCTGCCTCTGTTGAGCTGGATGCACAAGCACCGATTGATCAGGTACTCCAAGAGGGTCCAGCCTCAGCTCCAAGTGGCGTTGAGAGAGTGTAAATCACTGAGAACACTTTCATAACTTACGGAAGCCTCTTTTGGAACATTGCGGGCTGTGGAATGAATTAGAGATAGAGGAATAGGTCAGCTTTATTGAATAATATAACATAATTTGTTTTCAGGAGACTTGGATACGTGACATTGCACATTTAAATGGGTTTTACTCCATCCATACACCAGCAAGGGTATCCCTAAAAGGACACAATAAAGGAGGGCTTCTAACCTTGGTCTCAACCACCTTAAATAGGAAACTGGTCAAAATGTGCCTGGAGTCCCAGCACTTTCAAATCATTAATATTTTATATTAAAAAAATCTGACTGTGGTTGTTGTAAATTGTTACCATAATAATTTTAATATGTTAGATACCTGTATTGCCAAGAATTGGAATCCATATTATCCAGGCATATTGAGGAGATAACTATGGATTTTGTTTTACTCTGGGGACGTGACTTCAACTGTAAGATATGCCCCTTTTCTAAATGCTCTGTATGCCATTTATTTAATGGGGACAGTAATGGTGGTCACCGTTTTGATCATAACCAGAGTGGGAATATATTTAACTCCCTTTTGTTAAAATATTCTCTCTATATGACTTTTGATCTTCTAGAAGACATGGGCCCTGACTTGACAACATATGTAGGAAGAGGCCAGGGCACTCTGATTGATTTTATCGTCTTATCTGATTATTTTAGCTTGCATTCTGTTATTTTTAATATACACAAAAATGGACTAAGTGATCATTATCCCCTTTCACTAGATTTGGTAAACTTAATTGATGACAACTATTATCCAGTTAGAATACCCCCTTTGAATCTTGTTCGAAACAAGGGGTTACTTAGGAAATGGTCGGCTATAAATCCTGATTGCGTCCTTAAGCTGATCATAGAAGTTAATTTAAGAGACATTTTAAACTGTCTAGCTGAGGATATACCTTTTGAGTCCATTGCAACATCATTTATGTCAATAACTGAGACCACAAATGTTATATTAACCAGGAAGCAAGGTGCAAGACCACAGAATAACAAACGGTGGTTCAACAGTAATTGCACCTTTCATCCCTGTAAATTAATTAAAGCCTTAAAAAAAAAACGAGATACTGTCAAGATAAAAAACTTACGCCATAAATACAAACATGCATTGGAGAAACGCAAGACCGAGCTTAGGTAAGAAGCTTGGGGTCTGCTTCACGTGACTTGTCAAAATAGAGATTTCAGACTTTTTTGGCATACCGTAAATCAAGATTACTTTAATGGTTATTCCAAAGATAATATCAATGTAACAATTATGCCTGAGTATTGGGTAGACCATTTTTCTAGCCTGTACTGGAGTTGTAATAATTCTGATGTGAGGCTTACTTATCAATCTGGGGGTATCTCTCTGACACCGCCATCATTGGAAGAGGTGGAGAGAGCCTTATCCCAGACAGTCAAGAACAAGGCCTCTGGACCTAATAGCATGCCAGCAGATCTGTCTTTAGCCAATATTCCCCTCTGGCTGCCTCTCCTGACCAATTTACTGAGATGTTATGCGGCCCGTGGTCCCCCAGAATCCTGGAGAACAGTGATAATAGTCCCTATCTTCAAAAAGGGTAATAGACCGTCCCCAAATGTTACCACCCCATATCACTGATTGATTGCACATGTAAAATCATGGGACGGGTAATATTAGAGAGGCTAGAGACTTGGGCAGACGAGACTGAGAAATTCTCAGATATTCAATATGGGTTCAGTAGAGGCCTTGGCACTGTTGAACAGTGTCTGAATCTGTACCTGGTGTAATAATCCAGGAAAAGCTTGATTTTCAAGAGGTTTATTGCACAGCATCATATCCTAGTACAGCAAAATCCAGGTTACAACTGACAAGTAGTGCAGAATGCTGCATGAGCAAAACTCTGTTCAGAATATGGAGTGTATACAGAAACATAACATGTCTCATGCAGTTAAAGAGACAGGACTAAAGGTTACATAATAGTATAACTATTACAGAATATAACACATCTCCCTCATTAAATAAATAAATAAAATATACATATCATACAAAATCCTGTAAAGCAGTGGGTCTTCTTCTGACACGCATATCATCTTTGACTCTTGATGCTACTGAGTCAGAATAAGAACAAGATCTAGTCTCACCATTGGAACTATCACACTGACCAAAACTACCTTGAGACTGAAACTGTTCATCATTTCGTGTTGGACATTTAGCAACCTTGCTCACATTCCAGACCTTGCCATCTTGAGTGATGACAGAGTTACTGAACACTCTTTTGATTTGAATTGGTTTACCATACTTACTCATTCCCTTGCTAACCATGAAAGGTTTCAAGATCCTAACCCAATCACCAACACCCAAACTATGCTCTCTTGTCTTCCACTTCCTATTGTGGTAAACATCGTTTACCACAAAGTTTTTACAACGTGGTACCTTTAGCACGCATCCCTTACAACGCAAGTCGTTACCACGACTTGCGCTGGAGGGCGCTAAAGGATTAAAAATAGTAAATTTACTATCCAAACACCTTCCCTAGGGTCCACGGGGACTGTTGTTAGAATAGTAAATTATACTATTCGAAATCCGCACCCCCCAACGCAAGTCGTGGTAACGACTTGCGTTGTAAGGGATGCGTGGTAAAGGGATGCGTTGTGACGGTATGCGTTGTACCGTCATACATCCCCTATTGTGCCACACTGCTGACTTACTTTGTTTACAACTAACTTTGTTCGCAATTTTTGGGATGTCAACCTCATCCTCTCCCACATTTTTACATTTCTCCTTAAACCACCAGGGACATATATCTGATGCAGGATCTCTACCCTTAAGTAGTTTGAAAGGACTAACTTCCATGGTGGTATGAGGAGTTATACGATAAGTCCAAAGCTTCTCCCTAAGCACATTTAACCAATTACTTCTCTCCTTAATAGCAACAGCAACAAAACTCTTTAATACTCGGTTGAAGTGCTCAACCTGTCCGTTCTCATGTGGTTCATAAAGAGATATCCGAACTTGTTTAATATTGCAGGTCTGTAAAAATGATTGCATCTCAGATGAAACTAACTGCACACCATTGTCAGACACTAAAACAGAAGGGCATCCTTCTCTTGCAAAAACTTCCTTAAAAAGGAAATAACAACCTCAGAAGTTACTTTAGCCACAAATTTCACTTCTGGCCATTTAGAATGGTAGTCTATTATGACTAATGCAAAACGCGAGGCCTCTGGTAAAACATGAAAAGGGCCTGAAATATCAAAAGCTATTTTGTTCCAAGGAAACTTTGGCCATTTCGCCGTTTTAAGAGGTGGAACATACAACTTTAGCATCTTATCTTTAGTACAACACTCGCTACACTCTCTAACAGTACGGTCTATAAACCTGTCCATCCCTGGCCTCCAAAAATTTAACCTTATCAGGCGCTTCATGGCCGAGATCCCAGGATGGGTTTTGTGCGCTAACTTGAGTATCAGCTCTTGTACACCACCTGGCGTAATACATTTGTCAGATTTGAAAATCAATTCACCTTCACAACACAACTCGTCCGCCACATTATAAAATGGAAGTATATCATCCCTGACATTAGCTTTGTTGGGCCAACCCTCCAAAAGATATTTCTTTAACATTACCAATTTCTCATCCTCATCTTGACATCTCATCCAAAACTGTTCAGTGATATCTTGATACTGAGGAGACACAAAATCAGATAAACCTAAACCAAAATCGATCTTCCTAAGACTATTAACATTGTCACCCTTACTTTCACAAGGAAGACGTGACAGACAGTCAGCAGTAAAAAAAAAATTCCAGGAATGTATTCTTCTGTAAAATTGTATTCCTGTAAATTTAATGCCAAGCGTGCAATTCTTGCCGTGGAGTTCCACCCTCCACCAACCGATAAAATATGTACAAGCGGCTTCTGGTCGGTTCTCAGGATAAACTTGCTGCCCCATATATAAATTCTGTAATGTTCAATGGCCCACACACAAGAAAGCAGCTCTCGCTCAATAACTGCATACCTGCGCTCCGTATCAGTCAAGGTCCTAGAAGAAAAAGCTACATTCCATTCTATGACACCATCCGTTTGAGACAACACACACCCTAAACCATACAAACTTGCGTCAGTGGTGATCATACATTTCCTACCCATCCTAAAAGGTTTCAAAGTTGGCGAATTGACAATATCGTTCTTAATATCCGTGAATGCTTTTTCTTGCTCAGTTTCCCAAACAAACGCATTATTTTGCCTTAGTAATCTTCTTAATGGCTCCATTTTGGTAGCAAAATTAACCACAAATTTGCTGTAATACTCACACATGCCCGAAAAAGACAGCAGTTGTTCTTTATTGCTTGGAGCTGGAGCACTGAGAATGGCTTTCACATTTGATTTTTTTGGAATTAAACCTTCCCCCGATAATGTAAGGCCCAAGTACTCAACAGATTTTCTAAAAAGTTTGCATTTGTGTGCTTTGAGGGTAAGACCATACCTCTCCAGTCTACTACACACCTCATGTAAGTGTGAAGCATGCTCTACCTCATTTTTCGAAAAAATCAAGATGTCATCCTGGAAGCACTTTACAAATATATCAAGGTCTCTAAAAATTTGGAACATAACCCGTTGAAAGACAGAGGCGGCAGATGCCAACCCAAAAGGCATCCTTTTGTATTGAAAAAGTCCCATAGGAGTGATGAAGGCTGTATATTTTTTAGATTCTTCAGTAAGCCCAATTTGATGGTACGCTGACCTAAGATCCAAAGTGGAGAAGATCTGCGCACCATCAAAAAGGGAAACAAGCTCTTTAATGTTGGGAAGGAGATGACAATCAATGATAATATTGGAATTAAGTGCCCTCAAATCAATACAGACTACATTTTTGGTCATGTTTACGCACTAGCACTATGGGCGAAACCCATTCTGATGACTCAATGGGCTCTATAATGTTGTCCTTCAGCACATCATTTAACATTTCCTTTAACTAATCCCTAACATTTAGAGGAACCCCTCTTAACTTTTGTTTAACTGGAAGTGCCCCTTCCTTCAACACAATCTTATGTGCAAAGTTTTTCAATTTTCCTAACTGATCACAGAAAACTTTGTCAAACTTGTTGCTCCAAAATGAGATATTATTTTTTTCCTCCCCACTAGGACAAATGGCATTTATCATTTCTTGCTCACTACAAAGAGAGACAGGATCCTTGGCACGTGGATTTAATTTGATGCCAAGTTCCCATTGGTCATGCCAACCAAGCACATTGACTCATTTCACAGCAATGTATAATTTGATGTGAGCTAACCCTCCCCTAAAACTTAACGGGACCTTTAAAAATCCTTCAATATCAATTTTGTTCCCATTGAAGCCTTCAGCTATTATGTCCGATGGTTGTAAGTTAGAAATATCACATACATCTTGTAATTATTCATTAAAGTATTTCTTAGTAATTATGATCCACGGGGACCCAGAATCCACCATAAGCTCAATAGCAATAGTAAAGATATGAAAAACGCATTTGGGAGATTTCTTACTAGTTAACACTACACACCCACTTTGAACTATAGACACAACATACCCTCTATCAAGTTCCTGTTTTACATCCTCAACATCACTAATGGACGAAACCTTTGTAGGAGTAATGGTGTTAGTGGGTGGACGTAATTGTCCTGCTCGCCATTGGGAATTATAACGTTTTTCTCTACAAACGTTACTAAAGTGTCCCAACCTACCACAAACATTACATGTTTTGTTCATAGCAGGACATCCCTGGAAAGAAGCAATGTGTGATTTGCTACCACACCTAAAACATGACACAGAAGTATTTGTAAAATATGTTCTTCTGTTATTGATACTATAAGCATTCTTTGTTCTCACTTGTGTAGGAATAACATTTTTGCCATCCACTTTGGGCTTAACCATGCAAACTTCTTCTTCCGTATTAGTTTTACTAGAGTTAACACTTTGTTTAACTACTATATCAATCCGTGGATTTAGCGATGGCAATCGTTTCTTCCAAGTTAGGGTCACCTATACACCATAATTTATCCTGAACCTTTTTGTTTTTAACATGAACAATGATCTGGTCACGGATCATTTCATCGGACATGGAGCCAAAATTACAATGTAAAGTTAAAGCTCTTAAAGCAGTGAGAAAATCATCAAACGATTCCTCCTGTTTTTGTGCTCTAGTGTAAAATTTGAAACGATTTAGAGCGATATTAGCTGTGGGTTTAAATCTTTTCTCTAATCTACCAAGGGCTTCAGTATAGACATTCAAAGAATCACCACTACCAGTAGGAACTGATAACTGGGGTAAAGTTCTAAGAATCTCTTGGCCTTCAGAACCTAAACAGTGCAGTAAAATACTTTTTTTTCTTTCTCCATCAATAGCTCTCATATAATTGAAAAATTCCTCCTTCCACCTTGACCAAGGCATGGGAGGATCACCCTTGATCTGTAAAAACTTAGCAGGAGGATCAAACTGCATTGTTACAAAGTACAAGAAATTCAAAGTAGGCTCAAATAAATTAGCATAAAACACAGTGCAGAAAGCTCAAAATACTTGCTCAAATAGAATGAGCTCAAAACAACAACAACAAAAAATCAGTTAGCAATAGTTGGCACTAAACAAAATATGATGAAATAAAATCAAATTCATAGTTGTCAATGTACTTGTAAACGTTGGAATAGAAGAAAGAATCCATAGATGTTTTCCACTCAATCTGCTATGCTGCTAGGCGCTTTGATGGAACTTGACAGAAAATTGCAGTGAACAGCAGCAAAAGTAATCCAGAAATGCTTAAACTAAGCAAAATCGGCAACAAACTGCAAGCGCCAATGTTTAATGATCAAATATGGGAGCGCTAAGCAAGTGCGAAGGTGTTCGATGTTCGCGTTAATCCAACAAAATTGCCGTGTAGCGGTTGCTAAGCAACATAAAAAAAACAACAAAAGGAAAACAAAATGGAGGCACGTTGCACGTTGCGTGAATCGCGTCACGTGCGCGATGACGTTTCCTTGATGTTTCCTTATGCTGCGTGATGATGTGACAATCACGTGTGCGATGACGTTTCCTTGACGTTTCCTTACGCTGCGTGATGACGTAACATTTAGTTCGTCTTTCTGACCCGGCTCATGTGAAGATCACTCACGTTCCATGATGACGTTCCTTCAAGTACGACAACACTGGTGGAACGCGAAGATGAAACCGGTTACCAGGCAGCAGGAGAACACATTCCAAAGAGAATAACGTTGTTAGCGAGTTGCAGGTAACAGGAAAGTTGAAAGATGCACACGATGTAAAACGATGTAAAACAAGTATAAAGTACTTTCCAAACACAGACTAGCAGGAACTCTTCTTGTAAATAATATTTCTTACAGAAGAAAGGAAACAAAAGGTACCTTTAACAAATAAACAGCCAATAAAAATCCCAAAACTTCCAAATTGTTCCAAAGTTGCAGTAATGGGTCCAAACTCCGCTCCTGTGCTTAAGATGGCTGGAGTGAGGTTGTCCTCGTCGCCAAAAATTGTAATAATACAGGAAAAGCTTGATTTTCAAGAGGTTTATTTAACAGCACAGCATCATATCCTAGTACAGCAAAATCCAGGTTACAACTGACAAGTAGTGCAGAATGCTGCATGAGCAAAACTCTGTTCAGAATATGGAGTGTATACAGAAACATAACATGTCTCATGCAGTTAAAGAGACAGGACTAAAGGTTACATAATAGTATAACTATTACAGAATATAACACCTGGTCACTGCCAAGTACACCTTAGCCAGGCCAGGAACCCTTTATTTGGGGTTCATGGACTTGACATCTGCCTTTGACTGGGTGCAGAGGGGAAGACTCTGGGAGAAGATGCTCTCTATGGGTATAGAACCATCGGTTGTCAACTTCTTGGCAGCAATGCACCAGGGTGTAATGGGTAGAGTGCGGTATGGTGTCAACGGCGAGCTCAGAGCCCCAATAAAGATGGATCGCGGGGTCCGTCAAGGTTGCGTCCTTGTCCCTTTTTAATTCTGCCTCTACATCAATGACCTGGAGAGTAATTTGCTCAGTGGTAATATGGATGAACATCAGATAGGCTGTAGACCCCTTCCAGCACTTCTATATGCCGATGATTGTGTTTTAATGTCTAGAACAGGGGTGGGGCTGCAGAGGCTTTTAACTAGTTTTAATGGTTTCATGAGTGATCTTGGACTGAAAAGAAATATTGCTAAATCCCATGTTATGGTGGTGGGCAAATCTCCCATGAACACAAAAACATGTTTTATTAATAATGAAAAATTACTTTGTGTACCCACCTTTTCCTACTTGGGCATTCTTTTTAATCAAAAAAATACATGGTCCCACGAAGTGGAGGCAAGAATTGGAGGTTTTAATCATAATGTTTCCATCGGGCGAAGGTGAATACGGCGGTTTGCGGCTACTCTGCAGACATCGCGTTACGAGTTAAAGGCAAGCTTGACTACAGTACTACTCGTTGCCCTCTGCTTATTGAAAACTAGCCATTTTTGGAAAATTAAAGTAAAGGGGGAAGAACTCACGGATCCATCAGAGAGGCTGTAAGTTTGGAGGTCCACTTCTGTGGGTTGCGATATTGTTTTCTTGCCAAATTGTTCCTGTGTTGCAAACGCCGTACAGAAGTTAAGAAAACACATGGCTGAGATTCTGGAATTGAAGCCTCTTACTTCTGAATAATTATTCCTTCGCGAAGAATTGACGGGGTTTAACTCCGGAGATGCTTTTACTGATGTTTATCGTGAGTAGAGGACAACTTTGCTAAAACTTGTATTTATCTTCAAAAGACTGTTATTGGTACTTACTTGGAAAGTGTGTGATTTTACTCTTCCCGGGTGGAGTGACTCCTTGCCCCCCTGTTGTGGGGCTGTATATCTGGCAGGTCCTGATGAAGGTGGCATTCTACCAGCATGCAGCCACCGAAACGCGTCGACCATGGCCACTATAACACCCTGCCACTGTGCAGTTTTTATCCTTGGTCATTCCAGTTACTTTGGCATTCTGTAATTGTGTATTGTATCCATATATCATGGATGTGAATGTGTGCTTGGATGTGTGTGAGTTTAGTCTGATTGTGTTGATGTGATGTTCTTGGTTGTCTCTTCCCGGGTTTTCATGATTTGAGTATTTATATATCGTGTTTATCATTTATTCTGATTTGTGATTGAATTATATCTATCTGTTTATATATTTATGGATTTGTATAAGTTATGAAAAAATATTGTATAAAATTAAATGAAAATAAAAACTGTATATCTTTTAGGTTGTTGGTAATATTTCCTTAGTGGGGTCTGACATTTGCGTAGGTGCTCACATTTGGTATCTATGATTAAGTCTTCTGTATAAATAACTTTGGTCACAAGGGAGTTTCTTTGTTAGGTTCTCATTTTTGCCCTCTTCTCCCTGACCGTGCTCTTTCTTCTTAGAGGGGGTCCCCTAATCGTTTTGTAGAGGCTATGTTTAAGTTCACAAAAAAACTAGGCTCCCGGCCTATAAAAGTCATTACAGACATATATAAGGCTCGCACATGCGCCATCACTATGTATGGCTCTGGTGTCTGGGGGTTTTGTAACATTGTTGGTCTACAGAGAGTTGAAAATATGTTTTTGAAACGGTTGTTAACAGTGCCTTAAAGTACTGCCATTACTATTTGTCATAATGAATTAGGTGTAACCCCGCTAACTTTTCGTCTTCAGTTATCACCTCTTCTGTTAAGGCGTAGTATTTGGGTGAAAGAAGAGACTGTCCTAAATCGTGCTATAATCACTGATTGGTTAAAACTGGACTGTGACAGGAAAATTCCCCGGATTATGTATATACACGAGCTACTAAGGAAGTTAGGGCTACCAGACTGTATTGACACTCCTGGTAATATAGTCAAAATTCCGAGAGTCGAATTGAAAAGAATGTTTATGACATATAGCTATGAACTCAGAGATAGTGCAGAATATATCAAGAACAGAGTTGTCGAACACTCATTGCTGGTTTGTTCTTTAGGTACTGAACCCTATCTCTCTTTCTTTTGTAATCACCCTAAGATGTTTTATCTTATAAGATTCAGGATGGGTATTGCCCACTTATTGGTTTCCTATCCCCGTGATGCACATTGTGACGCAAAATTGGATCTGTGTCCTTGTGGCTCAGAATCAGCATAGAGCACCTTACATTTTATGTTTTTCTGCGGACTCTATACTATTCCTAGACGTGCTTTTTTAAAACCACTGTTAGGATTTTTAAATATAAGAAAGTGCAGGTCTGCATTACAATATTTACTCCTCTTAAAAGATGAATTTATTTGCCTAATGATTTATAAATACATTTCCACTGCGATGAGCCTTCGGAACATGGTGGGTAAATGATTTTATTTTGCTTAAAACAATATTTTAACATAAATTTGAGTATATTAATTGTATGAAATGTTTTATTATGTAATCTTTTTTGGTTGATTTGCAGCCGAATAAAGATTTATTGATGATGATGAAAAGTGAGGCGGAGGGTGTTCTACTGGGGTGGGTGGTCCTTAAATATAATATGCCTTATTTTGAAGAAATGCTTGTGATTTTAAGGGTGTGGTGACAAAGTGGTAACGGGTATTGAAGCAGATTCTGGAAGGTAAACCTTTGGTATGATCTGTATAGTAGAAGGAGAAACCTTTTAACAGACCTGAAGTACTTTGTGAGCAAGCCTGACTGATTTTTAATGGCGTAGTAGGTCTAGGAAGGTAATTCAGACAATGGGGAAAAGCCAGTAGTGTAGGAAGTGTGGTGCGGTTGCTGCGGGCTGCCCCGGGTATCATCACTGAGGGGGGGGTGACAAAATGGCAAAAATATGTGTTTTCAACACATATTTTTGACATTTTGTCAAGCCGGGGGTAACAAGAAATGTTATGCACCGGGTACCACCTGACCTTGCTACACCACTGGGAAAAGCTTAAGGCTTTTTTCATATAAATGTAGGAAAATACATGGACTTATAGGACACCCACTCATAGCGATGTTGAAGTGGAGTTAGCGGAGTAAATGGAATCTACGTAGAAGGTAGTGAAGAGCCAGTAGGATGCAGGATCAGTGATCCCACGATTAATGATGTGGTCAAGAGTATGTTGTGTATGACAGTATGGAGGGCAACAGAGAGATAATGGAGGATGAAAGCAGGGGAAAGATGGTAGTAATGAGTAAAGCATATGAGGTTGAAGACGTGGGGTTCTTTTCATAGATGTCCAATTGCAAGGATTCACATAGGTAGGAGACCTGTCTAGTAATTAAAATGTATATCTAGAGGCGAAGCTCTGAAGACCTCAGTATAGGTATGGACACAGGCGATCACCATTGACTAACATGTGACTACAGGGCTCACCCCCCCCCCCCCAGGAGCATCCATGTAGTAAGAGACTACTGATTGACAAAAACTCAAATGAAGTAATACAGAAATCCGTAAGTTACGCAATGTAATACTATTGCATGCCTTAGCGTGCATGTAATTCTGGTCCTGAGGAAAGCTATACTGACCCCTAGGGGCAGCATAGACATTATTGCTGAAACATGTCGACCTATATCAAGAATGTGAGCAGTCATTAGTTCCTTAAGTTAAAAAGTAAAGGAGGACCCCGCACAGGCTTATAGGGGACTGGGGGGATAATGAATCTTAAAAGACAGGGATGTCCCCGCGAGAGAGCAGTCTTAGACTGAGTTTCACACCTGGTTCTTAAATTCTAGGGTGAACATTTCATTCTAAAATAAAAGTATTTACGAAGCATGCCTTTAATATGGCGGGAGAGGTAAAGTTACAATGATTTGTACTCAACTTCTATAAGTGTATGGTAAGACCAACTACTTGCTTATATCACTAAAGATGCCAAATACAGAAGGAGATGATTGTTATATACCCTTGTTCAAACTGCAGTTATTACGTATTCCCCACCATGAGCACAATATTTGGTTGTTAAACAAAAAGAATAAACAAGACCCAATGACAATAATGTAAAAGATAAAATGCAATAAAAAAAATTTCACACCATGAGTTACTCTGTCAAACATTTATTGTATATACACATTGTTAAAAATTTCATTGTTACACAGTATAAAAACTTTTTCAAAAACATTTAATACATTTGAATGAACACAGTTAAAAAACAAAGAATCACAGGTCGACGCGGCGTTTCGGTTTCTTGGATTAGTACCTTCTTCAGGACAGATTCTTAAAACCAGTGGAATAAATTCCCCACCGGACAACGTTTTCTGTTTACAATCTTGCAGCCGTCTTACTTATGGGCTTAATATTTGGTATTTCACCTTTTATTGGCTTTTACAAGAACTTGTTACCGGATCGGAGCAGACCGAAGGAGAAATGCCAGAATAGACTGCCAGGACCAAGGAGCAGGGAGGCCGATTGCTAATTAAAAGCCACGAACCCTGATATCCATAAAAGGAACTGAGAATCAGAACACGCAAGGAACTGCAATAAGCAGAAACACTTTTTTGGGTCATTGAGGAAACCCAAATAGGACAAAATACGGTGGCTCCTCCTGGTAGTCAAAGACAAAGTAGACCAAGTGTGAATAAAAGGTGAAATACCAAATATTAAGCCCATAAGTAAGACGGCTGCAAGATTGTAAACAGAAAACGTTGTCCGGTGGGGAATTTATTCCACTGGTTTTAAGAATCTGTCCTGAAGAAGGTACTAATCCAAGAAACCGAAACGCCGCGTCGACCTGTGATTCTTTGTTTTTTAACTGTGTTCATTCAAATGTATTAAATGTTTTTGAAAAAGTTTTTATACTGTGTAACAATGAAATTTTTAACAATGTGTATATACAATAAATGTTTGACAGAGTAACTCATGGTGTGAAAATTTTTTTATTGCATTTTATCTTTTACATTATTGTCATTGGGTCTTGTTTATTCTTTTTGTTTAACAACCAAATATTGTGCTCATGGTGGGGAATACGTAATAACTGCAGTTTGAACAAGGGTATATAACAATCATCTCCTTATGTATTTGGCATCTTTAGTGATATAAGCAAGTAGTTGGTCTTACCATACACTTATAGAAGTTGAGTACAAATCATTGTAACTTTACCTCTCCCGCCATATTAAAGGCATGCTTCGTAAATACTTTTATTTTAGAATGAAATGTTCACCCTAGAATTTAAGAACCAGGTGTGAAACTCAGTCTAAGACTGCTCTCTCGCGGGGACATCCCTGTCTTTTAAGAGTCATTAGTTCCTTGCCACTCATCCACCACTGTTTTTAATCTTTGTCCATGGGTACTATTATGTCCAGTTCAGATACAGTACCCTACCCCTTCAGGCCTTTACTTGCAAATGGGCTGGATCGCCCCAACAGGGGTGTCCAGCATGTAACAACCAGAAGGAGTCAGAGCTGCATGTCCTATTTTTTGCCCTGGGTATAAAGCCGCAAGGCGGTGTTTGCTTATACAATTGTGTCGCAACTTGGGGTTTGTGCAATGCCAGGCAGCATTTAGAGTTCTGAATAGCGATACCTCCAAGCCTATTGTCTTTTCTGTCTCCCGATTTCTAAATGCAATGTGGCGCAAGAGATGGGCATTTTTCGAAAAGGAAAAACAAACAAAAATTACCGGGCAGATAACAATACCAACACAAGTGTCCAGTGCATAGATTATTTTATTGTTATAATAATGGAGAACAGTTTTTAAATTCTTTTTATATGAAATGATGATTTTAACTGATGTCCGCAGTTTTAATTATTTATTGTATTAATTGTTGTTATGTTATGCACTGGCTGATTTACACTAAATGAACTGATTTGTTAGCTGGTATTTTTGCCCATGTATTGTTCCCTCTGTCTTATACGCCACTATTGCACTGGTATTTTCACCGATGGAAATGTCATGTTGGCCTGTGCAGTCAATTTGCCCGTGATGAAATAGATGTCTCTCTACTGTAGGGAGTGTTTAAATTTATAATGTTATGTTTGTCATGTGTGTATACTTTTATGGTCTTAACGATCAAAAAAAGGTTTTTGAACGAACTATTATTAAAAAGTACATCAAATTGGTGGGTAACCCACAAGCCAATTTTAGTTTACCTCCTTGTCTCGTTTGAAATAACCCCCCCCCCAAAAAAAAAGCCAGCTCTGCTGTAATCAGGCATCAATCAATCAATCAATCAAAGCATTTATATAGCGCACTACTCACCCGGAGGGTCTCAAGGCGCTACTGCTCGAACAGCCAGGTCTTGAGCTGCTTCCTGAAGGCGAGGTGGTCTTGGGTCAGGCGGAGGTGGGTCGGAAGGGAGTTCCAAGTCTTGGCAGCCAGGTAGGAGAAGGACCTTCCTCCTGTGGTGGCTCTTCGGATGCGGGGGACGGCGGCGAGGGCGTGGTTGGTCGATCGAAGCTGGCGTTTGGGAGCGTAGAAGTTGAGGCGGCTGTTGAGGTATCCTGGGCCTTGGTTGTGTAGGGCTTTGTGTGCGTGGGTGAGGAGCCGGAAGGCATCAAAGTACACCCTTGACGAGCTAGGCCCCAGATAATGAAGCATACCACCAGCTAGGTTGGTGGATGAGGGGGCTTTTATAAAAAACCTAAAGGTGTTTTTTTTCACACTCTGTGTGGGGGAATATCTAAGGAACTTGGTAGCTTGCTCGCTCTTCTTTTGTTTTGTGATATTGATATGAGAAGGTGAGTGAGCTCTCACTTCTCACTCTCCTCTTTGATAACCCTATATTGGAACCCAGACAACTCAATACTAATTCCAGATTTAGTGAACATCAAGATAATTGTGTGACCTTTTTTATTTGGTACCTCAATCCTTTAAAAAGAATAATAAAATATGAAAAATAAAACAAATGTAAAGCACTGTTCTGATTAGGCGAATCCCCTGACCCTCTCATATCCTAGTTCCTGTAATCTGAACAAATTTTTTTTTACGGTTCTGTATACAGTTTCTAATGCTAAAGATGCCCATGAAAGCTAGGTGGGTGCTATTATAAATACTGTCGTTCACAAAAATGTGACGGATGGAATGCTTGAATCAAGCAGCCACTGGTACTCACTCGGCCGCATCCTAATCCATTGTTACTTTGCACACCATGCAAATTCAGTTTGGACCCAGCCATATGCAAATCAGTCTAGACCCTTCTCCAACGGGAACAGTCCAGCCTGAACTGCCATGTCCAGTCCTCCCGGAACCGGAACACAAGCAACCCAAATTCGGTTTTGCCATAATTAGGGGTCATCGGCTGAGTAATTATCTGAGATTACTTCAACCATTCCAGCCATCATTTTTATGTATACATTTCTATTATAAATACCTACAGTGAAGGCTGCTGTGGAGAAATTCTTGTTAATTGTGTTGAATACCATCTTTAAATCGTTTTAAAGCCAGGGGGCTCTGTTTAGTGATGTTGTGGTGGCGATAGGGACCTCGCCTTTATTTACAAGGCAGCGTTAAGCCACTTAGCGTGGCGTAACAGTGCCTTGTAAATTAAGGCCCCCTTTCACGCTATGCTTAGCTTGAAAAGGGTAGGCAGTGGGTGTTGTGGTGGGAGTTCCACCCCAACGCCCATTTATTTTTATGCTGCCCCTATTTACAAGGGCAGCGTAAATAGGAGGCAGTGCTAAAAATAAGACCAGGAAAAACCTGGTCTTAAGTTGGTGACCCGAGGAGAAATTCTTTATTTCTCCTAGTTTTCAGGGCTCGCGCAGCGAGGAGCACTTTTGTAGGGGGTTTCAAAATGTACCTAGAAATTGCACATGCTCGTGCATGCGCTTTTTCTTTTGTGTTACGGGATTGGCTTGTGCGTGCATGTATTTCACAAACTGAGCACGCAATAGGCCAAAGGCGGGCGCATTGCTCCGCCCATGGCCTATTGGTGTCTGTTACGAGCACCGGTCGTCACGTGGCTTCAATTATCGTGCCCAAACAGGAGCGCGATAATTGAAGCCACATGTCTCGCTGTAGCCGCTCGAGCTTCTTCTTTTTTGGACCCATTTCACGGGGAAGCAAGTAAATGAAAGAACCGCTGACGTCTTGTTAATCTTCCTGGATTCCAGGCAAAAGCTCGAAATGAACAGTTAACACTGTTTCCATCTATAAGAAGTAAATAATTTTCCCAAAGCACCATTGCGCCGCCAGCTATATGCACTGAGGCAGGCACTAGATGCCCCTATAGGTTATTGAGAGGGCATATTATACCATTAATTCTTCACTTAACTTAATGTATACACTTTCATGCAACATCAAACAAAACAGAAGTTTACCCATGCATATTTACTCCCACAGCTTCCAGTATTTCCATTTGCTTTAATTCAGGTTTTCAAAAGTAACGTTTAAGAATTAGCAAATAGGGAGGAGCCACGCGTGGACTCAAGATGGCCGCATGAGAGCTCGGCTCCATCGACCCCTTCCTCCAGTGTGACTATCCTGGCGACTATCCTGATTTCTAACCCCCCTACCTGATGGCCGATTGGAAGTGATGCTCCCTGTTGTGCTCCCGGGCCCCCTGCGACATCGGGGGCTGACGATACGGCGAACGGCGGAAGACGGCCTACTTACTTTCTGAGCCGGGGGCTTGGGTCTGCGCTGCGGCCGGAACCGAAAGCGTCAACACCAGGGCCGATCGCCGGATGTCACTGCTCCGGCCCCGGAAGTGCTTTGTTGGCGGGCGGAGGCCGCACACAGTGGAGCGGAATTTTGGTGGGGTTCCGTGACGCTCTTCTGTGGCCCCCTGCCTCGCCCGATACACGCGGCCCTGAGTGGAGAGAGCGGGCCAAATTGGCAGAGCACTAGCCCGGCCACCGGCCGTGTGAGGAGCTGAGATCGGCGGGAAGGTGGTCTTCCGGTACGTCCCCGGGGCGCCGCGGGTCCATTGAGGTGCTCCCCAGGGTCGGAGGGCTGAATTGAACTGCCCCGCCCGCACTGGAGGGCCGGTCCCGATGGGGACTTGTGCCCGTGCTGCAATGACGTCAGAGAGCTCCAGGTGCCCTGGGATGTAACCCAACACGAGCAGATGACAGTGGCCGATTGCCTGAGTGCCGAAGGGGGACCTACAATGCGTTTGGACGACGGGTCCAGGTGAGAGGCTCCTTCTGGTGGGGGATTCCTGGAGCAGTGAGGGGGTGCATTGGCGGGACCCCCGAGTGGTGGCGGCTGCGAGCCGCTCATTCATGCCTTCGCCAACACAGTGCTGGAATGTTGCTCTTGTGACCTCGTGTAGTGCGCCTCGGGAGCTGCGACCTCCGGTGGGGACATAGCATCTGGTGGAACTTTGGAGTGCCGCGAATTAGCTGTGGCAGCCCCGGTGGCTGCAGAGACCAGGCTGCATTGACCTGCCCACATGGGGCGATTTGTAGAGCAGTGGGCTGAGGACTTTGGGACAGTGGAGTGCTGGGGGCCCTGAGAGCTCCGTGGTGGATGCGGGGAAACGAGTGGCTGGCTGCAGTAGCGGAGTCTGGCTGTCGGGAAGAAACCAGTGCTGCAAGTTGGCGAAAGGCCCGGTGGAGACTCTGATCAAGCGTACTCAACCCCTGCAGAGGTGCTAAGGTGCAGTGGTAGGACTTTTTGGCGTTGGCAGCGGCGGAGGAGCGCGCATGACTACTTAGTACCACATTGCCGGTGCTACTGCTCTTGAGCCTACACGTATTGTGCCCCATTGATGAGGGACGGAAGCTGCGGGCGCCATTTGACAGCAATGTGGACACTGTGATGCTCGCGGAGTAAATGGCCCTGGGTGATCCGTTATTTCGTCCCACCGTTCCGTGGACTGGGACACGCAACGCTAAAGTGCCCCTGAGACTGGAGCTGCGGGTCCTGGTGGTGGGGTACCAGCTATCGCTTTTTCGGGAGACCTTCATTGACACTGGTGTCGCTGGTGGAGACCGCTTGCGTCCCTGCTCGTTGACTGGGATGCATAGACGGGTGTCAGCCTGGCTAATTGGACCGCGACGGTGCTATCAATGAGCACGGAGAAGACGGAAGACACGCGGTACGCCCAGGGATCCCGGACCCCGGGAGATTTATCGTGATCCACAGTTCGAGACGGAGAGTGATAGATGCCCTGATGGCGACCAAGCCGGATACTGACAAGACCTTGCCCAGGTCCTCTAAAGGGTCGAAACATATCCAGTCTAACAAGCTAGACTGCCACACGTTGATTAGGGGCTCCCCTACCGATCCGAAGAGGACCCAGTCGACGGTGGGAGACTCTCTGGGTTCTCCGGCTGAACCAATGCTCACGGATGTCATGGCGGCTATAAATGGGGTTCAATTTTCATTGGGACAAAAAATGGAATCTTTGGACAACAAATTGGACACTGTCACGATTGAGGTAAACTTGATACGGGCGGATCTTACGAAGGCAAATGAAAAAGTTAAATCGCTCGATATCAAGACTGCTAGCCTAATCGATGACATGGCGCTGTTGCAGCAGGAGGTGCATGATCTCAAGACTTCTCGTGACCTGATGGACTGGAAGCTCGACGACTACGAAGGAAGAGCCAGGCGTAACAACATATGCATCCTTGGGGTGCCCGAAAAATCAGAGGGCCCGGCACCGGATTTGTTTGTGGAAGACATTGTCCTCAATCACCTCAAGCCCAAGGGACTGAGCAACTTTTTTACGATTGAGTGCGCCCATAGGGTGCCGGGGGGAGGCCCAGGCCTGGGGCACCCCTTCGGCCAATGATTGCGAGAGTATTGAATTTCCGGAACAGAGATGCGATTCTGCAGGCGGCTCATGCAGGGGCCCCCCTGCGGTACGAAAATGCTACGCTCTCCTTCTTCCCAGACTTCACCCAGGTGGTGCAGAAACAAAGGCAAAGTTTTCTCCCAGTGCAGAGGAAACTCAGGGAGACGGGACTAAAGTATGCCATGATGTTTCCGGCTAGTCTACGTGTGGAACTTGAAGGGAAGGCTTGGTTCTTTGACAACCCGGAGGGGACATCGGACTGGATAGACAGTAGGCATGTGACCGGGCCGGAAGGGCGAGATCGAGGTGGAGGAGAGGAACCGCTGGAGCAGGAATGAGGAAGGGCGTAGGAATTTTCATGTTGTTTAGGAGTGTCAGGTGGTGGGGTGGTCCCGCAGTTAATTCCTTCATTAGACCTTGTTGACTTTACGATTGCTGTGGACTACCCCAGAGTTAGGGGTTGTGCTTCATTACTACCTTTAGTTAGTTTGTAGGTTAGGTATTGGGCGACAGGCACACTGCTAGTTGGGGACGGGCGTCAGCTGTATGCAGGGGTGCAGGGAGGAGAGGCAGGGTCGGGGGCAAATGGGGGTTTTGCTTTTGAGATTGCATTGTATGCAGAATCGTTTGAAAGGTGTTTTTTCCCTTTTTTCCATCTTTTTGCATCAGGTGACTACGCTATGGCTCTATTGTGTCCATTCCGGTTAAATGTCAAATGTTAGACTGGGATCGGGGATAAATGTGGTTAGTGGGAATGTAAACGGCCTAGGGGACAGAATCAAGAGGGGCATGGTCAACCAGTTGATTAGACGACATTCCCCAGACGTAGTGTTACTGCAGGAGACCCATCTCATTGGCAATCGCTGCATGGCCCTACATAAAGGGTGTTACAAGTTGGTAGCACATGCTGGGTTTACCACAGGGTCCAGGGGGGTTGGGGTCTTGGTGAAGAACTCTTTTCCCCTACCCATTCAGGCCACATGGTCTGACCAGCGAGGTCGTTATATTGGAGTATCAGGGCAGTGGGAAGGGAAGACAGTTACTTTTGTGTCCATTTATGTCCCGTGCGGACTCCAGTCCGACACTTTCTGCGGCCTGGGCACTATCTTCCTCACTTTGCCGTTGGGCCTCCTGGTGTTGGGGGGGGACTTTAATGCGTTGGTGGACGGGGAGATGGACAGACACCCGGCCCGAGCATTGAGACCGGCGCAGAACTGGCTTACCGACTTTTCAGAAACAACGGGGCTTGTAGATGGGTGGAGGTTACGTAATCCGCCTGGGATACATTATACACACATGTCCGCCGCACATCACAGCCTGTCTAGAATAGACTATATACTGGTACCAGCGGCACAGGCTGCCGCGGTTCGTGAGGCGCGACTTCTGGGGAGGGGGATCTCCGACTACTCTCCCGTTTGGATCCAGTTGGAAACTGGTCAGAGTGATGCAGTGTGGCAACTATCAGCGCATGGCACTTGAAGGACCCTGCCACCAAGAAAGAGGTTGTCAAGATCACGGAGAGATACTTCCAAGAGAATAGGGATACGGTGGACTCGGCACAGACCCTGTGGGAGGCATATAAAAATGTTGTTCAGGGGGAGGTTTTATCGCTGGTCGCGGGTAAAAAAAAGAAACGCCAGGCAGAAATGGAGAAGGCAGAAGTAGTGAAGTTGGAATTTGAGGTGTCTAGGGCAGCAACCCCGGAAGGTCTACACCGTTTAAAATTGAGACGGGATGAGTATAGAGGCCTCTCAAGGGACAAGGCCAGAGCGCAGAACGAGGATACTCAAAGCAGGGTATACGAGCACGGATATAAAGACGGTAAATTAATAGCATGGCTTGAGAAGGGAGAGTGGGCATCGCGGCTGGTACCAGAACTACAGGGAGCAAATTCCAATATAGTCACAGACCCATAAGCAGTAGCGGATGAATTCTCTAAATATTACGGCGGGGTGTATATCTTAGTCGGGGGGTACATGGAGGAAGAAAACAGTGCAATGATCAAGGACATCCAGATGTCTAAGTTATCGGATGACAACTGGGAGAATTTAGACTCCTCCCTCACAAATGATGAGGTTGCGCTGGCCATTAGAGGAGTACACCCTGGGCAGGCCACGGGCCCGAACGGAATTCCCATAGAACTGTATAAACTGAGTGCTAATAAGCTGGCTCCATTTGTTCGGTCCATGCTTTAAGAGAGTAGAGAGAGGTGTCAGCTCCCTTATGACCAGCCGGTGGCAAACATTATGGTTATCCACAAAGCGGGTAAGCCCACGATGCTCTGTTCATCATATAAACCTATCTCGTTGCTCAACGCTGAGCCTAAATTCCTGGCTAAGCTGCTTGCGACGGGACTAGCCAAAGTGATCACTATCTTGATTCACCCGGACCAATCCGGCTTCGTGCCGCGCCGAAATACGGCCCTCAATCTGCGCTGGCTGAATGGGATATTGGGTAGGACCCCAACAATCCAGGAGCCGGCGGTGCTGGTGTCACTGGATGCCACCATGGCATTTGATAGGATCGAGTGGCCCTACCTGTTTGCGGCTTTGTGCCGGAGTTTATTAACTGGGTGCGTCTCCCCTAGCCAGAGTGGTTGTAAATAATCGTTAGTCCGCCGACTTTCCCCTTGGCAGGGGCACGTGACAGGGATGTCCCTTGTCCCCGCTCCTGTTTGCTCTGGCCTTAAAGCCCTTGGCTGCGTGGGTTCGGTGGGAGAGATCAATACGAGGCCTGCGGTGGACGTTGGAGTGGGAGGACAAACTTTCACTATACGCCTTTGATATCCTGCTATACCTTACCAATCCTAGGGGTTCCCTGATGTGTTTTCTGGATGTGCTTGCGGTATTCTGGAGGTACTCCGGTTTTGCAATTAACTGGTCAAAATCCGTGCTCTTCGTCCTCCGAGGCGACCCGCCGGTAATCCCGCAGACCTGCCCGATACAAATTGAGCCGACTGGGTTTCGATACCTTGGTATCTATGTCACGCTTGACCCGAAGTTACGGTATGCCAACAATCTGGGGCCCCATTGACTCGATTTAAGGGGGACGTGGCGCGTTGCAAGGCTCTCCACCTCTCCCTATTGGGCAGAGTGGTGCTTTTAAAGATTATGGCCCTTCCCCCGATTTTTATACGCACTCCAGAACACAATGGACCCAGTACCGTCATTCTATTTCAGGGAAATAGAGGCCCTCCAGAGGCAGCTTCTCTGGGACGGTAGGCCCCGAATAGCGTTTTCTAAGCTCACTCTCCCCTGGTATGACGAGGGGATAGGATTTCCGGATCTACGTAAATACTATTGGGCCTCCCAGTTGGCGGCAGTGAATCATGTCATATACGGGCCCCCCGGGGATCCGGGATATGCTATGGACCACTGGCAGGTGCCTGGGAGTGACTTTACTAGGGCGCTCTACACCAGACCTCACTGGTTTCCCCTTGCGGGACCAACGGCGCACGCTGTGCAGGTGTGGTACGCAGCTAATAGACACCTCAAGTGGGATGGGAAGCTCACACTTGCCACCTCATTATGGAGTTCGGAGAAGCTTGGAAGTTTATGGAAGTCCAAGGGGTTTGACAAATGGGATCTCATCGGGATCATGCAGATCAAAGATGTCTGGAGAGAGGGCACGGTTCATACATTTGATTCCTTCAAGCAACAATACCACCTACACGACAGAGAGTACTACTGTTACCTCCAGATTAGACATGCTCTGCTTGCACATATCCCAAGAGACAAAACGCTCCCCGACACTTCCCCTCTCGAAGACCGAGTGTTGGATGGGCACCTCCCAGAGAAGACTATCTCACTAATATATAAAGAGCTCATAAATAATATGGAGGGACCCGTTACTTTTCTGCCCAACTTACGCTGTAATTCGGAGGAAGTGGGTTATTCAGTTATGCAAAAAATTGGGCATTAGAAATGACCTCGCATTTTACAGGATTCTGAGAACAGATACTAGTCCTGTGATAGTTGCTCTAGTTGCAAAGTTCCTGTTCTTAATGTGGCAATTCCAAAGGAAACTCATTAGCCAAAATTACGTAGTCCTTCTCTATTATTTGTACTCAGGAATGAATTTGTGTAAACATGTAACTGTTTTATTGCTTTTAGACCTAATTAAAAAAAAAAAAAAAATCAAATTTTACTTCCCATTTCTGATATTTTGTAGTGCTGATGCATTTTAAAGCAAATAGATTGTGAGGAAATGTATTTCTGTTTTTAAAAATTATGAAAATTGATTATATGGAATATGTACTGTTTTATCATGAATATGTACTGGTTTAACATGTATGTGCTTTTATGGTTATATCTAACCGTAATAAAGCTTTTTGGAATGGAATGGAATATGGAGGGACCCGTTTTTCTCAGGATGCACTGGAGTACAGGTGTATTGGAGCTAGATGACGAGGATTGGCGGGAGGCGGTCTCCTCTCCAAAGGTCGGGCGATACAGATGAGGCTCAGTTTAGTGCAACTAAAGATACTACACAGGTCATATGTCACGGGGCCTCCTCTGGTTCGAATGGGTCGAGTGGAGAGGTGGGATGTGTCTTGAAATTGGCCGCCCGGAGTTTTTTATTGACCCATCGAGTCTGGAGCAAATATCGAGGAAAGCCTTGAGAAGGCTCTTAATGGACCATTTAGAAGCCAAAAGATGGTCTACCCAAAAGGACAATAAAACTGTTTTTGCTTTCCAGAGGATCACTAAGGTTCAGGGTCTTCAACTATACCTGACAACTGACATTAATTGCTTCTCAAGAATGCTCCTCTCCAGATTTAGATTGGGCTTCTTTTTTCGGCTAATTACTTTCCCCTCTTGCAATGATTGGTCCCGAAACCTGCTCCCTTGCCCTTGTGATGATATTGCACCCCAAACAAATATACATTGCATACTTTTCTGTAAATACTATCAAGTACCTAGAAAATCCTTACTGAAACCTCTACTGAAGACCTGGGGTCTGCGGTCTTGTAAGGATGCTTTTGTTCGTTTACAACAATTGGAGAACAAGGAAGTGATACTTATTGTGGAAAAGTTTTTTAAATTACTGCTAAGGTTCAGGAAGTCGATATGATACATGAATTTTTTATAATTATTTATTGTCTATATATTCTTTTTAATATCTCTTTTATTGCTAATGACAACTCCTTTGTTTCTTGTGAAGCTACGTTCTTCTGGCATTTTATAGTTCTATATGTGGTTTTTTAATTGCAATTCGATTATTTTAATGTGTGCTTTTATGATATCCTTGTGATTATCGAATAAAGCTTATTTGATTTGATTTGATTTGAGTGGGGAATGTCGGGGGGTGCGGAGAGCTTGGGACCTTCATGCATATCTTGTGTCACTGTACGGTGGTACAGGAGTATTGGGTGAAGATTCACGATATGCTGCGAGATGTCCTAGGGGTGGAGATACATCCGGAGGCCTGTAGGTGCATATTAAACGTCTGGGAACCCACAGATCTGAATGTGTATGAGAGGCAATGGGTAACATTGGCATGTATGGTAGCTAAACGTAACATTGCTCAGCTGTGGGGAGCCAGTCAGCCGCCTCGGGTTGTGAAGTGGGTAGAAGACTTGGATTGGTGCATGTTCAGGGAGAGGTCAGTCTATGTAGCCAGGGGTTTCCCTGAGAAGTGGGGGAAGGTATGGGGGACTTGGAATCGATACCGTGGAGATATCTGTACCCCCCCCGTACGTATAGAGGCAGTGGAGGCGCATGAGTCCCTGTGATCCATCGCCTATATTATGTATTAATTATCCTACCATATGGAAATGTACCATTGACAAACATGTGAGCTGCTAATGTCACCTCATGTTTTTCTTTGTTGTTTTGTTAATAAAAAGATGTTTTAAAAAAAAAAGAATTAGCAAATAGGAGTCTTTCAAGCTCCTGTTTCAATGCATGTGAGGTGCAGTTTCTCACCTTTAATATTTACAGATCTAGGACTGGAACAAAACCACCCTTATGAACAGTGTTCTGTTCCAGGCATGGCATTTAACCAAACTGTGCATCATCAGAAAGAACAGTTTATCCCTGGCGTCAGATTCGCATAACGGAGTAGAATGCCCGACTCCTCGCTGTTCTAAGACACCTGATGCTCTCTGCTCAGTGCGACCATTTTACTCTCATTTTGTTAAATAATTAAAAGAACCCCGTCTTTGCAAGGCATGTGCTCATTACAGGCCGGGGTCCTGAATAGCGTACGTTTAAAAACCGAATTGCTTTGTTTTTTATTTATATAGAGTTTTATAAAGTGCTACGCATTCCATTGAGGAACACTTCAGAGCACTAGACGGTATGTAACACGTTTACAAATGGAGAGAAGGCGGGGAAAGTAAATTCGGATTGGTAAAAACCCACGCATGATCGGCTTTGATTGCAACCGATGATATATGCATAGTGAAAATTCTTTAACAAACTTTAACATATGCACAGGCACAGAATGAGATGTAACACTACAAGCTTCCCTTTACGCATAGGAAACAGGTGTTGGCAGCACAAACTTCCATTGAGCACACTTGACTTGTCCTATAGTGACCCAAATTTGGATCCCCCTATATGAGAAGGCCTATGGGAAAGAAAAAGGACTGTTGGGGTGTAACCAAAAAGAATAAAACTTGATAAAAATTGAGGCTGCGATACAAGCATACACATCACGGTCAAGGTCACTTTTCTGTGGTATTGTAAACCATCCCAGATGGGTGAGGGACCACCAGGGCCCTTTTTGCCATCTACTGGCACCAATCCCCCAAACACTCCCTGAAATAAGGGGGACACCACCGGCTGGAGTGTAAACGGCCACAGTTTCTTAAATGTCAATTTCATAAATCACCACGAATTAATGGTCATAAATATGCCCCATACATCCTTAAGATGCTAGTCCTGACAGCACAGCCCTATTCAGAGGCCCTTTCATGGTGTCAAGCGTTGCAGCTTCTAGGATCCTCTTGCTATGGTAAGTCCTGTGTGGGTGGCACTCAGGCCTTGCCTAGGCTGCAAGTGCTGTGTCCGCCTGGGGCGGACCCTTTTTTGTTACTTCGCCTACTCCCAGTGCCCCTGCTACGCGGCATCCCTGGGGCACTGTTAAAGCGGCTCTTCTTTTTGGGCTACTGGGCTAATATTAGATGTTTTGGTTGCTGTCTCCACTACGATGCTGGTGGTTCCATGACCGCCAACAGCTCCTGGCGTTTCAAGCCTGCTGTGCTGCCTAACCTAAGAGAACCTTAAACTGTTCGGGCTCTCCTCTATGCTCAGCAAGAACATGTCTGTCCCTACCACGGCTCAGTGGACCCCGTTCGCAGCTTAGTTGCCTGGGGTTTGGAGACTGATAAGCCCATGCCATTGCCCTTGTACAACATAGCCATTAAAATGTTGTTTCCTCCTGGACCTCTCCACCGCATTATGATCAATCGTCCCTCTCCTTTAGAAGCGGGCTATGACTTCAGACCATCTAACCTCTGCTGGCTGAACTAGTTTGGCCAATGCAGTGAGCTCCACCTTCATGGACTCTAAACTTCCCTTCCTCCCTCGACTAGCCAAGTATTTGCCTCCTAGGTGGAATAGGACAGTGCCCAGTTTCGCCATCTGCTGCAGCATGCTCTGTAAGGCTGGCAGCAGCTGGGCCCAACGTCATTCCTGAACTTCCCATTTACCCCACCATTGTGTGTGCAACAAAACACTCAGACATTCCTTCCATGGTGCCGCCCATTACTGCGCCCTTGTGACATAGGAGTGGCCCAAGATCCAGACGTTCCACCTTCCTCCGCCCTGCGGCGAAAGAAACATCACTCATAAGACAGTAGGGGCCTCATTTATGAAAAGTGACGCATCGCTGCGTGAAAACAGCGATGCGTCACTTTTCACTGAGCCCTCCTTGCGACAACAATGATGCGTCATATTTACAGTATGACGCATCATGGCGCAAGGAGTTACAGATACGTCAGTATTTCTGACGTATCTGTATTGCGCAAAAGTGACGCAACTCCAGCAATGTGTCCTTTCACATGGGGCAAGCCCCATGTGAAAGGGCCTGTGTCAGTCTTACACCTGCTGTTAGGCAGGCGTACGAAATTGACGCATTTGTGTCCTAGAAGTGGCGCAGTGAAATCTTATAGATTTCACTGCATCACTTCTATAACCCTTTCTTGCGTCAGAACGCCCCCCCTGCATACATTATACCTGGCGTAGGTATAATGTAGCGCAGGGGTTTACAAAGTGACGCATCTACCCAGCTATTCTACTTCGCATGTGCGCATTGCGGGTGGTCTCTGATTGAAGAGCGGCCACTCGCGCATTTTTAACCTTCTTTTGTGTTTTGTCCACTTTTACAGAGCTGATATTTACTCTCTGCCCTATTCTTACCTGTCCTCATTGCCTGCACGATAAAACGTTAAACCCACCGCTGTTGGGCGGACCTTTTCCCCGATTCATTTCCCGGTGTGGATTCACCGGTGGCGGCCATCTTGGGGTGGTCGGGGCTCTCAGCGCGCTCTAGTCGTCAAAAGGACGCTAGAAGCCTTTAAAGGAGGGAAAATTAGGTGTCCGGGTAATTTCAACTATTCTACTTCGCATGTGCGCATTGCGGGTGGTCTCTGATTGAAGAGCGGCCACTCGCGCATTTTTAACCTTCTTTTGTGTTTTGTCCACTTTTACAGAGCTGATATTTACTCTCTGCCCTATTCTTACCTGTCCGCATTGCCTGCACGATAAAACGTTAAACCCACCGCTGTTGGGCGGACCTTTTCCCCGATTCATTTCCCGGTGTGGATTCACCGGTGGCGGCCATCTTGGGGTGGTCGGGGCTCTCAGCGCGCTCTAGTCGTCAAAAGGACGCTAGAAGCCTTTAAAGGAGGGAAAATTAGGTGTCCGGGTAATTTCAGCTATTCTACTTCGCATGTGCGCATTGCGGGTGGTCTCTGATTGAAGAGCGGCCACTCGCGCATTTTTAACCTTCTTTTGTGTTTTGTCCACTTTTACAGAGCTGATATTTACTCTCTGCCCTATTCTTACCTGTCCTCATTGCCTGCACGATAAAACGTTAAACCCACCGCTGTTGGGCGGACCTTTTCCCCGATTCATTTCCCGGTGTGGATTCACCGGTGGCGGCCATCTTGGGGTGGTCGGGGCTCTCAGCGCGCTCTAGTCGTCAAAAGGACGCTAGAAGCCTTTAAATGGAGGTCACGCTGACGCGCAGCGGACACGCGCAGCGGGAACGCCGGACTAACGCTGGAGTTACGCCAGAGTTCAGCCCGTCTGCGCCCGTCCGCGCTGAGGACGGGCTGGACTCCGGACCATCGTTCCTTCAATTTGAGGTACCTCTTTACTATTCTATATCAGAGCTATTAGCCCTTAAGCCTGAGATTTTACCCTGTACCCACAAATTCTCTCCTGATGGTATTCGGCACTCCTCTTGTTGTCATACGTGTGACTCTGCCGTTCTACCCCCTATGCTCCCCTTATCAGCACACAGGAGCAGCTTCAGCTCCTCTGAGAGTCCAATAAAAAAGAATGGATTTTTGATCAATGCTAGATCCATCATTAAGAACAATATTGCCTTCCATGAGTTTGTGACAGATAGGAAGCCGGAGTGGATGTTTGTCACTGAAACTTGGGCCTCTGAGTCCTCTGGTCACGATCTTTTAATGGCCATTCCTGAAGGGTACAATCTGTTTCGGTATGACAGGCTCAGACGAAGAGGGGGTGGATTGGC
This sequence comes from Lissotriton helveticus, assembly GCF_964261635.1. Lineage (NCBI taxonomy): Eukaryota > Metazoa > Chordata > Amphibia > Caudata > Salamandridae > Lissotriton > Lissotriton helveticus. Next base: position 908,064,485 of record NC_136057.1, read on the forward strand.
CATTCTTTGCAGTACTGCTTTGCAATGTACGATTAAACCTCTGACTTCAGTCTCAGACTCTTTTGAGGCCCTACATTTTTCAATACTATGTGCTCCTTCGGTCTCCTTCTCTGGAATCCTTTTATATAGACCCCCTGGTTCCAGAGCATCGTTTACCGAGGATCTTCTTAGAATCCTTGAACCATATTTCGGTAACCCTCGCCTGGCCATCCTTGGAGACTTTAATTTTCATTTGGATAATTTGGAGGACCATGATTCCACCAGGTTGCTGGATGCGCTGGCGGCCTGTGATTGTATCCAACTTGTAAAGACTCCTACTCATAGGGCGGGCCATATCCTGGATGGAGTCTTTACCAATGATGACAGGCTATCTGTGGACACCCCGGTATCCTTAGTATGGTCTGATCATCTTGCCATTCCTCTTCAGATGACTTATTCTCTGGAAGGAAAGACTGATCCTTGCACCTTCACTAGTGGACCAAAGAGGAGCTTCAAAAACTTTACGAGTGATGCCGTTGCACCATTTATAAACAATGACAGCTACTCTGCCTCAGGGGATGTGGATGAAGGAGCGGAACTATTCTCTGATTCGATCTCCAGGGCGGTGGATGAACTAGCTCCATTGTCCTACAGATACTCTGCGCGCCGTAAACCCACTGCTCCCTGGTATACGGAATCTCTTAGACTTCTACGACAGGGATGCAGAAGACAAGAGAGGAAATGGAGGAAAAACTGGGATCCACAGGATAGGGAATTACATAAGAAACTGCTAGCTGACTATAAGTCTTCGGTCATTAAAGAAAAACAGTTATATTTTACTAATCTCACTACTTCCCTTACTTCTTCTAGTGAGATATTTAAGATCGTGGACTCACTTTGTACTCTTCAGGTGCCGGATCCAGTAGTGGGCTCACAGGAGCTTTGCGACAACATATCAGAGTTCTTCTATAAGAAGATTGATGATATCTATACGGCTTTGGAAATGCAAAGAACTAATATGGATGATTCCTCTCCTCAAATCCTGAAGAGTTTGGAAGCCTGGTCTAGTGACCATGTTAACACCTTAACGGACTTTCCGCCCCTTACTTTGGATAAACTTGATAATCTTCTTGATAGGATCAAATCTTCATCCCCTCTGGATCCATGTCCTCTGAAAATCTTGAAGGATTGCAGAGCTACTCTGTTGCCACCTTTGCTAGAGGTGATGAATGGATCTATCACCCAAGGCATCTTCCCTTTATTGTGGAAGGGGGCGATAGTTAAGCCATTACTCAAGAAGCCCACGCTGGACCCGGAACAGCTGAAAAATTTTAGACCTATTTCGCTGTTACCCGCTCCCGCAAAAATACTTGAGTCTCACCTTAATTGCCATCTCTCTACATTTCTTGACTCATCTGGGTATCTTGATGGATCCCAACATGGCTTTCGCAAAGTCCATAGTACGGAGTCTGCGTTGACCATGGTGGTCAATAACATCCGTATGAAGGTAGATGCCGGACACACTACGGTATTGGTCCTTCTGGACCTCACCGCAGCATTTGATACCCTGTCTCCTTCCATCTTAACATCTCGGTTGAGGGAGGCAGGGATCTCAGGTGTGGCTCTTAACCTTCTGCACTCTTTTTTACAACATAGAGAGCAGAGAGTCAAGCTCGGCGAATTTCTATCCCCTGTTAAATCCTTGCAATGTGGGGTGCCCCAAGGGTCGGCCTTGAGACCGACCCTATTCAACATTTATGTTGCACCCCTTGCGAGGCTAGTAAAATCTCAGGGGATGGAAGTGGTGTCATACGCCGATGACACTCAAATTATGGTGTCATTAGCCCACTCAGTATCTACATCCGCCGCCAACTTCAGAATCTGTATGCAGACAGTTTCTGACTGGATGCTTCAGAATTCTCTGAAGTTGAACGGCGATAAAACCGAGATCCTGGTCTTTGGCAAGGACCAGGATATCTGGTCTACTGAGTGGTGGCCGTCTGCGCTGGGAACCTGTCCTTCTCCCTCCCAGTCAGCCAGAAATCTCGGCGTTATTTTTGACACCTCGCTGTCTATGACCCTACAGGTTAATTGCACGGTCGCTACCTGCTGGGGAGTTATAAAAATACTCAGAAGAATTCTTCATTATCTCTCTCTCTCAGCACGGAAGCAGATAGTAGTGACACTGGTGGGCTCGAGGTTGGATTACTGCAATGTACTTTATGCAGATGCCAACAAGGGGCTCACCCAGCGGCTACAAATTGTACAAAATGCCGCGGCCCGTTTTGTCCTAGCACTCCCCAATACTTCTTCTGCCACTATGGCCAGAAAGACTCTTCACTGGCTTCCTATTCAACTGAGGATTTCTTTTAAAATACTTTGCTTAGCTTATAGAGCTCTGTCAGAAAGATCTACGCACCCTTTAAGCGCCTTGCTTACTCCCTACCAGCCGGGGAGAGCGCTTAGATCTGCTGAGTTGAACCTGTTGGTCGTCCCTCGAGCCAAAAGAGCACGATGGGGGAGATAGGGCATTCTCAATTGTTGCACCAAAGCTGTGGAACTCTCTCCCCCTTAATATTAAGACACAGTCCTCTCTCTCCTCTTTTAAAAAGGCCCTTAAAACCTGGTATTTCATCAAGGCCTACCCGCAATAGTTGTATAACTGTATAGTGGTACTTTTAACAGCTGTTACTATTTGGTTATGCGCCTTGACGCCCATTGGGCTTAGTTGCGCCATATAAATTGCTTTTAATAATAATAATAATAATAATGCGTCACTTTGTAAATATTGTGCAACAAGGCACATTTTTTACACTGCTGGTGCGTCACAAAAAGTGACGCACCAACGGCGTAAAAGTGATGCACTGCCTCATAAATGAGGCCCTAGGTCTTATATGCCCCTTAAAGTCCCCAGGTGGGCACTTGCAGTTTCTTTTATGCACTCGTCGCCCAGCCCGCAGGCCGCCGCAGTCATAGCGGTGCCTATTTGAAAGGAAAGTGACTGAGACTCTCGCCGGCAGGCCAGCCTCACCTGACGCCATTTTGAGTCCTGCAGAGAATTAAAATCGACAGAGTCATGTGCCATCCAAGTGTACAAACAGGTGCCCCGCCTGGAGGTCTCTGTCGGATATATTCCTTTATTAGGCATAAGAAACAGGGTTTCCTGTTTTCAAGGAAGGCAAGGCACGTGTGTGTAACCTTTCCTTCTTGATCTGTTTTTGACCTCCGATGCTTTACTACTATGTGGCCTTCCCCCAGGCTAACGTAATCGTGGCGCACAGATGCGTTACCCAGGTGAAAAGTTGAGAGGGCCAGCAGCAGCTCACCAACTAGTTTGCCCTGGAGAAAGCGAATGTAAATGGAGCTTGGAACAAAACAACCTCACTTACAGTCCCACATGTGAGGTAGCCCTCATAGCAGTGTCGCACTTTAAAAATAAAAAATAAAAAAATGGATTACCTGCGGTCTCTCAGTCTCCACCTAGGTTGCATTCGCCTTCACCCCTTCATTGCAACCTGACACTAGAAAGCCCACAAGATCCTTCCCCGTGTGCAGCTTTGAGAAGTAAGCTATTGCGCCAAGGTGAGATTGTGTACATGACTTTCCCTTTTTGCTCAGGAATGCCCAGTGGATGAATCTCTCAGAATCCCTGCTAGAGCCACTGTTCTGCCCCCGCACCTTTATTTCCCCTTGGAATTGTGCCCAGCCCTTACAATATTTAAGGGCTGTTTTGGGGGCTAGTGCATTGGACACAAACACAGTTGGGTTGGATCTACCAGGTTCTAAGAATCCACTGGGGCTGGTGTCAGGCTCTGATCTTCTTGCGGAGACAGCCGCCTGAATTTCTTCACTGAAAATGAGAAAGCGCATCGCCAATGGAGTTACCACTACCTGAAATGCGCCTCACTCTAATCGCTATGTTAGCTCTCAACTGACCGATGACCAAATTGCGCACCACTACTGGGCAATGCGCAGTTACCTGATTAAATGCTTGCATTATTGCATGGTTGTCAGACCGCAATGTAATCTGCCTGTTAGTAAGCTTGTCTTCCCAGACAGAGAAGGCTACTATGATGGAGAAGGGCTACAGCAAAATAATGTTTTTTGTTACCTGCTTCTCCTGGTCCTGGTGGACTGCACACCAGGCTGTACCTAAAATAGCCCTGAAGCCCGCCCCCCACTCCACCCCTCCCCGTCCTCAGCCAACAGCGTCAATGAGCAGATCCAACTGGCTGGTTTTGGCAGCACAGTGCAGAGCTACTGCTCCTTGCCCATTGTTGGTCACGGAAGGCCTGACCCTCCATTCCCATTGGAAGTTTTCAATCACGTGGGACATTGCTGAGCATGCTACTTTTGCAGCCTTGTGGCCACCCTGCCTGTCCCCTGCTTGCTGCCTCTCCTCGGGATGAGTTCTTCATTGGCCTCTCATTGGTTCGGCTCCGTCTCCCCGGCCTGCGCCTCATCTAATTCTAAAGACTTATCTAAAATATATATCTAGCACAGTGCCTGAATTTCAATAGTGCTACCACTTTCAGAAAGCACAACAAGCACATCATAAGTCCAATTCTGGGCACCAAATCTAAAAGCTGTCCATTTATTGAAATATAATCTGGGGTACGCTGTGCCAGGTGCCTGTAGCCCCATCTGCAGTGGTTTAAGGTCAACGGCTCACATGAAATGCGACTATTAATTTTATACACCAAGGATTGGCTTGCACATAGGGAGACATACATACACCAGACATTTCTGACAACTGGAAACATGGCGCAGTCCAGTGTGGAGCAGTCAGTAGCTCATACTGCATTTTCTTAAATAGAATGGCTGTAGTTGTCAAACTTTGGCAAAAATCGTAGATGTTTCCCAGGTTCGTGAAAGGAAATTCCCGAATCTGTTGTAATTAACAAAAGTCGTACCACCCAGCTTTCCCACACTGCTGATAAAAACAGTGTCCCACTTGTGTTGGTTGACCCATTGCCCTTTACCTTGTTACAGTTTTGTCCCATTCCTATGACGTGACTTAGCTACACCCAAATACAGAGGTAGCATTTTTAGTAAGAAAAGAATGGGAACTCAGGGTGGTGAGACTTTGCAAATTGGCTGGAAGTGCCTAAAATTGTGGTCACAAATATGGGACAAAAACGGTTCTTTTTGACCCAAACTTTGACATTCACAGATCGTTCTGGGTAAGAAAACTTTCTGGAATCTACTCATGCCACACTATCACCTGGGCAGCCTAATGAGTCTCTAGGTTTTCCAAAATGCTCAGGTTCGAGAGGAGTCCGTCGGTGCCAGCTGACCCAGAGCCACAAATGGAACATATTCGAAGAGGGAGGAAAGTGAAACTGGCCTTACTTGGGGCAAAGTTTTGACATATGGGCTGTCCGAGTGCGTAAACTCCCCATTCTACCTCCTATTAGCACTAGAAATACTGCCCAGGAATAGGGTCTGATGCCAAAATGGTCCAGCAGTCTACTCCAAACCTTTTCTCACTTGTTTTGCCCTCAGGCCTGTCAAGTACAGAGAGCCCCAAGTAGAAAAAATAAAAGAAAGGGCCACACAGAAGGTGCCCCGGGCTCATATGGCTTCCTCAAGTTTTACTTAAAAGGGGTGTTAGTTTTTCTGACCAGAACTTGGGATTTGTTTTAACCACCTGAACAAGTGCCAGATTTTTGGTGCGGGCATTTACTCACCCCATATTCAAGGGGCAAAATTATTCCAACTAAGCCTACTCTCAATAATAATAATAATAATAATAAAGAGCTTATAGAGCGCACAGTAACGCCATCACGGCGTGTCCCCGCGCTAAGCTACCAGAGAGCCTGCCTAGAAGACCCAACACCTATGCAGTATATAGGTGGGTTTTGAGCAGAGCCCTAAAATGTAGTTCATTGTCCTCCAGTCGCAGCACAAGAGGTAGTTTATTCCAATTTTGCGCTGCTAGTAGCGCGAAGGAACGACCACCTATTCTCGCCTTCCTAATCCTGGGGACTGTCAGCAGACCGGTACCCTCTGAACGGAGGGTCCTGGTAGGCTCATATCGGCTGACTAGCTCCTTCAGATAAATTGGAGACTTGTCCCAGACAATACGGTGGCAAAACAGGAGGCACTTAAATAGCACACGCTTCTTCACCGGCAGCCAGTGAAGCGCATCCAGCGCCAATTTCGAGCTAGCTCTCCTGGGTCTTCTTAACACCAGTCTGGCGGAGGAATTCTGGATGACTTGTAGGCGACCTATGCTGCCCTCGGTTGCCCCCAAGAACAGAATGTTACCATAATCTAACCGCGAGGTCACCAGCGCCTGCGTTAGAGTTCTTCTGGCTGATAACGGCAGGAGGTCTAAGGTTTTGTTTAGGGTCTTTAGGACTCCAAAACATTTGCCCACAAGACGCCTTATGTGGCCTTCATATGAGAGCGAAGGATTCATCCAGATTCCCAGATTCTTAGCCTCCTGACATGGTATGGGGGTAGGGCCCAAGCAAGACGGCCACCACTCATCAGACCATTTCTCGCTTTTTCCCCCTACCACCAACACCTCTGTCTTGGAGCCATTAAGTTTTAAACACTGGGCATCCATCCACTCTGCTAGTGCCTGCATGCAGGATTTAAAATTTTTGGGGGTGTTGGAAGTACTCTGCGATAGGGAGATTAACAGCTGAGTATCGTCAGCGTACGACACTATTTCCACCCCGAAGGAGTGTACAACTTTCGCCAGGGAGGCCATGTATAAATTAAAAAGAGTGGGGCTCAAGGCAGAGCCCTGAGGCACTCCCTGGTCTAGTGACATCTCCCCTGAGCGGCATGTCCCCTGCTGAACCTGGAAACATCTGTCTGTAAGGAAGGATTGTAACCAGCCCAGCGCAGGACCGGCAACCCCAGCTTCATTCAGACACCGTAGCAAGATGGAATGCGCTACGGTGTCAAAAGCCGCGCTCAGGTCAAGCATGATCAGGGCCATTGTATGACCAGCATCTGCCCCTGCTCTTAGAGTCTCAGTGGCTCTTAGGAGGGCTGTCTCCGTAGAGTAGCCTGCCCTAAATCCCGATTGCGAGGGGTGGAGTAGGCTACATTTTTCCAAATGCTCCGTGAGCTGAGCATTGACCACCTTCTCGGCGACCTTCGCCACATACGGCAACAAGGAAATCGGTCTGAGGTTTTCTAGTACCTCCATGCTGACGTTAGGTTTTTTCCTTATAGGAAGTACTATTGCCTTCTTCCATTCTCTAGGAACTTGTTGAGTGGAAAAGGAGGTTTGAAGGACATGTCTGATGTGGGGTTCCAAAGCTATCAGACCCTCAGATAAGACCCAGGCAGGGGCCGGGTCATTGGGGGAGCCGGACTTGACGCTCCGACATATGGATGCTAGCTTGTCAGCTGCCGGAACCTCAAAGGTTAGAAGTGAGGAGTCCGGGGCTGCCAATGTGCTGTTTGCTCTAAAATCCGTGCCCTTAGCTGGTATGTGAGAAAAGGAAGCATAGATCTTCTTGACTTTAACAATAAATCTCCTTACTCTATTATGAAGCCAAGTACATTGGGGACCTTTTACCAAAAGATCTTGAGTTCTGCGCCACAGAGCATAAACTAGTGCAGATGAAACAAACATGTTTTAGGGAATGAATCAACACTTTGCAACCTAATTGCCCTTTCTTTATTAAATCGGCAATACCCTAATCAATGGATCACTACTTTATCTCCGTTGCAGATTTTAAATCCACTTTTGATTTGGTCCCTTGAGGTGAAATAAAGTTAAGACCAGCAAAAATGTAAACCTTCATTTTCTCCTAGTTGTGGTATATTGAGGGAATTACTTCTTGCAAACAGGAACTGAACGTTCTTTTGAAACGGGACAAGATCCGAGTAAGAAGGTATACCTATTCACGTCACATAAGTATATGTGAAAGCCAAGTTCCTTGAGTGGATATACCACTGCCTGCAGCAAGCACAAATACACGCAGTCTCCCATACTTAGCAAAATATACACATAGTGTCCTTACAAGCTCAAAAACTGCACCAATTTGGGTCCATTTTCGATTCCACTCCAGTCAAGCCCAGAGCCAAACCCTCAGGCACCCCTCTAGTTGGATAGAGAAAGGGTGAAAACTGAAGAATTTATTCTAAAATCATGCAAGGACACATTTTCTCACCCACCACACCAATAATCTCTACTAGAATGGGGCGGAGAGAATGTCAACTGCAGCAGATTATCTCAAATGGATTAGAAGTGCACAGCCACCCATGTCTTATGCACAGCACAAGTCACCCAGGGCAGTAATTAACAAGCATTTGAAATGCAATAGGTCTCGCATTTGTGAGACTTTGAGCTATTTGCCTTGCAAATGGCAATGCTTATTAATGATGAGTTTGAAAATCTACAAGCAGTAAGTAAACATGCACTTTCTACTAATGTTCCTTGCTTACGAGAAGCAAAGCTGGCAGTAACTGCTCCACTTTTACTGCCAGCAATGCTTCTTGCAAGCAAGGACTAGTCGGAAATGTGCATGTTTACGCACCGTTTGCAGGTTTTCAAAACATAAATAAAAGGCATTGCTATTTACAATACCAATAGCTCAATCTCTAGCAAATGCGAGCCCTATTGCATTGCAAATGCTTGTTGCTTTTACCATGAATGCTGCCATGTGCATACTTCTTCAACTTAGTAAAGTTCACCTACACATACATTTTTTCCCTCTAACTTTTCTGTCATCTACATCAAAATCACAGTTCTGTCTTGCACCCTACTAACAAAACCCTTCACAGATATCCCCTTTTATAGTTTATCTGAGAAATCTATACCTCTATCCATCCACATCACTTTGCTTAGGTAATTTCCAACCTCCTTTTCCTTTACTGTCTTGGAACTGATATTTTGGAAGAATAATTGAAGTTAGCTACAAATTTTAAAGTGTCTATTCAACTTGCAGATAAAACATGGACCTTCACTTCCACCCATGACTTAGATTCAGTGTTTCTGTATAGTAATTCAAAAGAATACCGTAACCACCACCCGGTTTGTCATATTTTTATTTGTCCTAAAGATAGTGTTATACATTTAAAAAATATTTTAAGGTTGTTCAGGAAAAAATTAAAGAATGTACTCAATTCAAACAATAAATGTAGCATTTTACTCTAAATCACGAGTTCCCTATGGTATCATCCTCCATCTTCCTGAGTTGCACTGCGATCATGTATCATGTACATCCGTAACATCCGGCTCTCCCTGTCGATCTTGGGGATCCTACCCATTATGGACTCCTCTCTTCCAGCTCTTGCTCCGTTCCCTCTTCCTGCTCCTGCCTCTCGCCCCCCCAGTCTGGATGCTCCCCCAAGGTGGCAGACTCAACCTCTTAAACCTCATTTGAATTAGAGCTGTAGTTTATACACAATAGACACTGGTAGAAAACTCACAGGTTTGTTTTAGAAATATGGCTGATTAGCTCACAATGCCCTCCCTGAGACATAACAAGGGCATCCACCTAATTACAAACTACGTAAGGATCCAGTAACATTCATAGATAGATACTGACAGACCCTTAGGATAAACAATGCTTTTTTTGGCCTAGATAGTAATACGAATTCTCTCAAGTTGTCATGATATAAGATTTGTATTTATTATTATTTACAGAATCTCGTAAGGGGCGGGGGTGTGTACTAAATTTATCAGATTAAGAGTAGACCTAGGCTGGAATTTGAATCTAGAAAGAACAGAGACAGGTGAGGTTAAATGAAAATAGACACATTCGAGAATAACAAAGGACACGTAATATAGTTTTTCACTGTTTAAATAAGCAACTACCTGTTATATTTGGAAAACTAAGGTGTAGGTGCAGATTAAATACTAAAAAGGATCGGATGTAGTAGGGTAGAAATGCCACTTCCTAAATTCAGTAATTGTACATATACAATGATACAAAACTTTGGTACTGAGGATTATTTGAGCATAGTACCCCAGTATGGGATGTATGACGTTACAACGCATGCTATTACAACGCATGCCTTTACGACGCAAGTTTTACAACGCAAATCGTTACAACGACTTGCGTTGGGGGGCGCTGGATAGTGAATAGTTTAATTTACTATTCCACCTCCAGTCCCCGTGGATAGTAGGGAAGGTGTTGGAAACTATTCGCTATCCTAGAGCACCCCCCAGCGCAAGTCGTTGTAAAAGTTGCGTTGTAATGGTTGCGTCGTAAGGGTACTTCGTTGTAACAGTTGCGTTGTAAAGGATGTTCCCCCCCAGTGTGAGAAGGTGGCCTGGTATATGCTGTCCACTAATTAAAGTGGGCACCCTGTACCAGTCCACATGACCCTTATGATGTACGAGGTCAAAGATAACCTTACTGAAAGCTATCCTGGTGGTAGCTATGGAGAGCAGCCTTCAGGCTTAATCTTAAAGGAATTTAAAGCAGCTTGTTTTACCAGAATATCACCTCCTAAATGACTAAATAAAAGGAGAACCACACAGTAGTTATAAAAAAATAAGAAATTATCAATATAACACTCTCTACTTGTCTCTATGTGAGACTAGGGCACAAAGTACACAATACTGAATCAATAGAACGTTCGTAAATAGCACAATATACAGCGGGCTCCAGGGGGAGACCGAACCATATAATAAAAAAATGATATAACAACAACATCAATAGACACAGTGCCTACAGCACGTAGAATCGCTGGGACCACAAGGAACCACCCAAAGGAGTGACACAGGGAGCCCACGGAGGACGGGTACAGAGAGGAAAGAGGAAAGATGATGCGAAGTACTCGTGTTACCTATCCCACAGGAGCCGGGTGCATAGGGGTCAAGTGGTGTCGGAAACCTTCGTCATTTTCAATGGAGAGCTGCAAAGAAGTCCTGCTGCCAAGAGGGCGAAGAATGTCCGGTGGAATCCAAGCCTGGATTCAAGGTGAGAGGAACCTGAAAGCAGAAGGGACAGGGTCTGGGTCACTTTAGATGACCAGGGGTTGGTAGTCGAATGCCCTCTGATGTCTGGTGCTTCAGGTGTGAAGAAAGGCTGCTTGACTCTGCACCCACGGGGACCAGGAGATGTCGAGGACAACCAGGATCCGGAGATGGGCTGTCCCACGAAGGATGTAGAGTGCTGAGGGGTCGTTGTCCAGCTGGCGCACCAAGAAGCCTTAGCAAATGCAACCCACGTGGTCAGAGGAAACAGGTTACGGAGTGGACTAGCAAGGTCCAGGGGACTCTCCAAGCAATGGAGAGCCAGGGCATGTCTGCAGCAACCAGGTAAGCCCAAGAAGTAACAAGGTGACCCTCACCAGCACCCATAGGCCAACGGACTGTTGCAGGGATTCTGCTCATGCACAGAACTATGAGCAGGAAACCAGGACCTTGGTGTATTGTGGTGTACCAAAATCCCACCACAGTGCCCAGAAACCCAATCCGACTAGCATCAGTGTCTCATTTGTTCTCTGTGCTACAGCGAAGCTACCAATGATTAGACAACCCAGAACAAGGAACTTAGGAACCTCTCAGGAATAGTGGGAATCAAGAACACTCTTTCGTTTTTATTCTCATATATGTCCACAACGTGAGTTATCAGAGACACGGTATAGTTTAAAATGTTTATTTTAACTACGTGTTCTAAGATGCAGTATCTTTGCCAACACAAGTAAAGAGATGCATAAAATCAATACAATCAGCATTATTACAATTCCATAACATACAAAGGTAGAAATCATGTTATAATGATTGTGGAACCAGGTCTATAGCGCTTTGTGTACCACCCTCCCCTTGCTAGGAGCTAGCTATTATAATAATAGAAGATCTCTAGGTTTTAACAGGGACCCCCATACCTTCAAAATCAGGTGAAGTGAATCACACCCCAGATCAGCACAGCTCTTTGTGGATGAAAAGGTTTTCTCCAAGTGTCTCTCTCATGCATACAATGCAATATTAAAAGCACCTGAGTTTCAGTGATGTGCATGTTATGTCAAGAGCGTGGGCCGATCAACCTGAATCGACAGCATACATTGTTATTTAACCTTGAACACTGCGTACAGACTTGAGGTCATGGTGTAAGTTTAGAGATGTGAAAAACAGACCGTTCTCATTTGAAGGAAAGCTAGCAGTTTGTCTTCGTAAGAACAGCGGCATGTAGTGTTATGCGCAAAAGTGGCAAAATGGCGTTTGAGCAACTAATTCACTTATGCTAACATAGCAATGTGTGCAAGCAGAACCGTATCTTCACTACAGGACCTAGTGATCGCAAGTAGACCTCAAGCAAGTTTGCAAAAGATCAGCCCACAAGACACTCGGAGTGTGGAGGCCAGAAATCTTCAATGCAAATACTGCTCGGGGTCAGGACTACACAGAGTCCAATGCACGAGCTCGGGAATTGTCGACAAGCATAAGCAACTGCAAATGGGTGCAGTGCACAGGGGTTCGGTTTGCACGGTCCCCATGAGAGATACTGGTCTCAGAATCGCTGAGAGGGCAGATCGACCTCAGGGACCTTTGGTGACCCACCTCCTGTGTTGCTGAAATCTTCAGAGTCCTCAGGAGCTCGGGAGAAGTAAACTGGTCAGATGCGTTTAGGTGCCTGCTTTTGCAGGGGAGTAACTCCTTTACTCCAAGGGAGATCCTTCAGTCATCCAGCATCCTGCAGGAAGTCAAAGTACTTGGTTTCTTCTTAGTAGAATCTTGTCCAGGTAAAATCTAAAGTCCTGTAGTCAGGTAACCCACTTTATACCCATGGGAAGGGTTTGGATGGATTCTGTGGACCCTCCTAGGGGAGGGGCAAGAAAGAGGGGTGGCAACACCCATGTCCTTTATCCAGTTTCATGCCAGAGCAGGAGCCAATGGCTACCAGAACTGGTTTGAGCTGGACTATGCACAGGGACACCAAATGTGCGCCCAGTGCAGACTTTCTGGCACTCAGAGAGTGCACCCACCCAGCTCGAATACACTAAAACCTGTGTGGGAGGTGGTCACACCTCCCTGTGACAGGATGCCTATTGTCATGCCTTCCTCTGCTCGAGCTTGGCTCAGCAGCAGGAGAGCAGAATTGTGTCTGTGCCTGGCAGCATCCATTTTGTGTTGCCCAGGTTGTGAAAGCTTGTACCAGGCAGACCAGTGGACCACAGTAGTGGTTTTAGAAGGGAGGAATCATACCTCCCACACCAGTTACTGGTGTGGAGGTATGATTCCAAGGTGTTTGACACCAAACACAACATGTTTCTAAGCAGCCGTTTTAAAGTTAGCATTTACCTTGAGGTTAAAATGCACTTAAACATATATGACTGGCTGCATCACAGACAACCCCGGAGAAGAGTCTCCAAAGGCTGCAGAGGGGCTCTGCTCATGCAGGGGCACCCTCTCATGTAAAACTCAGCACCCTGCCTTCAGGATTGTTAAGGGCTGCCACGGAGTGACTGATAGGTATTTAAGTGTAGTGATTTAGAGAGATATAGTAAACCTATATCTCAGTAAGTGGTGAAAGCACCATCTTACACAATCTGTAGTAGCAGGCATGTTGTGTCAATTTGGATGGCCTCTCTGGGGGGGCATAATACATGCTGCAGCCGAGGGGAGGCCCCTGGGGTACCTATGCCCTGGGTACATGGTGGTCCATATACTAGGGACTGATAAGGGTACCCCAGTATTCAATCTGGAGTGTACCTAAAGTACATACATTGCAATTTAATGGAGAAAGCAGATAGACTGGGGTCCTGGATAGCAGAATCCTATTCAGACTAGGCCAAAAACAGTGATACACCAGCATAAAGTGGAGGTAACCATAAGAAGCAGATCCTACTTCCCTATAGCGCACATAATGATTGAGCAATATCACTGCCATCCATATATGTAGAGAAGATAGACATTACACAGTCAAAGGCACTGCTGTAGTAACTAATCAACCTGAATTGCAGCAATACATTACAATGTCACAGGTTCTAATTGCAATCAGGGCATTCAATATGTCACGTTTCTCCAATCTCTTTAGTAAACTGGCGGCTTTGTTTCAGTACGCACCGCAATTGTGCAGGTTCCCTGGCCAAAGGACCTTTCAGTAGGATCTTTACACTCCAAGTCATAGAGATGTCCGCTCACTGGCATCCAGCGGATTGGTACCCAACGTTTCATTAGATTGAGGACCAGTGCCTCCATATGGTAGTAGATTGACTACTTTTGGGCTAGGGTTTATTGAAATGTATTGATATAGGCCAACATCAATCAAATTATCAATCGCTCTCTTTAAGTGTGGATCACCAATTCCCAAACCAACTTTACAGTGTGGAACAACCATAACACATGAAAAAACCCATCCATCTCTGTATGATATCTCAGACATCCCCCTGAGTGTATATGATACATTCTTGAAGGATAGTGGATGCAAGGTGCATTCTGTGTAGAAATAGTAAATGCGCAAAGTGAACACGAGTCATTAGCGACTGTGGCATACATTAACAGTGTGTTTCAGCAAGATTGCCAAATCAGATTCCCACAGACCTCATCCCACTCAGGCCTTGATTCTGAGTTTATTGGAACTTTCCGACCCCTGTACAAACCTCTGTTTGTGTATAGGTTGGAATTCCAAGTTGGGTGTATTAATTATACGCAGTAATTACCGGATGCATTAAATACCTCATCCTTCATTGAATTTCAGAAGGTCAGACCAGTTGAAATTTAACAGTGGAAAACAATACGGTAATTTCCAAGCCATGAAAAGTTTGTTTCGGTAATCTCCAGAATTTCCATGTTATTCCATTAAAACATGATTATGTGTTCCCAAACCCGAGGGCATTGGATTTTAATTGCCACGAAAAATAGCACCTTCAATTCGAAAAACTCAGAATCAGGCCCATAGCTATTGTTTTTAGCGTGAATTTCGGGTGGCCACGTCTCAGGCTGACAAGGTGCGCTCTCCTCCTTGTATTAGTGAGATAAGCCCCCAATAATATTTATCCGCAGGGCTTTAAGTGGGCCAGGTCCTATTGGTGCTGATCACCGGCAGTTTTTTAAAGGAGGCCTCAAAGCGGGTCTCTATCGGGCTCTGTTTTGTGCCCTGGCACAGGCGGTCCATTTTTTTCCGGACTGTAGTGACAGCAGGCACATCATGTGCGCGTACTCACACTGCTCACTTCTCACTAGAGGAGAAGTTATGGCATGACGTCATGCCAGGTGAGCGTTGTAGGGGAAGAGAGTCATTTTCTCTCTGGATTTCCCTTCTCTTTTTGAAACTCAGGAGCAGCAACATTGTCGTGATGTCACCAGGGCTTTAAGTGGAAGCTTTGTCAATATCATATAATAGCCACAGTAGCTGCTTATTTATCTTCTGCAACTAATAATCATTGACAAAGCCAATAGTCCTGACTTCTTGAGGGTATGATGTTACTTGTTGTATCATATATCTGGATGCAATGACAGAAACAGCAAAATACAAGTTGGGCGGTACTCTAGCTAAGCACAGATATTTACCTTAGGTGTTTTTAAGCCATGCCCTTAATTACATTGGCCAAGCCCCCTTTGAGAGACCCTCCAGTTTTTTCATCCCACTTGAAGCCCTGTCTACTATCCGTGACCAGACCAGCACCCCACCCCCCAAATTAAATGCATGTAAGTTTTTATTTCACCTAGAGGGCGGGGCGTCCTCGCGCCGTTTCTGTGTTCGCCCATATTTCTAACACCATGAGGGGCGCTGGCTTGTTTGCTATTTATGCTGGAAGTGTTATGCATTCTGCAGATAGCATTCAGTAGATCCTAAATCTATTTGATTATATGCAATTCCGGAGCCAACGTGCGCTATTTTAATCCCAATAATTTAAATCGACGTTTCATTGTAAATGCTCACGGAGTGATAACAGACTGATGGGGTGGATAACACTGTTATCTCACGCGACAGAGACGAGCCCCGCCCACTGCTCGGACAGGACAGCTGACAGGCTGCAGTCGAAGAAAGCCGGGGAAATGATTTAAATCTGGCGGGCGGAGTCAGGATTAATAACGTGCATCACCAACGGCCATTGCTCAGCACCGCTCGTGGCAGACGCACGGTTTAAAACAGGTCAGAGCGATTTATAGTACACGGTAGGGGAGCCCGATGTTCCGCTGGTCAGTATGCAGTGACAGCTGCGAATCAGAGAGGAAATAAGCCCCTACACACTCCTAGAAGTACATAAACACATCGCGGCATAGGGTATCAACGCGTGGCCACAGTGTGCACACAAGCTGTGGCCTGCCTTGTGTTGTTGATGTTTTCAGGTGCTCGTGTTACCCCCATGTTCATGCAGAAACACTGTTTCTCCTGGAGTTTAAGTCAAGACAAACATTTGCAAAGCCAATAGGTCTGGTGTTAGCCGCCAGCCAGCACCTGATTTGTCAATATTTGACTTGTTTTGTCATGGTTTTTGCAAAACTTTCTTGTGAGGGAGCTGCCTGTACCTCATCAATCTGGCTGAAATCAAAAATATATTTTGGTCTCAAATAACACATATTGCTCTAGTAGTCCCGGGCACTTAAATTAAGGGAACTACTTTTGTGTTTGTGGATGTGCTCCTTGTGAGGGGGCAGAATGCATCGCTTATGGTGAAGTTAGCCATCCCATGAAGGGGGCTGGTCCACTGTCCTTGCTGCATGCAGTAATGAGCAAAAGAAAAGTACGAATGACACAATACCAAACCAATGGATGAAAAGGGCTGGCCGATAGCCCATCTAGGTAAGTCTATTATACATATAATTTTAGTAAAATCAAAAGGCCTTAGCTAACCTAAAAAGCCTTGGGCAACGTAAGACCTACAATAGTCAAATAACGACTTGACTGTCAGTCCATACATATTTGCCTCTGAAATAAGATGTGCCCACAGAATAGCTGGCAGATGGTACTGAATGTGGATTACTGCCAGGAGCAACCCTAAACTAGCTGCTGGCAACTGGTGCTGTATGTGAACAATGCTTTCGTGAACCCCCCATTTCTATTATTCTTTTTAATTTCGAAACATATTTTACTTGATTATGGCATTTCACGTAACTTGGCACCTTAGGCGGTCCCCTAGTTCACCTAAAGTTTTGTCGGTTTTGAACGATTAACGCAGTGTTGAAACCAGTAGAACCCAATAGAGGAGGTGTGGTGGCATTGTTCAAAAGATGAGTGCTGCAAAAGTAACCAGAGAGCACAGGTGGATCAACACAAAGGGATGCATCATGTGGGACAGACAACAAAGAGTTATCAGGGCAAGGAACATATCAAAATAGCTCTCTTTAATCCTTTGTACCACTTGTAGGTTACCATTTTCCCTTATGGTTTTCAAAAGGCCTTGATTGTTGGAGTTCTCTTTCCCTGCAGAGCCAAACCATAGCCTTGCAGTCTGAGTGGGCAACAGTAACTAGAACATCTTAGGGTATTAGTGTTTTTGGTAGTCCAGATCTCGTGTTGCCCTTCATTTCTTATTACCCCACACTACACACACAAGACCCTTAGCAGTACACTGCCTGATCTGTAAACTAGCAAGCTCTAGATTCTGAGTCTATACAGCAGTAGGCTATGTGAAGCTGTAAGATACATGCTACGGATGGAACAATAATGGAGACGTAATCCCAATAGGTCTTGCCCATGTGAGAGCTATTGGCTTTGCGACATGTTTTACCCATGTTACACACCATCGTGGCTGCTGCTTAGCATGGCTAAACGTTAATGGCATAGAGGAGCGTGGCATGGAGTGTCAGAGGGTGGAATGGCAAATAGTAGAGTGTTGGGTATTGGAGTGGCATACAGTGTTGTGTATTGGAGTGGCATAGAGTGGAGTCGCATAGAAAGGCGTAGAGTGGACTGGTGCAGAGTGCTTTGGCGTAGACTGTTGCAGAGTATAGTGGCATAGAGTGAAATGACTTAGAGAGCAGCGGCAAAGAATGTAGCTTTGTAGAATGCAATGAGGTAGATTAGAGTGTTGCATAGTAGAGTGCAGTGGCCTAAAGTGCAGTGGCGCAGAGTGGACTGGTGAAGAGTATAGTAGCATTGAGTACAGTGGTGGAAAGAGCAGTGGTACAGAGTAAAGTAGTGCAGAATAGAGTGGCAAAGAGTGGTGCAGAGAGTAGAGTGGTGAAGAATTAAGTGCCATAGAGTGAAGTGGTGCAGAGTAGAGTATCGTGGTGTAGAGTGGAGTGGCGTAGCATGCAGTGACTTAGAGTAGAGTGCTGTAGAGTGCAGTTGTGAAAAGTGCAGTAATGCAGAATAGAGTGGTGTAGAATTCAGTGGAGGAGAGTGCAGTATTGCAGTTTAGAGTGTCGTACAGTGCAGTGGTGTAGAGTGGAGTTGTTGAGAGTAGAGTGGAGTGGCCTAGACTGGAGTGGTGGAGAGTGCAGTGGGGTAGAGTACATTAGCATAGAGTAGAGTGGTGCAGAGTAGAGAGGCATAGAGTGAAGTGGGATTGAGTGCAGCAGCACAGACTGGAGTGATGCAGAGTGGAGTAGAGTGCAGTGGCGCAGAGTGGAGTGCAGTGGCATGGAGTGGTGTTGAGTGGGTTGGCGTAGAGTTGAGTATACATGGTGTCAATCAAACAATCAATCAGGATTTATAAAGCGTGGCTAATCACCCGAAAGGTATCCAGGCGCCGGATGTGTTGTCTGTAATGGCAGTGGTAGAACACTTGCATTACAGACAACACATTTTCAATTGAAATGACCACTAAATCTGCTGAGATATACAGTTTTACTAATAAAATGATACAGCACACAAACAATAACGTTTGGAAATGGCATCCCCTAGTGTATTGACTTTTCTGATCATATTAAAGTATTTGCAATAAACAAGTAAGTTTAAATGTTGTTGTGTGCTAGAAAAAAAAACATTTCATCTACCCCATTATCCAGCAAGACTGTCACATAAATCCTCACACTTTGAATTCAGAGAAAGAAAAGTAAACACCTAGCTCCCTCGGGAGACAAAGCCTGACATTTGACCTCTGTCTTTGATTGCACAGCAAATGTGACAAGACGAGAACAGGATTTACAGGTCTGTTTACAGAAAGGAGCACTCGTGGAAGAATACAAGGGAGGTAGTGGGAAAAGGCTTTTGCTCCTTGGGAGGGACAAACTGAACCTGGACAGCCTAAAACAAATTAAGCCAGCAAATAGAAAGCCAGAAAATGTGAGTTACACACCACAAAGCCTATGGTAGGCAATGGGTGGAATGCACTCCCGGGGAAGCTTTCTGAAGGTCCCCAAGATGTCTTTAGAAAACCAGACAGCTGTCCTGTCTGGCAGGGTTCGGCCTAAAAATTGCACCCAAAGCACAGAAAGATGTAGTGATCTTCCTCCTTGCACACTGGTTCCGAGCGGTTTCAGTGTAGTAAGAATGTTCATCAAGAAAGCAATGACCGAAAGAAAGGAGGGAGTGCTGACTGTTGTTTACATACCAGATGACCATTATACACAGCAAAGATTGGAGAAATAGCCTGATACTCTGTGTAGGTAAAGAAAAGGTGCCACAATCTAACCCAAGGACTTGGTATCCTCTGAACTCCATGCTCTCTCCTCATTACCAGCCATGTTTGTTCCTTTTTTCTCTATTGTAGAAAAGTAACTAAATTAGCTGATTACTTAGATAGATCACATTTTTAATTCTCTCAGTTTTTTACTATGTTGATGTGTTTTGCCTATTTATTTCCTTGTAAAAAGAACCTTTTTATTTTTTCTGTTGCAAAAGTGGGATGGTTGAAAGGAAAATAAAAACAAAAATGAAATAAGTCTTTGACGTAGGGCATTTCTCATCCATTCTGGGCCAGTAGTCCTATGATGGTGACCTGTCAAGCACTACCCACACCCTTCCACTAATCTCCAAACACATGCTCAATCAGATGCCCTCAAACTGAGTCACTCACACCAGGCTCTGCACATGTACACCACCCGAACATCCCTTAACTAGTTCGCAGGGACACTGTTCTCCTGCAAAACATGAAAACATGAGACACAGAGTCCCAAGATTGTTACTAAGAGGGAAGAGGTATCTACACAGGCTTTAGTCTGATCAGACCCAGAATGCACCTCTGCATTTCAGGTGGCCAGAAAATAATCCAACATACACTGGAATATGGCTGTGTGAGTGGAAGTAAGGCACTTCGTTCACCCAGAAGGGAGACTAGACCTGAGTAGGTTGGGGCTAGAACATTGTTATTAATTTCCTCCATTTTAGCCTCTTTTCTCCTCATTCTCCCAAGGGTTACACTGACTTCTGGAAATATGGCACTGCATCAGCTGCACCCCTCCTTGAGCACCACGACTTGGCTGTATTCAATTTTTGTATTGTATTTTTTTTTTATAAAGCCTAAACATTCCAAGGCAAGGGACCATTGGCATACCTTACCAGTAACTTTTTATAGTTTTTTCTAGATTACGTTAGGGGACACTAGCTGGAGGTTATGGATTTCTATGAAGTTAGGGCTGTAGTAAGATGGTGGCGCTATTTGAAAGATAACAGGGTCTGGTGGGACCTCCAGCTCTTGGAGTAGCATGGTCTGTCCGTAGCTCTACATCAGCTGCCACAAGATCTGTGACTCGGGCTCATGATACCATTCTGGGGACTGTGTGCCAGGACTGGCTTGTGCACGTAGCCGAGGCTCTGACGCTGCTGCGGGTGGCTCCAGAGGCTTGATCGGCAATGCAATAACAATCAATGCGGTTCAAACAAGATGGCGTCCAGCTGAGGTTGAAGAGTGCCAGGCCCGCTTCATTCTGTCTTGTGTTGTGATGGTAGAGGTCCATGGAAGGATCCAGAAGCCTGACAGACCCCAGTGGAGAATGCAGGGCTTTAAGTGGGCCGGGTCCTGCTCCTGCTGGTGGTGAGCACTGACAGTTTTTAAAAGGTGGCATTTGAAACGCGTCCCTATCGGGCTCTGTTTTCGAGCCATGGCACAGATGGTCCGGTTTCAGGAGAGTTGGCGTGAGCATGCAAACTAGTGTGAAAAAGATGTGTGCATGCTCACTTCTCACTAATGGAGAAGCTGTTGGTGACATCACACCAGGAGAGAGTTGAGGTGGGAAGGTAAATCGTTTAAGAGAGACATTTTCTCTCTGGATTTCTCCTCCCTCTCTGCAACGTCAGAGCAACAACAACATTGTCATGCAGCCCCTGAGGAAAACAGATCATTGGAGCCACCAGAGACTGGACGGGATCACCACGTCCCTGCTCTGCCCACTAGAGTCAGAGCTCACAGGGGACCAGCAGTCTACAACCACCAGCACGACCCTGCTCTCCCCTTTCAGAGAGAGTGACCAGTGTGTATGGTCTTGTAAATGAAGAAATGCTGGGACTCTTTTTGTTCCCAGTTTACACCGTAGGCCTTTGATGTAAGAGTGTGGATGTGTTGAAGACAGGCTTAAAATGTGAAGTTCTGACTTACACACATCAGAATAAAGACATGTGCAACTACTCTCTGTGTGTGGCTTGGTCACTAGCAAGTATGGGGGCTGGTAAGACTCTACGACTGGTGACGAGGATGGGATACGAAGCCCGTACACTGAAAGCATTCTTCCACAGAGTTTGCCGGGCCAAGCAAACTGCTTGTGTGTGCTATGTGTGCCCCCAGTCGAAGTGCAGAGTCAGCGCTGCCACTGGTGGAGTCTCAGCGCACTGCCAGCCTCTGCGCACATTTGCTCAGTACAAACCAAACTGAACATGCATGTGTTATGAAACAGATATTAAGCAGGTGTATGGAAAGAGATATTTAAGCACAAAGCTGACACAAAATCATAATGTTATCTACTTTCATGGTCTAGTAGTGTACAAGGTTTATCTACTTACTAAAACCATTAACAAATCATCATTCCACAACCCCAGAGAGGAGAGGGCAAGGGGTTGTACTTATGGAGCTTCTACGCTGAAGAAGCAGTCCAACACCACGCTACCACATAGAGGCCCAGAACAACTTCACAGACCGCCATCAAGTACAGAGCCACAATGGAGAGACAGGGCAAGATCAAAGTTCTAAAAGTCATTAAAGATGATCCTGATGCTAGCACGCCCCAAGGCACTAAAATAGCTCTGCCTGATCAAGTTACATAAGAAGCGCCTGAGGTACTACTACTGTCGACCAATGCATATACAGCTGCTGCATTCTTAAAACCGCCATCTGCATTTGATACAGCCAAGAAACGCAATATTGCCAATAGATGGACTGCATGAATAGAGATTTTTGAAGATTTCATCAATTCAATAGATGAAAAAGATCATAACGTATCTGAAGAACATGTCTGGTGAAGGAGTGAAAGAAGCCATGAAAGAGATACCACAAGTAGGTGAAAAGACGTATGATCAAATTAAAACAGCATCAAATGTCAAGTTTAATCCAGTGCCAAAAGTGGATTATGAAAGAAACATATTCAGTCAAGAACACCAGAGACCAGATGAAACCATCGATGAGTTTGTTCAGAGACTGGATGTTCTGGTGAAGCACTGTACATTCAATGGGTTTAATGATGAGGAAGCTATCAGCCTCAGAGTAATCAATCGATGTCTGTCAGATTCCTTTCAACAATGAATGCTAAAGGAAACTCTGAGCTTAGAACAAGTCCTCATGGCTGGTCATGCTGAAGAGCATGCTAATCGTCAAGCAACTGACCTTGAGGCCGGAGGAGCCCAAAGTGCGTCAGTCATTAGCATGAAGAGTAACCAAAGTATAACGCTGAGGGACACAGGGTGATGTCTCAACAGAAGAACAAAATGTGTTACAGATGTGGACTCTCATTTTCACACAAAGGCAAATGTCCTGCAATCAGAAAACTATGCATTGGCTGTGGTAAAGCAAACCATTTCATGATGACTTGCAAGGCGAAGAGAAAAGTAAGTGTGTCACTGCGTGAAAACAAAATGGCCAGCCGAACACTACCTCAGTGACATTTGATGCAACCCCAAAAGGCCAAGCAGTCACACCAACTGAGGCAAATCAACACCAAATGAAGTCGATGATCGTCTAAATCATCGTAAGGAGTTCCTCAATATCAGTTTCAAGTGAAAGTGACAATAACAATTGTGCAATGTCATTGTTTACCTCAGAAAGGCAAGCATATGTAGGACTAGTTGGATGTGAGGAAAAATGTGAAAAATTGACACAAAAAGGCATCTCAAACATTCAAATACTGTCCGAAAATCACTCTCAAGATAAATGGGTGTTTGGTACCATTCTGAATTGACAGTCAATAAATATCATGCCTGAGGAGAAGTATCAAGCGTTATCTCCGCTTTCTCAACTTATGAAATCAAAGGCTAAAGTATAGACATGGGGTGCCTCAACGCCCTTAAAGATTCAAGGTTCTTTTATAGCTACAATGAAACATAAGAAAACGGTGGTACAAGCACCTTTTCATGTACTTCAAGGAAGAGCTGCAAGGGCCAGTTTGGTGAGTTTTAACACTGTTGCTGATACGGGACTGATGTCAGTGAACTACAATATGAACGCCCATCATGAAATTGTAAGTCAATTTCCTTCATTATTTCATGGTTTTAGAAAACTAAAACCAATGAAAGTAATGTAACATATAAATGAGGATGTTAGTCCAGTTGTACAAAGACACAGAGAAATTGCGTTTCACTTGCAAGAGGCTGTTGAAAAGGATCTTAATTCATTGCTTAAACGTGATATCATTGAGCCCTCCTCTGGTCCAACGCCATGGGTTTCTCATATTGTAGTAGTGTCTAAAAGAGACAGTGATTGTGCTGTACAACTTTTCCAGGACGTCATTTGATGTGTCATACAGCTTGAAATTCTTTGACCATGTATTTTCCAATGGGGGTATGAAACCAGATTCAGCTAAAGTGCAAGTGTTGTCTACTGTCAGTCTAAACAACAAAGAAACTTGAAGGTCTGAACTAGCTGAGTTAAATGGGTTATTACCAGACTCGGCACAATACATGTGCAGTACATCAGCTATCACGTGATGGAGAGACACTCAACATAATAGTTTAAGTCCTATCAGCCCACCCACGTGGCGGAGCCTCATCATGTAGGACATCTTGAACTAGGTCTGTGTCCCGAAGCCCAGATGTATTGGCTTTGTGTCACTAGGCCATAGTTCAGTAAATGTAAGTGTCCTCACCACTGGTGAAGCTGATGAATGCAGTGCAAAAAAGTGAAGTGATGTGTTATAAAATGGCGGTCAAGGCAAATAGAGAAATTTTAATAATATTCACCTAGACGTCAGGTTAAAAAACAGTGTAGGGACAGTGTGAAAAAATCACTGTCTGCTTTGCTTGGTAGTAATTCAGGCCAACATGTTTCTGCCGTAAGGTGGAGATTCACCGGCATTCGTCAGGGCCAAGCTAACTGGTATGCTACTGCAAATTACACTATTAGAAGTGCACAAAAAAGGAACATAATAACAAAGAATCTAACAGACCATACTTTGCCTGTAAATAGTCACAAAAATGGTCACAGGGACCATCCTACCATGTCCTCCCGATTGATGCAAATGTGGAGGAAGTCTTCCCTGTAACAATTTTAAAGAGAGAAAAACTTTTTGGTAAAACAAGGTACAGTCATGAAGAATCTACTAGCTTGTAATATAAAGTAGAAATTAAAAGCAAAATAATCTGCGGGTCGCACAAAACAATGTGCGACACTAGTGATAGTCAAGAAAAACTCAGCTCAGCCATTCAAAATTATGATAGCCACATTAATTATGCGCTATAATAGTCGCCATCAGATAATCTGTGCATTGTTCAACAACAAGATCATAGGGGGGGACTTACCAGACGCCGTGAGGTGAACGGCCAGCGACACTTGGGCAAACCAGAACGCCCTATCATCCACTGCCTTGCCTGAACGCCGTGAGGGAAACGGCTAACACCGCCACATCGAGGACGCCGTGAGGGCTGGGACTCCACATCCCAGGTGCCCCGGCGGAAGCAGGCACGGGAGTGACGCAACAGGAGCGCCCGGAGGCGCAATAACGAACGGAGCGCCCAGAGCTCCCTGGGGGACTTACCAGACGCCGTGAGGTGAACGGCCAGCGACACTTGGGCAAACCAGAACGCCCTATCATCCACTGCCTTGCCTGAACGCCGTGAGGGAAACGGCTAACACCGCCACATCGAGGACGCCGTGAGGGCTGGGACTCCACATCCCAGGTGCCCCGGCGGAAGCAGGCGCGGGAGTGACGCAACAGGAGCGCCCGGAGGCGCAATAAAGAACGGAACGCCCCTCGCACACGCGAGTCGAGCGCGCGGGAGAAGCCCGGGACAAGGGCGGGGCCGTCAGTGGACTGCAGTGGACGGGCGGGCCACCCCTCTAACATTCAACAATCTACTCAAAGGTGAGCATCTAACTTGGACTATAAAATGGGTGATAGTAATAATACTGACGTATTACCCCAGGGTGTAGACACTTCTGTCTCCCTCATCACATCCTTTGAGACATTGATTGAAACTGCTTTTAACAAAATTGTGGAGACTGAAAGGAGGTTCTCGATGGGTTCCCTTACTATCAACAACAAATCGAGTATAACAAGTGGTACAAGTTGTATAAATGAAGACATACACATAACCCCTGAAGTAATTGTGGTAAAACCATCACATCCTTCTGTTGATGTGCCAACTATTTTGGATGATGAAAATACTGTTACTTATATAGCACCTGACCCCGCCTCTTTAAAATCAGCGGTAGTAATCTCTAAGCCGGTACTGATACCAACATCCCCAGTATCCCTGTTGACAGAAAGTGTCTCTACTATTATAACAGCTTCCCAGGATGATGTTATTACCCTGGATAGTACTGATTCCAGTAGTAATAAACAGGGAGGGGAAAAACGTAAAAGAGCCATAACCAAGCAAAGTGCTAATAAAAGGAAACAGCTCGTAATCCACAAGAATCAGCCCACACCACAAAGTCTGTGGAATAAAAATAAATCTTCGGGGGAACAAATTGTCCTTACGGAAGACAAAGACTCATCTGGCAGGGACAGTATTTCTACTGCAACCACCACTCACTCTAGTGGGAACTCTAAAACCATATGGACTCAAACAGCATTAATGGGAGATAATTATAATCTCTCAAGACAGAATGGGAACCTTATAGAAACCATAGTGGATACTATTTTTAACCGTCTAGAAAAGCAAATGATCAATCAGTTTAATAACGTTTTTAAAAGACTGGACAGATTAGATAACCTGGTCAAGAATGGAGAAATAAAAAGGAAGGGGTCTGTCATCCTGGACCAAATCAGAGCTGATCGCCTCTTAAAGGAATTGGAAACTGCAAACAATACATTGTCATCAAAGAAACAGGAGATTACCAGCTCTTTGGGTGGGGTTTTGAGTAATCCTGGATTATTACCTCCGTCTATTGCACCACCTATCACTCAACCCCGATCTACTAACAGAGGGCCAACTCTGAACACATCTAATTTACCCAAAAAATCAACTCACATACCTTCTCCTAGAAAAACTATTATTCCACCAATTTCTAACATCTCTGTTTCTAACCGCAATAATGGCCCAAACAAATCCACAACAGTATCAAGACCAACTGCTGCCAATAACGATGTGGGCATTGGCCCACAAGGGACAAGTAAACCTTTTAAACACCAAGGGCCAGCCTTATATTTGCCACCGGAGGCTTGTCCTTTTGTTTTGGTTCTAGCAGGAGTACCGCCGTTGAGGGAGGACCAGGGGGAAACATGGGTGCAATTGCGGAATAAGTGCATAGACTGGCTGAATAAGCACAAAGGTGTTGGATTTGACATTTCAAGAGAGATTATATCGGCCCGCAGGGTATCGTGGGTCGGGCCTTTACTCAAGGACAAGGAAGGTGACTGTATAGTTCTTAATTTTAAAAATCCAGGGACCGTAGGAAACCTCCTTAATAGAAATAGCAACTATTCTACCATTTCTACTGTTGCAACTATGTTACCCTTGAGTTATTTCTATAGACAAATGGCAACACAACCTCGTTCCCCATTTGTGCAATTTCAACCGTCATTAATGCATTTCCAACCACCACCTATGCATTTCCGGCCACCGCCTATGCAATTTCAACCCCCCCCATTTCCATTTCAAATGTATAATAGATTTGCACCTCTTTCGGATCTGGATATGCAAGACTGACCATCTCTGACTACTTCTGTCGAATTATCTTTGACACCAACACCTGAACTCCAGACTGTCTCACAATCTTTGCCTCGAACTGCTCTGAGTCAAACACCCCCGACTCATAACCAATTGTCTTTGGATTCAGAATTATCTCTTGTCAGCTGGAATATAGCAGGTTTAAAATCCAAATTGAAAATTACAGAATGGCTTAATTGGGTTGATAATAACTGCGATATAATGATGCTACAAGAAACTTGGAGTACAACGTCACCAACAATGGAGGGTTTCTGTTGTTACAATCATAAAGCTTCCCCTTCTCACATGGGACGACCAAGTGGGGGCTTATCTATCTGGTCCAAAATAAAATCCGGGGTGCAAACTAAATTGATCCCTACACCGGGTAATTGTTGTTTTATGGCTATGAAGTACATTAACAGATTGAAATTATGTATTATTAATTTTTATAATAATGACTTTGTTAGCCGTCCTAATGGTAATTTTATGTTATTGTTTAATTTTATAGATGAAATTATGGGAGGGCAAAAGTATGGGCCCTTTGATGGTATCTGCATTGGAGGGGACTTTAACGCCCATATGTATCGTAACAACCCACTATGCAAAAACGGTGAGGAACTGAAAAACCATATAGCTTCCCGTGAACTAGTAAATGTAATGGAAATTGCAGGTACTAGTGCAAATAATATAACAACCCCCACTTTCATAGGTCAGGGCTGTGCTTCAACGATAGATTACATATTTACATGCCCAACTCTAAGCGATATAATTTTAAAAGCAGAAGTCATCTGTTCCGCTTACAGTGACCACTATCCGCTTAGAATATATTTATACAATCCACAGACCTCAAAGGTTGCAGCAAAGTCAGAGGCTGGGCCTCAAAATCTGGCTTTATCAACGGATAGATTGAGACTAGTATGGAAGGGAGTTGATAATAAAGAGATTCTATCCAGAGTAATTAAAAAACATCCTGAGACAGTAGAAATTTGCCTGTCATACACAAGTCCTAGTAATGAGGTGGTTGGCGCCTTTGGTGATTTATGTGGGGCCATTAAAACAGAATCTTCCAAACCCGTTAGGCAGAATATATCCCATGGTCCCCGCTGGTTTGATTCCTCTTGTTCTAGGGCCAATAGGGACTTGAGGGCAGCCTTAAATACCAATCCAAGGGATGTTCCACTCGTGAGAGAATTAAGATCAAAATATAAAATTGCCTTACGAACCAGATCCGAGGCCCTAGTGATTAATCACTGGGAATCTCTCACGCGTACTGCCACACTAAAGGACACAACAGGTTTCTGGAGAGAAGTCAAGTCTTTAAGATCTTTTGGTTCTAACATCAATCCAATTAATAGTAATATAACGAGTGAGGCGTGGGTAGAGCACTTCTCCCAAATTTACGCCATATCAGCCACTCCCTTAGATACTGTCTCTCTATCTAATAGCGCTGAACCTCTGACCTTTTTATTATCAGAGGTCGAGGATGCTATTATTGATAGCGCTAGCAATAAAGCCCCTGGCCCGGACGGCCTGTCAATTGATCAGATTAAATCAGAAATTAATTTTTGGGCCCCTCTACTATGCAACTTATTTAATAACCTGAATGATAGCTCAATTCCCGAATCCTGGTCGAACAGTGTCATCGTACCCATATTTAAAAAAGGTGACAGGTCGGATGCCGCCTGTTACCGTCCGATCCCACTGATCGATAACACGTTAAAAGTACTTGGAAGGGTAATTTTTAAACGGATAAGGGATTGGGCGGAGGACAACAATGTTCTTCATTGTAGTCAACTGGGCTTCAGAAGCCAAGTAGGCACTATTGAACAATGTTTAAACTTAAATTTGATTATGGCTAAGTATATCATTGTTAAAAAATCCCCCCTTTATTTAGGTTTCATGGATTTGAGCTCTGCGTTTGATTTTGTTAATCGTTCTAGGTTGTGGTCACTTTTGCTTGATTATGGTTTGGATGACTCATTGGTGTATTTTCTTTCTTATTTACATAGGGACTTAAAAGCGAGAGTACGAATTAATAATGATGGTGCTTTATCCAATGACGTCCCTATTAGCAGAGGAGTTAGACAGGGCTGCGTACTCGCCCCACTGCTTTTTATTTTATATATCAATTGGTTGAGTAGCACTTTGAGTAAGATCACTAAGGACGTTCCAATTATAAATGGTTCCCCCATTACTACCCTACTTTATGCGGATGACGCAGTATTAATGGGGCGTACACCGAATGCTTTACGCATTTTAATCTCTGGGTTTGTTGCTTTTATGTCCGATCTTGGTCTAAACACCAATTTTAAAAAATCTTTTATTATGAATTGTGGACTAAAAAAGTATAATATTACATCCATTAAATCTGGTAACAACACCTTAAAATGCACCAGCACTTTTCCTTACCTAGGGTTGTTATTCTCTAACTCAGGCTCATGGCAGCCACACGCTGCCCATGCGAGAAATAAAATTGGCAAGTCAATTAATTCAATTTTATCCCTCCGTCAACCAAAACAGGCTGATGTTGTTACCCCCCTCCTCAATATCTATCGCACCCAATGCCGGCCAACTGGGACTTATGGAGCTGAAGTGTGGGGTTATTGTAACAGCATGGCCCTCCAGTTGGAGGAAAATCGATTCTGCAGGAGGGTACTGGGGGGAGTTCCTTGTGCACCTACATTTATTTGTCACAATGAACTAAGGCTGCCATATATTGTCGATTTTATTAAGTCAAGGCCTGCGCTTTTTTGGATTAAAATATGGCTAAATCCAGCAGCATCCTTAACGCGCAGTATAATATCAGACTGTCTGTTAAGTGATAGATCTCATCACATACCCTGGTTGAATGCAGTCAAAAACAGTCTGCTGAGCGTGGGTCAAGGATCTTTATTTAGCTCCCCTGATTCTATTGTACCCGCTCATAAGAACAGTATTAAACGGGCATTGCTGGACTTATATAATGAGGATCGAATGAGATCAGAATCCTCTAAACCAGTTGTCACTAGATATTTGTGCATTATTGACCCAGGTATTGAAAATTTGAACAATCCTTTAAGATACTTGTCAATCCCTATAGGTAGATGGAATCGGAGCCTTTTATTCAGGTTTCGGGATGGAAGCATAGTTAATTTGCTCAGCTTCCCCATTGGCTATAACAAAAAATTAGAAGAGTTAGATTGTCCTTGTTTTCACGGCGGTAAACAAAGTTTATTGCACTATCTCTTCTTTTGTGGCCACTACAAATTGTATACCTGTCAATATTTAAGGCCGATTCTACGTAAATATGACATTCGAGATTCCATTCATGCATTAAAATTCTTGCAAATGTTGCACACAGATGAAGTCATATATACTGTAAGTTGCTTCATAAAAGCTTGTGTGAGATCGAGGGCAAGTATGGATTATGGTTAATGGACAATAGCACTATGCCATCTCATGTATTTTGAGCACTTTATTATTCTACTATAAATTGACTACAGATTTAATTGTATACGTGCTTTGAATTAAATAAATCCTGTGGGAGAATACAAATTGAATTTTGAGATTATGTATACTAATAGATTAATGTTCTTCCTCTACTATGCATTTTTGTATTTCATATATTATGCACATTGCACTTTACATTACACATGCTGCTTAAATCCCATTGGTTAATCTGTTTTTAATTTTTATATATGTGTTTTTTTAATTTGTTTTTAAAATGTACTTTCATTCTGTATGTACTTTTATGGATTTACTAAATTCCGAATAAAGATAATTTGAATTGAATTGAACAAGATCATAGACTTACCCAACTCCGTGTGGGAAGATAGCCTCACCTCACCCGGCAACGGCTCGGAGAATGAGGCCCCGCTCTAGACACATAAACAAGGACATTTTCAAGACATGATAAATGTCACAACCTATGTCTATATACATGCTTTATTTAAAACAGGTTTTCATAGAAACCTCAGTTTTCTAGTTTACCCCTAACGTTCGCCACACACTGGAGACCAAGGCGGGCACGTTCAACGCTTCAAATCTAAAAACAATCCTCTAGCATATCATAACAGGTTGCTGCACCCAGATGAGTGCAGCGATTATGTCTCTGAATACCAGCCACTCCCCAAGGCGAGCAGTTGAAATACTGGTGGGGGCGCTTGTCTCAATGACACAAAAAGACTAAATCAGGTCTCTGTAATAGTTAATTAGTGACTACTGTTTAGAGCTGCAAAACGGAGCTGCGCTGATGAAATAAAGCAGCGCTCATGATCCAAGACCTATGAAAACTATGAAAATGCCCTTGTGTGCGAGTAACTACTGTATTGCGCTACAAACCGGAGCTACGCTGATGAACTAAAAAGTGCTCGTGATCCAAAAGCTATGAAGGTACCCTTGTGAACGCGTAACAAACCCTCTTACCTGTCCGTCGGTACCTCGCGGCGTGATCCAGAGCCGAAAGGGAGGCACCGACGGTCAGTAGGGGCCGCGTTTTTATGCTGTCACTGATTCGCGAAATGGACATCAGCTGGTTTAGAGCGTAATTCAAATTGCGTCATGGAGCTCTGTTGTACGCATGCGCGCATCACACTCTACTGCTCAGAAGGAAAAAAAGGAAAAAAGGGGGGGGTGTGCCAAACCAGGCATGCGCATGGGTCAGAGCGTAATCACTCGCGCATGCGCACCGGGTCTCCTAATAAGAAGTGAACACTACTTAGCTCGGTCGGGAGAATTACCCGGAAGTGGTGTTTGTAATGAACAATACTCTCTCTAAACAATGCTCCGAGTGCACTTATAGATGGTCACTAAAGAAATTTGGCCGCCGGTTATAGGTAATTACTGGTTTATAGAATGCCTAACCAAAAAAAATGCATAATTACTTTGCATTGATCGATGATAAGGCTACAACCAGAGTAATGGTGTCTAAATATACCGAAACTGGCCAAATATTCGATATTAACTAAGTAAAATGACCACTGATCAGAGGTTAATAGAGTGCTGTTTATCTCAATCCTGCTGGTAGAAATCCATAGGTTTTCCAATTAAGTTGTGCTGATATAGCCGCTAGTGAAGGGGAGATTATTCACTATGTCCTTGTCAAAACGGACCTGGGCCTGTACTAAGTGTGCAGTGTTTAGCACAGTATTTATATGAATAACCCGGGCTCTTCCGAGCCTCATGGACAGGAACCTGACGGTAGATTCATCTGTATCAAGACTCTAGGGGTCTGGTGGCATTCAGTCAATCCAAAATCAGACAATGTCAAGATTTAGGGTTTCCTCAAGCTAGAGGTCAGTGGAGCACCAGATGGTAAGTGTGATCATCAGATTGAAACCCAAGGTATGTTGTCGTTGAGCCCTGTAATGTCGGTCTTCAGTTTAAAAATCCAACGTTGTTCTTTTACAAAAAGAAACCGTGAGACATCGGTAATGTGTGGTGGGATGTGCGGCTGTTCTAACACCACCCACCTCAAGACCTCAGCTTTATGTTTCATGTCTAAAAAGTGATTCGTTAAGCAGGTGGATTGTTTGTTACAACAAATCGTGCTCTTATGCTCGCTGATGCGTGACTTAATCTTTCTTGTGGTGTGGCCAATGTACTTCTGCATACAGGGGCAAGTGATCATATAAATCAACTTCTCTGAGTTACAGTTAGTATGGTTGGTCAGACACCATGGTCTTGCTGTGCCGATGTCTATTGTCAAAGACTTCTGTGTCTGTGGACAGGCAGCACAACCGCCACAGGGATAGTGACCTCGTACTGGGCTGGTGTTCCAAAGAGTATTCGTGATTTCCTTTCTTTGGATTCTGGGTCTGGTATGTACCAGATTGTCCCTGATGGACGGCCCCCTCTTGAAAGCAAAGAGTGGCCGAGGTATTTCTCCTGATACTGTATTGAGGATCTTCCAATGTTTAAGAATGATCTTTTTAACTCCATTAGACAATGTACTGAAGGTATGCACCATCGTCATCCGGTCATTAGGCGTATCTTTTTTTGTATGTTCTACGAGCGCCTCTCGGTTATTATTAAACACTCTTTTGCACGCACGGCGTACTAGATGATTGGGGTAATGTCGTTCTTTCAGGTTCAATGACAACTCCTTAGAATGATGTTCAAAAAGAGTGTTGGAGGAGCAATTTCTCCTCACCCTCAAAAATTGACCCACTGGTAAGTTGTCACGGAGTGATTGAGGGTGGAAACTATGATAGGATAGTAGAGAATTACGTGCCATGGGCTTTTTATAAAGTTCCCTCTGTAAGCCTCCTTCTCCAGGGGATATTAGAAGGTCAAGGAAAGGAAGTCTCTCTTTGCTGCTTTCCATCGTAAACTTCAGGTATTGGTTTCTTGAGTTTAGCCAGTTGTGGAAATCCAACACTTCAACAGAAGAACCCCTCCAGATCACTATGATGTCATCAATATATCTTCTCCACAGCAACACCTGATGGAGAAATGGGTTGCTGTGGTTCAGAACATGGTCTTGCTCAAACTGATGCATGTATAGATTTGCAAGACTGGGTGCAAAGACACTCCCCATTGAGGTCCCTGAGACTTGAAGGTAGAGGTCCTCTTGATATTGGAAATAATTCTCCATCATAGCAAGTCTGGCACACTCCATAATGAATGGTACTGGTGTGATTGTATCCAGTTGCCTCACTTCCAGAAGACTCCTGATGCAGTCTAGTGTCTCCTGTTGAGGGATACATGTATACAGAGACTCAACGTCAAAACTGACCAAGAGGTCAGTTTCGACGTTGAACTCTATCCCTGCCAATAGTCTGAGAACGTCACCCATGTCCTGCAGGTACGTCGGTGTCTCTTTCACAATTGGTTTCAAAAAGAAATCTACGAAAGTGGACAAGGGCTCGAGTAGGGAGCCTATACCCGATATAATGGGTCGTCCAGGAGGTGGTCTCGTAACCTTATGAATTTTCGGGAGGCAGTAGAAATAGGGTGTCACTGGGTGTGCCGTGATGAGATACCTGGCCTCTTGGGGAGTGATCCATCCTTCTGATTATCCTTCCTCTACTAAGCTCTTAATTTCATTGGAAATTCTCGCTGTAGGATCCTCGGTGAGGCGACGATAGGCTCTGGTATCGTTCAGTTGTCTCTTACATTCATCGTGGTAAATGTTGGTATCTTGTAGCACGATAGCTCCGCCTTTGTCGGCGGGTTTGATGGTAAGGGAATTGTCGTTTGACAAACCGGAGAGTGCTAGTTTTTCAGCGGTGGTCATGTTGTGATAGATCTTCTTTCGGGTTTGGTTCAGGCCCATAATCTCGTGAGTCTGTGGTAAATAAATAATTAATTACCGGTCTATTTTTCAGGATACTCTAATAACAGATAGCTCAATAAATAAGAGACAAGATTCGAGGTATCTTGAGTCACAGGCTTTAATAAGGCATAAAGGACTGAAACAGGACAGCCTGCATGGGAATAGGATGGCAGCTGCCGGGGGCAGGATCTGGGAATGGCTAGCAAACTTTAATAACAGTGCACAACATTTATAGTTAAACAAAACACATTATATTCAATACAGGGGGCGTAGCAGTAGGCGGAGTTTGTAGCAGTCGCGAAAGATAAGGCATAAAGTGGGTGTAACAAGAGGTGTGTACAGGGCGTATACATAGACATGTGATGCAAACGTAACAGAATATGTCATAAATGGGGCGGAAACATGGAGGGGGCTACCTGAGCAGCTGGGACCTCTAACCTAGTGGTGCGCGCAAACTGACAATGACGTGTTACCAGGGAGAACTGGGGCTATGACTTCTGCGCTAGAAGAGGAGACGAAAGTCTGGAGAGTCAGAGCGACATGTACCTAGGCATATCTAGTATCTAGTGTTTAGAGAACATGTTGATAGAATCCAAGAGTTATCAGGGCAAAGGCTAACAGACACTAAGACTGGTGCATGCATAATTCTATATGCAGTGCGTGTGCGAGGAATATTCTATGAATATTAATACAGTATTTCTCTTACATGGAGACATAAAGGCTAGATCATGACGGAAACTATTGATGCGATTCAGTAGCTTAGGAATGCAGAGAAGGAGGGCTGAACTGATAACTAGAAGCATAACATACTCTTGGCAGACTGGGAGGCAGAGCCAGGCCGAGCCGGGCACTGCGAGGCATGAAAGTAAGTGAAGGGTCAGGGATACAGGTGGGGGCTGTATCGCTCCTCGGAGAGGGTTCAGGAGACAGGAGCTGAATCTGAGTCCGGGCCCTTTTGAGGCCTAGAAACGGGGACTTTTACTGAATTAACGTGCACACTGTAAAATGTGGCAACGTAGGTTTACATAGGCCTAATATTCGTAGCTTTCACGAGAACTGGAAACTGGCATACTAGAGTTGGACACAACTGTAATCGCGTCTTTAATCGATCATAGGGAATACATATGCATATTGATCATGCACATATAACTTAGGATGGGGAACACGTAGGCACATACAACATGGCAAAATTTACTTTTCCACATTCCCTCCTTGTGCCCTACGTTTCCATCAGGAAACATCAATATTCATGATACCATCTATCATTTCATATAGCATCATTTGCTCGTCTCGAATTGTCTTGGAACGGGATTTAGGACTAGGAATACAAGAGGTAGCACAAATGCCGCAAATCGCAGGGCCACATTGTATACAGAGGCAGCAACTGAATATGATCATTACTGCAATACCTAGGAATGACAATACTTTCCATCCCCAGGCAGATATAATACTCCAGAGCCAACTGGACCATGTCCAGGTGCCTGGATTCTGGTGTAACTGATGGGCAATTTTGTGAAGTCTGGTTATAGCTGAATAAACAGACTGCGCGTTATTAGGAATGAAAATGCAGCAACTAGATCCGATGACTCTACATGCTCCTCCTCTATCGGCCAGTATGACGTCAAGAACGAGACGATTTTGGAGCACGACAAATATCATAGCAGATTGCTCTTCGGTTAAGTTACCTAGAGCAGAAGTAGTCTCATTCACTACTGCTTCAAGGGTTCTGGTTAACCTACGTATTAACTTACTATTCTGGATAGGTCCTATAAAGAAGAAGAAACCTTTATTAAAGTCTTGATATTGCTCTAGAGTAGTTTCAGTTTGATCGACAATTGGGGACTCAATCTCCCTTCTATGCCTGACGTGTACTAGATGTGTGTTTCTGTGATAATCAGATGGGGCTAGAAAAACTGGTGGCAGTAGGAAGGCAATGTAACAGGTTCCATCCCAATCGAGGGGCAGACGAACATATGCGGTCTGACCACAAACAAAATAAGAATGACGTGATGCTTTGAAAATAGATTTCCCACTGTCACTATACTCGACAGTAATAGTACAATCACTATGTCCTACATGTGCGGAACCATTCTTTCTGACACATAATTCGCCTTTGACTGGTAGTACTGAAATAGCAGGCAAGTCTGGAGTAGTATCAGACTGAACATTCAGGACCATAAAATTCGAAGAATAATTACCTAAATCATATACTTAATTTTCTAGATCTAACCCTGTTCTATGGGGGAGACCTTGCTTGTCTGGAAAACATGTTCTATTCAGAAAGGACATATCATTTGAAGATGACGTTAACATGGACCATGCTCCACACGAACCATTATGTGAAAACGGATAAGGAAAGAGTGGCAGAACTCCCTTCGGTGTCTGGAAAGGGGGGAGTCGACCACACACCCAACAATTAGTGGCATTGCTGGTCTGGTGTGAATAATGTAACATTCTTATAAATGTATTATTTCTCATAGCAAGACGATAGGATAACTCGTGAGGAGGCAGATCACTAAATGTGTGCTCTACTGTAGCATTAGGAAACTTATTTACATGAGAAATTGGAAAACATAAATGCAATGCATAACTTATGCAGGTAACCATCAAACTTAGAAACAATAGAAAACTTAGAAAAACGATACATCTGATAGAGTTTCGACTAACTCTCTCACTATGGGGGTCTATCTCATACATGTCAGATACCTGTCTAACCGTTTCACCCGAGAGGGACTTAGACAATTAAACTGGCTGACTTATTTTACTAGACCTGAGTTTCTTTTTATACTCCTGTTGCGGAGTTTCCTCTAACAGGAGAGGCTTGAGTTCAGAGTTTGTTTTTAGGCAGTCTTTAGGAGGAAGGTAGTCCTTAGCAAATGTTTTTACACGCACTCCATGGAACTTCTTTATGTGGGACAGGTGGACCCATCCTTTTCTCCCCTCTAGTTTGGCCGCAGTCCTTGTTGTAAGTAAGACCATACGAGGCTCCTTCCAACGGGGCTCCAGCGGACTTGAACAATCAAAATTTCGGACCAATACGAGGTCTCCTGGAACGATTTCATGCGGTTTCACCTCGGTATTGTCTGGAAATGCAGCGGCAACCTGTGAACGACAAGAGTGTAGGGCAGACATCAAGGAAGCTAGGTAATCTGTCAGCATATTACTGGAAACGTCTGTAATACTTCGGGGTCTAGGTGTACCCCACATGTTTGGGGGGCGGCCGAATACGACCTCATACGGGGACAGACCTGATCTGGAATGTGCGACCATGCGCATATAAAATAGAGCAACTGGCAGGGCTACGAGCCAGTCTACACCTTTCTCCTTACATATTTTTGCAATTCGGATTTTCAGAGTCTGATTATGTCTCTCTACGAGACCGGCTGCTTCAGGATGGCGCACACAATGGAACTTCCACTGGTACCCTAACAAGAGGGAAACATGTTTCATTAACTCGGATGAGAATGGCTGGCCGTTATCAGAATACACGACCCTAGGGAGTCCATAACGGGGGAAGAATTCACGAACCAACTGCCTGGCAGTGGTCGCAGCGGTGTAATCTGGAACTGGATATGCTTCTGTCCACCTGGACAGAGCGCATACAACTACGAGGACATACTTGAAACCTCGACATCGCTCCATCTGAATATAATCCATCTGGAGGACTTCAAAAGGGTGGTCAGGAGGTTGGAATCCCCCTTGTTCCACCGGGACACTTTTACCTGGATTGAACTGGCAACATATCATACAAGTACGGACTTTCTGCTTGGCTGCAGCTCGTAAATGCTTGTTGAACCAAAGGTTCTGAATACTGTCTAACATAGCTTTTTCTCCTAGATGTGCTGGACTATGTGCGGTATTAATAATGACTTGAACCATAGAATCGGGGAGAAACCATGTGGCTTTTCCCTTCATCACCCATCCTTGATCTGTCTGGACCCCTCCTTGTTCGGACCATTTCTTGATTTCTTCGGGAGTAGCATGTAACTGTATGTCTATGACATCTTGTGTAGGGTCCTTAACTGTCATACAAGTAGTCTGATCTGGAATGAGTGTCAGTATCGTGTTAACTGGAATGTCTGGAGTCTGAGCTGTAAGCTTGGCTGTTCGATCTGCTAGATCGTTACCTTGGGAAATGATGTCAATAACTTTCGTATGTGCCTTGCACTTCATGATAGCGATAGCTGTCGGTAAATGTATTGCATCTAACAGAGCTTGAATGAGGAGACCATGCTGAATTTTGGTTCCATGAGAAGTCATAAAACCTCTTTCTTGCCAGAGCACTCCAAAGTCGTGTACGACTCCGAATGCATAACGTGAATCTGTGTATATGTTTACTTTCAGGTTCTTGGCACGTATGCAGGCTTGGGTCAGAGCAACTAGCTCTGCTGCTTGAGCGGACAGGGTATCAATACGGTGTGTCTCTATAACTTCGGTTTCAGTAGTCACTGCATACGCGGCTACTAGTTCTCCTGTACTTGTTCTCATACATGAACCATCCACATAAAGTGTCAGGTCGGGATCTGGTAATGCAATGTCTGTCAGGTCTTGTCTTGGCTTAGTCATAATGTTAACGACTTCCACACAGTCATGTGTGGCAGGATTTGAAGTAACTGACGGTAACAGTGTAGCAGGATTTAAAACGTTGCAGCGTCTGATTTCTATGTGTGGCTGGAACAGTGTCAGTTCATAACCTGTTAAACGTGCAATGGTCAAGTGCTGGGTCTGTGTTCGGTTTAAAAGAACTTCCACGGAATGTGGAACTTGTACTGTCAGGGAATGTCCTAACACTATGGAATCACTTTGTCTGATTGCTAGAGCTGTGGCTGCAACTGACTTGAGGCACGCAGGCAGAGCCTGGGCTACTGGATCTAATGTGCTAGAAAAATAAGCACAGGGCTTGTACTGTCCGGCTTGATCTTGTGTGAGAACAGATAATGCAGTACCATCACGTTCTGTGACAAAAAGTGTAAAAGGCTTACTGTAGTTCGGTGTTGCTAGAACAGGTGCTTGGCATAAGGCTTTCTTTAATTCATTAAAACTAAGTGTATGTTCAGATGTCCAAGGGAGGACAGTCGATACGGCTGCCTCCTGTGTCGTTAACTGTATCAGTGGCTTTGCTAGAAATGCATTCTGAGGAATCCATTGTCTGCAATAAGAAGTAAGGCCAATAAAAGCACGTACCTCCTTCTGTGTCTTGGGCTGTGGAAGACTCGCTATTAACTGGATACGGTCTGGTGTCAACTGCCTACCCCACTTGGACAGTAAGTGGCCTAAGTAGATCACTTGCTGGACACAGAACTGGAGCTTTGAAGGGGACACCTTGTGCCCCATCTCGGCTAGGAAATACAGAACGGTAAGTCATG
Source organism: Lissotriton helveticus (assembly GCF_964261635.1). Taxonomy (NCBI): domain Eukaryota; kingdom Metazoa; phylum Chordata; class Amphibia; order Caudata; family Salamandridae; genus Lissotriton; species Lissotriton helveticus. The sequence goes on from NC_136057.1 coordinate 908,104,132, forward strand.
CTCGCTCGCAGTCACGCTCAGAACGGGCTGTGATCAGTAGATCATCGACATACTGGAGCAGGGCAGTGTCTGTTGGCATGTGAATGTTGTCTAGTTGTCTTTTAAGTGCCTGACTGTAAATACTAGGACTTTCTGTGAAACCTTGAGGAGCTCGTGTGAATTTATAGCTCCTTCCATTTAAACAAAAACCAAAAAGGTACTGGCTGTCTGGATGAATGGGGACACTGAAAAATGCATTCTTGAGGTCTATTACAGTGAAAAATGTAGCTTCAGAATCAATGGCTGTCAATAGAGATGAAATATCTGGGACTACTGGATACTGGGGTATAATACATTTATTAAGTTCTCGAAGGTCAATCACTAATCGATATACTGGAGGTGCATTTGGATCAGTACGTTTCATGACTGGAATGATAGGAGAATTACATACATTGGAGTCAGTTTCTACAACCACTCCTTGAGCAATGAGCTCGTCAATAATTTTGGATAAGGCTGCTACAGCCTCAGGTGGCAATCTGTACTGTCTGATTCGTGGCAGGACAATACCTTGCTTGAGGGTCACACGATGGGGTGTGATTTGCATACAACCTACATCAGTTGGACCTTGCGCCCATAAATGCTGCGGTACATTTGATAGTCTTGGATCAAAATCACGCAATACATAGTGACCTTTAAAGTCTCTTAAAAACAATCGGATTCCTTCTGGGGAACAGCAAATAACTGCCCCTAATTCTTTCAATGTTTTAATGCCTAACAAATTTTCTGGACATGATTTCGTAAGTAATAAATCAGTAGTTCGGGACAATGGACCAACTTCTAGAGAAACTGGTTTTGAAATCTCGTTCACAATAGGCTTTCCTGAAAATCCAAGGGAAACATTTCTAGAGCCTGAGAGCGGAGCCCCTGGAACCTCGTCATGACTGATAGTAGTCCTACTTGCCCCTGTATCAATCAAAAACTTTCTGTCTTTCCCTAATACTTGACTGTGTACATAGGGACCCTCTTGATCTACAGGTATCTCGATAAGAGGCAAGCCTACCTCCCTCTCTAGGCTGTTTCATGAATACTGTTGATACTCTGGATATTCGGACTGTGCGTACTGGTACATCTGCTGTGTAACATGCTGTGTTGCAGCGATAGGCTGCGGTACTGTAACTGTCTGTTGTGCATTCTGTGGTGACTGAGAAGTCTGTAAAACTTGTTCTTGTCTAGGCGGACGTGGTCTTTCTTTAGTCTTACCAGTAGCTATGTTGTGTTTCAGAACTGCACACTCGTTTATAAAATGACCTGGCTGTTTACAATAATTGCAAGTCCCTTTAATGGGAGCTGCAGGATGACTGGTTTGATTCGGACCCCTTTTCTGACTGTCTTGTGGAACAGATTGGGCAATTAATACTTTCATTTTCGTATCTTTCATACGTTTCCTTTCGTGTTCTTGCTCTTCCCTGATTCTATTCTGGTGATACTGGAGCATCTGGAGCATTTGGGACGGGGTATTAGCTTGCCAGGTACTTTCGACTTTCAATACTCGATTTTTAACTTGTGGACTTGAATTCTCGACTAATTTAGTAACAAAAAGATGAGGGTATGACTCGCTACCTGTCTTCAGACCACTGTTGATAATAAAACATTTTTCAAATCTAGAATAAAAATCACTAGTATCTTCGTCTTGTTTCTGTTTACAGGCTGAGATTGCATCCCAGTCTTCCTTTTTCGTGCCTAGTAATCTTGGCAAAACTTGTATCAATAGTTCGGGCAATTCCTTACATTTATCCCCAAGACGGGTACCTGGTACTCGTGAATTGTCTTCAGCTTCTAGAGCTGTCCAATCTATCTTTTTCTCTCCCACCTCCCATTCTTTTTCCTTGAGTTTCTCATATACCCCTGCGGGCAACAGGACTTTTAGCATTTTAATAATATCTGGATACGTATATTCTCCCATACGGAGCATGTCTTTTAATTCTCGATGGAACCCTGCTGGATCTTTGTCATGACAATGAATTAATTTCTTCATCTCTAAGAGTTCCATCTTGGTAACTGGGGTGTAAACAAATACTCGTTGCATTTCACCATCCGGTGTCCTAACTGGGTATACTTCTCGTAACGGATGCTGTCTATCTATGTAAAACGGTTTACTTTCCGGAGGTGAGACGTGAACAACATGCGGATTCAGAAACGTTCTATATTTGTGGCGCTGTTCTAGAATGACACTAATTAAATCGGTACCTAAACCTCTCCATCTATATTGGAGTAACTCGTTCAGAACATCGTGTAACGGACCTGGGTCAGAATGTTGCCCCTCATACAGTGTAATGAGGTGCTGGATCATATACATACCCACCAGTCGCTGCTCGGCTGGGGGCAGTTTCAGAAACATTTGTGCCACTATTTCGTCTGGAAAAGTGGTAGAATCAGTAGTCCATCGGACTGCTGATCGGGCTAGTTCTTGTTCATGCATAGTACTAAGTTCACTATAACCGATTCGTGATTTCAGAATGTGATCGGTAGCTTGAAATACTTGCTCGAGAGAACCTTGTTCTGGTACTGGAGAAAGGGAAACTTTCTTGTGTTCTAGGCGTGAATGTCGGTCGGGAAGTCTAGTTCTACCTACATACGCTATTCTGGTGGGATTCTCGAAGCGTCTACCTCTTCAGTATCAGAGGCGTCTTCTTTCTCGGTTGCTTGTAATGCTTCTCGTTTCTCGTGTAACTTTACTATTTCCCTACGGATTTTCTTGTACATACTCTCTATACAGTTCTGGGTCTTGTGTCTTCCCTCGGCTATATGGTCACTCCACCTGGTCAGGACTTTCATTTCTTCTGGATCTTTTCCTGGATAATCTTGTTCTCGTATTAAACAATTAATTAGAAACTTTAATAGCATGAGCTGAATCTCGACTTTTCTTTGAGTCATGGCCTCGCCAATACTTCCTGGGTCTGCTCCTGTACGGATGAAACGATATATTCTGTCTAGATAACCTTTCATATTCGGCAGGGTGTCCAAATACTCGGTCACCCGTCTTACACGCAGTGAATATATAACCATATTATCATCGCCTGGGACTGGATCATAACGGCATTCGGTAAGGGCTCGCTTGATATCGGCAACTGACTGATGCTTGGGCGAACGTTGTAACGCTCGGGCATGTAGCTCGATTAATGTCACACGCTTATGTTGAGGCGGGGTTCCAGGAGGACTTCCCCCCGAGGCCCCTTGACTAGAATCGTCGATGGGTATCGTACGTGCTGGGAGAGTGACTGATGTAGCGGGCACATGTACTGTAGGCTGGACCGGGGGCACCGTAACAGGTGCTGTAACGGGTGCCCCGGTGGCTGGAGGTACAGGAATTACATTATTTACGGGAGCAGGCGGAGCAGGATTTGCATATTCTGGGACTGTGTCGTCCAAATAGGACGAGAGGAAAATATCAGCTGCGGTCGGTTTATGACGTAGCTTAGTCGGAACTAGTGATGGCGGGAAATTACTGGATGCCTCCGGGGTTGCTTTTGGCAAGCCCTCGGCAAGAAGAGGATACATACCCTTAACAAGGGCATTTCTCTGTCTGTCGGACTGTTCGCTTTTAACTCGTTCACCTATTTCGATTAATTCCCTTTCTTGGGCTTTCTCTGAGGATTCTCTACTTAATTCTGTTTTTCTGATTTCTTTTTCGGTTCTTTTATGGGATTCTTTGCGCCATAACTCGATGGCATCTTTCTGTGACTGTCTGGCTTTCTTTTTCCATAATGCTTCTTCTACTCGCATGATGCACTCGGCATCCCATGTACCCGATACGGGCCATCTATACTTCTCTTCGAGATGTCTGGTATAATCAGACCATAAGTCTAGGTATATTATGGCACTTAAGCCATGCTTGTGATACATAAAATGTCCTGGACTGTCCCTAGGAGGGACAGGGACTGCTTCCTCTAACAATCCTTTTCTAGTTTTTAACTGACGTAATTTCGAGAATAGAGGCATGATTTAGGCTGGAATCTAGACACAATACAATACACAATGGACACGATGATAACTTGAATAACAAATCACTCATACCACGACATAAAAATACATGAATAACATTACAGAATATTACCTGGAATACTTTAGAACAGATCACATGAATTTCTCGAGAACAGAACTTACTAGAATTACTAGATGTACTGCTAAAACAGCACGAAACTTACCGGTCTCATAAAGAGACACGTCAGGACCCGCGTCCACCTAGGTGAACACTTCGTGTTGGATTTGCGTACCCAAACCCACGGACCAGAGACAAATTAATTGACCCTGTCTAGATACTACCCCAGCAACGGTACTCACCGGGCAGCAAGAACGGAAGGCCTCGGACTGGACTGGACTGCTACGACGACGGACGACGAACTTCGGACTTCAGTTACAGGTGGGCCTCCGGATACCTCGGACCTTGGACTCTCGGCTTGGGCTCTGGTCGGGACTCGCCGCGTTCCTCCACCGCCTCGTCTGGATGCTGGACCGCAACCTCCGTCTCCTCCGTGGACCTGAGGGATACTTGAAGCAGAAATATCTGCCGGTGCGCAGGATGGTTCCATCACGGCTGCAGAGGGTCAGGGGGCTTGCGTGGCTTCGCCGGCGCGTGGGGAAAGGGCAAGTCCCTATTCGGGCGCCATTATGTGGTAAATAAATAATTAATTACCGGTCTATTTTTCAGGATACTCTAATAACAGATAGCTCAATAAATAAGAGACAAGATTCGAGGTATCTTGAGTCACAGGCTTTAATAAGGCATAAAGGACTGAAACAGGACAGCCTGCATGGGAATAGGATGGCAGCTGCCGGGGGCAGGATCTGGGAATGGCTAGCAAACTTTAATAACAGTGCACAACATTTATAGTTAAACAAAACACATTATATTCAATACAGGGGGCGTAGCAGTAGGCGGAGTTTGTAGCAGTCGCGAAAGATAAGGCATAAAGTGGGTGTAACAAGAGGTGTGTACAGGGCGTATACATAGACATGTGATGCAAACGTAACAGTATATGTCATAAATGGGGCGGAAACATGGAGGGGGCTACCTGAGCAGCTGGGACCTCTAACCTAGTGGTGCGCGCAAACTGACAATGACGTGTTACCAGGGAGAACTGGGGCTATGACTTCTGCGCTAGAAGAGGAGACGAAAGTCTGGAGGGTCAGAGCGACATGTACCTAGGCATATCTAGTATCTAGTGTTTAGAGAACATGTTGATAGAATCCAAGAGTTATCAGGGCAAAGGCTAACAGACACTAAGACTGGTGCATGCATAATTCTATATGTAGTGCGTGTGCGAGGAATATTCTATGAATATTAATACAGTATTTCTCTTACATGGAGACATAAAGGCTAGATCATGACGGAAACTATTGATGCGATTCAGTAGCTTAGGAATGCAGAGAAGGAGGGCTGAACTGATAACTAGAAGCATAACATACTCTTGGCAGACTGGGAGGCAGAGCCAGGCCGAGCCGGGCACTGCGAGGCATGAAAGTAAGTGAAGGGTCAGGGATACAGGTGGGGGCTGTATCGCTCCTCGGAGAGGGTTCAGGAGACAGGAGCTGAATCTGAGTCCGGGCCCTTTTGAGGCCTAGAAACGGGGACTTTTACTGAATTAACGTGCACACTGTAAAATGTGGCAACGTAGGTTTACATAGGCCTAATATTCGTAGCTTTCACGAGAACTGGAAACTTGCATACTAGAGTTGGACACAACTGTAATCGCGTCTTTAATCGATCATAGGGAATACATATGCATATTGATCATGCACATATAACTTAGGATGGGGAACACGTAGGCACATACAACATGGCAAAATTTACTTTTCCACAAGTCACCGCTTGCTCAAACGCAATAACCCTTGCAGGCACTTGCTGGTTCAGCGGCATATACGTAGACTTGGGTCTGAGACCCGTATTGCGGTCCACTTGGTCCTCCATGTTACTGTCGTCCGAATTTGGACGAGACATCTTGAAGAAAAAGTGCAGGCGTATCTTTCTGTATAAGTTTTCAAGTTCGCATCTCAGGTTGAAGGGGTCTCCCTCATTGGTAGGGACAAATCCCAATCATTTGTTCAGGACAGAATTTTCGATCGGTGTAATAGCCCGGGTGCTGAGGTTCACCACTAAGTCGCTGCTCCTGTCCTCGTTGGACCCCCTCTGTTGTTGGTGTTCTCTGGTGCCCAGTTCACCGACTGCTGACCTCTTCTTCTGCCGTGGTTCCTGCCTTGACCCTGCCATAAAAAAGACTGGTCAAAGTAGAATGGCGGATTAGGTGGATAATTGGGCATCGGGTGGCCCATTGGTGGTGGTCCCATTGGCGGTTGGTGGTAATTCCAAGGTACTGGAGGCCACCATTGGCCTGGACTGGAATAATGTTGTGCTCCACGCCCTCTATTGGATCTCCTTTGGAAACCTCTCCCTCTGCCTCTTTTTGAACATCATTCTAAGGAGTTGTCATTGAACCTGAAAGAACGACATTACCCCAATCATCTAGTACGCCGTGCGTGCAAAAGAGCGTTTAATAATAACCGAGAGGCGCTCATAGAACATACAAAAACAGATACGCCTAAGGACCGGATGACGATGGTGCATACCTTCAGTACATTGTCTAATGGAGTTAAAAAGATCATTCTTAAACATTGGAAGATCCTCAATACAGTATCAGGAGAAATACCTCGGCCACTCTTTGCTTCCAAGAGGGGCCCGTCCATCAGGGACAATCTGGTACATACCAGACCCAGAATCCAAAGAAAGGAAATCACGAATACTCTTTGGAACACCAGCCCAGTACGAGGTCACTATCCCTGTGGCGGTTGTGCTGCCTGTCCACAGACACAGAAGACTTTGACAATAGACATCGGCACAGCAAGATCATGGTGTCTGACCAACCATACTAACTGTAACTCAGAGAAGTTGATTTATATGATCACTTGCCCCTGTATGCAGAAGTACATTGGCCACACCACAAGAAAGATTAAGTCATGCATCAGCGAGCATAAGAGCACGATTCGTTGTAACAAACAATCCACCTACTTAACGAATCACTTTTTAGACATGAAACATAAAGCTGAGGACTTGAGGTGGGTGGTGTTAGAACAGCCGCACATCCCACCACACATTACCGATGTCTCACGGTTTCTTTTTGTAAAAGAACAACGTTGGATTTTTAAACTGAAGACCGACATTACAGGGCTCAATGACAACATACCTTGGGTTTCAATCTGATGATCACACTTACCATCTGGTGCTCCACTGACCTCTAGCTTGAGGAAACCCTAAATCTTGTCATTGTCTGATTTTGGATTGACTGAATGCCACCAGACCCCTAGAGTCTTGATACAGATGAATCTACCGTCAGGTTCCTGTCCATGAGGCTCGGATGAGCCCGGGTTATTCATATAAATACTGTGCTAAACACTGCACACTTAGTACAGGCCCAGGTCCATTTTGACAAGGACATAGTGAATAATCTCCCCTTCACTAGCGGCTATATCAGCACAACTTAATTGGAAAACCTATGGATTTCTACCAGCAGGATTGAGATAAACAGCACTCTATTAACCTCTGATCAGTGGTCATTTTACTTAGTTAATATCGAATATTTGGCCAGTTTCGGTATATTTAGACACCATTACTCTGGTTGTAGCCTTATCATCGATCAATGCAAAGTAATTATGCATTTTTTTTGGTTAGGCATTCTATAAACCAGTAATTACCTATAACCGGCGGCCAAATTTCTTTAGTGACCATCTATAAGTGCACTCGGAGCATTGTTTAGAGAGAGTATTGCTCATTACAAACACCACTTCCGGGTAATTCTCCCGACCGAGCTAAGTAGTGTTCACTTCTTATTAGGAGACCCGGTGCGCATGCGCGAGTGATTACGCTCTGACCCATGCGCATGCCTGGTTTGGCACACCCCCCCCCTTTTTTCCTTTTTTTCCTTCTGAGCAGTAGAGTGTGATGCGCGCATGCGTACAACAGAGCTCCATGACGCAATTTGAATTACGCTCTAAACCAGCTGATGTCCATTCCGCGAATCGGTGACAGCATAAAAACACGGCCCCTACTGACCGTCGGTGCCTCCCCTTCGGCTCTGGATCACGCCGCGAGGTACCGACGGACAGGTAAGAGGGTTTGTTATGCGTTCACAAGGGTACCTTCATAGCTTTTGGATCACGAGCGCTTTTTAGTTCATCAGCGTAGCTCCGGTTTGTAGCGCAACACAGTAGTTACTCGCACACAAGGGCATTTTCATAGTTTTCATAGGTCTTGGATCATGAGCGCTGCTTTATTTCATCAGCGCAGCTCCGTTTTGCAGCTCTAAACAGTAGTCACTAATTAACTATTACAGAGACCTGATTTAGTCTTTTTGTGTCATTGAGACAAGCGCCCCCACCAGTATTTCAACTGCTCGCCTTGGGGAGTGGCTGGTATTCAGAGACATAGTCGCTGCACTCATCTGGGTGCAGCAACCTGTTATGATATGCTAGAGGATTGTTTTTAGATTTGAAGCGTTGAACGTGCCCGCCTTGGTCTCCAGTGTGTGGCGAACGTTAGGGCTAAACTAGAAAACTGAGGTTTCTATGAAAACCTGTTTTAAATAAAGCATGTATATAGACATAGGTCGTGACATTTATCATGTCTTGAAAATGTCCTTGTTTATGTGTCTAGAGCGGGGCCTCATTCTCCGAGCCGTTGCCGGGTGAGGTGAGGCTATCTTCCCACACAGAGTTGGGTAAGTCTATGATCTTGTTGTTGAACAATGCACAGACTATCTGATGGCGACTATTATAGCGCATAATTAATGTGGCTATCATAATTTTGAATGGCTGAGCTGAGTTTTTCTTGACTATCACTAGTGTCGCACATTGTTTTGTGCGACCCGCAGATTATTTTGCTTTTAATTTCTACTTTATATTACAAGCTAGTAGATTCTTCATGACTGTACCTTGTTTTACCAAAAAGTTTTTCTCTCTTTAAAATTGTTACAGGGAAGACTTCCTCCACATTTGCATCAATCGGGAGGACATGGTAGGATGGTCCCTGTGACCATTTTTGTGACTATTTACAGGCAAAGTATGGTCTGTTAGATTCTTTGTTATATGTTCCTTTTTTGTGCACTTCTAATAGTGTAATTTGCAGTAGCATACCAGTTAGCTTGGCCCTGACGAATGCCGGTGAATCTCCACCTTACGGCAGAAACATGTTGGCCTGAATTACTACCAAGCAAAGCAGACAGTGATTTTTTCACACTGTCCCTACACTGTTTTTTAACCTGACGTCTAGGTGAATATTATTAAAATTTCTCTATTTGCCTTGACCGCCATTTTATAACACATCACTTCACTTTTTTGCACTGCATTCATCAGCTTCACCAGTGGTGAGGACACTTACATTTACTGAACTACGGCCTAGTGACACAAAGCCAATACATCTGGGCTTCGGGACACAGACCTAGTTCAAGATGTCCTACATGATGAGGCTCCGCCACGTGGGTGGGCTGATAGGACTTAAACTATTATGTTGAGTGTCTCTCCATCACGTGATAGCTGATGTACTGCACATGTATTGTGCCGAGTCTGGTGATAACCCATTTAACTCAGCTAGTTCAGACCTTCAAGTTTCTTTGTTGTTTATACAGTTCTACTGGGGGTATTAACTTGGATGGTCGTTAAACATATTCCCTCTGACCCTCCTCTGAAAGTTGTTGTTTTTGTCTACTGTCAGTCCCCACAGGACATTTCTATTTTACAATCATTTCTTGGAATGGCTAGTTACTGTTCTAGATAAATGCTAAACTTTACTACAATCAGTGGGCTGTTACAAGAACTGACGAAAAAGAATGTGTCTTTTCATTGGTCATGTGAATGTGAGAAGAGCTTCCAAAAATTCAAACACGCTGGAATGGCACTGAAATGGCTTACTTTGATCCCAAACTTCATACAGAGGCTGTAGTTGGCGCTAGCCCTTTTGGGTACGGAGCACTCCCGTCAACGCACAGCAGACAGTTGAATGCTCAGAGACATATTATGGCATACGCCAGCAAAAGTCTGTCACAAACAGAACGTGCATATTCACAACCTGAGAAACAAAGTTTGGCAATGGTCTAGGCTTGTAAATATTTCCATTTGTTCTAGTATGGAAAGCCTTTCACATTAGTAACTGATCATCAAGCACTGTTGGCGATATATGGCAATCAGAAAGTCAAAATGGCTCCTCGAATTGAACTTTGGGGTTTGAGGTTGTAACCGTAGAACTATGCAATTCTCCATCGTCCAGGAAAAGATCAACATCCTGCTGATTATTTTTCGAGATGCGATTGCGATGTCCTAGTACAGCATCTAAGGCAACGGAGGCCTGCATCAATTTTATTGTGACATCGAGCACACCAGATGCCATGTCTTCAGAACAAATTGTCACTGCCACAAGCCAAGATAGTGGCATGTTAAAGTTAAAAGACATCTCCCGTCGGACCACCACTCTAGACCTCTCACTAGTGACAGTGAGTAATTGAAAATCAAAAATGTAAGAGATGAACTTTCAGTGACTAAGGAAGGCCTCATCCTGCTAGTTACATGAACAGTGGTTCCCGAGAGTCTATGACATGTAATCGACATCACCTATGATTTGCCACTAAGAGAGCTCTCCGTGACCAAGTTTGGTTTCCATATCTCGACAAACGAGTTGAGAAAGAATTAAAGACTTGTCATATATGCAACTGTCTTTCATCTCAAGTCATTCAGCACCCTTTGAATATGTCAGAATTCTCACTATACACCATAGGTCTGTGACGTAAATCTTGGAGGGATAAGCTGAAGACTGGCTTAGAATGTGGAGTTATGACTTACACGCAGCAGAATAAGGACGTGGTTATTGGGAGTACCGGGCTGGTAGGATGCTACAGCATGCACACTGCTGTGGAATTCAGCCACAAGAGAAGCTTTTCTTCTCACCCTGTCATTTGGGATTTGCAAAGGAACCAACATGCGTGATCCTGCCCCCGCCCTAAGAGCACCAGCAAGTTTCAACTCTGAGCAAAGATTTGGATGCCTTGCTGTGCTGTGCTGTGAAGGAGGGTAAATTGGATTTTTTTTTTGTTATTCCTAAATTCATGTTGTGTTACAGTGTTTGTATATTCCTGTTATACATTTAGGTGTGACAAATACTCACCATGTTTGTACATCGGAAGCAAAAATTACTGTTGCGTGTGAGCGGTGGTGACTCCTCCGCGATGGCCTCACTGCTTTCAAGCAGTGCGAGAAGAGGAAACATAAAATTATAATAACTTTATTATCATTTTATGTTTGTGCTGCTTTGGGGGCAGGTGAGTGGGCGGGGCTGCTCTGCTTTCTGAACAGGGCAGGGGAGAAGTGGTTGGTCTACTACTAAGTGTGCAATGACTGCTTGGCCGCCCAACCAGTCATGCACACTTTCCCCGTTCTCCATACAGGCTGCATTACAGCCTGTGTGAAGAGCATGCTCAGGCCCCCAGTCCCTGGTTGAGCGTCGAACCAGGACACTCAAAACCAATTATAACACTGCATTGCAGCGTTGTGATTGGTAGGCACCCAAGCTCCCCTGACCAATCACGTTGTGATTGGTCAGTGGGGCCTGGCTGGGCTTTCTGTTCCTCGAGGAGAGCGGGAGCTGAGACGCGGGACCTGGCTGGAAGGTAAGCTCATTTAAAAAAAAATATATATTATGCACATCCTCGCACGCCTTCGCTGCCCACGAGCCTTGCCAGCCGCCACTGTATGTGTGGCGAGCAGGCCTTGAAAAGGAGAATGCCGGACACCCACCGCAGGAAGGTCCACACGGCGCACATCAAACTGATGACATGCTCCTCGTTTCTGCTGCTTTCCCACCCCCCTGCCCCATGCATTGATTGAATTATTTCACTGAGCTTGCATTACTTGTTTTCTTACAAGTTTCTTAATTTGCATATACTGTAGGAAGAGCCTGGTCTCTGTGCACTGAATGCCAATGGCGCTGTGTTTTATGAGGCTATATGAAGATTGTAATGATTGTTCAAGCACTGGGATAGTACTTGCATGCCCTACTGAGAAGCATTCCATCTTTTTATGTAAATCGCCATCCTAGCAGTGCATTGATTGTGACACTTGCTTTTGTTGTTTGTTTTTCTGTTCATTTGTTATGCACATTCAATAGGATGGAAGTATACATGCGAGCACTGCATTTATTGATTTATTTGTTCTTCATGTTGTAGGGCTGTGAAGCTTATACGGCTGACATCTCCCTGTAATGTTCATTGTTCAAAACGAAGATTAGCATGCTACACTAGATGCCAAAAGTAAGTGGTACCTACAATAACAAGGTATAGTTAGACGAGAAATCAAGTCATCTGTAATACGGTATTCAGCTCCCACATATACATATTTAAGGAATTTAGGGTGGTAAAATGTGAATGTTTTGCGACTGCATTCACGGTCACAAAACATTCATGCATACCATTAGGTTTTGCTGTTTGAAAAGGACGCCCTAAACACGCACCTTTCAAATACCGAATTGCAAACCCATTTGAGATTCGGTAACAGGTTACTGAATTGCAAAATGGGTTTTGTTACATGTATAAAGCCTTTTTTACGTTCTCAAATGGGCTGATTCGCAGAATCGGCTCATTTGCAAAATTGGTTGATACATGTAGTCCTAAGTCAATAAGTGATCACAAAGAGATTGAACCTCTCACGCAAATCTGCCCAAGATCAAACAGCCTAGCTCTACAACGTCCCCTAATACGGCCCAGTCTCAGAGACCCAGTTACAAAAGAGCCGCATCCCCCTCCCGAGACTCCTCTTCCCTTCCCTACGTTAAGACGAACCAGCGACTGGCCCTGCTTGAAAGCCAGCTAGAAACTGTAATTCTGGGCCTTTCCGAAATATTACGGAACCTCACCACACTCAGAAAACCCCTTCATCATTCACATCCGACACCCCCATCCACCAAATCTAATCATTCAAGGCCCGGGACCCAACAGCTCAGTTGGAACATAACCCCCCTCCCAACACTCAGAGACCCAAAAGAACAAAAGCCACCATGTCCACTAAGGCAGCAATGGATCTTGCCTCCACAACCACTAATGTCACCTCTAGCTCCAGGATTCAGGTGATCACGGGTATGGGCAGAGACTGCACGCCATTCAGACCCTTAAGGCCGCCAGCCTTCCTCACCAATATCCCTAGGGCTCCTGTAATGAAGAATCCCGTTAATGAGAGACCCAACACCAACTGCATGCTCATTAACTGCAGGTCGACCTCCAAACATTCAACTGAATTGGCAGGGACCATCCTCACACATGACATTGACATCACGTTCATTGCAGAAACTTGGCTAAACGAGTTCTCTCCCCCAATTATTGACATTCTTGTCCCCCCAGGCTTCGCCATCATACACAAAGACAGAAAAAGGAAGCTTAGCAATCATACACAAGAACAGCATCTCCATAAAAGAAACTGATGCCCTCAAATATAACTCTTTCGAATGTCTTTCTACAACCATTAGGCTGAGTGACAACAAATCACTACTTTGTCATCTCCTCTACCATCAGCCGAGAAACACCGCCTCCTTCGGGGGACATCTTTCCAACCTATTAGCTCACTCTTCACTCCAGGATTCAAACAATATAATTCTAGGCAACCTCAACTTAAACGGGAAAGATGAAAACACCGCGCATATCAAATCCCTAAATGATCTCCTAAGCAACCTCGATCTTACACAACACTGCACAGAGAAAACCCACATCAAAGGATCCACCCTCAAAGCCATTATCGACCTCTCCTTGCCTGTGGACTGGTCGGATCACCATATCATTCTGTTCCACCTAAACCAGAAGATTCAAGACCAACCCTGCACTCGGACCCTCCACGCTTGGTGAGAAATTTAAGTCAAATTCCACTTGTAGACCTGGAGGAGAGGGTAAGCTCGCTCTTCCCCTCCCACACGGGTGATCTCTCAGTAACAGAACTCACTTCTCAGTACAACACCACGATGACCTCCATTATGGACCAAATAGCCCCCCTGAAACTAAAAAGACCAAGAAACATTCCATCCAGATCATGGTTCAATACAAACTTAAACTCTGAAAGAAGAGAACTAAGAGCGTTAGAAGGACTGTGGCAAAACAACCCATCCAAAATCCTACGAGCTAGACTCAAAGCAGTAAGAGGGAGATACAATAAACCCATAAAAAATGAAAAAATGTCCTTCTTTTGCAACGCCCTTGACAAAGCAAAGAACAGACCTAAGGAACTTTTCAGCCTCATCAGACAACAAACCTCTAAACCCCCCATGACACAAGTTATGGCCTCCAAAGACCTGTGTGACAACTTTGCCAATTTCTTCATTGATAAAATTTCCAAGATTGAACTCTCCTTGGACATACAAAGCAATCCTCACAACAGTAAAGCGTCCACTGAGTTAGATGTTTTCACTCCCAAGCACCCTCCTAACTTATGGAAATCCTTGAACCCATCTAGGAAACAGAGGTCATCAAATTGATCTCCAACACCAAACCTTCAGCACACATCATGGATCCCTTACCGACCCAACTAGCAAAAAAACTTCAATTATGCCAAGCCCCGCACTGGACTAAGACAGCTCCTTGAATACAGGAGTCATGCCTGACTGTCTCAAAATCGGCCAAGTCACTCCTCTACTGAATAAACCTGGCTCGGACACAAACGATCTGAACAACTGCGGACCCATCTCCAATCTCCCTCTCCTTGCGAAAATTATGGAAAAATGTGTTCTTCTCCAACTCACTCAACACCTAGACAGCACCAACCTTCTCGATCCTCATCAATCCGGGTTCAGAAAAGTTTACAGTACAGAGTCAGCGATCCTAAATATAATAGACAACATGCACAAATCTCTGGACAAAGGTCAGAGCTGCCTACTCATACTTCTGGATCTATCGGCAGCCTTCGACACGGTTGACCACAAACTACTCATTAAAGCGCTTCAAGAAAGAATAGGAGCAGAGGAGGTGGTCCTACAGTGGTTCACCTCTTTCCTACAGAACCGCACACAGAGTATAAAAAACAAGAACTTTTCGTCTGACCCACTGCCCGTTGGTAGGGGTGTCCCCCAAGGATCAGTACTCTCCCCACAACTTTTTGACATCTATATGGAGCCTCTTGCCTCCATACTAAAAAAAAAGCAACATTCCCTTCCACCTCTATGCAGACGATACACAAATCTATCTGGAAACCTCCTTCATCGAAGATATCAAAAGACTGAACGACACTCTACGAGAAGTCCAACACTGGCTCTCTCGCAACCATTTAAACCTAAATCAGGGCAAGACGGAAATCCTCCTCATCTCCAACAAAGAGGAGAACCCACAAATCACAGAATGGATAAAAGCCATTGAGGCTTTCAACCACAACCTCACCCTGGCTGACTCTGCAAAATCGTTGGGAATTACTCTGGACCCGAAACTAGATATGACCAAACACATCAAAAACTCTGCAAAGAGCGCCTTCCTCAACCTTATACTACTCAAAAAAATGAAACCATTCATCCCTACGAGTGACCTCAAACAAGCTACACAATCCCTGGTACTGTCCAGACTGGACTTCGGGATTGCAACCCTCACAGGAGCAGCAAAATCCCATCTTGCTCCACTCAGATCAACTCTGAACGCAGCAGCCAGAATGGTCGCCTGAGTAAAGAAATACGATCACATCTCACCTGCACTAAGAGAGCTAAAATAGCTTCCTGTTGCGTGCAAATTTCAGAACCGCCTGTCTCACGCACAAAGTGTTGCACACAGGGAAACCCGCCTACCTAGCTGCTAAACTTCAGAAGGCCGGTCAGTCAAGAACCCTATGGAGCTCAAACACTCTACTCCTTCTCCCACCAAAATCTCGCAGACAAAAAACGGCATCTCGATCCTTCACAGGAAGTGCGCCGAAAATATGGAACTCCCTTCCAGTCCATATCAGGATTAATTACTCCTACATTCAATTCAAAAGGCAGCTCAAGGACCTCCTCCTCACCCGATATCGCCCAAACGGATAGTTACAAACCATAAAAGCACATGGACACTCTTTCATCAATGACCTCTACCTCACCCCCCCCCCTCACCGGTAGAACCCCTCCATGAGTCACTGGATCCTCAACGACCACTGAAGCGAGGCGTCATTGGTTCCCAGTACATTCTACTGTAATAACGATCTTATGCTCCCTGTACATTGTACTGAGATAACTTACTTTACGTGTACCATTTCTGCACTCCACGTCGATATTGTGTGATGCTTCTTGGGACATTGTATATACCAATTGGCTTAATTTATCCTACGAGTGATTCATGCTGTAAAACGCTCCGATACCTTCGGGTCTGGCTAGCGCTAAATAAAACTCATAAAATAAAAATAAAATACATTAAGACCTCTAAGAAATCTTTGCTTAAGGCTGTAGTGAGCTATAAAGCAAGGGTTTTAAATGTGATTATTTGTGTCTGCAGTCATTAGCTGCTGTTACATAAATGTTACATGGAAATTATGATTATAGTAGCCGGACTCCCTCATCAATTTTTCTCATATCATTTTTATTAAATCTTAACAACATAAATGTTTTAAGCATCTTTTCTTAATTCACAATCCTTACTCTCAAGGCATTTTGTAGTTTTACAGTGCAGTGGCATTATGTGACAATAACATGTTTGAAAGTACTCTATGTTCACAATAGAAATAGGAGCCTTGTATGTTTCTCTTGTCCCTCAACCCATTTATTAAGCAACCCCAACATTAACCACTTTCACATAATAGTAACAAGTTGAATTCAGCGCTTTTAAGCAGCTGACTGCAGAGCCACACTGTTGTTGAGAGATAAAGAAACTGGGAGCAAGGAATGAAAACCAGAGAAAGAACAATTTAGCTTTCCTTACTGCTGAATGTGTGCAGTTCATTTACATATATTTATTACATTTTGTTGTGTGTTACCCCATCGGCATTGTTGCATAATTCACTTTACTTGTCTTTCTCTTACTACAAAGAGAGAGTAGTTTGTAGGCACCAATCCCTGTGGTAAAAAAACATAAGCAGCATGTCTCAGAAGACCTAGCCTGACATTGGACCTCTTCCTTTGAAGTGCAGCAAATGTAACAAGATAAATGCAGGGCCCGATTCACATGGGCAAAGTTACACCAAAAGTCAAACTTTACTACTTTTGACGTTCACAAAAGGACTTGTGAGTAGTATCTTTCCGTGCTTGTAGCGGAGTAAGTGTATTTTCATCCTGATATGCCTGTGTCAGTGTATACCATCCCTCCACCCAGCTCCAGCTGAAAGTTTGTAGCCCAACAGCCAATCCCAGCCTGGCTGCATTCATAAACCCAGAGCTACCACAAACAAACCCTTTCAGACTTTCAACATGTCGCTAAATGCAGTGGTGGCTGCCCTCAATGCCAACTGGTGAGACAGCGTGGTAACAACATCTAACATAAATACACCAAAGAATCCGTCATACTGCTACATGTCTACCAGCATGCTCCGGTCACAACACCGGGGCATACAGCATTACATGGTGCTCTGCTAATGCAGAGAGCAACTCGCTTTGGAGGCAGCAAGTTGAGCAGTGTTAATGCGCTTTAACAGTACTACCCCACGTGTTTGTTTCCACAGATTGTCCAAACAATAAACCGCACAGTTACAAGTGAACATTTGTGGAAAACGGCAAACATAGATGACAGCAGTTTAATAATTTAATTTATAAACATTGTTATAGCAGCAATTCATTTAAAGGCCTTCTCCGTAGGACTGCAACGCTGAGAAATGACAGATTTACACCTAGCGGACATGTGGGCACCATATAGCCAGTGGCAGTTGCTGGCATATTGAATAGGACGGGGGTTAACCAACAATTACGCAAACAAAAAGTTAAAAGATTCAATTATCTTAAACAGCACCTCCTCAAAGTCCTCCTTGATGTTTCTGGCTCCAGACCAAGCACGAGGTCAAACAGTCAACTCCTTTAGACCATCAATGCGCTTCACTTATGCTGTTAGAGTGAAGTGTCTTGATTGGCTGGAGCCGGCATGCTCTACGCTCCTAAAGGCACTGTTGGTCTGTGCCTGCTCTCCAACCCAGCTGTTTAAGACAGCTGGATTGGATAGGTTTGAGGTGCGCATGTCGGTTTGGCCGTAGCAATGTAGCGGCTAAACAAACATGCACAATGCAAACTTAAATGGCCACTCGTCACTACTGCCAATCAGCAGCAGTGACGCACTGGCACCGCCCCACCCTGCGAATGGTGGCAGAGAGTAAAAAATAAAATGGTGATACAATCATTTTATTCCCATTCTATTTTTCACTTTCGGTGCAGCAGTGTGGGAGAGCCACGCAATACTGCTCATATGGAGGAAGCACTGCTGGTTCAATGTGTTTGCCGGTTTGCCCCTTGTCATGCGGCAGAATGATTTGAGGAGAAGGAGGAGAGCATAGAGGATCTTCAGGCAAAGAATGAACCTTTCTTGGATGTCAAGCCAAGATGTCAAGTCCAGATACCGTTTTCCCTCCGAAGTAATCTTGGACATGGTTTGCAAGTGGGAGCAGGATCTTGACAATGTGACCTGCTGCTCTCATGCCATTCCAGACTATTTCAAGATCCTAGCAGCTCCCAATTTCTTTGCCACTGGGTCTTTCCAGTGGATGTCCAGTGACATCGTGGCATCTCTCAGGCAAGTCAGTCCCAATGTTTGCTTCAGGCACTGAGCTGCATCAATGGGAGACTGCATCTCTATGTATATATTCCTCATACACTGGCAGGAAGGCAAAGGGTTGCTAGGAATTTCTACAACTATTCCCGCTTCCCACATGTGGTAGGTTCAAGTGATTGCACACATGTGGCACTTCAGCCACCTTGCCACAATGCACACAGCTTCTGCAACAAACACCACTGGCACTCCATCAACATGAAGGGTGTGTGTGATGACAGTGGCTGCTTTACAGATATGCATGCAGTGTTCGCAGGCAGTACACATGACAGCTACACATTCTCTTGCCCGGTGGCTGGCAGTGGGAGAATTTGGCACCATGTGGCTTCTGGGTAAGTACTGAAGCACCAGACAAGTCTTGTATATATAATTGTTCTTTCAACATACACAGCATTATAAGTTACAAATCCTATGACACATACATGACCCCAACAGTCTCTGTATGTACCAGTTCATACATTATAAACTAGGCCTGGCCAAAGCTTGCGGAGTTTCAGTCAGCGGAATTCCTCAGAGTTACCTAAAAACTCCGCAGAGTTCCGTGAGTGGGCAGAGTATTATAATAGTGCACCCTCTGCACTAACCCTCCTATCACATCACCAATAACCACCAATCTGTTATGATTGGAAAAGCTCATTTTCAAACACTTTCAAGCCATGGAGCCCTCATGATGGAATGTGGAACTATCTTGGTCAGTGAGCGTGGAAGACCCCTTCCCAATGTTCATGAGGATAACAACGAACCTCTGTCCCCCACAGTGATCATGATCTCACGGCAGGGAACGCAGCACGGTGGCAGCACAGTGCACTTCCTGGATAGAGAGGGGAAGCTAGCGTGCTCGGAATGGATAGTAAAGGTAATGCATCTGTACTCACAGATACAGAAGACTGAAAAAGTGGAAAAAGGAGGAAAAATATATCTAACTATTCCTACAATAGGTGACTCTAAATTCTCCTATTGTTTGTGTCATTTGTCCACTTATAGATCACTAACAAAATATCAACATCATCACTGACAGATGAGGACATGATTACACATTTTATTTATTGTAATCAAGCAGAATTATTCTCCGCTAATATCTTTTATCAAAAATGTTTTTCACTATACACATACATATGTACACACCTATATACAATAAATACAAACAAAAGACGTCATATACACTTCATACAAAAATCAAAAAAGTCATGAAATAATTTTCTTCTTCACCCAATCAAACACAATATTACAGCAACAGCAAAAGTCTAAGTGGTACACTAAGAGGTAGTCAGACACAACTGGTTCAACTCATAACTTAACCGAACCCAAATCTTCAACTGTGTCAAATGGCAATAATTTCCAAAATATTTAAAAACAATGACTCCTCATTATGGAAAGTATCCAGTACTCACAGAGGCGCCTGCACTAACTGCAGTCAACACTCCACAGGACACGGGCAGACTATCTCTGGGCTCCAGCCATCAGTGCAGAACTGAGTAGCGCGCCACAGCCAGCACCGACCAGACTCTCCATGCCGGGAGCCATCCCAGTACACAAGGGTGGAAGCTGGCAGCAGTGACGTAGCTGCCCCTAGGGAAATCTCACAGGTAGCTGCTGCTCAGGCTAGGGATGCCCAAGGTAACTAACTGCCTCCTTCATTGCCTGGTCCAGACTGCGACCCATGTGTTGCTGTTGCAGGATAGAGGGTACCTGCTGTGCAGGGCAACAGGGGAAGCAGGGATCGATGCAACGGTGAATCCTCTGACGCCGCCGTGTTGGGACTGGAGACGAGACTGACAATGCTGTGGGAGGCCGGGGTCACCAGGAATTGTGGGACCACACAGCTAACGGGACATGCACGAGCTCTAAAGTGAAAGATCAACCATGAGTTTAAGGGCGGGGAGACTGATAAAAGGCAAAGCACAAGATCTGCCTGAGGAAGTGAGCTGAATCAATCAATCAGCCGACAAGGACTCTGGCAGCCAAGTGAGACTGGTGAGTGAAGTGGGCAGGAGAGTGGAGAAATTTAAAGTCAAGGTGGGCGCCGGCCGGTAAACTCCGCTATGAGGTGGTAGCAGAGTTTTTGCAAAACTCAGCGCAGAGTGGCAAAAACTCAGTGAACTCCGCCAGCCGAGAGGAGTTTGCCACCCAGTTTTATTATAAACTCTACAGATGTAATAGTTACATGTACAAATATATCTTTATTTTCCTGCTCAGGTGATGCTGCATATGCGCTCTCCTCTCATCTCCTCCAACCATACAGATGTACAACCACTGTACCTCAGAGTAGGTACAATAGGGCACATATGCGTACACAAGCCATCATAGAGCGCACTTTTGGTCTTCTAAAGTTGCGATTCAAATGTCTAAACCATACAGGAGGATGCGGCTGTACTCCCCTTAAGTTGTGTGCAAGATACTAGTAGCTTGTTGTGTCTTGCACAACATTGCAATAAATCATGGCTTACACATACCTAGGAACCCTCACCTAGGTCTGAACCCAGGGCACCATGCCATTGCACAAAACAGAGGGCAGGGTATGCAGGTGATTTTTTTCTCTTGAGCAACCATTTGTGTTGCAGCCTTTATGTGGTTTCACAGTCTGTTGCCAATGATGATTGGTGCCATTGTAATAAATGGGGTCACCCAACCAAAAGTCCATGTACCTGGGTATCAATCGGTACAGAAAAACAATGGTCCCAGACCTATCTTTAAACAAGAGTTGCTTCTAAAGGCAGTGATTGTTCAACAGAGACTTGGAGTGTCCTATCAGTCAACTCATGGTTACATAGAACCAGCCTAATTAAGATATATAGATGTGCAACAACCGTTAATTTTACAAGAAAAACATATATTTAGTGAATACAAAATCAACATACATTCACTGTATGGCTTCATCACAGTTTAAAAGAGGACAGAGAGGAAAGGAAGGGTTGCTCCAAAGGAACGGGCTATAAGGTGTGCTCAAGTGTCAAATAAACGAGGGAAGACTTTCCCAAAAGGAAAACTAAGGGCACAGATTAGGTAAATAAAAATATGATTGATGATAATTAATCAATCTATAAGACCTGGCCAGTAGTGGGACAATGTCCAATTTTAATTTCTCAATATGATTCACAACAGTGAAATGATGTGTCTTCTTGGGCTGGATAGGGGGATAGGGCCATATGGTCCAGGCCTGCCGGAAGGGGCGTCGACGTTTCGACCCGACTTGGGGCAAAAGAGGCTGGTTCTTTGTAACCATGAGTTGACTGATTGGACGCTCCTAGTTTTTGTTGAACAATCACAATGATGATTGGTGGACAGTTAACACTCTCCATAAGTTCCATCTTGAGGCTATTATGTAAGCCATATATAATATATGTAAACAACAGCTGTTGCCAAGAGACAAAAGATTGGCCATGCAACACATTTTGTGCACATGTTAGGGATTAGTGTGGATAATGTCTCAAAGGACTCCATTGTCTTAGAGGAATAAATGTCCCTGCATGTGTGAGACCTCCCTGGACAGTATTACAATAGGAATTTAAAGTTGGTGTCTGAGACACAGTAGTTGTGGGGCTGACATAGCGAGACTAGGAATGTTCAACACTTCTCCGTTGGCCATGATCTACTGTTTACCCATGTTGTATCATTATGGCTTGCAAGATACCATAGTAACATTACTACACACTCCTTCTATCTCGATTTGCATATGTGATGTACTCCGACATTACTGAATGTAGAATGTGAAGTTTTGTTTAGGATTCGTAACATAAAACATAGGAATGTACAGGTATTGAAAATATATTGGACCTGATTCACAAAGGGACTCCACACTTGTGGCGGTCCCCAGTCATGGGGAAAGCTCTGCACTTGGGGCGTAATCTCCCCAAAGAGGAGGATGGGAGGATGAAAGGTCGATAGGACCTGCTACACTGAGCCCGAACTAAGGTTTAGGATGTAATGGGCCTCTCCTCTCAGCTCCACTCACACAGGCCACACCTGTATCATTGGAGCAATTGGAATGCTGTTTTCTGAGGGCTTTCTGGGACTTGTAGTGTTCTAAACAACTTGGTATATTACCCTTACAGTAGCATTTTTAAATGTATAAATGCACTTATATCATCACAACTATTTAACTAAGGGTCTTATAAGTGTTGTATGCAGTGGTGAAGGAATGACTTGGACAATGCCTAGTATTGGTAAGAGTGTGGTTTGGGTGGTGGATGTTTTATCATGCATGCTTTTTGTGCGTATTTTCTCCAGGTAAAATATTATATTTTGTACCATGAAGTAAAGGCTGACTTTGTGATACTTGTCTCATTCAAAATGATACAAACATATGCAAGGGGAACAAAATACATACATCTTCTCAACAGAGGCAGGTATGTCATTTCTAATATCTAGGTAGCTGTACTAACTATGTGATTACCAGTATACAGCACAAACAAAGCAGTCTTGGCATGCTAAATGTGATACTTGCCATGTAGAGTGTCTGATGTTGTCAAGGGGTATTCCAATATTTAGAATCACATCTTTCAAAGGTCATATCCAAGGCCTGTTTGTATATGCACCCCCAATTTTGCAAGTATGCTTTGTTATGCTGTGTTTCACTATGCTACATAACAGATGACATTTGATAGCAAGTGTAAGACTGTTGAGACTGCACATTAAAGGATAATCCTGGAACCACTTTTAGGTGTGGATATACCCATCCAGACGGTGTCCCATCTCCAGTTGTAGACTTACATTGGAAGTCAACCATGTTTCAATGTCAGAAAACACACATCGCACTAATGCTGAAGATGAGGTTTAGTAAATACTAAAGAGTATACTGACCTAAGTTGCAAAATATGTTATTGTATGAGTAATTTCTGGACTTTACAGTGATAGTACACATACGTTTGTGTCCCAAAACAATTAATTGGTTAGTGAGATCAAAGAAGTACAAAGTCAGCACTTGCTTTATGTAGCCGTGTGCTTTGTTATGAATTGTACACCAACTACATAATTGTTTGCCTTCTTGTTCAGTGGACCAGGCAGGCCAAGGACCAGGGGCAGAGTGGGAGGTCCTCGGCTCATCAACAGGCACATCTTCTGGATCCCACCAGCAAGGAGGAGGGACATGAACCATCAAGCAGGAGTAGTGCACCCACGCAGACAGAGCTTTTAATATCTACAGCAACAGCCTGGGGGGTGACTGAGAGACTGAAGGGAGAGGGACGTTGATAGGGACAACTTGGAAATGGTGTCTCCAGGGCAGGCCTCATCACCATCTGAGCCTCTCACCAACCCCTCTCTAACTCTTGATGCCCCCATACCATCAGGCCTCCAGCTTCACCCCCTGCCAGTGCTCCCCCTCCAAATACCTGCCCAGAAGAGTTGAGGGAGACACCTATCCCCAGTAACCCACACCCCTGTGTGATTACCCTTGTAGCTGCATCCCAGGAAGTGATGGTGGCATCTGATGTTGACCAGTATGTGTTCTCTCAGGTCTTACAGGAGATCAGAGATGAAGTCTGTATGTTTCGAGAATGACATTCCAGACAGATGGCCAAATCAATGCCTTCATCACTTCCTTGGGTGCAGCTATCTTGTCTGTGTTGGCTCAACGACACATCCAAACCACTCCAGTTGTGTCTCCCAGTACATCTTCCCTCATTGTTTTCCCTGCTACCCATCGTGTTCCCTGCTCCTGTGGGATGTCTGGTCCTGCATTGGCCAGCCAGGAAGAGTGCACAGGAGCAGAAGATCTCCACATCGTGAAGAAGAAGGACATTGCGGATGACCAGTGACTGGACTATATTTGGAATGTGGACTTTGTTAGTCTGTCAATCATTTTCTGTAGAGAGTCTGAAATGTCAGACCGAGTAGCCCCTATGGCACAAATGTCCTGCCTTACAGCAGCCTGTTGTTGGAAGAATTCACCCTCCCACTTACCATCATGACCATCATCCAGCCCCCTCACATGGAACGGCCTATGATACAACTATTAGGTCCATCTGTACGGGAAGGGGTGACACGTGTGAGGCTATAGGGAAGAGATTAGTGCCTAGGGGATACCTGCTCCTCACCAGGGGTGTTAGGTCCCTCAGATACTTGAGAGAAGGCCTGCACTGTCATGGTAGGAGTGTGTGGGAGAAGCAACATGTCTAGCTTGCACATGAGGGCCGTGAGGAGTTGATAGTTGTTTTGGGGTAGGTGAATGCCGTGGGTGATTGGCTGACTGCAGGGAATAGGCAATCCTCAGAGGTGATGTGGGAGGCACAATGCTGTCTGGACCTGATGTAGGCTTCAGTGTTTTGCCCAGTGGGCCAACAATGCACTACTGATAACCCAGGTCCTCCTCCACGACCAGCACCTGATCAACTTCTCCATCCTCATCTTCTTCCTCCTCATCCTCCTTTTCTTTAGCATTGCTGGCCTCTGACATAGCTACTTTGAGGAGGATTGAATTCTCTCCTTGCATTGCCTGCCACAACTCCACTGGTGGATGATTCAGCTTCTTCAAGTGACTCATTGTCCTCATTGCCTGAAAGACACAGATTGCAACATGCTAAGTATGTTCCATCATATATCATGTGCTACAACACAAGGGTAGGGTCCAATAATCTTTGCATCCATCTAATGTTCAACATGTGACCTGGTTTCTGTAAACCTACATATGCCAGCTCACACCATAGCATTGAGGTGTGCAATGCAAATTCAAACTCACCGATTACAGCCACAGCTCTGTCTGGCATTGAGATCCACAGTGATATCAGCTGCTGAACCTGGCTCCATCAGTGTGTGGCAGAAAATGTGGTCCTTGATCCTGCAAATTAAAAAGGAAGTGACACCGTAATTGATGTTCAGCATTAATTATATGTGCACATGCAAAGTAAACACAGCCATCACTGATTATGTTGTTAACATATCATACACACCAACTTCAGATGATACACAAAATGTGGTAATATCTGCTAATATCCTTTCGCAAGGATTTGGTTATTGTGCAGTATTTGGGACTCAATAGTTTACAACACTATAAGGCACACTTACCTGACAGATGGATGGTAGTGGGTCTGATTGCTGTAGCCAGAATGTCTCCCTAATCCCTGGATGGTGTAGTTTGGATAACTGAGGAAGTCCTGACAGCAGTTGTAATGTGCCATAAATATCCATATTTCGATACAAAGGCTGACGTTAATCATTCTTGTCATAGGAATAGACTTTCATCCCAGTTGTGGCTACTTCTCTTTAGATGAGACAATGTGAGCTATTTGGTACATTCTGCATTTATTTAAAAGAAGTGTAGAGTCATCATTTCATTAGCCAACGTGTTATGAAGTAGTACATTCTTATGAGTCATATCTGAGCATATTGAGATAAGTGACAACAGGCATATTCAATACACAGCACTTACTTCTGACATATCATTAAATATTTAAGACTATGGATCTTTTATAAAGTAATTATTAAGTGTACTTACTAGGGTCTACCATCCGCCCAGTCTGAGGTGCCTGACCAGGATGTATGTCATTACAACACATGCTTTTACCACGCATACCTTTACAATGCAGGTTTTACAACGAAAGTCGTTACAACGACTTGCGTTGGGGGGCGCTGGATAGTGAATAGTTTAATTTACTATTCCAACTCCAGTCCCCAGGGATAGTAGGGAAGGTTTTGGATAGTAAATTAAACTATTACCTATCCTACAGCGCCCTCCAGCGCAAGTCGTTGTAATGACTTGCGTTGTAAATCCTGCGTTGTAAAGGTACTGCGTGGTAAAAGTTGCGTCGTAAAGGATGTTTCCGCCTGACCATATGTCACACCCTTAGGTGGTGCAGAGATCGCTGTAGTATGTTTTATTCTGGCCAACATCACAGGGCCGAAAATGATACCAGTATATTTAGTTGGCATTCTAGTTGACACTTAATGAACAACATATCCTTCCCAATTCAGTTGAAATGTTTGAAACTATTGATGTATTTTATGTAAAGTATCTATGGGTTGCCTTATCACAAAGTAGTAAATGGGGCCGCCGTCTGGCCGTATTTACATACCAGTTTGTACTGGTATGTAACCCCATGACATTGCTTCCCTGCAAGTGCTGAGACCCCTGCTCCAGTGGGTGAATCTACTCTGGCTGTGTCTGGCAAGAAATAGAAGAAGTCAACAGACAATACCAACAAATGATGATTATGTACAACCATTCACATATTAACTGGGATGGTTACTATATCAGGAACGTTTTTTGTGCCATATACCAGAGTAAAATGAAATCACCAGTAGTGTAGTGATGGGCCACTGTTCGTAAATGATGAATTGGAAGGTACCATTTCCATCACAAAGGATTCTGGGATTTGCAGTGCAAAAGACAAAATTAGACATATTAGAATCTAAGTCCCCATGAATATTACCACAATTTTGAAGTGGATTCCATAGTCATCTTTGCAGTGTTTTGTACACATTTACCATTTTAAGTCATTGTTTAAATCATCACATATTACCTGGCATCACATTAAGGTCATCGTTAACAGGTAGCCCATGCAGCAGGAGGGTGTGCATGTCTAAGAAGACGTCCTGCTCAAGTGGGGTGAGACAAGGCGGGTTCCGGTGTGTCTACCAGAGAGAACTCTGGCAACCTCTAACCTGGTGAACTTTTCCTTCACCTGCCTCTTTTTACTCTGTCACTTCTGTTTGATGCCTGTGAAGGTCCAGACAGCCTCCCAATTGATTGACTAAAGTAGCCAACTGCTGCAGTGGGGCTGCCTTCTATGTTGCACTGCTGAGGTACGGCGGTAGACCACACAGTTTTTTGTACTTCCTCACTACAAATGTTACAATCATTTTGGCCTCCTCCTCAGTGTAGGTATTCTTCCTCTTCATATTTAGCATGCTGATGGCAAGGCAAGGCACAGTACAGGCAGGTGAAGTGTGAGTGTGGAAAAACCGGACCCATGGATTTGTGCTGCTTGTATGTGGTTTGTAGAGCATGAGTTGCAGGTTACAAAATTGTCGGCAGGCATATAAAAATTACACTTATTCCGCCCTAACTGCGGGGATTCTGTACCCACTGCGGAGAATCAACCCCAAGGTGCGGAAACTCTGCAGTCATAAAGACTATACTCATAAGTCCCTTTGTGACTACAAAAAATTACTCGTTAGACTTTTGGTCTAACTTTAGACTTCTGGTCTAACTTTCCCTTTGTGAATAGGGTCCGCAGAATTTAAAGCATCTTTATTTATTGCTTGGACTTTCACAGCTCACCAAAAATGTGTTGTGATCCACATTTTAGGAAACACTGATTTAGGCAGCTGCTAGATACAAATACAGTTACAAAACTATACATGTCCATGTATTTTGAGTACCATTGTGTGACATGTCTGGTTAGATGTACCAGTGCCATCCTTGAGGACTTTTTGGAGCTCCGTTCAAGCCATATTTTGGGGCTTCCAGATCAGAAAAAACTTGCAACTGATTTCAGCTATTTCAACCCTCATGATACCCTACAATATTAGATTACTTAAAGCTTTTGGAAATGTAGTCACTCAAAAACAACAAAAAGCTCAAGCTGCCTGATGTCTCTAAGCCTCAAATGAAACCTTTAACATGCCCTTTCCTTTTGTCCTTGCATAAAAGTGCTCCCTTCTGAAATGGTTTGAGCTCATATGCACTGTTTTATCCCTGGAGCTTCATTACTGATATTTTTAAAAGAAATGTATGTTCTGTGTTAAAATGTTATACATACTTCCACATCTACACACTCTGAACTGAATAACTAAAAGAATTTTGTGAGTTTGTTGAAACAATTATCTGTGACTTCTAAATACTAGCAACAATAGCTGGCTGTCTCTACTTCCTGCAACTGACAGGGTGATAAAAACTGTTATAGAACTTTGTAAGAAACTTCCCTGCGCAATGGGAGAACCTTTAAAGAGTAGAACAAAATGAAGAGAAACATCTGCCTGGAAGATGGTACTTTGACAATGTTTAACTGATCACTGGAGTAAATAATATTTTTGTTGCAGATGAGAAGGTAAATATTCTTGTTGCATGATGCAAGGCTTAATCACTTGGAAAGCAAACCAACAGAGGAACAAGATTTTATTTTCCTTTTCTGATACACAAGCCCAACCTTTAAGAAGGAAGGTCTAACTTTAACATTGCTATTAGTTGCATGTCTGCTACTGCTCCAAAGTCTCTGCAATCTTCAATGTTTGACTTCGTACCATCACTGAAGCGACAATGTATTGCAGAGGAGGCTTTTCCAGTTCAATCAACTAGTGATGAGGCTAGTAAAATGCTTCAAGAGTCTGCAAAGGACTTTCCACATTTAGAAGGACTTCAACATGTGCAAGAGACAGAAACAGTCAAACTCCACAACTGCTGGACCACTCAGCTGTGGTATTACTTTCAGTAGGAATATAAATGATTGTATCTGACATCAGGCTGTATTGGATGTTCTTCATGTTAACATGCTAACTTAACAGGTCTTTCAGGCCGCAACAACACCAAGGGCCTGCGCATAGGCCCAGAGTGGGTGGATGGCAAGGTTGGTCTTTCCGGTGAGGGAAAAGCTTTCATGCAGAAACAGATTATAAAGCATAAGGCAAGTGCTGCTAACTTGGCAGCTGAAGACATTCTTAAAGCTAAGCAGAGCAAGGCATTGGCTGTGACAGTACAAGAATGCAATATCAAACATCTGGAGAGCACCTGCGGGTTATTTGACACTGCCTACGATTTAGCAAAAAAAGATCATCCATTTACAGACCAACCTGATTTAATACTCCTTCAGACAAAAAATGGCAACGCAATGGGCTGTGTGTATGTGACAGCAACTGAAATAATCAAACACATTACACTAGTAATGCAACACAAGTTAGTCTGTTTCATCAGACAACATAAACCAAAGATTGCAGTATTTATTGATGAGAGCACAAGTATTGGCTATCCGTCTACCTTAATCATCTACCTTCGTGGCATTTTTGGAAATGAAAGCACTCAGTGACAATCTTTTTTGGTCCTCTGGAGCTGGCAGAAACAAATGCCCTCACCGTAAAGACAGCTCCCCTCAGGGGCGTAACACAGGCCCCCGCATCCCCCGCAGTGCGGGGGGCCCAGGGGCTGCAGGGGGCCCCCTCAGCACTGTACTCACGCCAGAGAGCTCCGGATTAAATCCGGAGCGGGCCCCTCTGCGTACCTTGCAAGGGGGCCCCTACGACTTTCCTTACGCCACTGGCTCCCCTAAGCTATTTCAAAAAAGTTAGAATCACAAAAACTCTGTTAAATAATATCTTGATTGCGATAAATTCAGATGGAGCAGCAGTAATGTTTGAGAAAAAGGAAGGAGTAGCAGAATTGCTGAAATTGGAATTTCCAAATCTTGTACTGAAATGGCACTGTCTGGTTTACAGCCTAGAACTTGTTGTGGCAGATACAATTGATGAGGTTGCGGGGGTCAATAACTAACTCTTCATTGACTCGTATGCCAAACATACAGCATGTCACCAAAAAAGCAGAGAGAGATAAATCAGGCTACC
Organism: Lissotriton helveticus; assembly: GCF_964261635.1. NCBI lineage: Eukaryota > Metazoa > Chordata > Amphibia > Caudata > Salamandridae > Lissotriton > Lissotriton helveticus. Next base: position 908,134,368 of record NC_136057.1, read on the forward strand.
AGTGAGCTGTGTGCACAGCTTCAGAAGCTTAGGAAAATGCTTGATACTAGATGGGTAGCATCACGTTACAGATCTGTGAAAGGTGTTTGGAACTGCTTCCTTGCCTTGTATACAAATATTGAGGATGCTTCAAAAGACACATCCAGTCCCACAAGAGACCGGAGTAAGTATAAAGGTCTTTTGAAGAAGCTTACCTCCTTTTCTTTGATTAGGCATTTGGGGGTTTCATGTGATGCACTCCAGAACTCAAAGACCTATCACTCTCTTTACAGCGGAGGAACATTAGATTGTTAGTGCCCACAGACTTTTGGTCAGTTAAGTACGTATATTTATAGCAATGATGGACTCACCAGGCGAGTTTGCTTCTGCGGCTCACAGAGCAGTTGGCGAGGGCAAATTAAAAAATATTCCTCTTTTCCAGGGAAAAGATAACTATGTTGCACTTGACTAAAAGCTGTTTATAAAGAGTTGGTTGGTAGAAGGTTGAAGGTATGTTGTGAGAAACCCCAGTAAAATAGACACAATGACTATCTTGAAGGGTTTGGGGAAACCCTGCAATAGATTTCTGAGTAATGAAGGTAAATCATTTGCAAATGTTTTTCTAAAATGTTTGTTGTTTTATTGCATATTGCTAATAAATATAAATTTCTGGTATTTTTATTATCCTTTGTGAGTGATATCTCATCATTTTATTAAGCACACAATGCTAGTTCCCATGATTTAGGCTATGCCCCTAAATGGGTTGGCCACAACCCTGTAACAGGGTTGCCACACCCTTTTAGAGACCACCCAGTTTTTTTCATCCAACTTAAAGCCCTGGGAGAATATATGGACAGCTGGATACTGGGGGCTATGGAAGAAACGTGGGGCTTGCATGGTGGTGACAGTAACTAGAGCAGCAGGTCAGGCTGGACTAGGAGTCTTGCAAGAGGTAAAGCAGAGGTCAAGGGGTAGATGAAAGTGAAGGTCAGAAACAAAGCCATAACCGGCCACCCTCTTCAAATGAGGAAGAAACCAAAGAGAAGAGCAGAAATAAAAGAGTGAAAAAACCATCTCAGCAACAAGTGCAGGAGAAGAAGAATGTGTAGTGGCTACAGCAATGGAAATTTGTGACACATGACCAAGTGACACAATAGGTGATGCATTGGGAGATACCTCCAATACAGGATGGGGCACACACTGCACCACTGATGAAGACCAAGTCTGCTGATGCTGACTTCAAGTTTAGCAGATGACTTCATGTAATTTAATTCATACAGATCGAGGGCAACAAGTTACCTAAATGTTATCGAGGGCAATTCTTTTATGTATGCTTCTTCTCTTACAGTCTAATGCCAGAGGGGCTCTGATAAGGGGTGTCTTGGAGGTACATTTAAAGCCAAACATACAATAACTAACCAGGAAGGTTGCCTTTTTATCATCACTGGTAAATTAGATGGAGTATAGGTGGTCCTAATTAATGTATATACTCCAAATAGCAGCATAATCTCAGGCAACTATGGTAGTGGGAAATGGTTTTAATAGTGTAGAGGATGTTAACTTGGATAGATACAATCCACAATTACCAACTTATCAGTATTTCGAACAGCTCAAATGTTGAGGGATTGGCTCATGAATTTGGGCATGGTAGGCTCTTTGAGGACAATGTATCCTACCAAAAGAGAGTACTTGCTTTTTCCAAGCTGCATGATATACAATTGAGGTTAGATAAGATACTGTGTACTACTCAACTGCATACTTTGGCGCTACATGCTGACCATAATACTAATCTGACTACGCCAGACTCCACCTCCCCTGTGAACACCACCAGTGCCAACCGCCTGACCTCCTGGTCCAAGGTCAACGACAACGAGACACGCAAGGTCATGAACTCCATCCACTCAGGATCTCCGCTAGACCTGTGCCCACACCACGTATTTAACAAACCAGACGCAGCCATCGCACCCCAACTATGGAAGGTCATTAACATCTCCTTCAAAACAGCGACATTCCCGGAAAGCTGGAAGCACGCCGAAATCAACGCCCTCCTCAAGAAGCCCAAGGCATACCCCAAGGACCTCAAGAACTTCCGGCCCATCTCCCTGCTCCCGTTCCAGGCAAAAGTAATCGAGAAAATCGTCCACAGGCAATTGGCCCGCCACCTGGAAGACAACAACATCTTGGACCCGTCCCAGTCCGGATTCAGACGAAACCACAGCACCGAGACAGCCCTCATCGCCACCACAGACGACATCAGGCGCCAACTAGACAACGGCGAAACATCAGCCCTCATCCTCCTGGACCTGTCGGCTGCCTTCGACACGGTCTGCCATCGCACTCTAAAGACACGCCTCCTGGAAGCCGGAATCCAAGATACGGCCCTAGACTGGACCAAGTCCTTCCTCTCCAGCAGAGCCCAGAGCATCCGCCTCCCACCCTTGCGATCCAAAGCCACCAACATCATCTGCGGCGTCCCCAGGGCTCATCCCTCAGCCCGACGCTGTTCAACATCTACATGGCCCACCTCGCACAAGTGGCCCACCATCACGACCTCAACATCATCTACTACGCCGACGACACCCAGCTCATCCTCTCCCTCACCAAGGACCCACACACCGCCAAAACCAACCTCCACGAGGGAATGAAGGATCAACCGTCTGAAGGTGAACTTGGACAAGACGGAGGTACTCATCCTCGCACCCACCCTCTCAGCCTGGGACGAGTCCTGGTGGCCGACCACACTGGGAACAGCACCAACACCCACCGTACATGCACGCAACCTAAGATTCATCCTCGACTCCTCCCTCTCCATGGCTAAACAGGGCAACGCCGTCTCCTCCTCCTGCTACAACACCCTCTGCATGCTCCGCAGGATCTACAAGAGGATCCCGACCGAAACTAGAAGAATGGTGACACAGGCCCTCGTCAGCATCAGACTGGACTACGGCAACGCACTCTACGCAGGAATCCAAGCCAAACACCTACGACGACTACAACGCATTCAAAACGCCTCCGCCTGACTGATCATCAACGTCCCCCGCTGCAGCCACATCACCCCCAACCTGAGAGACCTACACTGGCTCCCCGTCGACAAGAGGATCACCTTCAAGCTCCTCACCCACGCACACAAAGCACTCCACAACGCCGGACCAGCCTACCTTAAAAGCAGACTCAGCTTCTACACCCCCCGCCAGCTCCGCTCCGCTAGCCTCGCCCTCGCCGCTGTCCCCCACATCCATCAAACGACCTCCGGTGGCAGATCCTTCTCCTACCTCGCCACCAAGACCTGGAACACCCTCCCTACCCACATACGGTAGACCCAAGACCTACTCGCCTTCAGAAGACTCCTCAAGACCTGGCTCTTCGAGCAGTAGCAGCACCCCCCCCCACCGCCCTCCCCTCAGCGACTTGAGACCCTCACGGGTAAGTAGCACACTCTACAAGTACTCAGATTGATTGATTGAATCAACCCTCCAATGGGGGAAACCTCAAGCAACAATCCCTACCTCGAAGATGCAGGTGCTAAAGGACTCTGTCTTCAGAAGCATAAGTTGAGATACAAATCACATATCATTTAGAGACATAGTTGCACTGCATCAGATGTGTTACTTGACTGGGAGGCCTCTAAGGTAATACTATGTGGCAAATTGTTAAAAACAGTATCCAAATTAGGACAGGTTTTAGTGAGGGATGTGGACAGGCATGAATGCAAATTGTCAGAGTTAGAGAATATGAGATCCTCTGACTCTATTATGTAAGATATTGGAAAGAAGATAAGAGAAAGCCCAGTTCATTTATTTGAATGGTTGCCATGTATTAATCACAGGAATGCCATGCTAGGTTGCACAATAAGAGTGACAAACCTGGGTAACTGTTAGCGTGGCTTACATAACCGGAATCAAGAGGAGTGCCACTTATGAGTATCCACACAACCCAGGGCAAAATAGTGTATTTATAAACTGAAATAAACTGAGTGTGTGTAAACCAGTACGCTGATATGTATACAGCACAAGAAGTGGCGGTGAGTGGTAGGGAAGTAGAAAATTATTCAGACTGCACTGACTTTGGTTCACTACCTTCTTAGGTTACTGACATCTAAGATACATACATAACTGCATCAGGAATTAAGCAGCAGGAAAAGCCATGGCCACTGGGAAAATACCTGAAACATATGGTCTGCCAGTGGAGTTCTATTACATATATATCAACATATTAACACTCGAAATAGCGAAGCTTTACTTAGCATCTTTACAAGTGAACTCCCTGCCAAGCACGACAAATTATGCCCTCATAGTGTCTTTATCTAAGCCCAGTCATGAAATAGCGGAGAAGACGGCATATCAAGCTCTGTCAATGTTGAATGTCAACTATTACATTTTGAGTGAGATGTTAGCCAGGCTGACACAGGATTTAAAGACAGTTTAAGAACATCAAGGCCATCAGTGTAAAAGGTGATGATTATACTTATTAAGCCATTTGCTAAGGGTACTTAGATATTTCAGTCTGACTGCACCCGCCTGCAAGGGAATCTCGAATCCCCCTTCTAAGTGCAGGCGGGTGCCGCCTCCACTGTGAAACCATAGAGCGGTATTAAAGCAGCCGCTCTGTTTTTCACGGGAATGAGCTGCCCCCAGGGCAGCACAAGTTGACTGCTGCCCTGGGTGCAGCGTATTCATGGTAATAGGGTGCATTTTCATTGTTTGCCCCGGCACACAGTTTAAAAGGTGCACCCAGCTCAATCAATGAAAATGAGCCTTTAGCGTAATATGGCCCCAGAACTTCATGGCCTGTGTTAGTTGAGGCAGTTAACAGCCTTGAGAGAAAAAGGAGCACAAAGACAGGGGATTTATATGAAAATGGGATCCTAAGGCCATTCCCGTGTCTAGTCTAGGGCTATGATATTCCTAAAGGTCAATTCCTGTTATATGGTTTCATATCCAAATCTCTTAGGTGGACATGGGGAATGAGAGAAAAAACCCCAGCATATACAGAATTGCAGTTAGTATGCATGCTAGGTTGTGGAAGAAAAACTGTATCATTGATATATGGACCATTTTTTCAAATGTCAAAGTGCTTCTTAGATGGTGTTGGGATGGGAATGTCTCCTCCTTGGTGAACAGACAAGTGAAACTGGTATTCTGGCTTTTATTTTGGCCCTGGCGTCACACTTATCTATGTGTGTGCTTATACCTGCCCCTGCTAATGCAATGTCCAGACCCTGTTCTGTGACCTGAATGGGCACGCCAACTATGCCCTCCCAGTGGGCATTGGACTTCTGTCCATGCCCTGCATGTATCACATGAAACGGAGGTGGTAGCTTACCATGATGACCAAACCTTTTCCTCTATGTTGTGCAGAGGCACGCCTATTGGCTACTCTTGTGTAAAGTTTTGTTGTTATGTAAAACAAAGAACCTTGTACAGGTATCCCACATGCATGTCAAATGTGTGTATGTACAGAGTGTGTAGCACATGCATAAAAGTAGGTCCCTGCGTAGTGTATGAGTCAGAGTGCTGGGGCTAATAGGATTCCTGTTAGATGCAACTGCCCCTTGTTTTGCATGGTTCAATGATGAGAATGAGGACAGCTTCCTTCACAATGTGGGTACCTAGGATGAAGACTTAGACAAAGAAGTGAGGCACAAAGTCCACAGAGCTGGTTTTAGACACTCAATAAGGATCTTGTTAACTCATCCCAGGAGGGACATCTTGGTGCTGGTGGGTTTGAAAGAGGAAGCATTTAAAACATCCAAGTTTTGCGGTGTTTTTTAAATTCTACAAGGCTAGAGCATACACTCATGATCAGAGGAAGTTTGTTCCAGTGGAGCGGAGCCAGACGGGAAAAGGTTGGGCCACCTTATTTGGCGGTGAGGATCTATCTGGAGAAAAGATGAGACAGGTTGCTAGATCGCAGGCTTCTGCTTGGCGCATAAGGGATCAGTCTGTGCAGAAGGTATTTTGGGCCTACCCCTGAGAGCAATTTATGTGTTGGGCAGAGCAATTTAAACAGTGCTCTCTTACGAATGGGGAGCCAGTTTATTGCACTGAGAAAGGGGGGCTGACGAGGATCTTGGAGGCAGGTTATTTACCTTCCAGGCGTTGGAGTTTTGGACCACTTGTAGTATTGATAGAAGGGATTCATTGGAGGCCAGATACAGGACGTTGCCATAATCAAGGCAACTGATGGCTAGTGCTTGGATGAGGGTTTTACGTGAGCTTAATGGAAGTCATCTGAAATGACTAGACGCATAATGCCAAAACAGGTGCCACATGTAGCAAGGATCTGGTCTTGCATAAATAGCTGATCTTCTATAATTATGCCTATGTTTTTTGCGGTTCTGGTGGGTAGTGGAGCAGGACCTAGCTCTGCTGGCCCCCAGTCCTCTGTCCAGAAGTTCTGAGCTTTGTAAACAATATGATTTCTGTCTGCCCCTGTTAAGTTGGAGACAATTATGGGACATCCAAATGGCAATCTCCTTCATGCAGGTAAAATCTGTATTTGACAATTGCAATGTCCCGTCCAAACAAAATGAGCGATTGGGTGTCATCTGCATATGAAAATGTCTCAAATCCGAAGGATTTAATTTGTTGTGCTAGGAGGGCATATACATCAAACAGTGTAGGGGTCCGAGAGAGCCTTGAGGGACTCCTTTGTTCAGGGGATTGGTCCTGGAATAAAATGTACTCATGAAAACAGTTTGGGCCCTATCTTTGAGGAAGTCTATCAGTTAGTCCAGAGCTAAACCCTGTATGCCTATCTGTTGGAGGCGCTGTACCAGCATTAAGTGCAAGATGGTATCGAATGCAGCTGATAGATCAAGCCAGACCGGCATAGCTAGTTGTTGACCATCCAAGGACAGTCTTGTGGGGTCAACTACTACTGCAATTAGAACTGTTTCAGTATTATGAGAATATCTGAAGCCTGACTGACAAATGTCTAACATGCTGTTTCTCTCCAGGTAGGCCATTAGCTCTTTGTTAACGTGGGTCTCCAAGATCTTTCCCAGCATTGGGAGGATACATATGGGATGGTAATTTGTCGGGTCGATAGGGTCCATGGTTGGTTTCTTCAAAATGGGTGTTACCTGGGCTGCTATCCATAGTTTTGTGACAGTAGCTAGGGTCAGTGATTTGTTGCATAACGCTGTGATGGTAGGAGCAAGAAAGGGGGAAAGACGTGATCATGTTTGGGGGATCGAGATCGACAGGGGATCGAGATTTTACTTTGGCTAGTGAGTCCAGCATCTGTGTTAGTGAGATGGGCTCGAAACTATCTAGTATTGCTGAATTGAAATGATGTGGTATAACTAAGTATGAGTTGGTAGTGGGTTGAAAGCTATTATAGATAATATCAATTTTGGTTTGAAAGTGAGTAGCCAAGGTGTCGAAGAATGTTTGGGAGGCTAGGGTTTCAGAGGAACATGCCTCTGGATTGACAAAGGTTTTTATGATTTTAAATAATTCCTTTGAGGAGTTGCCTGACAAACAAGTTACTTACCTTCGGTAACACTTTTGCTGGTGGATACAGTATCTGCCTGGGGATTTCTCACCTTTTGAATAACCCCTGCGCAAGCATTCCCCAGAAATTCTTTTATTAGCTCTCCCACGTCGACGAGGACGTTACAATAGCACAGCTCTGCTCGCGACACCATATGACATCACCGGAGCCATAAGAGACCTAGTCGACGTGCTGACGTCAGTTCCAGCCATTTTTTTTTCGTGCCTTCAAGGCGAACGTGCAGACTGACAACATAGCAAAAGTATACCCAGTATACATAATATATATACAAACACATATAGGTTATACATAAGTAGACAGGAAAAGCCAATAACCAAATCATTTCCTAGGAACAAACTGTATGCATGAAAATGACATATAGAAAATAACAATGTCAGAAAGTCAGAACATTTTCGGTATATGCAGGAGGACAATGGGGGGGGCGGGTGGCTCAGTGAGGAATCCACAGGCAGATACTGTGTCCACCAGAAAAAGCATTACCGAGAAGGTAAGTAACTTGTTCTACTGATGGATACATCTGTCTGTGGATTCCTCACCTTTTGAATTGAATCCCCAAGCTGTCCCTCTCCTGGAGGAGGGGGTCCACCTGCTTCTACCACAAAATCTTGCGGTACAGAGCGTGCAAAATGGCCGTCCCTTCTAACCTCTGAATCCAAGCAGTAAGGCTTGGCAAAGGTGTGGAAGGAGGCCCACGTTGCCGCCTTACAGATGTCTACAACAGGAACACCTCTAGCCAGAGCAGAAGAAGAAGACTTAGCTCTGGTGGAATGAGCTTGAATACATTCAGGAGGCTCCTTTTTGGCCAGGGCATAGATAGCAGATCTTGATCCACAAGATGATCCACCTGGAGAGTGTTTGTTTATGGACAGCATTGCCTTTCATTTGTCCAATGTAGCCCACGAAGAGCTGATCATCCAGCCTTAGGTCCCTGGTTCTATCCAGGTAGAAGCTGACAGCCCTCTTAAGCTCCAGGCGATGAAGTCTCTCCTCCTCCTTGGAAGGGTGAGGGGAAGGAAGGTATGTAAAGTAAATACTGTCCTAAATGGAAAGGAGTAACCACCTTAGGCAGGAAAGTAGCCCTGGTATCCTGAGAACCATCTTTTCTGCATGAATGGTTAAAAGCTGAGGTTTAGAACCAAGAGCCTGAAGCTCACTTTCCCTCATAGCTGAGGTTATAGCGATCAGAAAGACCGTCTTGAAAGACAGAAGCCTCAACAGGCAACTATGAAGAGGCTCAAAAGGAGGACCCATCAGAAAATTAAGTACTAAATTCAAATCCCACTGGGGCATAATGAAAGGAGTGGGAGGAGACCTATTGGTGAAGCCCTTAATGAACCTCATAACAATGGGAGACTTAAATAAAGACGGCTGATCTGGCAAACAGAGGAAAGCTGACAAGGCCAACAAATAACCCTTTACCGTAGCCACAGCACAACCATGCTGGGCCAAGGAAAGTGAAAATCCTAGAACGTCAGATAAGTGGGTTTTCAAAGGATCAATGGACCTCTCTCCACACCATTTCACAAACTTGGACCACCGAGATGAATAAATAGATTTGGTGGAGTGTCTCCTCGATGATAAAATAACATCCTCCACATCAGGTGGGAGAGATAAAGTACCTAAATTGCCCATTTCAATCTCCAGGCATGAAGGTGCAAGCTCTGGAGGTGTAGAACCTGCCCCTGCGATTACGAGAGGAGGTCTGCCCTTAGAGGGAGACGGAATGGAGGGTGCGATAAGTGGTGAAGTAGATCTGTGTACCACACCCTTCTTGGCCAATCCAGAGCGATCAATATGACTTGGGCTTGGTCTTGGCGAATCTTCCTCAGAACTCGAGGAATAAAGGGTATGGGAGGAAACACATAAATAAGTTGCGAGCTCCAATCCAATTGAAACGAGTCCCCCAATACTCCCTGCATCGGATACTGAAGGCTACAGAACGACGGGCAGTATCCTCCTTTCCCAGGATCGGTTCCTTTGCATCCCCCATCAGTATGCCCAGGCACCTTTCATTTTTCCTTTATGCCAGCGGCTCCATCTTGTCAGTCTTCAACGCGGAGGTTTTCGACTCCAATACCTCATAGATTTCACTGCGTCCCTTCTACGAGACTTACTTGCGTCAGGACGCCCACTCTGCATACCCTGTATACCTAGAAGCAACAAAAGACAGCTAATTACTCATTGCGCACTGCGAGGAGAATACCTGTTTGTCAACTCTTTTTATATAATGTGCCCGTGTCACCTGTTGCACTCGTCGTAAAAATATAGCCAAAATTGCGAAAACTGTTTCAAACCTTTTTTAAATTGCCCTTTGTTTTACGAGGTGTTATTCTTACCTGCACATTAAAATTGAACTCAGACACCCCACTGCTTTAGTGGGAACAGAGTAGCGGGCGTCTTTCGGGAGCGCCATCTTGGGTGAGGGAATTGGGCTCGGCCGCACTTCAGGGGCTGTGGTATAGCGGTCAGGCACCTGCTTGCCTACTTAAGAACTGGCAATGCAAGGGCGCAGCGCACGTGCGCAGCGGGCGCGCCACGCCAGAGGCAAGCCCGTCTGCACCCGTCCGCCCACCGGCCGCGCACAGCACCAGCCATGCTGCCCACCGCAGCCCTCACCAGGATAGAATTGAATACACCAGGGAACAACTACTTACTATAGGTAAGAGGGATGGGGCTTCCCCCCACACACTGGTGTGGACCAATGTAAGAATACACTCAAGTGTGGTTTGATCAATTGCAGATCTTTGAACAAACACTACCACGAGGTCTCCACCCTGTTAGAAATGATGAAGCTGGATGCCCTCTTTATAACAGAAACTTGGACCACCTCAGATACATTGGTGCACTTGGGTCTTTTTGCCCCGCTGGCTATAAAATATTTCATAAGCCACGGACCTCGGGAAGAGGAGTGGGGGTTGGGGTAATCTTTAAGGAGGAATGGGACTTTGCACCTCTACAGATAGATGAGGTTGCGGGGATCCAAAGACTGGGTTTCTCACTCCAGGAAACTAAAGGCAGAATACTCACAGGTATACTTTGTTATAGACCCCGGGGGCGGATACCCAGTACCAGGCCCTGCTCAACTCTATTATCAATCTGAGTTTAACTCATGCCTGCATGTTAGTACTGGGAGACTTTAACCTAAGGGATAACGGAAGCCTAGATAACCATCTAAGGGACTTAAGGCATACCGGTGGGAATCTCAGGCTCCACCAAATGGTAATGCAACCATCTCATACAGGAGGACATACTCTGGACCTCCTGTTTGCGAATCAGGCCGAGACGGAGGTGGTTGATATTGTTCCTCAAAGCTGGACTGACAACTTCCTGATTCACTTTTTATTTAAGCTGCCCAGCTCAGTGGATAAAAACAACCAGCCATCGATCTTCAGGAAGGGTTGAGAATGGAACAAGGTGGTAAAAAATTGGGCCCAAATGCCTTTTTAGGTCTCGCCTGTCGATGCGCATGCGCATCGAGCTTGCGAGACTATTGGGGCTTAAACAGTCTTTAACTAACTTGCAAGGAATCGTGGCGATTCCTTGCAGTGCCCGTGACTTTTAAGCTCAATGCGCATGTGCATTGAGCTTAAAAGCGCTTGCACATCAGTTCCCTCAGCCGGCTGCTTTAACACCCTCTCCCCGCTCCGCCCCCTCCCCTGCCCGCCGTGTCGCATTTCTCCTCCCCCCTCCCCTTCTCTCGGCTGCTTTAACACCCTCTCCCCGCCCCGCCCCCTCCCCTGCCCGCCGTGTCGCATTTCTCCTCCCCCCTCCCCTTCTCTCGGCTGCTTTAACACCCTCTCCCCGTTCCGCCCCCTCCCCTGCCCGCCGTGTCGCATTTCTCCTCCCCCCTCCCCTTCTCTCCCTCCGTCTTGTTTAATCCCTCCGTCTTGTTGCTCCATTGCAGTAGTGTGATCTGGGGTGAAACCTGTTACTCCTGGAAGATCAGTACGCCTCGTGTGCGCTCTGTCTCCCAATATGAGTGGCTCATCTTTGTTCCACCTACACTGCACTGCGCACCTCCCCTTCTGTTCCTTGTAGTCTGCCCAGGCATACAGCCGCCAAACTTTCAGCAGCTGTGCCAGGTCACCCATATCCCCGCTAGTGATCCAGGCGGGAGATAGGAAGCTGCACCCCAGCAGGGAGGACATCTCTCCTCGGCCATCCCCTTTCTTCTCGGCCATCCCCTTTCCCCTTTGGCGTTTTCGTGCTTTGATCCGACCGACACGCACACACCGTACCGGGGACGCATCCCGAATACATGTGTCATTGAGAGGAAATATTGTGTGCAGTGCAGCCTTTCAGACCACACGCTGCTACTACGATGCGCGTTTTGTATCCTACTCCATTCCTTGTTTTCATTCATAGGAGCAGCATGAACCACGGGGCTGAAACACATGCAATGTTGTAAAAAAAATTGTAATACTGCTTTGAAGTTTACATTTTCATGTGCTCATAAAAGTAGTGCCTATCAGCAGAATGCATCGCCTCCCATGCACCCGTTGCTTTTATACTGTCGGCAAGGAGTGAATGTTTTTGTCGGTCCCGAAATTTGTTTCTTAATGTTGCCTGTTGAGCCCTGGAGCCTCTCTTCATACATGTTCGCCTCAAATGCAGTTTCATGGTTTTAATGGCATCTTTAGTGAAGATACTGTGATGTATTCACAATACTAAAGGCGCTTCTTTGAAAATAATCATCTCAGCACTTGAATTCCGAATGTGTAAAATGAAGTGACAACAGATATGCTCTGCTGTCTGTATTTAGCGGGTTCACCATCCTGTCCTTGTTCAACTTCAAATCTTTCGGACGTCTCATAGAGAACATGGCAGTCGGTGAGTGCTTCCCCACAAAGGTGGCATGCCTTTATGGATGTCTCATAGAGGACATGGCAGCCGGTGAGTGCTTCCCCACAAAGGTGGCATGCATTCACGGATCTCTCATAGAGGACATGGCATTTACCACGAAGACCATTCTTGTAGGTACTGATTGGATGTCGGTTTAGGACTAGTACTGAGTGGCACAGCAGAGGGAGCCATCATATGAGTGACTCTGCAGCCCCACCAGCCCTGCGAGTGACCAGCCTTTAGTGCGTTCTCCGTAGCCCACTCTGGCTTAGGAGTGTGTACAATTCAGGCATTTGGGGATATTCAAAGGCATTATACATAGCTCTCATCATCGTCTGAAGCAGATCGCAGGACAGTGCCAGCCAATCGCTACATGAGGTAACATTTAACATGTGACACTTAGAAATTAAAACGTACACTGGTCACAAGGAGGGGTATGTTCTACCCCACATAAGTTTTTTCGAGGTGAAAAGGGGACACATTTAAACAAGCATTGGCGTAGCCAATAGGTCTCACCGTGGGGACCTTATAAGTGTTTAGCCATGCAACAGTTGATGTTGTTGCACCAAGGATATTGTGCTGCATAACTAAGTACTTATAAGGTCCCAAAAGCGAGACCTATTGGCAATGCCATGCACACATGCAACGCCACTCAACCACGCAACGCCACTCAACCACGCAACGCCACTCACACATGCAACGCCACTCACACACGCAACGCCACTGAAACAGCGCCACTCAAACAACAGCGCCACTCACACACGCAACGCCACTCACACACGCAACGCCACTCACACACGCAACGCCACTCACACACGCAACGCCACTCACACAAACAACGCCACTCATCCACGCAACGCCACTCATCCACGCAACGCCACTCATCCACGCAACGCCACTCATCCACGCAACGCCACTCATCCATTTGCAAAACGAAAAATGTTAAACTCTTCTATTGCGAGACCTATTGCATTTTCAATGCTTGTTAGGATCAGCTGTCATTCTCCTCCTCCTCCTCGGTAGAGGAAAACTATCAGACATATTGTAAGGCGATGGGGGAAACTCTTGATGTAGTGGCCCCAGTAAGATTCTTAAAACTTAGGAAAAAAATCTCGGCTCCCTGGTATAATGTCGTACTGAAGCAGCTGCGGGAAGCATGTAAAAGAGCAGAGAGAAAATGGAGAAGGGCCTACTGGGACTCTGATAAAGAAGCGCTGAAACGGGCTCAGACCCAATATAAGGAAATGATTGCTAGGGCCAAAGCAGAATACTATGCTGAAGCCATTCTTTAAGCCCCCAATAAGGTAGTGGCATCACAGGAACTCTGTGGTGAAATGGCTTTCCTTTTTTAGGGACAAAATAACCAACATTGTCGGTAAACTTCAATCTGATGCTCCAGATGACATGGCCTTGATGCCTGACATCGTCTCCCAGAGTACCACCTCACTGGACATCTTTCATGCCCCTTCGGAGGACTCTTTTAACCAGCTCGCTTTTAGTGTAGCGTCAGGCTTCCCCTTAGACCCGCTTCCCCATAAGATCTGGAAGATCCTGGGCAAAGAAACCTTCCACGGGCTATGGAAGATTTACTGTCAGTCACTGGAGGAAGGGGTGGTTCCTGAGATCTGGAAACAAGCAGTTGTAACACCCTTGCTGAAAAAACCATCCCTGGACCCCACTGATCCAGCAAATTTCAGACCCATCTCCCTATTGCCCTATCCGGTTAAAATCCTGGTGAAGGTTGTCAGCAAAAGTTTGTCATGTTATATCGAGGACAACTTCTTGCTGGATAGGGATCAATTTGGCTTCCGCCCGGGACATGGGACAGAGACCGCGCTGGTAACGGCAACGGATAACCTGCGAATGCGCGCTGACCATGGTAACTCCTCGGTCCTTGTATTATTGGACATGTCAGCCGCATTTGATACGGTGAGCCGGGTCATGCTGCGTGTGAGTTGCACATTCGACTTTTGAGATTATTTGGACCGTCCGCATCTCTGCCTAATCTTTTCTATGCCTTTAGTTTGTTGGGGACGGTAGATATGGGAATTGGACTATAAAGGGAAATAGGAGGATCCCAGGAGACTACTGGGAAGAATGTGTAGCACCTCGCTATACAGACCTTAGTTTGCAACCCTGTTAGCTGTTTCCATTGAATTATGTAGCGTTTATGTCTGCTGTGTAGTTAAAGTATTTCCTTTTTCACAAATAAAAAGTTAAGCACTGATCTGGACAATATGTTATTGTGTCTGGTGGTTGACTATTGAGTTCTGTTGAGTTCCAAGATCGAACCTTCACCCCCTCCAAGCTCCCTCCCTGTGAAGCCTATGGCTGCTCGGTGACACTACCTGAGAGTCAAGTCTGGAAACGGTTGTACTTGGCCCAGTTTAAAGAGCTACAGTAGAATGGACTCCAGGACACTAGTGGCAAATTACCTCAACCACTGTGGTTGGGGATCAGTAGTCCCAGTCAGCTCTTTGACCCTCCCCCTTCCCCTCCCCCCTCGAATGGAGTCTGACAGATGGCCTTAGAGTCAAATGGACTGGCAATTTTGGTAGGCGATGTTGAGAATACAGGCCAGAGATGCAGCAGTGCATCTGCAAAGTCTTAGGAAATTCATGGTGCAAGCTCCTTCAACATTACTTTGTCCACAGACGGTACCTTATACCTCAACATAACTAATGTTCAAGGGTTGCACCATACACTGCGAAAGATAAGATAATGATATACATGGCTAGCCTTAACTATATATGGAGTGGCAGAAGCAGGGTTCCATCATACGGTATGAGATTGCCCACCTTTAACAACTTGTTGGAAAGATTGCCTGTGCCTGGCAGCATTGGGCTGTCGGTTCTGGTGCAGCGAGAGATTTGCCAATTGAGCCTGTAGCCACGCACCACACATACAAATCTTAGCAGTACATCTATATATCTTGCCATTGTATTAGCAAGGAGACAAACCGCGATGACCCGGAAGATACCTGGAAGTCCATGCTTGACAAGATGGAGGTCTGATGTGCTCAAATAGGCAGCAATAGGGATCCTAAAGAATCCTCCTACATATGGAGCAAAAGAAAAGAGTGGGGTAGCCAGGCACTACCCTGGCAGGGGTTGAAATGGCTGACAAAGGAGAAGCAGTAGCCCATCTTACTACGGGGCTAAAGCAGGTCTAGTCACTATGGACTGAATGCACCAGTGCGGGGTATTGCCTTATATGCATGCTGTGCACTTTTTATGGCATGGGCCAAGTGAGCATTACCCCAGGCCCCCGCCTTTCATGGGGGCTACTCATAGCCTTCTCAGCTGTCTGCCTGAGCCAGCAGGGTTCCGCAGACATTCCTTTCCTGATGACCTTGAATGATTCTTGTGGATTATTTTAAATGCCATGTACTTTTAATTTATTTTCAGTAACAGTAATATTTGGGAGTTCATGTTATAAATTTTGCAGATAAATGTCGTGCTTGTATTTTTTAAAAGAATGCTAATTCCATATATTTTCGTTTGACTGAAACAGTCCCTCACTTATGAGAAACCGGAGGGTGTCACACAGATTATTTTCAGTGACATTAGTGAGCTGCTGATGCTGCACAATTTTTAAAACAAATGGCGCTAAACTGCCTCTGGTACACGTAATCTGAATATTCGATGAAAACGCGGGTAGAACTTGCATTTCTATCTGATGTGTGGCACATATTTACATTTGTTTTGCATATTACATCTCACCTACTTCATGTTTCAGCACATGTTAACATTGATAAAGCAGACACATGGTCTCTATCGAGCTTCCTAAACAAGAGTGATTTCTGGCAGCACCTTTTTCTACAAGTTCACTATGGATGTAGGCTTGCTGCTAGAGCAGGGCCGGTCCTAGGATTCGTGGGGCCCCGGGCAGGATAGGAACATGCGAGGCCCCTCTAATTTGCATAAAATGTAGTATCACAGCACGTGACATCATAAGAAGTGTCCACTGACTAATCATTTTCTGGCACTGTTGAAGTAGCTTTGCAAGAAGTTACCTCTCTAATGTGTACATCACTGAGATGGTTACAAATAAAAATAATAGCCCTAATGAAATAAGTGCAAATATTTTTT
Source organism: Lissotriton helveticus (assembly GCF_964261635.1). Classification (NCBI taxonomy): domain Eukaryota; kingdom Metazoa; phylum Chordata; class Amphibia; order Caudata; family Salamandridae; genus Lissotriton; species Lissotriton helveticus. The sequence goes on from NC_136057.1 coordinate 908,150,798, forward strand.
AAGCTCTATTATGTGGAAATGCAACACGTCAAACGGGGTTTAAAAGCTAGGCCTCTATTTCTTCAAAACCGATGTTTCCAGATTAATGAATGAATAAAATTCTAAGACAGACTGTCCCATAGCTATACAATGGATCTTCAGGTGACTCCCTGATACTCCAGTCGCACCAATGAAGGTCAAGGTTAAGGCATTTGGTTTTAGCAGGCATGGACATCAAAATAAAGGGATCTATGCTGGTTCGGGTGAGCGACCTGAAAATGCTCCAGTAAACAGAAAGCACAAATAAGAGGATGAAATGGCACAGATGACATACACAGGTTGGGTGGCAGGAGCACCAGAAGCTAGACCTTTCCCACAAACTGAATGCCTAATCCCGGCAACTACTGTCAAACTTCATTTTTAAGAGATGAAAAGAAAGAACTAACTTAAAGATATAAAGATGAGATGGCTAAATAGGGACAATAATGCGTATCCAGGTAAAAAAAACTGCCAAAAGCTACAATGGGAGCCAGTCACTCAACAGACAAGTAGTAAATAAAGCAACACAAGAAGAGGGATTTATTTTAGCAGACTCAATGCAGGTTTCCCTTACAAGGAAATTAAATCTAGCAATGTGGAATAGGTTGGGGAAGCGGTGTTTGATTTTCAAAATAAATCTCCCAGAATCCCTCAGAATCCCTGAGCTTTGCATTTTTAAAGATTTGAAGTCACATTTTAAGTCACATATCCTCAATAAATGAGAAGGCACCTGCCAAATTGCGATGGGTCCAAACACATGTCGCTTGACTCAAATTTAGCCTAAGAAGTAACAACCAAATTGCACTTAGCCGCAGGTAAATGCACTGGATCTTGGTTAAAGAGACAATTGAAAGCAAGACCCTTGAAAGACCATGTCCATTATCCATAAATTACTCCAATCATGCCCCAGGCTACCTATTCAAAAACATTTGGTCCTTCCAATCGCCAATACTATATTTACCTTACTACAACTACTGGCCACCCACTCACCTAGGCTCAGTGACTGGCAATCGCTCCATGTGTGATGATGTACTCTATGGAAATGAGCCACTCGCTCCTCAGTCAGCTCCCCTCTGCAGCCCCCTTTTACTGTAAACTGCCACTTATTCTCACCTCCAAAGCAAGGCTCATTTAAAGTGTACTGCTGAAAAGCAGAAATTTCCCCAGGCCTCACATCACTACATCTTGTGTTGCCCAGGCCTTCCCATTGTCATTCCGCACTTGACAGTGATCAGGCTATCTTTGGGAGCATGACCAGACTGACCCTGTGCAGCAGCCTGGTAAATATATTTTAATACTCTTTGGGACAGGATACCTAGTGTTCTAGTGGCTCTAGTTTCTTGGACAGTTATTGACAAATGCTAAACTTTAAAACATGTTGGAGCAGATACCTAATGGGCCTGCAAACTACTTTTACAAGATATTTGGGTATCTTCTCCTGCCTCTTTCCTCAGGTTTGTTTTGTTAAATTACACGAAATTGTGCAGATAAAGCAAATTTCTTTAGTTATTGTTTTATGGAAAGAGATGAATGACAATACCACACCAAGAGGGTAACCTGGTGCTAAGGAATTTCCAAGGAAAAGGTACATGCTATACTAATGTATTGAAAGGCCAGTTTTACGTTTTTTTCCCAGAAGATTTAAGATGACCGTAGCTCAAGACTGAGACATTTCGAGTCCTGTGCAGCTAGAAAGGAGAAGGATCTACCTCCACTATGTTTCCTCCTAATTTTAGGATGGCACAGGTGCATGGCTGTTACAGAGCGTAGGATTCTGGAATAAACAGAAGGACTAATATAGTACTGAAGAATGAGCAGGCCCTTTTATGCAGTGCACAATGGCAAATTGATAGATCATTTGATTTCGGTAATCAGCAGAAAGAGTATCTAGAGCAGCCTCAGATTAGAATCCTATCAGTGTTCTTAATGATCTGAAGGGTACCAAATGCATAAGGTGGGAAGTTCAAGACAGGGAACACTTGCATAATCTGGTTGTGAGAAGATAATTGACTGTACAGCAGTCTTGCTTAATGACAGGTGAAAATGCAGATATTGGTATTGCATATGGATGTAGTAGAAGTAGATAACACACCATTTGTCCAGACACAGAGAGAAGACATTGGAAAATAAATCCAAGATTTTGTTGTTGACACAACCATGGTGGTTGATTGACCCAGCTCCAGAAGCCACCAAAGAGCAGTGTGTATGGTACCAGGCCCCTTAAAGATGGGGATGTCTGATGTTTTGCTGTTTAGTTTTAATGAATTTGTCTTTATCCAAAAAGCAACTGATTGCATGCAAGTCCAAAACATTTTCTTGGTTAGAGACCGGGCCTCTCAGAAAGGATAGAGCTGAAGCCACGTCAGGGGAATACCTTGAATTACAGGTTGTTTCAGCTGATTCAAAAGCACCAGATGGGAAACTGATAAATTCAACAATATAATTTAGTAATATCAAGGCTGCTCTGCCTTCCTGATCAAGAATCAGGCACAAACTGTTCGACACAGCAAGAAATGCTTACAACTTATGGAGAGGTCAGAATCCAACTAGCAAGCGATTAAGAAGTAATTTAGTTAATATGAAACAGATTTGTCAGTTGAATTATTTTTTAAAGATTTTTCAGAAAAAGGCAGCAGAGGTGTTAGAAGATGCTGAGAAGCTTTGAGCCTGCTGAAGGATTTTTGAGCAGAGGAACACACGCTGCTTTTTAGTTTTTTTTTTTTTCTACATTGGTTGAGACAGATGATAACGTAAGGGCGATATTGCAAATGGAGGTCAGGGCAGGGTCTATGATGTTTAGATATCCATTCATTAAATGTGCAGGAAAGGGTCCCAAATGGGAGCTACATTTATTAGAAAGATCAAGCGTAGTAAGAGTAGTAAGAGTACGCAGAGAGCAGGCTGTAATTCCGCAGACATGGCGAGGATGGTTCGAGATCACAAACGTTTGTAAAGGATGACACACATCGCAAATCTATGCCACACTTTCTACTTGGAAAATAAAGAGACAGGTAATTGAAAACTTTGGCATAAGGCTAAATGTACTTAGCAGCACATGCTAGTTCAAAGACACTTTTACCTCTCCTCCAGCCTCCTACTTTTTTTGCTGATTCTGCCCACTTACATTCACCTCTCTTCTCTGTGCTTTACTTTTTATCTCACCTCTTGTTCAGCCCCTCTTACATCCACCTCGTTCTGCATGCTCTCCTTTTAAAGTATTATCTTTCCCCAATGCCCAAGCCTTTTACCTGTACTCTCTTGTTCTGCCACTCTTATATCCATCTTGACCCTCGCACCTCCATGCTCGACTCTTTATCTCTCATCTTTCCACCTTGCCTCTCATATTCACTTGCAGATTCCGCCCCTCTTAAATCCACATCTCTCGTCCCTGCCCTACTCTTCACATCTCAACTCTCCACCCAGTCTTTATCTTCTTTGCTGGTTATGCCATCCTAAATCCAGCCATGCCTTTAACTTCTCCCTTTCCTTTTATCTTTTCTTTCTGCTCCTGCTTCGTTACATACACCTCTCCCCTTCCTTCTTCCCTCTCTCCTTGCTGGTTCTGCCCTTCTTACATCGAACTCTACCTCCCTGATCTACACTTCATCTCTAATCTCTCACCAAGCCTTTAACTTTCTCTTTCTGGTTCTGCACATCGAACATCTACCTTCCCCTCCTCTCTGACTCTTCATCTCACCTCTGTCTTTTGTTAGTTTTTCTCTCTTCCATCCACTTCTCTCTCTTGCCACTCTGCCTATGTACTCTTGCTGGTTATGTCTCTCTTACAGCTATGACTTTTATCAATACACTACCTTCACTGCTCACTGCTTACACCACCTATTTCCATTCATGCTCTACTCTTATTCTCATCTCTTCCTCAAACCTTATTTTGTGGATTCTGCACCTTTTACATCAATCTCTCTGCTATCCCCAGCTTTGTTGCTTCTCTTTCTCGTTATGTCCTTCTTATATCCACCTTTCTTCTCCATGCTGTATGCCTCATCTCCCCCCCCCCCTGCCTCTTACCTTTTTCACTGATTCTGGCCTTCTACACCCACCTCTCATCATTCCCTCTCTCTTCTCTGTATAAGGTTTCTTGATTGTAGTGCCTCTTTTACATCTACATACCCCATCCATGTACTGCCATTCTCCTCTCATTTCTTCCTTCAGCCTCCTAAGATTTCTTAGCTGGTCTGTCCCCTTTACAGCCACCTCTCCTCTTTGATCTCCTTACCTCTTACCTTGTCTCACTGTTTGTCTCATAAATCCATGTCTCCCTTCCATGCTCTACACTTCACTTTATCTTACCTACTGTCCCTTACCTTTCTCCCAAATTCTGCCTATATTTCACCCACCTTCTACCTACCTGTTGAGCCCTTCACCTCTCATCTCTCTGCAGTCTCTAGCCTTATCTCACTGGTTCTACCTTTCTGAAATTTACCTCTCCCCTGCCTCTCTACCCCAGCCTCTTACCGGCTCTTGGTTGTCTTGCCCTCTTATGTGGACTTTACTTTTACTTACATCCAACACTTACCATTCCCTCTGTATGACACTTAAGTTTTCCTGATGGTTCTGCTTCTCTTATATCTAACTCTCCTATCCAAGCACTGCTTTTCATCTTTCTCTTCGGCCTCAACTTTGTTCACAGGTTCTGCCTCCCTCATGTCCACCTCTCCCCTCCATGCACAACTCTTCAGGGGAGATTTGAAAAAAAGTCATGTGATGCAGTGCAGCCCCCTCCCCCCCACTCCCCGGTGAGGCTGCGCTGCAGTGCGCGACAGGGAGGGAGCAGGAGAGCACCATATCTTCAGACACATGGCTCTCTCCTCCCCTTTCCCTTGCACCGTTACTCATTTCAGCTCTGTGCGCCATGCACACACCTTAGCGCTGAAGCGCTATGGTGCTTTGCGCTGCTTTGCACTGCTTTGCACTACTTTGCACTACTTAGATGGTGCTTTCCAGCGCAAAACAAGTTTTCGCTGGAAAGAAAATAGCAGCAAAAAAAATTGCGCCGGTTAGCGTCACTTTTGTGACACAAAACCAGGGCAAAAGGTTTGAAAATCTCCCCCTTTATCTCTCTCTCACCTCTACCCTCCATTCGCTGTTTCTGACTCTCAAGTTCCATCTCTCCCCTACATGCCCTGCAATTCACAACTCTTCTCTCCGGCCTCGTACCTTGCTTCATGTCTTGTGCCTGGGCACAATACAGGCCCCTGCAGCACAGATGGGCCCACAACACTTCTGAGGGCCCCATCCCACCTGGGGCTTCCATGAAGCCTAGGGCAAATGAATATCTGTGAGATGTGGGAGACTCTGGGGCCCATTATTACATTCTGCAGAGAGGGACCCCATAATTTTGTTGTTACACAACTGCTCTCGTGTTACTTTTCATGCATACAGCAATGAATGGTGAGTGGCTTGAGGGGTTATATTACTTGGATGTATCTTGGAGGGTTCATTGCACTCCCCTTGGGTGATAAGGATGGATGTGGGATCACCCTCCCCCTCACTGAATGTTAGCATCTCCACTAAACTTTTAAAGACCCAATTGCTCATTCTTCCTTCGGTTCATGTAAATTACATGAAAATAAAAAACACCAAGCGCTTATAACTGGAGTTATTATTTATGTTTTACTCCTTTAATGTTTGTTTTGGATGAACGTGCTTGTTTGAGAAAAAAAAAACAGAATTGCAAAAAAAGAAAAGAATAATAAGCCCTTTATCCATTTCTGTCTTCTCCCTTCCATGAAAGGAGCAGCGCCTTTTGTGATGTGAGCCCTGCAGGATCCTCTGCGTTTCATTCATGCAGGGGCAGGGGCAGGGCTTACTTCACACCTCATCCCAGTTCAGGTAGCTGCCTAACTGTTGTTATGCAGATGCATCGATTAGGCTGATCACGGCCACAAACCCGCCTTCCCACTCTGCAGCACCTGAAAGCGATGGGGTGTCATATTGCCTTTTTCAGTCAATGTTAGCCGGGCGAAGTGAGGAGGTGAGGGGGGCCCCCTCCGTGGGCCTCGCACTTTACACCACGGCTGCAAACCCCAAGGGAGGGGGCTCCCCACCTGTCACTTTTACAATGGCACCATTTCAAAAGGTTGATGGGCTCGTGGGGGGGGGGCCATCACAGTTAGACAGCCGCGAGGCCCTGTGCGGCTGCCCACACTGCCCATGCCTAGCGCCGGCCCTGTGCTAGAGCAGTCGACCTCGAAGTTGGGGAACCGAGAGAATCGGCAACGACGCTCAGCATCCTGTGATTCTGGGCAAATCACGTAATCTCCCTGTGCCCAACAAAAATGAATGTGTTCATCTGTAACGAAACTGGTGCTCATGTAAAGAGATCTGATACCTGATATCATCGCGTCTAGTTCGCGCTAGATAAAACTGAAAAAATAATATGTTTTTGAAAGGAAAGACAAAGATATTCTGTCCATGGCAGGGCCCACATTTCACTTCCAAGCACAGTACACCGCTGCTCTGCTCTACTTGCTGAGACACGGTCACTTGTGTGAGGAAAGCTTGCTTGAAGTCTGTCAATGTGCGAACCAGCTTTATGTGGGTGTGGAGAGAGTTTGGAGTGCTTTATGTGGGTGGGAACAGAGTTTGCAGTGCTTTATGTGGGCGTGGAGAGAGTTTGCAGTGCTTTATGTGGGTGGGAACAGAGTTTGCAGTGCTTTATGTGGGTGTGGAGAGAGTTTGCAGTGCTTTATGTGGGTGTGGAGAGAGTTTGCAGTGCTTTATGTGGGCGTGGAGAGAGTTTGCCGTGCTTTATGTGGGTGTGGAGAGAGTTTGCAGTGCTTTATGTGGGTGTGGAGAGAGTTTGCAGTGCTTCATGTGGGTGTGAAGAGAGTTTGCAGTGCTTCATGTTGGCGTGAAGTGAGTTTGCAGTGCTTCATGTGGGTGTGAAGAGAGTTTGCAGTGCTTCATGTTGGCGTGAAGTGAGTTTGCAGTGCTTTATGTGGGCGTGGAGAGAGTTTGCAGTGCTTTATGTGGGTGGGAACAGAGTTTGCAGTGCTTTATGTGGGTGTGGAGAGAGTTTGCAGTGCTTTATGTGGGTGTGGAGAGAGTTTGCAGTGCTTTATGTGGGCGTGGAGAGAGTTTGCCGTGCTTTATGTGGGTGTGGAGAGAGTTTGCAGTGCTTTATGTGGGTGTGGAGAGAGTTTGCAGTGCTTTATGTGGGTGTGGAGAGAGTTTGCAGTGCTTCATGTGGGTGTGAAGAGAGTTTGCAGTGCTTCATGTTGGCGTGAAGTGAGTTTTCAGTGCTTTATGTGGGCGTGGAGAGAGTTTGCCGTGCTTTATGTGGGTGTGGAGAGAGTTTGCAGTGCTTCATGTGGGTGTGAAGAGAGTTTGCAGTGCTTCATGTTGGCGTGAAGTGAGTTTGCAGTGCTTTATGTGGGCGTGGAGAGAGTTTGCCGTGCTTTATGTGGGTGTGGAGAGAGTTTGCAGTGCTTCATGTGGGTGTGAAGAGAGTTTGCAGTGCTTCATGTTGGCGTGAAGTGAGTTTGCAGTGCTTTATGTGGGCAAGGAGAGAGTTTGCAGTGCTTTATGTGGGTGGGAACAGAGTTTGCAGTGCTTTATGTGGGTGTGGAGAGAGTTTGCAGTGCTTTATGTGGGTGTGGAGAGAGTTTGCAGTGCTTTATGTGGGCGTGGAGAGAGTTTGCCGTGCTTTATGTGGGTGTGGAGAGAGTTTGCAGTGCTTTATGTGGGTGTGGAGAGAGTTTGCAGTGCTTTATGTGGGTGTGGAGAGAGTTTGCAGTGCTTTATGTGGGTGTGGAGAGAGTTTGCAGTGCTTTATGTGGGTGTGAAGAGAGTTTGCAGTGCTTCATGTGGGTGTGAAGAGAGTTTGCAGTGCTTCATGTTGGCGTGAAGTGAGTTTGCAGTGCTTTATGTGGGCGTGGAGAGAGTTTGCAGTGCTTTATGTGGGTGTGGAGAGAGTTTGCAGTGCTTTATGTGGGTGTGAAGTGAGTTTGCAGCGCTGCTGCTCAGCTGCTGCTCATACTGTACCCGTGAGAATGAGGCGTTCACCTGGTCCTACCTGTTCTGTATGAGGGATGCTTGAACTCTTGTTGCATCCTCCTTGTTTCAGGGGCATGTGCGCGTGCTGATGCCCACATTGCTCTAGTGTTCGTGTGAAGGGATCTTGCAAACTTGATCCTTCCTTTGCTTGCTTGGTCATTTCTGTCTTACAGATACGCTTTCACTCGTGATGCCCGTTTGGTGTCTGAAAGAAGCTCCCACTGTTGCTACCTGTTATTTTTTTATTGTCTTTTGCATTATTGTTACCAGGGTTGTCCAGAGGATGTTAACTCTGCAGTTTTCTCTGCTGTGATTGTTCTATTTCTCAGGGAGGCTTGCCCTGCTGCTGATTTAGGTTGTCTCTTTCGTAAAAGTTGAGGGCCGGATGTGCTAAGATTTTGCATATGGATGTGTCACCATGTTGGCGTAGCCCCAATGCTAACTCTATTATGGTATTTGAATCAGAAATCTATTATAATATTTACAAAGTCATGCAAAGGCCAATTTGTGTGACTATGTAACAAAAAAAAAATAGCACAACGTAGCACATAGCGCTGCCTTGAGTTACTCTGCATCAGATTGGTGTAACATGGGTGGAGCATGCGTGTTCCAATGTATTTTGACGCAAACCCAAATTTACTTACGTCTGAAAACCTACGTTTGCACTTAAATTGTGCATTAACTCGCCTAGTTGTAAAAAGAAAAAATATCTTTATTCCTCCTTGTTATTTCTTGCGTCTTGCAGCCCACATACAAAGAGAAATACACCCCTAAGGATAGGCACCCATGAATGGTGGCACACAGGTGTCTGCTTTGGCGCTAGGCAGCCATAAGTGCGCCAGAGCAAGGCGAGAGCTGGAAAGAGCTGTAAATATGGCACAGTTCAGCTCTCTCCCATTCATGCAACACACCACAGCAACTTGCCTTGCTGTGTTGCATTGCATGAACTGTTAGTAAATCCGGGCCTTAGTGTTCAGCATTCCACTTCAGCTTTAACGTGCCATATGTGACATCTCTTAAAGCTATTTGAAGCATATTAGCCATCGATTTGTGTTTTTTCCCACTATTTTCTGGGTTAAGGAAATGGATCTGTTGCATTGTTGGAAACATTTCAATTGGTGTTGAATTTTGACATCCATAATAGTTAAATATGCAATCTTATGTGTGCAGCATACAAGTGTGAGCATTCACCCCCCCTCCCCACTGGCTGGATATTCTTCCACATTAGTACTTATGCAGCAGCTTTATAGATGTTTAGGTGTCCTGTCGCTGCCCTGATTGTGCCCCCACTGTCGTTTGTAGAATCGCCGTAGTATTGCCCTGATTTGTACTGTTCTGTCTGTTCCTGTTGCCTTGTGCTGTGTACTGTTCTGCCCCCTGTTGCGCCGTTTTCTTGCCCTGATTTGTACTCTTCTGTTTCTGTTGCCCTAGCACTGCTGTCCCCGCTCTTGCCCAACCCGCTCCCTGCCGCTGCTCCCCCGCGGCCCTGCCCCCACTCCTGCTGGTTTCCCTCGACCCTCCCAATCGCCACCCCGCTCCCACCTCCCAGCTGCTCCTCCCTCGCTCCGTCCCCCCACTCTCCATTTAGGGCGGAGTCCGCGCATACGCACAGCGTTCACGCGCAGCGGGCTTGCCTTTGGCGCGCCGTCCGCACCTGGGCCGCGCCCAGCGCCAGACCCCCTGGCCCCCGCAGATGCCATCCCACCAGCCAGACCTACAACGCAGTCACCCTCAACGCACTCAACAACGGCCGGATCCCCGGCTGCCACCGAGCCACCCGAGGACGCACCCACGGACCCTTCACCTGCCAATCCTGCAAGTTCTCCTGCATCCGGACCTGCACCGCACCCGCCAAGCCGAGCACCAGCAGCAACCACCTGAGGTGCATCCTGCTCAACACCCGCTCCTTCCACAGACACGCCGTCGAACTCTGGAACCTCCTCGACTCCACATCTCCAGACGTCGCCTTCCTCACGGAAACCTGGATGAACGCCTCCTCAGCGCCCGCCATCGCCATCCCGGACGGATACAAGATCACCCGGAGGGACCGCGTCAACCAGACAGGAGGAGGCATCGCCATCGTCCACAAGAACACCATCCGCATCACGACCAACACCGACGACACCCTCACAACCGCCGAACAACTGCACTTCCAGATGCACACCGACCCCAAGACCACCCACAGAGGCACCCTCATCTACAGACCGGCGGGACCACGCACACAGTTCAGCGAAGACATCGCCGACTTCATCAGCCCGCAAGCCCTCCCCTCCGCTGACTACATCCTCTTAGGGGACCTCAACTTCCACCTGGAGAACAACAACGACCGAAACACCACCACCCTGCTGGACAACCTCGCCAACCTCGGACTCAAGCAACTGGTGACCACCCCCACCCACTACGCCGGCCACACACTTGACCCCATCTTCTCCTCCAGCAAGGACATCTCCTTCAGCCACGCCACCGGACTCCACTGGACAGACCACAGCTGCGTCCACTTCAGCTTCAGAAGGACCACGCTCCACCACCACCCGCAACAGGTTCCCCGCAGAAGCTGGAACAAGATCACCATCGACCAGCTCGCCACATCCCTGAGCCAGAACCCTCCCGCCAGCTCAACGAACCCTAACCAAGCCGCCAACAACCTCACAAGGTGGATCAGCAACTGCGCAGACGACCTCGCTCCACTGAAGACCCCCCCATCAGACCCGGCAACAAGAAAGCATCCTGGTTCTCCGACGAACTCAAGAGCTCTAAGAAGAACTGCCGAGCCCTCGAGAAAGCCTGGCGCAGAGACCCGACAACAGACAACATGACCACCCTCAAACACGCCACCCGAAAACACCACCAGCTGATCCACACCACCAAGAAAACCGCATTCAAGGAACGACTAGACAACAACGCCCACAACAGCAAGGAACTCTTCAACATCGTCAAAGAGCTCTCGAACCCTAGCGCCGGAAACAACAACATCACCCCATCACAAGACCTCTGCGACTCGCTCGCCTCGTTCTTCCACAGCAAGATCGCAGATATACACAACATTTTCAGCACACAGCCGACGCACCCTACGACCGCACCAACGCCCCCCACCACTACCCTCCGCGCCTGGACCCCGATCAACACCGAAGACACCATCCGCACAATGAACTCCATCCACTCCGGATCACCAACCGACCCCTGCCCTCACCACGTCTTCAACAAGGCCGACTCCATCATCGCACCCCATCTCCGGGACATCATCAACGCCTCCTTCGACACCGCCACCTTCCCAGAGAGTTGGAAGCACGCCAAACTCAGTGCCCTACTGAAGAAACCATCAGCGGACCCCACCAACCTCAAAAACTACCGCCCCATCTCGCTCCTTCCTTTTCCTGCCAAAGTCATCGAGAAGACCATCAACAGACAGCTGGCCGCCTTCCTCAAGACGAATGGATCCCTCGACCACTCGCAGTCCGGTTTCAGAGCCAACCACAGCCCCGAGACCGCCCTCATCGCAGCCACTGACGACATCCGAGCCCTGCTCGACAACGGGGAAACTGCAAAAAACACAGTTGATGGACAGAATGTAGAACAATGTCATACATTCACCCCAGTACAAGGAACTGGGCCGAAATCCATCGTTTTTTTGCACTCCACACCACCCTGGGTTAGACACTGGCTATATGCAAATCAGCTCTGACCTTGTGCCTCATGGGAACAGTCCAGTCCGAACTACCAAGCCATGTCTTTCCCAGACCGGAATCAAGCATCCAAGGACCGGTTTCTGGCTATCAGCCTTCATTCAGCCTGGATAGCTTGACTCCAGTGGTGTGGAGAGCTTGGGACTCACGTCTGAGCATACCCAGCCCACTCGGGGTGAAAATTGCAAAAAACACAGTTGATGGACAGAATGTAGAACAATGTCATACATTCACCCCAGTACAAGGATCTGGGCCTAAATCCATCATTTGTTTTGCACTCCACACCACCCTGGGTTAGACACTGGCTGTATGCAAATCAGCTCTGACCCTGTGCCTCATGGGAACAGTCCAGTCCGAACTACCAAGCCATGTCTTTCCCAGACAGGAATCAAGCATCCAAAGACCGGTTTCTGGCTACTGGGGTGAATGTATAACATTGTTCTGCATTCTGTCCATCACCTGTTGTTTTTGCTTTTGTCACCCCGAGTGGGACGGGTATGCTCAGGCGTGAGTCCTGTGCTCTCCATGCCACTGGAATCAAGCTATCCAGGCTGATGAGGGCTGAAAGCCCGAAACCGGTCCTTGGATGCTTGTTCCCAGTCCAGGGAGGACCTGGCTTGGCAGTTCGGGCTGGACTGTTCCCATGGGGCACAGGGTCAAGACTGATTTGCATATAGCTGGGTTCAAACTGGAAAGGCATGGTGAGCAAAAAAACGATGGATTTAGGCCCAGATCTCTGTACTGGGGTGAATGTATGACATTGTTCTGCATTCTGTCCATCACCTGTTGTTTTTGCTTTTGTCACCCCGAGTGGGACGGGTATGCTCAGACGTGAGTCCCGTGCTCTCCATGCCACTGGAATCAAGCTATCCAGGCTGATGAGGGCTGAAAGCCCGAAACCAGTCCTTGGATGCTTGTTCCCAGTCCAGGGAGGACCTGGCTTGGCAGTTCGGGCTGGACTGTTCCCATGGGGCACAGGGTCAAGACTGATTTGCATATAGCTGGGTTCAAACTGGAAAGGCATGGTGAGCAAAAAAACGATGGACTTAGGCCCAGATCTCTGTACTGGGGTGAATGTATGACATTGTTCTGCATTCTGTCCATCACCTGTTGTTTTTGCTTTCGACAATGGGGAAACAGCGGCACTCATCCTCCTGGACCTCTCCGCAGCGTTCGACATGGTCTGCCACCACACCCTAGTGCAGCGCCTCAGCAACATCGGAATCCAGGAGAAGGCAGTGGAGTGGATCATCTCCTTCCTCGCCGGAAGAACCCAGAGAGTCCGCCTCCCCCCGTTCAGATCAGAGGCCACCGAAGTCATCTGCGGCGTACCACAAGGATCATCGCTCAGCCCCACGCTGTTCAACATCTACATGAGCCCCCTCGCGGCCATCGCACGCCAACACAACCTCAACATCATCTCCTACGCCGACGACACCCAGCTGATCCTCTCCCTCACCAACGACCCCGCAACCACCAGAACCAACCTACACGAAGGGATGAAAGACGTAGCCGAGTGGATGATGAACAGCCGCCTGAAACTGAACTCGGATAAGACGGAAGTCCTCATCCTGGGATCATCACCCTCCGCCTGGGACGACCCCTGGTGGCCCCCTGCCCTGGGCAGCGCACCCAAACCAATGGACCACGCACGCAACCTGGGCTTCATCCTGGACTCCTCCCTCTCGATGACCAGACAAGTCAACGCTGTCTCCTCGTCATGCTTCAACATCCTACGCATGCTACGGAAGATCTTCCGGTGGATCCCCACCGAAACCAGGAAGACGGTCACCCAGGCTCTCGTCACCAGCCGACTGGACTACGGTAGCTCCCTCTACGCCGGAACCACAGCCAAACTTCAGAGAAGACTCCAGCGCATTCAGAACGCCTCAGCACGACTCATCCTGGACATCCCCCGACACAGCCACATCTCCGGACACCTGAGAGACCTGCACTGGCTCCCCATCAGCAAGAGAATCACGTTCCGACTCCTCACCCACGCACACAAAGCTCTCCACAACCAAGGCCCCAGATACCTCAAAGACCACCTGACCTTCTACACTCCCACCCGCCAGCTACGATCGACCAGCCACGCCCTCGCCGCCGTTCCCTGCATCCGAAGAGCCACAATGGGAGGAAGATCCTTCTCCTACCTGGTGGCCAAGACTTGGAACTCCCTCCCCATCCACCTCCGCCTGACCCAAGACTGCCTCTCCTTCAGGAAGCAACTCAAGACCTGGCTGTTCGAGCAGTAGCGGACCCCCCCCAAGCGCCTTGAGACCCTCCGGGTGAGTAGCGCGCTATACAAATGCTTTAATTGATTGATTGATTGACTGTCTGATTCCTGAGCATATGATATATGTGCAGGATAGTTCTCTCTCACTTTGAGACATTAACCTGTATGTTATTCGTACCCTTAGGTATACCTTAGTTGTAAGAAGTCTCAGCATGTGAGATCTCCATAAGATGTACTTCTATTTGATGCCTTACATGGTACGTTTTATGTGACCTAAGGCACAGGCTATGGGTCTGATGTCTGAGCCAGTAAGATTTCTTTAAGATAAGGGAAAGCGTTATTGACAGAGGCCCGAGCGTGTTCATTAGGGAAACCTGAGGAATAGCGTTGCCTTCAGATGCCTGAGGATGCAAATTAGATGTAATCTGGAAGATCTCTGTAACTCACCGAGGTGATACCTGAGCCTCTAAAGCATTTACAGCCTTGGGAGTGACAGCATTCCTGTGTGATACCCGAGTCCCTGTTAAGATATATGCAACCTGAGACAATACTTTCTTACTGAAAGCATGTCTGATTTATGTTAAAGGACTAAAACTCAGTTTTTCAAAGGTCAGGTCATGTGGCATCTGTGCTGATGGCAAATCTACCCAAACATGTGTAGATCATTTAGATGTTTAGAAAATGCTCACAGTTCGTATAAAATGATCCTGCAAAGGCTGCAATGCAACCCACATTTTTAAACGAATTACATTTAAAGAAAATCCTTGTTTTTAAGATTATCGATGTTCGAATCTCTCTCCAATGTTTGACAAACTGCTTGATGTTCTTATAATTCAATGTGTTCTTGTAAATTGTAGTCCTTCTTCTTTGGCCAGGGATTCATATGTGGAACTGTATCTCTGAGGTGCGTAATTTGCACCAATTAATAAGTCTAAATTGTCAAAACATAGGTCCACAATTTTTGTTTGGGCCCAGTGCCCGTGTATATGCACTGCCACTGAACTGGATCAAGAGGGTATGAGAGAGCTGAAAGTGGATAATACATTCAAAGATTTTCCGAACAGGAGCACCAAAACATGTTTGGCTGACTGTCCCCTAAATCCTTAAGATGTCCCTGCAGAAGCTGGTAGAGAATACTGTTCAAAGCTCTGTAAAGAATGCATGTTTGTGTTCGTGGGAGAGTTCGAGATGCACCACCTACTGCCAATTAACTGTCAATCCACTGGGCCCTGGAAATACGAGCTATATACTCTGTGCGACAGTAACTGTTTACATTCATGCAACAGAAGCAAACTGCAGGTTCAGCCCACGGACGGTATAAAGTATCTTTTTTTTCTTTTCTTTGTTCATTAGTATAGTATTATTAGAGCTTACAAAGATTACTTACTCACACTGGCAATAATAAAATTTCAAAAACAGAGTAATAACTCACAACACATATCTATGCTTGCTAGGACCGAGAGATATTATTTGATAATAGACAGACCTGCTCTATTGTTTATGTTTTATCTCTTGAAAAACAAATAAAATGTTTTTTTTTTAAAAGGTGAAAATGATCAGCGATCAATAGCTATACTTTGGTAACTTAACACTGCCAGAGGTTTTGTAGGGACTTACTTGGCAGACTGGGAAGATCCAATGAAGAGAAATGCAGACTATCTTGGGCCCTGGTGCTTGTGCAAGTGCCCCGCCAACCAGACGTCAGTGTGCTACTGACAGATGCAACCTGTGTGATGTTCGGATAGAGTAGCAGGATGTTTCATTTTGAACTACTCACAGCCTCTTCCCATAGCTGGGGATCTATTCTGGCTTTTAGGGGCCTGCAGGCTAGGGGTGGAGACATCTAAATGGGATGGGTGTCCACACAGCAGGCGTGTGCGGCACGCGCACCAGTTGCATGCCAAAGGTAAGCCCGTCTGTGCATGCACACACCTGGACAACGTGAACCACCAGGAGATGCTGTTGGGTCCAATATGAGGCAGCTACAATTGTGGAATGAAGGTATATGGTTCCCTTAAACATGCCTTGCCTTGGGGTAAAGATCTAGAATTTATGATGAAATCTAGTAGGAATGAGTTAGTAAAGGGGTTTGGAGTGAATTAATTTGTGGTGAAGAAAATGGTAATTGCGGGTAAACATGTGACTAAAACAGAATCAGCAAAATAGGTTGAAATGCTCTCCAAGAATAGCTGTACCTTGGCTTTCTTTAACAGAGATTTGGTGTACGGGAAGGCTCTGACCTTGACCTGGGAACAGCCATTCAACATGAGGCAATAGTGGTCCACTGGATAATATCGAACAATGTGAACATTTATTTGGTCATTGTACATAGATCACCTAGCATTAGTTCTTTAGCTCTGAAAATAAATAGGCTGTGCTTGTTATAGAAGAAGCATACTCTATGTATCCTTAAACATATTAAAGTTCCTGTATATATTGCTGGGCAGACCTTGGACTGCATCTTTGTGCCAAAAGTACTAATCAAAGTAGGATTTTGTTCTTCGATGATCTGGCCGGACTATTATAACATCTTATTCTCTGTAAATACTTGCTAGCGGCCCAAGATTGCAATTTGCAGACAAAAGTCTAAATCTGGTATTTATCAAGCAGTAGAAGTGATATCAAGAAAGAAAATGGATACTTTGACCACCTTTGGGAAACATCTATTTTTCACACTAGCACTGATGACTTAAAGGAGAATTTCCAAAAATGTTTAGTGAATTGTAATGAATGTTCGGTGCATTTAGTTCATAAGAAAGGCAGGCACAAATATAAGGACAATCTCTGGTTTAATACTCAACTGGAAAGATAGATTAAACTTTAAGCAGGCAGACGGAGCATGGATGAGAAAATATATAAAGACTACGCATACCAACTCCAAGGAAAACTTGAAGAAATATAAACTAACTTCATTGAAAGCCAATTCAGACTATTTCTACAAAATTATTGGGCTTATGGACAACTGTCCTTGAAAAGTTTTTCAGATGGTGTCTGAATTAGTTTATTCTGCATGTATATTGATGGTCCCATCTCACTCTGCAGAGTTCTGTGAATTGATTACCAACCATTTCACCGATAAAATTCAAAACGCATATATGAAGAGATTAAAGCTGATGGCACTAAGTATGTTTTTGGGGCTATTGGCTACATGAGGAATGAAACAAGGGAAATCAGTAGAACTACAACACTACACTCAGCAACTGAGTTTGAGGTGGAGAAAAGTTTGTTGGATTAAAAAATGAGAGAATGTATGTCGCGTTACAAGCATGAAATGTCTTGCTTATGCCACTGGCCCAGCTATTACATCTATTTTAAACTCTTTGTTTACCGCTAAGATTGTTTCAGGTCTCAGTGGTCAAGCCTCTTTTGAGGAAAGCTAGCTTAGCTCCCTATGCGGCATTGTATTTTTCATCACATTTGTTTGCTATTAACATTTGCCAAACATCAGAGAAAAGTTTACCTTCTGCTAGCTCATTGAATATCTTTAATCTAACCAGGTATTAGACAGAAACCAACTAGGTTTTCATCCCAGTCTTGAAACTGCAGCTGAGACTTAATTGAGAGGCCGAGACCCGACCTGCCTTGCCCTCCTTTGTCAATCTGCCACATTTCATACAGTGTAGATTATTGCTCCTTGATCAGGTGCATTCAGAAGGGGCCTATTTAACTTTCTGTCATTACGGCTGTTAACCTCTGTACTACGTGTAAAAGAGCACCACCCCAGAGGCGGTGTCCCCCCTAATGCACTGCCAGGTATCCAATGAATGGAGTAATCCAAATTTAATCAAAGGTGAGACAACTTAATCTGTTTTCAAAATACAGAATTTATTGTATCCTCATAAATTCTTCTTTACAATGATAATTCGGTGTGTTTCCTTTATATATTGCTTGGTAAGAAACAATTTGTGGTAACACGAGTCATTGCTCCCAGATTATTGGTGAATAATTGGTCCCAATTCATTTCGGGCTAAGTTCAGCCTTTCATCAGGGGAATATTAAACATCTGAAGAATAGAAAAGAAGAAGGGAAAACGTGGGTCACAGTATGGTAATGAAATGGTCGATTAGTGTCATACATTGTGTTCAATGGCCCAATACAGGCGGGATTACAGCCGATTAATCATAAAATGAAGTGGAGTGTTATATCGGTGTCAGTATTTCATAGGTAAATCAAAATATGTGAGGTCTGTCACGTCCAGCATAGCTCGCGGGTGTCATGGTCGCCCAGGGGTTCGTGCGAGAGGGAATTTAATTAAACATTTTTTTTCGAAGCAGGCAGCCTCCATTCCCTTCCCTAAGCCAATTACAACACTGTAATGGCAGTATTGCGATTGGTCGGGACGACGACCAGCCAGACGCCTATAGAGCAGCCATAAAGGCACGCTCCAAACCAAGCTGGAGAAATATGCCACCCATAGGGCGGGAGAAGCTGACGCAGCAAACAGAGCGAACAATGATAAGACTACTATCTCGGACAAGGTGGAACCCACACTCAAGGATATGACAACAATAGCTGTGTACGAACATTGTTGGAACAAAGAATGGACGCCATCACTACCCAAATGACCTTGATAAGTGCTGATCTGCAGAAGACGAGTGTGAGGGTGAAATCCATTGAAATAGTGACGACCGATCTCAGCAGCGAAACCCATCAGATGCGACAAGAGATTAAAGCACTTCAGGCTGCGCAGAAATGGGCAGAAACTCAACTAGACGATTATGAAGGCCATTCACGATGCAATAATGTACAGATTATGGGGGTTCCAGAGAGAGCCGAAGGGCCAGCTGTTTACCTATTTGTGGAGGACCTTATTCTACACCACCTCCGGCCCAAAACCCTATCAAAGTATTTCACAGTCGAAAGAACGCTTGGAGTACCAGGGGGAAGGCCTAAACAGGGAGCTCCACCATGGCCAATACTGGCCAGACTCCTGAATTTCATGGACCATGACACTATACTGCAAACAGCTCAATCAAATCCCTGACTTAAATTGGAAAACAGTGCACTGACCATTTTTGCGGATTTTACCATCACAGTACAACAACAAGAAGAACCTTCCTCAATGTCAAAAAGCAATCAAGAGACAAAAACATTCAGTATGCAATGTTGTTCCCCACAAAGCTTTGAGTTGAAACGGACGGAAAGGCCTGGTTCTTTGACACCCAAGAATCAGTGCAGGAGTGGCTTGAGGGTTGGAGACCGGCGAGGGACCACAACCCACGTCGAGGAAAGACCCTGGCTCCCACTAGACACCCATCCCATCCCTCAGGCACTCTGCACTATTGGGGACTTGGGCAGTTCTAGGCTCAGAGTGCGGGGACGCAGGGAGGGGGATGTTGAGGGTTAAGAGTTTTATTATCTCAATTGGGCAACAGCCAAGTGAAGTACACAGTCGGGCTTGGAAGGGATGGTGCGGGCACACAAGAACTGATGGCCTCAATATGCTAAAGTGCAGCGAAGAAGGCAGTGATGCGGGTCTCGGGGGAGTGGCGCTGAACGGGTGGGGGTAGGGAAAGGAAAGATGGTTTTGGGGGTGAAAATAAATTCAGGCACTTCTCCTGGAATGTTAACGGCTTATATATAAATTGTAGAGGGGAATAGTTCTACAGTTTATCAAAAGACAACCTCCAGACATGGTGTTGCTCCAAGAGACACATCTGATAGGAAACAGATGTAGGGCACTAGGCAGGTGGGGCTACCGACTGGTGGTGCACTTAGGGTGCACTTAAGGGTCATGAGGTGTTGGTATTATGATGTGTAAAACCTTTCCCATGTCAACAGAATGCACCTGGACGGATGGACTGGGCAGATATGCAGCAGTGTCAGGGAAATGGGAGGGTGGACGGCTAACTCTGGTGTCTGCCTACGTCTCTTCGAGATTTGGGGAGGATCCTGATAGAGTTCCCAGAAGGAAGGCTGAGTCTTGGAGGTGACTTTAACTCTGTTGTATGCGGTAGGCGTGATCGTTGTTACCCCCATAGTTTTGGGGCCAGCACAGCAGGCTCTACCCTCCTTCATTGACATTATTGGATTGGCAGATGTGTGGAGGATCCTCCATCCCACCGACACCCGGTTCACATTTCATTCAGGGGCACACAATAGTCTATCATTTATTATATACTTACATATGTGGACCAGGTGGGACACATTACAGAAGTCATTTCAAAAAGGGGGTGGTGATAGACAGAGTATCTGAGTTAATCAGAACACTCCTACCCAGTCAACAGATCAGGGCTTGATCCATCACCGTTTTTTAGCTCACTGCACCATCCCATTACAGAAGTCAGGCACGTGGCACGGGGTATATCTGATCACTACCCCATATGGGTGCAGGTAGGGAGGGGTGAGGGTCTAGCAGGCCGAATAGCGCCCTCTATCAGGCAGAATATCACACAGACCATCGAACATTACTTCCAGGACAATGAGGGATAGGTGGGCTCGTCACAGACACTCTGGGAGGCATTTAAAACGGTGGCCGGGGGGCAGGCAATTTCTCATATAGCAGGGGCACGAAAGGAGAAAAATGCAGAGCTAGCCAAGCTGGAAGAAGAGATTTCAGAACTTGAGGGGGCCCTGCTGGCATCAGATGACCCGACATAACACACAAGCTCAATCTCAAGAAGGAAGAATATAAAAGCGTGGCTACGTATAGGGCCAAAACATTAAAAAGGGCCAAACTCTGTAGATTATATGAACAGGGGGACAGAGCAGGCAAATTACTAGCGTGGCTTGACCGACGTGACCAGGCTGGTTGCCTGGTCACGGAACGTACACTTGGACAGGGGAGACAATTTTAGATACGCAACAGATAGCGGATGAATTCACCAAGCACTACACTCGAATATATAAATCGCACACTGCTCGTCCGGTGGAAGAATCAAGGGCCTTGTTGACTGACATACGACTATCAACGTTGTCGGAGGCAAACGGTAGGCTAGTTAATAGCGATTTAATGAATGATGAAGTGGCGCGGGCCATGCAAGACCTCCAATCAGGAAAGGCAATGGGCCCTAACTGCCTCCCGATTGAACGTTACAAATTAAAAAAACCTGACAGAAGAGCCCCATACCTTAAAGCAATGTATGAGGAAGTCTAGAGATCGTCCGACTGCCCCAGGATCTTCGACTAGCCACAATAGTGGTGATACACAAAGAAGGCAAGCCATGGGATCGGTGCTCCTCATATAGGCCTATCTTATTATTAAATGCTGAGGTGAAAATTCTTGCTAAACTGTTGGCGACACAACTGGTTGGAGTAATCTCTGGGCTGGTCCATCCAGAACAATCGGGCATCATGCCTTCCCGAAATACCTCCCTAAATCTCAGTCGACTTCTCTGGGTACTTAGGAGAACTGACACGCTGAGGGAAGATGGTAGTGGTGTCCTTGGATGCCCCGATGGCACTCGATACAATCGAATGGCCCTATCTTTTCGCGGTACTAGAGTAGATGGAGTTTGGTCCTAGATATATTGGATGGGTGAAACTCCTTTACTCGGAGCCGCTGGCACAGGTGGTGGTCAATACCAAAAAATCTGGGATTTTTTCCCTTGGAAGGGGGACGAGGCAAGGATGCCCCTTGGCCCGCTACTCTTCACATTGGTCCCGGAGCCTCTGGCGAGCTGGATCCGTAAGGACCCTATCATCAGAGGGCTGAAATTGACAGAAGAGTGGGAAGATCAGATCTCCCTGTATGTTGACTATATCCTGTTGTTCTGGCGTCACCGGGGGCCTTGATTAACACAGTCCTATATATATTCAACACCTTTGGTAGATATTCCAGATATGCCATCAATTGGACCAAGTCGTTGCTATTCATACTAAGGGGAGGTTTCCCACTCCTGCCCAAGGGATGTAACCTGACAAAGGCAGTGGATGGCTTTAAATATTTAGGCATATACATCTCTAGAGATCCCAAGATGTACTATGACAACAACCTCCTGCCGCCTTTGCGGCGACTTTGGAGTGTTATGGAACACTGGAAGTCACTTTCCCTGTCCCTGCTGGGCAGAGCAGTGCTTTTCAAAATGACGTCTCTGCTCTGCTTCTTGTATATGCTGCACAATGCACCCGCTCCAATTTCAGCAATTTATTTTGCGGCGATAGAGAGCGAACAAAGAGCTCTCCTTTCGGAAAAAGGCACACCATGAATACCACTTCCTAAATTGGTCCGTGGATGGTACGATGGAGGGATTGAACTCCTGGACACCAAAAGATACTACTGGGTGGCGCAATTGGCTGCTATCAACAAGGGTAAATACCGACCACTTCGCGACCCAGGATATCAAATGGACAGATGTCTTTTCCCGGGGGGCTCCTATGAGAGGGCACTATACTCTAGTCCTGCTAAACTACGACTCGCGGGACCTAAGTTACACTCAGTCCATATTTGGCACAAAACCCACAAAAGTCTAGGATGGGACAAAAAAATCACGCAGGCCACCCCCTATGGGATTCCTGCCTGTTGGGAACACTTTACAACTCCAAAGGGTTTGACAAATGGGATATGATTGGACTGTCCAGGGTGGGAGACTTACGGAAAGGGGTCAGGGTGGTAGAATTCTCTGTGTTGTAGCATGGATATGACCTAGCAGACTCCGAAATATTTAGTTACTATCAAGTTTGGTATGCCTTATATGCCTGCGTCCCGTTAGGGGAGATACTGCCTGAGGCATCTCCACTGGAGGACAGACTCCTTGATGGCTTCATGCCCAGGAAATTGATATCCCTTACCTTTCAAAAGTTAATGAATCATGCATCCGATCCCCTAATACGGCTTCGGGGAAAATGGGCCGAAGACCTGCTAGAGCTAGATGATGAAGACTGGACGGAGGCACTAGCCTCCCCCAGGGAGGTTGCAATTTCATCGCGGCTTAAACTGGTGCAACTTAAAATCCTACATAGAATATACTACTCTAGGCCAGTCTTGGTCCGAATAGGAATGGAGAAGACACCAGCTGTATGAGACAATGTGGGCGGGAGGGTATGTTCATACATATACAGTGGAATTGCGTTAATATCCATGAGTACTGAACTGGAGTACTGCACTGTATGATGGAGGTGCTTGGTCAAGACTTAAATCTAGATGCCAAGAGGTGTCTGCTTAATGTGTGGGGCCCACCGATCTGAGTAGCAAGGAGAGGCTTTAGGTAACCCTAGGACACATGGTGGCTAAGCGTAACATCGCTAGAATTTGGGAAGCAATATTCATCCTTCCAGCGGAAATAGCTGTGATACAGGGAATAGTGTAACAATTCCAGGAGAAAGATTTTTAAATCTTCATCCCAATCGGTTTGAGTCAAGAAATATTCAACCTCCTCTATGTCTATGTCCTGGGAAATGGAAGTGTAGAGGGATTTGGCATGTATAATGCATAGTAGAATGTTGGAATCACCTTCAAGATGGATGGTTTGGATTATGTTCAAGAAATCTGTGGTATCTTTGACGTAAGTTGACATTTGTTGAACTAGAGGTTGCAAGTATTGGGCCAAATATTTGCCAATAGGTTCATGTAAGGAGCCACATGTTGACACAATAGGTCTGAACTGGGGTTTGTGCAGATTCTTGTGAATTTTGGGCAGCATATTGATAGTTGAACATCTTGGATTTGCTTTAAGTAAATAACGTCTATCATAGTCAGTGAGTACAAGAGAGTTTTCAATGTATTTACAATTTATTGATTGGATATTTTTCAAGTTTCATGTAGGTCGAAGGGTCAAATACATGTTCATTGACACTCTGGTTTTAAAATGATGAATCCATAATTACTATTGCTCCTCCCTTGTCTGCCATGGTGCATTTGATTTGTGTACTGTTGGCAATGTTACTAAGGATGGCAAATTCTTTGATAGTAAGATTTGAATGTTTGGTTCTGTTACCTTTGTGCAGATTTCGCATGTTTTGTTTGAAGATGGTTTCAAAGGAGTCCGAAATTTTATGGCTGACAGGAGCCATAAAGGTACTTCTGGTTCTTAATTCTTTCAATGTACCTTTATCTTCGGATTGTTGATGGTAAACTACATTAGAAAAGAAGTATTTAAGGAGAAGCGTGCGCATGAACTTAAAGAAGCTCACCTCTAATTCTAATGGATTGGAAAGGAAAATTGCAACTAAAGATGGGCCCTTTCGTAAGGTATCCGTTTCAATTTGGCTCAATTACTGTAAGGAAATATTGAACACAAATTCCTTTTCGATCAAGTTCTGTGACTCCTGGTTACTCTCTTCACAATGGTCAGATCAATGGTTGTTTCTACACCTGTTCTTGCAGCGGGCCTTGTCGTAAAAAAGGCACCTGAGATGTAAATCCACTTGGTTGTTCAGTTGATAAAGGTAGAGTATCTCTAGTCACTTTCATGTCCCAAATGTTGCGTCTGGTGGATCTTCTGGTCATAGAATTGCTGTCAATTGATGTTGTTTCAGTGTCCGACGTTTTGTAGAATGGATTGTTTTGCCACCGTTTTGCTAATACCTCGGCCCACGTGTACACTTCCCCCAATTTGTAATCAATGATATCCCGTTTATATTTTCGTATTTTGCGTTCATTAATTTCTTGGCTGTTTCTCTCCAATTGAATGTTAATGTCGCTAAGGGTTTTAGACCAATCCTCAGCATCCATCTTAATGGACAATTCTCGTTTGAGTTGATTAATTTCAATGTTGAGGTCCTCAATGAGTTTGGAAAGTTCTTCAACGTTGAGTAGGATTAAATCTAATTAACATTTATTAAGGATGTCGTATCCTCTTTCTATGAGTCTGGTTTTGTTTTTACAAAGCGAGGGTTTAAGTGAGATTCTTAGTCCCCTTAGAATGCGTTGTGTTTGATGATATTTGATGAGAGTGCTGGTGTGAAGTCGTTGGCTGATCTCTCTCTTAGTCAGATATAATAATTGCTTGATGTTGCTCTGGATGTTGCCAGTACTAGAACTAGCGATTTCCACTTCATTGATTAAAGCATAGATTCTTTGAGCTTCATTCTCAGAATATGCAAATGTATTCACCCGATTATCAGTGAGATTAGAAATGTCTTCATATGACATCTTTTGAAATTGGGTGCTGTGAGCTAAGATCAGATAACAAATGCTAAATACGGCGGTTCATGCACACCAAAAGGTATTCCAAGGGCTCAACAGTTCACGAGGTGTTGCGTGCAGACAGGGTATCGTTCTCTGATCCACAAGCGTCAGTCGAAATGTGTAAAAAAGCACCACCCCAGGGGCGGTGTCCCCTGAATGCACTGCCAGGTATCCAATGAATGGAGTAATCCAAATTTGATCAAAGGTGAGACAAGTTCATTTGTTCTCAATATATAGAATTTATTGTATTCTCATAAATTCTTCTCTACAATGATAATTCGGTGTGTTTCCTTTACATATTGCTTGGTAAGAAACAATTTATGGTAACAAGAGTTATTGCTCCCAGATTATTGGTGAATAATTGGCCCCAATGTATTTTGGGCTAAGTACAGCCCTTCATCAGGGGAACATTAAACATTTAGTTATGCATAAGTTTGAGATGGAACATATCTTACACAAGGACCTGTGGACTGAAAACCTACTGATGTTTGTGAGATATACTGACGATATATTTTTACAGTGCAAGGATCCAGAAACGAACTAGCAGCGGTGATCCAGCATTTGAATTCAATTAACAGCTGTATCAAATTCACATACAATTCCAATGATACTAGGATCAATTTCCTGGATATGATCTCCAGATCTGGTAGAAACCTAGACCTCGACTTGTACAGGAAAGACACGTATCTCAACAACTTACTTAATTTCAATAGCTTTCATCAATTCTCTTTAAAACAACACCTACCATACTCTCAGTTGTTATGTGTCAAAAGAATAGTTTCTGATCTTGGCAAACCATCCACAAACATCCATGATAGTTGCAAAGGTTCAAGGACAGAGACTATCCACCCAATATATTGGAAAATGCCCTAGAAAGTTTAGTATCTATACTGTGTGAACAGCTTCTGGTACCGATCACAAAACCCAACAAGGTGAACCGTACCGTTTTGGTGTCTATATTTTCCACCTGTAGATCGGGATTCAAAAAATTAATCTTGAAATATTGGCCTATGGTACAAACGGAACCAAATTTTAAAGGCATTTTCGCTGCTCCCCCAATGTTCGCATATGAAGGTAGCAAAAACATCAAAGACATTTTATCTACACCTGCCATTAAACGTATTCAACAGTCGCATAAAGGCAAAAGTCTATATTTCAACTGAAACAATTACAATAACATTATCATAGGGAATTATATAACACAGCCACGCAGAGGCAACAAGATCAAGCTACATACCACTGCCAATTGTGATAGCATGAATGTTTTTTATCTGTTGAAATGTCCTTGCAGTCCGGCCTATATTGGAAAAACTGAGCTCAAAATCAAGACAAGATTTAATAAACATAAAAGTAACATGCAAACCCACAATTTGAAATCAAGGGTAGCCTCGTACTTCTTATTATGCAATCACAACAGCAGTCAATTATGATTCATGGTACTTGAACAAACTATTGGACACCTTCTATCCAAATGGCTGAATGACCAGATAGAATATAGCTGTTTTGTATAAATGAACACCACCAAGGCATGTACCGTGGTAATTGAACTGAACTGATCAGAATGAATTTCTCTTTCCCTTTGTTTACATTATATACAGTGTTTTCCTCAGTTAGATATCTCAATATTTTGTCTAGCATCATGAAACATTATTTGAATCCCTGTCCACTGACTTCACTAATTGTCTTACAATTTCAAGATGGCAACCTAATTTATTCTTCTATACATTTTTCCATTTTAATTTGCTGTTATTTCGACACTCTCTGTGATGTCCTTTCTGTTATCATCACTAATGCTGCTACCACACATCTTCAATGAGAACAGCCACCACTAAATGGCAAAGGAGTCAGTTTTTGCCTTTCACTTTCCTTGCATATCATCGAGTCACCTGTTCTGTTTAGTCACACCAATTAATAACTGGTCCGTTTTTGCCTTTCACTCTAGGTCCAGACACACCTATTGGTATATTTAGCTTGTGTGAGTTAGTCCGTCATTTAACCTTTCTCCGCTTTACAGCCGAGCTACTCGCCCCATTTCAACCTCGTTGCTGTGTTTTCAACCAACTAACGCCGATAAGAATTAGAATGATACGTGGAAGAGGTGTGGCGCAGCGGCCAGGGCGACTGACGCCGGACGCTGGGGATCACGGTTCGATCCCCGGCACCGGCGGCAGGGGTCTGCCCAGCACCATGTGACTCTGGGCAATAGCTTGCTTAATCTTTCCGACGGCCCCCAGCGCCGGGAAACCTACTATGGGTAGCTGTGCGCTTTACAAATACAGGATTATTATTATTATTATTCCTCATTTTTTCACTATTCTAGATGAGTCACACATGATCACCTGTTTGCTTGCATGAACTTCGATTTTCCAAGCACGCTCTGGAACGTTAGGACCTTTTTGCATGTCAATCGCCATCACACCTACTGATGCGTTCTACCTTCACCTCGGACCCCATTGTATTTTATCACAGCACTGATTCTGATGCATGAGTGAACCTCGCGCAGGGGTGGCTCCTCCATTAGGGTGGAGGAGCGTCGCCCCACTGCTTTCTCGCAGTGCGATAAGCAAAAACATAAAATTGTAAAACTACCAATTTATGTTTCTGCTTCTTGCACTGCGAGAAAGCAGAAGGGTTTGGTTGGGGGCCGGTGGGTGGGCCGGTCTGGTGGGGGGAAGCAGAGTAGTGGCTAGCCCAATGCTACGGGCCCTGATTGTTTGCCAACCAAACCAGTCATGCACACTCTCCCTTTTCTCCATGTAGGCTGCATGAAAATGGCTGCCCTATGGGCATCTGGCTGGTCGTCGTCCCAACCAATCGCAACACTGCCATTGCAGTGTTGTAATTGGCTTAGGGAAGGGGATGGAGGCTGCCTGCTTCGAAAAAAAAAATGTTTAATTAAATTCCCTCTGGCACGAACCCCTGGGCGACCGTGACACCTGCGGGCCATGCTGGCCGTGACAGACCTCACATATTTTGATTTACCTATGAAATACTGACACTGATATAACACACCAGCTACAGTTAGGTTCCACTTCATTTTATGATTAATCGGCTGTAACCCCGCCCATATTGGGCCATTGAACACAATGTATGACACTAATCGACCATTTCATTACCATACTGTGACCCATGTTTTCCCTTCTTCTTTTCTAATCTTCAGATGTTTAATATTCCCCTGATGAAAGGCTGCACTTAGCCCGAAATGCATTGGGACCAATTATTCACCAATAATCTGGGAGCAATGACTCTTGTTACCACAAATCGTTTCTTACCAAGCAATATGTGAAGGAAACACACCGAATTATCATTATAAAGAAGAATTTATGAGGATACAATAAAATCTATATTTTAAGAACAGATTAACTTGTCTCACCTTCGATCAAATTTGGATTACTCTATTCATTGGATACCTGGCAGTGCATTTGGGGGACACCGCCCCTGGGATGGGGATTTTTTTACACATTTCAACTGACGCTCATGGATCAGAGAGCGATACCCTGTCTGCACACAACACCTCGTTAAGCTCGTAAGAACTTATGAGCCTTTGATTACCTTTTGGTGTACATGACCGCCATATTTAACCTCTGTACTACGCCATTGTCTCTATCATATCCAAACTCAGGCAAACAAGCTGGATATGATTCACAGACATATTTTTATAGATATAAATCTTCTTTTAGTAGTTTTGTCTTATGATATATTTAGCACTCTTCTGGATTTACAAAAAAGCTAACTCCTAAATTGCTTGATGGAAAATCCAACTACTTTCTCTTAATATAGGGAACAACCATGTTTCCCCTTTTTTCCCCTCAAATAAACTATTTTCACTCTTGAGAATCCTATTCTTCCCCCATCTCTTTCCCTTTCACCCCAAGTAAACATATGTGTGTTCGAAGATTCTTTACACCTCATTTCCAAACTGAGGGCTGGATTGCGATGTCGGACGGACCGGAGTTCGACATCACCCAGCTAAAAGGATGTGCCCGAACCCTGTTTGGTCTCAATCCTATACTTTGCTATGGGAGCATGCATTCCAAATGGAATGCATGCTCTCATAGCAGAGAGTAGAGGTGCAGTTTATCCCTACACCCCGTGGCAGGCACCTCAAGGTACCTGCCACGGGGTGCAAGGATCAACAGGGGGCACCATAGGTGCCCCTAAGCCACCATTCGGCGGCTTTACACCCATGGGGGCCCTGCTGGGGGTCCTCAAAGACAGTTTCCCAATGCCTTTCTGTGTCAGAAAGGCGGGCACAGAAAGTCAGTGGGAAACTCGGCCGGTAAGAGGAGGCTGAGGGATTGCTTAACGCCTTCCAAATGGTAGCGTTATAAGTAAGCCATTTGCAACTCCTGTTTGGAATAATTTCCGACCGACTCCATCAAAATGGGTCGGTCAGAAATTATTTCAAACAGTAAATTACAATGCATTGGAATCGGGCCCTAGGTGTTTGGAAATTAAAAGTCTGATTGGTTTAATGTGTAAGTAACATTTTAGTACTGCATTTCTACATAAAAGCATGCCATGAAATTGTGTGCTGTCTTGGTCTGGTACATCATTAAGGATGTCCACTTTGGGAGGAGTTACTAATTTCATTGCTTTTACTCAAAGGGTTACATGCTGCGAGGTCCTATTGTGTTGAGGTTGTTATTATTCGATTTTTTGCTAACGTGTTGTGGCTATTTAAATACTTAAAGGCACAGTGCATTATTTAATTTTTTAATGAATTGGCTTCTGATTCTAACTAAACTTTTCCTTTCTGTAATAACTAATTCGACATTTAAATAAGTCTATAAATTTAGACCAGGAAGAAGCCTAACTGTGCATTTTCCTCAGTAATGATCTTGACAGATTCTTTGAGCCGAGGATTTCATGTCAAGACCGCGGGCTAGCATTATGCATCATCGTTTTATTGCTACTCCATGCCAGTCATTAAAGGCAAAATATCACAAACTACATAAACATTCTAGAGTTGGAACTTGACTGTCCATATAAACACCAGTACTGCAGTCATCATCCTTTTTTCACTGCTGCTCCATGACAGATATGTACTTTGTCTGTGAATTGAGTTTTAAAGAATATGTAAACTTGTTATTTTTTTCCCTTTTTTAACTTAGAATTATAAGCAGATATTTATTTAGTTTAATAGGTTTTAGGTAGTCAAATGTTGTTACTTTATTTCCGAATTTTGGGGAAGTACGAGGATTAGATTGCGTTTATATCACCATTTAGTTTGTGTGGGTGAGTGGTTTTTGATTTTTTAGTTTTCTAATTTGGGCAAGATTGCCATTGGTTGGAAGGGGTTCACTTAACTCTCGGTTGGCAGTAGCGCAGGTTCGCATCTTTTGAAGGCTGCATGAGAGTTCGCGAGCATGCGATCTCTGTCTCGTGGTGAATCTTAGGTTGAGGTTCAGGTGGGGCTGTGGGAGATGCACTCCTTTCAGTCAGTCGGAATAAGTACATTTTCCTTGTAATTGAGTCCCGCTGAGCGTGATGACATAATCCTGCATGTAGATGGCATTTTGAGAAATGCATACTCCACAATGGCTGTCAGGACTCGATGGCTATCTTAACTAGGCCGAGATAGCCATTTGATGAGTTTTGACAGTTGTGTAAGTTTCCAGGCAAAAGAAGGCAATGAGGTTTGCCATGTGAGGGTGAGACAATTTGTTAAGAAGGGAATATTTGAAAGAAATAAAGAAATATAATTTGTAAGGATGGAAGGATCTTAGGGGAACAGGTTAAAGCGGATATAATTAAAAGAATAGTGGAAAAAGGTAAGAACTTAATGAAAGAAGCTTTAGAGCTTGTTTTGAACAGGAAAAGGAAAGGAAATGAGTTGTCTGAGGCGAAGGAGGCATATTAGTCATTGGATGAGGAGGATTCTTGAGCTGTAAGGAAGTAAGGAGAGAAACATGAGATAAAAAGAAGCATCTTTAAAAGGCATATGATAGGAGTCTCTTGACTAGGGAGAAAGGTGGTCTAAGCGCAATGGAAGCAGAAGGTGTCCTTCGCGGCACAATAGAGGGTATCCTTGGAGGCACAAAAGAGAATCAGGCTAGACCTTATGACAAGAGTTCTTTTAACTTTGATGGCTCATGTGATGATAGGACAAACGTTGATGAGTTTGTGTTTGATGTATATGGAAAGGAGTATGGGGACCTGGATGATGACGAGAAGGGAAGTTTTCAGAATGAGAAAGGAGTGCCTAAAGATCCTCAGGGGGAGAGATGTTTTGTCCAGGCATGATAAGACATCCAAGGATCTCTGACTGGTGGCCTTTGAACCATGTTGCAGAGTTATAAGAGTTTCAGATCGGAAGCCCTCGGAAAGGTAGAAAGAGATGCTAGGGCTGCGACGCATGCTGAGTGTTCGCAACCAGTAGTTCATAATAAAGCATGCATTACTCTGGCTATGGATGCAGAATTTTTTAACCCCGGGCTGGTAACTCCACTCCGCCAACGGAGTTTGCAGATTTTTGCCTACTTCACGCTCCTTTCCAAATACGGAGTTTAGGCCAAAACAACCCTCCATATGGGAGCCGAGTTAGCCAGCCCCTCCACCCTCCCAAATTAATAAAAATTTCAAAAAGAGGGCACTTACCTGCATGGCTGTCTCCTCCTCTGCCTGGCCGCTCTCCCTCCTGCTCCTCACCGTCTTGCGCAAAACGCACAACGTATGTTTTTTCATAGGAGAAGGATGGCACCCAACTAGAAAATACCTGGGAAAGATGGCATCCTGGCTAATCTTATAAGATTGAGAAAGACATGCTTACACCACGTTTCACCAAAGCCTTTAAAATAGGGATGATAGCCGGCTCACTGGGAGCCATATCCAACAAAGTAGTCATTCCCCTCCTCCCCAAGGGTGATAAGGATCGTTGGACTGTGCTAGCTACTGTCCAATCCTCCTCATAAATGTGGACCTTAAGGTGATGGCCAAGATCCTAGCGACCCGGCTGGGGAGGGTGATTCTGCAACTTGCTCATGAGGCCCAGGTGGCTTTGTACCAGGACGTAGCTCACACAACCATCTACGGACCTCCTATGGAGTACAAAAGAGACAGGTCAGAAATACTAACACTTTTACTGGAGGCCAAGGAGGCCTTTGACCGGGTTGAATGGTCATACCGATTTTAGGTTGTGTCCCATTTGGTTTTAGGGAATGACTTCCTCAGAAAAGTTCAATTGCTATATGATTTCCTTTCCGCCAAAGTGTTCTGTGGTAATTTCCTTTCTGACACGTTCCAGATCAGGCATTCACCCATCAGGGCTGCCTTCTCTCCCTGCTACTCTTTCCTCTGGTGATGGAGCCCTTGTCTGCCACAATTTGTGGTTCAGAAGAAATGTTCAGCGTCTCTACGCAGGTCGGTGAAATCAAGCTCCAGCTTTATGTGGATGACATCCTCTCTTTCTGTCCCATCCACGCCCATAGACAGTGGCAGTAATGTCCATAGGTGAAATAAGGAAAAAATCCCTTAGGAAATATATTAATCAAAAAACCACCGTTTGAGAAACTAATTACTCAAATATGCTTTCATGCCCATTCATCACAATGACTCGTTTCAAGATTCGGCCACATATAAAAAGAAAAAAGCTCAACTACTAGGTAAAAATCAAATGACATATATTTATTATGCCTAATACAGAAATTATCAAGATAAAAACACAGAAATATCCTATCTATTAATACAATTTCATAAAAGCACAAGAGCTAATAATACATCAAAAAACAATATGCATGAAAATGTCAAAGGAGTGGAAAGACAAGAGTTAGACCAAACAACTTGGTCTTAGCTGGTAACACATCTGTTGTAATACCATCTCAAAGACCTGGGTTTAAGCACTCTATAATTGGCTTTTTGAACACCACTGTCCCCAAACCGGATTGTGTATGAAGGTATAGCGTCGACGCGTTTCGATGGAGAAAATTTTATAAATACATCTTTTTCAAGATTCTGGTAATGAACATTGGTCTTGTAACATATTTTCATGCAGAGACCTCTGTATAAACGAGAAGGGGCTAAGGCCTCCTTAGTTGCTGTTTTCTAAGTTAAAATGTCCCAGCTTGGTGGCGACCTCCCAAGAGCTTATAATTGCAGCAGGTGTAAATCGCAGAAGTTATTTTATGGTATTATTCTTTTTCTTGTGCCATCTTCTCTTGTGATTACACCTTTCATAAAAACAGGGGAAGAAACCTCCCTGGTTGGATGTGATATCTTCCTACTTGTTGGTATAGACACCGTGGATATTATTGTCTGTTTCAAAATGACTGGTTAAAACGGTCCCTTTTTTTCTTTAGGAATCCGTGGAGAAGGACGAACCGCGTATATTCTTACTTCTCGAAAAAAATTAGTAATGTCCATAATCACATATTTCTCCACACTGTGGGGTTATTAGGTTAACTGTTGTAAAACAACAAAAGAGTGTCGTGAGAGAAGTGTGTAAGCACTAGACACAGAGAAGAAATCTCCCTGAAGAAGTCACAGTGGAAATCAGCGGGTTTTTTTTTAGGAAGCCCTCACTCACCACCCTGGGTGGTGACATGCTTCATCATCGGGCCCACCAGGAGAAGCCGAATGCCTCCCTGGTGTGCTACAACGCCAGATTACTGTGGAGCAGGTTCTTTGTGGCAAAAGTGTCAAAAAGAAATGTGAATTAAAAATGTCAGAAACTGTACCATACGGAAACATTTTTATTCAATGGTCAGTTTGACATAAGTAAAATATGTGTGGGAAACTTACCAGTTAATGACTCGGTTGTTTCCACTTAAAGTGGGGTCAACATGTTTCTGCCCGTCTATGTGTCATTTACTGGGCTTTCATCAGGACCGTCAGGTGGTGTACCTCGGTGGTATGGCCGCGGTATGGGCGCGCTAAGGCCCACCCTTACCAGAGGACGTGAAAGTTAAAAACAAGTGTGTAAAATAAAGTGCAAAAACCAAACAAAAGTGATGGGAAACCTTCAATTTGAGGTCCCTGTACTGTTTGTAATGCACAAGATCCACACCCATGGGTCTCGGGAAGGGGGAGGGGAAGCGACAATGGCACACCGCCCGCAGTAATCTGGCGTTGTAGCACACCAGGGAGGCATTCGGCTTCTCCTGGTGGGCCCGATGATGAAGCATGTCACCACCCAGGGTGGTGAGTGAGGGCTTCCTAAAAAAAAAAACGCTGATTTCAACTGTGACTTCTTCAGGGAGATTTCTTCTCTGTGTCTAGTGCTTACACACTTCTCTCACGACACTCTTTTGTTGTTTTACAAGATTTAACAGGGGGACCAAGAGTGTCCTTTTCCCTCTCTTTCAATTTGTTATTACCTATTAGGTTAACTGGACAAAAGGTGAGGCCCTTTCGATAAAAAGGACCACCAGAAATGCATGCATCCATTGACTGGATATGACATGGGTACAGAAGGGACTCCGCTTCCCTGGTATTCAGATTAATAGGGGCCTTTCACACATGGTAGAGGATAATCGTCTCCCCTTTCTGGAAGGGATACGACAGGACTTCCTGAAATGGTCCTACCTTAATTTGTCTTTAAGGGACAGAGTGCAAACAATAACAAGCATTTGCAATGTAATAGGTTTCACATTTGCAGGAATTAGAGCTATTGGCATTGTAAATGATAATGTCTTTTACCCATGTGTTTTTATTTGGAGTGTTGTGGATGTATGTGGTGTGAAGTGGAATTACGTGGGTTCGATTGGAACTGACAGACAAATGAAAAGCAATGACAAGTAATGGGTGTAGTTGAACCCCACAAGGCATATACAACAGGTCACTAAGCGACAGCGCAATCGCTGTCTAGGCTCAGCCAAAAAAGGCGGTATCAATGTAGAAATCCTCTACATGTGTAATACATAACATAAACAGCTGCAATTCCAATGGCACCAAAACCGATATTGCTAGTCATAAGACTCTCCAACACCACCTACTTTATCATTGAAATGGCTTTACATTTATATTGTGGAAATTCAGCATTTTTTCTCCAAACATCAGCTTATGGGTTCTGATAATACACACATACATTTTCATATTGAATATATGCTTTTTAATTTTGATTTACAAATATTCAATCAAGCAAAGGCTTCTGATTTCGAAGGGTGGGCTGAACACAGGAGAGCTACTTCCAGGCAGCTGGAGAGCTACCAGTAGCTCACGGGCAACAAATTGGAGAAGCCTGATGTGGCATCATGACAGAAAGCTGCATCTACAATATTCTAGAATGGGTATTTTAATGTCAACTAGGTCCAATGTGTGGGGGAATTTGCTTGCACTAAAGCATCAGAAGTCACACACACTGCAACTCTTTCTGTAAACTCTTTAAATACAAAGTATTCTGCATGCTCTCAAATAAAACTCAAGTCGCAAGGAGGGTGTTGTGCTTGTTAAATACAGACAAAAGATCCTCTCACAATTTTTCTGCCTTTCGCCTAGCACTTTATAGTAAGTAGAAGAAGATATGTAAAGAATGCAAAATGTACTGGCAAGAAGACTACATTTGTAGTGGACAAAATACAAATCCCATGCAGATCAAAATATTTATAACTACTGAGTGCAACTACCCCTCACTTCAAAAGACTGATGCTGAATGGAGACAAAAAGGAAAACAGTATAACAAACTATGTCTGGTTGCA
Source organism: Lissotriton helveticus (assembly GCF_964261635.1). NCBI lineage: Eukaryota > Metazoa > Chordata > Amphibia > Caudata > Salamandridae > Lissotriton > Lissotriton helveticus. Next base: position 908,186,453 of record NC_136057.1, read on the forward strand.
TGTTGATAAAAAAACACCTGCTTGGCTTTCCTTCTCCAGGGCAAAAGTGCTGTTGTTAACCACTTGTAGTGGAAGGATTCTGGATCTCTGATGCCAAGAAGTGACCCCTCCTCAGACTATGGTGGCTCTGCTGGGGCTCCGCAGGGTGGCTCTGCCGGAAGACTTGAGGGCGCCTGTCCTGCAGCTGGGAGTTTTAATCTCAACACATAATGAGGCAAATTACCTTTGTACGAGGGTAACTGTTTGGAGTTTATTTCTACATGCTTACCTTGCACAGCAGGCTTTGAGAATCTGAACTAAAATGTGTCCTGTGAAGTAAGTGACTCAATTAGGGTCACCTGGGTCACTCGCGACCACCTCTCAGCCTTCCATACAAATGAAGAGTCGGTCAGACAGTAGAGAATAGAAACCAAAGGTATTCATTAGGAGTACACTCGAGTGGAGTCTGGTCGGAGCAGCCTCCTTAGATTGCTGCAGAGGGACTGACCTCCGCCAATGTGGTAACACATATTGTACATCTTCAGAAACACTAAAGTCACGCCCAGATTGGAAATTTCCAGTTGGTAGCTAGTGAACAAAGGAGATACAGAAGGATGAGCTGCCATCCTGGGGCAGGGTACATGTTATCTCAGCGTCAAGGTTACTCTGCCTTTACCCGTGGCTCTAACGGTGGGAGCAGACCTATCTAGTGAGAAAGGTATGTGATGACAAAACAGTCTATTCATTAGTACAGCGAAGCTCAACCTTGGAGAAATACAGAGAAAATATTGCAGCTGCTTTCTACTGAGGCGAAAACAGTAAGACAGAAGTTAGTTTCGCTCATGGCTCAAAATAGGGGCTGAATATAAAATAGTGCAGCGAATGCTAACTTTTCGGCTAATACATTTCTATTCCAACACCTGGGCGCAAAGCACAAAAATCACTTCCTGAATGTAAATATGTTTCAAAAACATACATTTAAGTGGGACAAAAACCAAGAACAGTTTTAACAAATAAAAGCGTTTAAAAGCTTAAACTAAAATGTAAATATTTTCTCATACCCACGAAATTCCAAAGAACTGTCACATAAGGTGATTGTTGCCAGCTATTAACATAGACCACCAGTGAGCTCATCATACTGATATCTGTTGCTGATAGCATCATTACTTCCGGTTCTCAAGACAGCCAATACCATGACGCACCATAATGCAAGTGGAAAGGGAAAAGACTTGTAATATGTAAATACAATCGTCACATACAATGTGACGTTGGATTGGAGCATCGTAGGCAGCTGGGCCAATCATAGTGCACTGCACAAAATTTCAAATGCTTATTGGCTGAAAAGTCCACGTGTGCCTTTGTTGTTTGTAAACAGTGACTGAAACTGCTGAAGAGCAGGGGATACATGATCTCAAGGGGATACCAGTTATTACACAACACCTTTGTTGACTTCTACTACTTGGCGGGTGCCATGCAGTTTGCAGCGAGTTACCAGGACATAAGTCGAGGGTACATAACTATCACAGCATATCAGCTACGCTCCTCGCTCTCGGGCAAGCAGAGTTAATCAAAGCTGAATGTTAATGACTAAAGCACATTATGTTTTTCAGAACCGGAGCTGCTTCTGAGATCTGTTTGAGTGTATACGAGGGGCCCACATGGCTGCTTTATGGGAGGCGTCCCCCACTGCTTAGTACCGCCTGATCGACCTGGCTGCAGTTACAACAATGGAGGGTGAATTCCCATTTAGTCACTATGAAAAAAGGCTAAAAACAAGCCTGATCCCCTTTAAATGGAAGCCCAAAACTAATATCTTACCAAAAGAAGCCCAACTGACGGTCTGCATCCAAAACTGCATAAGGCTAAAAAAATACAAGCAACGGAGCGGGGGCCCGGCGCGGGAAGCAGCACTAACACAACTATGGCCTTTAGAGGAGGTGAGAGGGCGGAATGTTATATTAAAATGTAAGCATCTATGGTGCCGAAGCTGAGCACAAGCAAACAGTAGCAGAGCAGGAAACCAAGAAAGAAATAGTCCCCCAAACAACAGATAAAGAACTATAGCTTAATGACACAGTACTTAGTCCCTGCTCCGTGAGAGGAACAGAAGACAAAAAGGAGGAACAAAGATGCAGGACTGACCAGTAGGAAGGAAGGATTTTTAAAGGACACTGACACTGACAAATGAAAAGCAATGGGTGGAGTTGAACCCCACAAAGCATATACATAAGGTCGCTAAGCGATAGTGCAAGCGACCTCTAGGCTCAACCTAAAAATGCCCACAGCACTCCGTTTCCAATATATTATCAGCATGCATCTTCCCCAGATACTCAAACCATTCTGGCATTGAGGCTGATATCAGTCCCTACATCTAGAGCAGATGCAAACCACATATCACATCCTGACTCTGGACTGAAACGAGATCAGAAGGCCTCAGACTTCCCCATCTCTTTTCTTATAGCCTGACTTTACACCTCTACCAAGTCATGCCACCTATTTATTACAGCCGGGATCCTCCGTTTTGGGCCTGGCTTCAGCCATGACCCAGGCTACATACCTATCAGCCCAGAGGTGATTCAAGCCCGATACTAGCAATGACAACCTGGGCTTGGCGAGAGCTGTATCGCCTCTTGGGGGTATCTCCCTACATCCGTTGGTGCTGTTTTAGCGAAACCCCACTCTCTGCATTGGTGGACACCCATTCTATTGGGCATTCTGGAACAGCAGATATGCATTGTGTAGGCCAGATCTTAACCGGAGGTGCACTCAAACCCTTTGAGCTCCTGCAAACAGAATGTGGGTTGCCGCATGCAGATGTCTGGTGATATCTTCAACTATCCCATCACCTATGCACGGCATGCTGCCCACGATCACTTGCCCTGGTTCTTTCTAGTCCAATACCTGTAAACGTTAGGATGAATCAAGGGGTTGGTCTCGAATCTATATAAAGTGCTCATCAAATTACAATATTCCTTCCTTTCTTCGTTTCTTTCTTCCATAAGACTTTGATGACATCAGTTTCTAGGAAAGGCATACTTCCCAGAAGACTGGGTGATGCTTCTTTTTGACCATGATAGATCCCTTAGAGACTCTAGGATGAAATTCCTGTACATCAAAATCCTCCATGATTGCTACTGGACAACCTGGAAGCTCTGTAGGGTGAAGCTCCTGCCCCACAACCTTTCTTGGAGATGCAGATCTGCAGGGGGTGACCTGCTTCATATCTTGTGTCTATCGCGCCTTAATGGATACAAGTCTGGGATAGGCTATGGCCACATGGTCCTATTACAACTGATCCCTCACTTCCCTAACCCTCTTGCATGACTTCTCCGATCTCCCTGGCAGGATATCTCATGACTGCAAGTGGCTAGCCACCTCTTTGGCCACAGTCAAGCTCTGCATACTATCTTACTGGTGACAGCACACCCTTCCCATACCCTCTCAATGGCTCCTCCAGCTGTATTGTGTTGCGGGATTTGAAAACATTATTTATTGCTTAAATGATCAGTCACACATCTTTGCATCCACTTTGGGCCCCTTCGTGATTAATCCATCTCCATCTATTGAAGAGACACAGACACATCCCCTCAACAGATAAGAGACATGAAGTTATTGTCCAAGAGGTCATGACCCATTGTCACACTGCCCCACCCACTGCAATGTTCACATACCTATGGGCGCTCAAATGTGCTACTACCTGTTGTGCCCCGTTCTCTTCTTCCCTCTGCTACCCCCAACCCCTTATGTCCTGCTTACATTTAATGTGCCTACTGGTCCCCCTAGTTGATGTCCCTGGGGCAGCCTAGCCTTCCTCCGTTCAGGGGATTTAGCAACCACAGACCACTTGATGGTAGGTCCTTAGCATTCTGTATTACTTACATTTGAATTATGATACATGCAATATTTCTTTGTTACCAGGAAATACACCTTGCAATTCTGTATTTTTCATAGGGTCGACCCCTCGTTGTCTTAAGACTTTTACTGGCATTGTGTTTTTTAAATTTCAATAAACAAAAGCTGGAAAAAAGGTGTGTATAAGAACACAATTCTATGAGCTATTGTTAAGAAAAGTTTTCATATTGAGTTGTACATCTCGGGAGTGCAGTTGCTGAGGAAGCAAGCAAGCAAAAGATTTTGCTTACCTTAAGAAATAGGTCACTGTTAAGAGTCTTCCAATTTTATGAAAATGCTTTTGATTTGCCATTGCGATCTAACCATACTCATGCCAAGCTGAGTGTTCTACTTTAATATTAAATGTGCATTAATTGTGAAGAAAGAAACCCTGGTTTGAAGGGTCATGGCAACCTTTCATTGTCCTCCTGAAACTCTGTCCATTTAATTTAAGATTGACCTTACTTACAATGCTGTCAGTAGTCCTTATGGGTTTGCCACTTAGAATTTGGATTGACTAAACTGGGTTTCTGTTATGATTTATGATTCTGCATTCTTCATCTAAGCCTTTATGGAAGAATATGCAATTTTCTTTGTAATGCTCATTTTGATCATTCTGAATGAAACTTTTAAAACGTAATGTTAATCTAGAATTCACCTTTTGAGTGGCTTCAGTTACTAATTATGATTCACTCTGCTAAGTTTATGCATTAAGGGTGAGGGTACTCTCCTGCCGCTAGATCAAACAGAAAGGCTCATGAAGCTGAACTACCGCAGGTAAATTTTGGGATACATTCAATATTGGGGTTTGGAGAATATTGCAGTTTGGCTCCCCCAACAAGCATTGGGAAGGCCAATAGGTCTCGTCTTTATGACCTATTGGCTTTGACAATTGTTTTTAGAGATGCTGTAGAGCATCCCCGGAACTGTGCTCCCTGGCTAAGGACAACAAAAAAGCCCAGGCCCTTTGATGGCCATGGCTATGTCATTTTGTAAGTACAGACACCAAGTTTGTAAATGCCTCACAAAATGACACAGGTGCTTTTTTTTAAACTGACTGATCTGAGTTGGATTGCAAATTTTAAAAAACAAATAGTTTGAAAGAGTTTCTTTATTTAATGTGTGGGTGAAGGGGAAGCAACATGCAGGGCTCGGATGGGAAGAAGTCACATGGAGGACCGGGGTGGACAGAAACAGCACAGAAGCTGAAGTGGGGGGAAACAGAACGGAAGGTGGGAGGCAGAAACAATGCCGATGGCAGTGGGAGAGAAGCAATAGGGGAAAGCCAGCAACATGAAGTGGGGGAGGAAAAAGCAGTTTGGCAAGAAAGTAACCAAGGGAATTGCACACACTGATAAACGCAACACTGACAGGGGTAGAGAAGCACACGTCAGAAAGAGCAACATAGAGTGCGGGTGAGAAAAGTACATGAGGAATATGGCTGGAAAACACACAAACTCCTATGGAGTGCCTAACATAAAAGAAAAAAACAGAGCCTGAAAAGTAAGCAGTGGAAGGACACAGGTAATGAGGCCAGGCTTTAGGAGAGGGATAAAAGCAAGAACAGGAAGGAAAGGCCAGACAACCTAACACATAAAAAGCAAGCAAATGAAAGTGGCAATTAAGCCACCAAATGGTAAGCAATGAGTTGGTTCTAGGCCCACTGTAAGCTGACAATAGGCCTTTTTGCAAACAGACAGTTTGTCCTGTCTGGTAGGTGAGACCTAAAAAGAGAAGTATACAAAAAGAGAAGGAAATAGTTGATGAGGAGATTAAAGAGGAAGGCAAAACTAGAAGAATGAAAAGAAAACCTATAAAAAGAAAAAATCTACAGAAACAAAACGCAAACCAAACAGAGGAAATGAGTGCCTTGAATTTGAAAGGAAAAAGTGAGCATTGCAATAGGTGGAAGGGCTATTGACCAGCACAACCAAATCATTGTCTTGAGACAATGATACAGGTAAAAGTAGTGACTTAATTAGTCTGTCCCATCAGCAAATACAGAGTACATTCAAGAGGGCAGGAAAAGTCTGCCCTTTTTAGGTCGAAGCCTACCAGACAGTGCAGCTGTCTAGTTTGCTAAAGATATCTTGGACCTTCAGACAACTTCCCCGGGAGTGTATTCTGCCCACTGCCTACTATTGGCTTTGCGGTTTGTAACTCACATTTTCTGTCTTTTTATTTGCTGGCTTTATTTGTTTTAGGCTGTCCAGGTTCAGTTTGTCCCTCTCAAGGAGCAAAAGCCTTTTCACACTACATTGCTCTTATTCTTCCATGAGTGCTCCTTTCTGTAAACAGGCCTGTAAATTTTGGTTTTATCTTGTCATATTTGCTGTGCATTCAAAGACAAAGGTCAAATGTCAGGCTTTGTCTTCTGAGGGAGCTAGGTGTTTACTTTTCTTTCTCAGAATTCAAAGTAAGAGGATTTATGTGACAATCTTGCTGGATACTGGGGTACAGGAGAGAGTTTTTGTACCACAAAACAATATTTAAATGAACTTTGCAAGTATTTCAGAATATATCAGAATTAGCTAAGCACAATGAAGCACATTTTTGGTTAATTCTGAAGTGTGTTGGAAACAAATACTTTAATATGATTGTGGGAGGCTGGCTTAGTATATGGTGCTCACTTATGTAAGTGTGAAAAAACAATTAATGGACAGAATGCAGAACAATGTCATACATTCACCCCAGTACAGAGATCAGGGCTTAAATACATAGTGTTTTTTTGCTAACTATGCCATTCCAGTTTGAACCAAGCCATATGCAAATCAGTCTTGAGCCTGTGCCCAATGGGAACTGTCCAGCCTGAACTGCCAGGCCAGGTCCTCCCTGGACAGAAAACAAGCATCTAGGACTGGTTTCAGGGTTCCACCCCTCCTCAGCCAGGATAGCTTGGCTCCAGTGGCTTGGAGAGCACAGGACCCATGTCTGGGCATACCCGTCCCACTCGGGGTGACAAATGCAAAAAGAACAATTGATGGACAGAATGCAGAACAATGTCATAGATTCACCCCAGTACAGAGACCTGGGCCTAAATCCATCGTTCTTTGGCTCACCATGCCATTCCAATTTGAACCCTGCCATATGCAAATCAATCTTGAGCGTGTGCCCAATGGGAACAGTCCAGCCCGAAGGTTCCATCCCTCCTCAGCCAGGATAGCTTGGCTCCAGTGGCTTGGAGAGCACAGGACCCACGTCTGGGCATACCCGTCCCACTCGGGGTGACAAATGCAAAAAGAACAGTTGATGGACAGAATGCAGAACAATGTCATGCATTCACCCCGGTACAGAGATCTGGGCCTAAATCCATCGTTGTTTTGCTCACCATGCCATTCCAATTCGAACCCAGCCAAATGCAAATCAGTCTTGAGCCTGTGCCCAATGGGAACAGTCCAGCCCGAACTGCCAGGTCAGATCCTTCCTGGACTGGAAACAAGCATCCTAGGACCGGTTTCGGGGGTTTCACCCCTCTTCAGTCAGGATAGCTTGGCTCCAGAGGCATGGAGAGCACAGGACCCACGTCTGGACATACCTGTACCACTCAGGGTGAATGTTTGCATAGTCCAGCATTCCGTCCATCAATTGTTTCTTTTGCACTGATGTATGTGTAGCACCCTGCACTAATCCAGGCAACCCTTATGGTGATTTTAGCAGTCGTAGACAACCTTAGAAAGCTCTCTAAGTGGCAGGGCTGGACTGGGAACCACAACCGGCCCAGGCAAAGTGCTCGGCCGCAGCAAAAACGGCCCTGTAACAAAATCGGGCCCCAGGGGCCCGAAACCGATCCCCACTCGTGCGGCGCACCGGGGGTTTGCCCGGTGCCCGCTATGGCCAGCCCGGCCCTGCTAAGTGGTATCTATCGAGAGCAGCCTTCAGGCTTAGTCCAGAAGGAGTGTAAAGCACTTTGCTTTACCAGTGGTAATCACACACTGTGATCCTGAGCAAATTACTTAATCTCATGTAAAGTGCTCTGATACCTTTGGGTCGAGTTTGCGCTATATAAAAAAACTTTTTTAAAAACCTGGGAGAATGGACTTCGAGGATTGTATGGGTGCCCTGCTCATGCATGGGCACCCTCACACTTATAACTAAGCACCCTGCCTTAAGGATTGAAAGGACTGCCTTAGGGGTGACTTATAGGTTTTAAGCGCAGAGACCTCAGATATAAGAAATCTTATGTCTGTCGTAAGTGGTGCTAGCATCAGCTTACACAGGCTGCCATGGCAGGCCTGTAGACACAATTTGAGTGGTCTCCCATGGGTTTGCATAATGCATGCTTCAGTCCATAGGGGATCCCTGGTGTACTTATGCCCTGGGTACCTTAGTACCATATACTAGGGACTTACAAGGGTACACTAGTAGCCAATCTGGGGGTACCTAAGTATTCACCATGGTCCAATTTAGGTAAGAAGCACAGAGACTAGGGTCCTGGTTTGCAGGATCACAGTCAAACTAGTCAGAAAAACATAATGACACAAGTTAAAAGTGGGGGTAACCATGAAAGCAGATCCAGCTTTCCTACAATTATCAAAACCAATCAATACTCTAGATGATGCCATTTCCACACATTATCGTTTGTAGCGTTGTATAGTTTATTAGTAAAGCTGTATGTCTGTGCAAATGTTGTGGTCATTTCAATTGAAAATGTGTTGTCTGTACTGGCAGTGTGCTACCACACCATGTATACTTCACTCTATGCCACTCCACTCTACTCTGCACTGCTCCACTTTACCTCATGCCACTGAACTCTACTCCACACTGCACTACTTCACTCTATACCACTGCACTATTCCTCTCTACTCTACTCTGCACCACTCTACTCTATGTAAATGCACTTTGCACCACTCTCCTCTACACCACTGCACTGTACAACACTCTAGTCTAGGCCACTGTACAACTCCACTATAGGCCACTCTGCAACACTGCACTCTGCTCCACTGCACTCTATGCCACTACACTCTACTCTGTACCAATACACTCTCCGCCTCTGCACTCTATGGAAATCCACTCTAATTTACTCTGCACCACTGCACTCTACACCCCTTTACTGCATGTTCTACGCCATTCTACTCTACGCCACTGCCCTCTGACCTTCACCACTACACTCTATGCCACTTCACTCTACCCTGCACCACTCCATTCTACGCTATTTTACTCTCCTCTGAAACAATCTCAGCAACACCTCTGCATTCTATGCCACTCTACTCCACACTGCGCCACTTCACTCTAAGCCACTGCACTCTATGCCACTCTACTCTAAACCACTGCACTCTACTCTAAACCACTGTAGCCTAAGTAACACCACTCTACTCTAGGCAATACACTCTATGCCACCCTACACCACTGCACTCACTGACACTCTACTCTGCACACTTGGCCACTGAACTCTATGCCACTCTACTTTGCACCACTACATTGTACAGCACTCCACAGCCCTCCACGCCACTATGTTCCACTTTGAATCACTCTATGCCACTGCACTCTATGATACTCTACTCTGCACCACCCTATGCCACTGCACTCTATGGCACTGTACTCTATGACACTCTACTCTACTCTGCTCGATTGCTCTCTACACCAGTGTATTTTATGCCACATCTATAATCTACACCACTGCATTCTAAGAAGTTGTGTTGTACTTTGCTGACATATATGCCATTGCACTCTATGCCACTGTACTCTGCAACACTCTACACCAGTCCACTCTACATTACTCTACTCTGAGCCACTCCCATGTATGCTACTGCACTCTGCCCCCCACTACTCTAACCTATGCCACGGCACTCTACTCTGCACCACTGTACTCAACGCAACTGCACTCTACATCACTGTACTCTACGCCACTGCATTCAACGTAACTCTCCACCACTACTCTCTACGACTTTACCCTGCACCACTACACTCCACGTAACTGAACTTTACCACACTCTACTCTCAATTATTATATTCTGTGCTATAGCACTCTATATCATTGAACTCTAGGCCACTGCAGCACTCTACTCTATGCCACTGCACTCTATGGCACTATACTCTACTCTGCACCACTCTATGTCAGTCTACTTTGCACCTCTCTATGCTACTGCACTCTATGCCACTGTACTCTGCACCACTGTACTCTACACCACTGTACTCAAAGCCATTCTACTATTTACTTCTCCGCTCTGCACCACTCCACTCTGAACTACTGCCTTCTATGCCACTGCACTCTACGCCACTACACTCTACTATACAACACTCTAATCTATGCCACTTCACTTTACTATGCAGCACTCTAATTTATGCCACTGCACTTTACTATGCAACATTCTAATCTACGCCACTGCATTCTACAACACTGCATTGTACACCACTGAATTCTCTGCTGCGGCACTCAATGCCACTGCACACCACTTTATTTTGCAACACTGTACACCAATGCACTCTACACCAGTCCACTCTACTCTACGCCACTCTCCTGTACACCACGTGTCTCGACTCCACTCTATGCTACTCCAATACATGACACTTTATGCCACTTCACTCTACAACACTGTCAAACAATCAATCAGGGAATTGCGAAGCGTGCTACACACCCGTAAGCAGGGAGGGCGTTTCCATAGTCCAGCCTGCTGGTTTTGATTGTGTGGGTGAGGATCTTTCCCGATTCGGGGGGGTTCATTTGAAAGTCTTGCGAAGGGTGTTTATTCAGTTGGATGCGACTGCGTTGATCTGGTGGGTCATGGAATGTGAGCAGTTGAGTATGATGCAGAGGGTCCGGGCATGGTCCTTGGGGGTGGGGGTCTGCCGAGGGCGGTCGGACACCAGGTGTTGTCCCATGCAGAGGGGGAGGGTCCGTGGACAAGGACTTCTGTCTTTTCCGAGTTGAGCTTTAGGCAGCTGTTGCTCATCCAGGATGCAACGTCCTTCATTCCTTCCTGGAAGCTGAGTCTGGTGGAGATAAGGTCCTTGGTGAGGGAGAGGATAAGCTGGGTGTCATCAGTGTAGGATACTATGCTGATTCCCTGCTGTCTGACAATGGCGCGGGGGGCCATGTAGATGTTGAAGAGCGTAGGGCTGTGCGATGATCCTCGGGGTACTCAGCAGTTGATCTCTGTGGGTTCGGAGAAGGGTGGAAGTCTGGCTCTTTGGGTTCTGCTGGTGAGGAAGGAGCAGAGCTAGTCGAGGGCGGTTCCCTGTATAATGGTGTTGTGGAGTCTGGCGGTGAGTGTGGGGTGAGTGACGGTGTTGACCACCTATCATACACTGTAATGATAGGTACATTGTATTAGTCTTTTCTTTATTTCCCTACATTTTTTGGACATATACGTGTTCAAGAATTGTTGTTGTCTAACAGTACATGTAGTGCCTGTTATTAACATGTTGTTATTTAAGATGTGGCCCATGACTGCTCACTAGCTCTGTGTGTTCTGAATTGCCGCTGCTACGGCAGTTGTAGACTGAAAGCACAGGACAAGGTTGCACCTCCTTGGACTCCTGCATTTTTCAACAATAAACTTTGAAAAGGAATTTCACTTGCCTCTGACTTCATTTGCTATTGATACAGACCCGTCAATGGTTCTTGTTGTGTAGCATGAAAGGTAAAGTTAAAACTCCTTTCCACAATATCTACATTCTAGAGCATACAAACTGCTATACAATAATGACAGGTCGACAACTAAACGCAAGTTAGTTTGTTTATTTCAAACTCTGAAACAGACTAATATACACCAATCAAAACACAATGGTATAAAAATACAGAGTATATAGGATGAAGTCCAATCTACGGGACTGATTCACCCTATATAACAAAAAGAAAATGACTAGTTTGATTACCGCTACATAGGTTATGGAGACAAAAGTGCACGTTGGTTTGCATCAAGACTCCATTCAGAGACCCTTTCAAGTCTGATATATACCTTAACAGATATAAATGGCAAATCGTAAAGTATAAGTGTCATAAATGTAATATTAAACAAAATTTCCAAACACATTTAGTTTGTTATCCCTTAACTAAGTATTAATGCACAATCTTGTCAGTTACATTTCTAGAGTGCACAGGTGATTTGAGTTAATCATGAGGATACTTCGACATCTCGTATTCCTCTTTTTTCTTTTAATATATTAGTCACACAGAATATATGTGAGTGCAGACTATCCATGATTATAACGCACTTCTACTGTCAATTCAGAAAAGCGGCCCGAACTACTCTCCTCCAATCCCCTCTCTGCAGGTGTATAAATCCCATATCAAATCTTTATCAACTTATCAGGAGATCTTTTCAGATAGACCAATCTAAACCATTCTTGTTGCAATTCATTTTCTTTTGAACTCTTCCAATCGTTTCAAATCATGATAGTATTCATCTTGAGCCCTTTCCAATCATATCTCTCCTGATTTCTGATTCCATCCTTTCGTTTCTTGATATCTTGTACACCCTTTGACAACACCCACCAGGAACAGTGCACAAAGGCCAATTATAAGCAAAGGCTTCAGGATAGAACCAACTTCCCATGTTTGCAAACCATATGCCTACAGCATTACCTCCATTTCCAGCTTGAATCCCAAACACCTTCAGCTGCCAATCCTCTCAAGTTTCTCTGAATATCAGTAATGTTCTTTATGTATTTCTGTAAGTGCCTACTCTTATCAGGAATATAAGCGCGACACTGCTGAACTTTAAGTGCCCTGCAGACTCCACCTTCCTTTGTGAGCAGGATGTGTAAAGCAAGACGGTTCTTCAAAACCATTGATCTAATAGCAACCATATCAGTATTCACGAGCAACAAAGATCCAGCAGTACTAGTAGATAACTTATCAACCACTGTAGACAATTTCCTAATCTTGATGTTGTTCAGTATCATACCAACACTTGGTATTATCACTCCAAAAATGTCTCCTACAATTTCTCCAGCACTCAAACCACGTCTATGTCTTGACTTCTCCTCCCAAATAGGATGATCAAAATCGTCCACATGATAAATCTTTGGAAACACCACACCTAAATAACAAATGCCATACCATTTACGAGGTAATTTAAAGTAGGCATTCTTCCCACAGACAAAATAAACTCCAGAAATCACTGGATCTCTTCCATCGACAAACTACTTCCAGGATCCATAAACTTCAAATGAGTGATCGCATTCACTTTTCCCTACAAATATGAAACTGTAGTCACTCCGGTTGTGGTGCACACACAATTTCTCCCGGTGTAGCCAATCTAATGACAACGCTCCAGTGTTCTTGCATTCTGCTGGTTCCTCTCCGGCGGTCTCAGCATTAGCTACCACCGCTCTGAATCTATGTTCTACCTGATCAATGAATTTCTTTTCAGTGTCAGTTAGTACACATTTTAAGTTATATTTGTGTGCATAAGCAGTATCAATTGTTTGGGATGAAACAGAATATTTGCTGGCCTCATCAGCCGTTTTAGCATATGAATGTTTATTCAGGTGCTTGAACACCTCAGAAAGAACTAGATCATAATTTGAAAAATAATACTCAAAATGACCCTTGTTATAGAATATACTAAGAGGCAAACTACAACTAATGCCATATGTGAAGGGAAGGTGATGATAAGTAATGCCTTCAGCTACTAAAGCAGGCAATTGCATGCAAACATAACAATCCCTCGCCTCCATAGCGTCCACATACTCATAGAGCAACCTAGCACAAGCATTGCATGTAAAATCCCCTCTAGACAAATAGGTATACAAGTGGTGGTCTCCTACCAATCCGAATTCCCCTCTTGACATAGGTGAGGGTGTCTGTGCAGGTGTAGGTAGCTCTTCAATGCTACCAGCAGGCCTCAAACATAGCACTACAACTAACACTACTAATCCTACTACTTTAAGGGTTATGGATGCACACATTATGCATTTGTGTATACTATTAGAACGATTAGTTTCCATTCGCCTTTTACATTAAGGCTGAGTTCGACAGAGAAATAGCAGCTAAAGAACCATTTCTGTTGTTCTCCGCCTGTGCAAAGAGGAAAACAGTCTCTTGTTCAGAGATCAATTTATTTACTTCAATATACAGACTTTGTGAGACTTCCCTAGACTTACTTCATTCTTCTTCTAAATTGTCACTCCCTAATTTTTTTATTCTTCCACTCTGGCCTAGGTTTTTTTTTTAAGACACCTTTGGCAAGAGTTCATAACATCTTGAATTAATGAGGTAATTTATATAGCGCAGCTTTCACTCCGAGGAGCATCTTGGCGCTGAGAGCGGGTAAAATGAGGCATGGAGGAGAGTAGTCTCAAACAGGAAACCGTCAGATAAGAGATAATACCAGATTATCTGGGGCTGCGAAAATCCAGGTTTTCAATAGTTTCTTAAACATGGGTTCTGACTGCATAATTCTCAAATGGGTGGGCAGGCAGTTCCAAGCTTTTGTTCCCAGGACAGCCATTGACTTTCCCCCTCTGGGCGTCAGGTGAAAGGGGGGAAGTGCTAAGAAATTTTCAGATGCGGATCTCAGAGGACTTTGGGTAACATATGGTTTGATTCTTTTCTGAGGTATTTAGTTCCAGTTAACCTGACCATTTTAAAGGTGATTACTAGGATCTTAAAGAGGATCCTTTTGTGTATTGGCAGCCAATAGAGGGTTTGGAGTGCCTCCGAGGCTGAGGACCCACTTGGCAGTTTCAGTACCAGTTGGGCCGCTGCATTTTGCACTATCTGTAGCTTTTTCAGAGTTATTTTCTTTGCTCCTGCGTAAAGACTGTTACAGTAGTCCAGGTGAGACAAGATTAAGGTCACTGCGACTGTCTTACGAGCAGTAGCTGGAAGAAGATCAAAAAAAAAATTCGGCTTTTGATCATGTGGAAGCAGGTGCCGGCCACCGAGAGTGCTTGCCGGTGGAAGGACAGCGAAGTGTCAAATTCAATCCCCAGGTTCTTTACAGTATACACTGTGTTCGGAGGGGGTACTGCGTCAGTCAGCCACCACAGTTTGGGCATGAATATGTTAGATTTCCCATGCAGCAGGATCTCCAATTTTTGGCTGTTGCACTTGAAATGGTTAGATTTCATCCATTCAAAGATTCAAAGACAGTGGAGAGGCATTGCTGAAAGTGTTCTTCTGCTGCTGTGGATCTTTATCTAGAGTTAGGATAAGCTGAGTATCATCAGCATATGAGACATACTCAATGTCAAAGGATGCCACCAAGTCCAGTAAAGGTGCCATATATATATTAAAAAGTGTTGGCTCACGGCCAAGCCCTGAGAAACACCAGAGAGCAGCTGTTTCTCTGTTGATTGGTAATTGCCCAGGGTTACTATTTGTCTCCTGTTCTCTAGGAATGATTTTTGCTAGGCTAACGCTTTGTGTGAAATGCTGTTTTTTTTTTAACTGTTCTCCTAAGATGTCAAGGGAGACAGTGTTGAAAGCTGCCAATAGATCCAACAGAATCAGTACTGCAATTTTGCCTTAATCTAGGGCAAATTTTAATGTTTTCCTAGTATGTAGCAATGCTGACTCTGTTGAATGACCAGACCTAAATCCTGATTGCCTGGGGTGTAGAATGTTGGTTTGCTGCAGAAATTCATTAAGTTGTGTATTTACTAACTTCTCAGTTAATTTGCTTAAACATGGAAGCAGAGAGATGGGTCTAAGATTGGAGATGTTTGTAGGGTCCGGTCGTTGTTTTTTAAGGGGTTTCACTTAGGCGAATTTCCAATTTTCGGGTCCTATTGCTTCCCTAAGAGAGGAATTTATGATTTGATTAATAATTGGATTTACAATGTCGATAAGCACGTGTAGGATTTTTGGGGGGCAGGGGTCAAGAGGAGAACCTGATTAACATCCGAGGATAGCTTGTTTGGGCTGTTCAAGGGTAATCTCCTTGAAACAGTTAAGCCTCTGTCTGTTTTCCAGATTCAGATCAGCTCTTTCTTCAGGTCATGTGTTGGTTGGCTTACATTTTTTTTTAGATCTTTGATCTTTTCATCAAAGTAATCTGGTCACATAGTTTTTGTGATGGAGTAATTCCGTGATGGATCATCTTGGGGAGAGTAAAGATTTTACAATTTTAAAGATTGTTTTTTGATCAGAGACCACCAGCTTGATTAGATTGGTGTAATGGGCCTTCTTTGTTGATTTAATTTTTTGATGATAATTTAAGAGTGCTGTTCTAAAATATAATAATCTCTTCATATTTGTTGTTTATCCTCCATTTCCGTTCAGGTTTTCTACATTGACCTTGCGATTCTTTTATCTGGAAAGTGTACCAGGGAGCAGAGTTTTTGCCAAGGAGAAATCTACGAGGTCCGGCCGCAGGCGCTAAATTATTAGCAAGTGTGGCCACCCAGTCATTAAAGATGACCGTGTCTTGCGAGTGGTCCCCTTATAGAGTGGGTTTGCCCAGTTCCGCCACTGTATGCAGGTTCGGATTTGTTAGCATTTTATTCCATTTTCGTCTGGTTGTATTGCATGTTTGGCCAGAGTCTTTCCCTGGTTGTGTAGTGGTAAATCTGACCCCAAAAGGGATGAATTTATGGTCCGACCAAGTTATAGTGACCAGAGGGTCTACTGTAAGATTGGTGGAATTGGTGCAAATCCCATCCAGGGTATACCCTGCGCATAGCGTGGGGCCGGCTATCAGCTGCTTAAGTCCTAGAGTTTCTATAAGTTCTTCAGTTCTTTATGAGTTTTTATAAGTTTTGATCCCAATACGTTTATGAGCAACTGTAGCAAATCTGCTCTCAATACCGCAACCTCCTCAGGTGATTGTTCTGGATTTAAATAAAGGAAAACAGTATCATTCAGTATCAGGTTTTGTAAGCCAATCAGTCTCAGTGGATAAGGAACAGCAAATGAAGAATAGCTTTCGAATCAGTCCCCTGAATCTTCAGCAAAGCATCTATCATCAGCAGGGCATTTGTGGCTAGGCAGGTCCACTAAGGAGAAGCGTACCTCTGACAAGGCACCCTCAGTCTTATGGTTCTCCTTGCGTAGTATCCTCCACCTTCACTTTGTTCTGAATCAGATGTTTCACTTATGGGTCAGAGCTCTCCTCCCAAGGGCAACAGCAGACTTCTCCTAGGCTGCCCTTTGGCCAACTTTCTTCCACCTCCACTCGCGTACCCAGCACTAATTCTTTTATTAAAATCCAGACCAGGTTTGTTCACCACTTCGACATCAGTTTCGTCTGAGCGAGCTCCTTTTGAGTGTTCTTCTGGTCTTCATTCACCTCGTTCTTGTGCTGTTTTGACTCGAGAGTGTTTTCTTACCACTTGACTGACCCTCTTCCTTGGCCTCTCAGCCACTGCTGGTGTCTCTTCTGGAAAAGGAGCTGTTTCATCAAGGGGACACGGGACCCTGAGAGTGTGTGAGTTATGCATCCAATTCGGAAGGCCGCCACACTTTACAGCAGTTGTGGTACCTAGAATCACCTCAAATGGGCCACACCAACAGAGTTCAAGACAGCTCTTCCTCACATGCTTCTTGACCACCACCCAGTCTCTGGGGTTGAGGACATGGCATTATTCCTGTTGTTGCGTTGCAGTTGCTGCTTCAACCAGGTGAGACATAGAACGAACCACGTCAGCCAGCCCCTCACCGTAGTCAAGCACCAGATCCTCCGATATATTAGAAAGCATGAGGGCACGCACGTTGACAGGCACATCACGCAACCTCTAGCTCGCCCCATAAGGATCTCATGTGGTGAGAGTCCAGTCCTTCTGTCTGGGATGCTACAAACACTTGTCAACATAAGAGGCAAAGCATCAGGCCTTTTCTGAGACATCTATGCCAACCTGGATTTCAAAGTACCATTAACCTGTTCCACGATACTGGAAGCCTCCGGCCAATAACTGAAATGTAGTCTCTGTTCCACCTGTAAAACGGCACATAACAATTTCATGGCCTCATTATTAAAATGAGATTCTCGGTCGGACTCCAAAGTAGTTAGAAATCTGAATCTCTGGATAAGTTTCCTTAACAGCA
Source organism: Lissotriton helveticus (assembly GCF_964261635.1). Lineage (NCBI taxonomy): Eukaryota > Metazoa > Chordata > Amphibia > Caudata > Salamandridae > Lissotriton > Lissotriton helveticus. The sequence continues at coordinate 908,204,253 of NC_136057.1, forward strand.
ACTTGGCCTCTGTGAGACTGTCACATCTTCTCGTGTGATAGGTGTCTACCCACCGAGAAAATATGCACACCACCTCCATAATATACCTCAGTCAATTACAAACAGGCATCTCAACAAAGTCTAACTGCATCCAATTAAATGGTCCTCCTGACCTTCCATTATGACTTGATGATGTGGTCCTTTTGCCTACATTCATCTGCTGACATGTCACACACCGGTGACACAACACCTCAGCAATTATTTGAAATTTGGAGTTAAACCATGTCTGCTGAACAACATCACCTTTGAATCCCTTCCCTTATGTGTTGGTCTATGATTATGCCTTGCCATTGGATGTAGCAAACTATTTGGCAACACTGATCTCTCATCTTCAGATACCCAAATGTCATTCTTCCTCTTCACACATCCCGCAGTGATCCAGCCTAAATGTTTTTCCCCAGAAACCTCCTATTGCAAGGTCTTCACCTCACCTCAAGTATCAGCAACTGTCATCAACAGGTTGAGATAAGTCTCATTGTTCTATTCATTTGCATACTCCCCAATAAAACTGCAGGCGTTCAGTGGATGTATGTTGTTACTGCGCATGCTTTTACAACGCATGCCTTTACCACGCAACTTTTACAACGCAAGTCGTTACAATGACTTGCGTTGGGGGGCGCTGGATAGTGAATAGTTTAATTTACTATTCCAACTCCAGTCCTCGTGGATAGTAGGGAAGGTGTTGGATAGTAAATTAAACTATTCCCTATCCTACAGCGCCCCCCAGCGCAAGTCGTTGTAACGACTCGCGTCGTAAAAGTTGCGTGGTAAAGGTAGTGCGTGGTAAAAGTTGCGTTGTAAACGCTGTTTACCCGTTCAGTGCACAGTAGCGTGCAAATTTGACTGAATACCCATTTTAAAGAGTAACATAATCATTTCCTTTACAATGAGAAAAACACTTAACAATTGGGACCTCCTGCAGCACTTGTATATCCTCCAACAGTTTTCTCACAACCTCCCCACAACAGATAGGTGATCCTGAAGAGGTCATACAACCTCTCTGAGACCACAACTGTCCAAAGTCATGCACCACACCAAAAAGCCATACTGGTTGTCTGTGAATATTGTCACCCTCAGTTGATCTGAGACACAACATGCGTGTGTCAGGACAATCAATTCAGCCACCGGTGCAGAGAATACTCCTTGAAGGCAAGCAGCTACCACCACCCCTGAGATGGTACTGAAGCACATGCAACCTCGGGTTCCGTTCATAATCCTTTAAACATGAGCCATCCGCAAACAGTATTTGGTCAGACTCGGGTAATGGCTCGTCAACAATGTCAGGATATGGTAGGTGCATAGTTCAGTGACATCAAGACAGTCATGTTCTCCCCAGTCTCATTCCCCTCACAATCAGGCATTGGCAAAAATGTTGCAGGGTTGAGTATAGACAGCTCTTCAAAGTGATGTTCTTGTTCGTCACATGTAAGTCTACTGTATGCCATGTGTTGGGTTTGTGTTAAATATTATTTCACAGAATGTGGAACATAAACAGTAAGTGGATGGCCCATCATGATGCCTTTGAATCTCTCTAGGCTGACACCTGTTGCAGCAACGGATATGAGACTTCTTTGCAATGACGAGGCTACTGGATCTAGAGCTGCTGAGAAGTATGCAACTGGTCTACGGGCACCTCCATGATTCTGAGTCAACACTGAGAGAGCACAGCCCTCCCTTTCATGGCAAAAGAGAGAAAACGCTGTAATGCAAAGAGGCATTCCCAGCTCCGGAGCATGGCAGAGGCTCTATCTCAACTCCAGGAACGCATTTAGGCAATAGTTGCCCCAGGGCACCAAATCGGGCACATCCTGTGTATCAACCTCTGGAGAGGTTTGGCCACTGGGGAAAACTGGGTATCCACTGGTGACAGTAGCCCACTATTCCCAAATATATCCTGATTTTCTTCTGTGGATGTGGCGATTCATTTGCATGATTACCAATAGTCTCTCTTGAGACTTTTCTGACACCTTTTGCAATCCGATGTCCCAGATAAAGAAATTTGTTCAAAGCGTACTGCAACTTACTCGGGGACACCTTATGTCCATTCTTAACTAGATGGTTCAACAAAGTAATGGTATCAATTCTGTAAGCGTCCTCAGTATTTGAGGCAACCAAAAGGTTGTCGATATACTGTACCAGGACCGAATTACAGGGCATGACCACAGACTCAAGGTTTTTCTCCAAAATCTGGTTATTATGGAAGGACTCTCTGTGTACCCTTGTGGTACACAATACCACGTTAAAACATGATCCCTCAGCCTCCACGCAAACAAAAATTGCATGTTTCCGTCAAGGGGACGAAAAAGATGGCCTGGCAAAGTACAATAGGAGTGAACCATTTGGCCTCACATGGAATCTGAAACAGTATCACAGATGGATTCAGTACCACAGGACAACAAGGAACTACCACATTATTTATTTGGCGGAGATCCTGCACTATGCGGTACTTGCCATTAGGCTTCTGTATGGCCTGAATGGGAGAGTTACAGGGACTCCCCAGGATCTCCTTCAAAACACCTTGCTCGATCATGGACTTGATCACATGCGTTATCCCAGCAATTGTCTTGGGTGTCAAATTGTATTGTGGGATTCTCAAATATTCTACATTGGGTTAAATATGTATACAGACGGGCTCATCTCCTTTGATGAGTCCAATGTCCTTCCAAGTAAAATCTCAAACCACACTTGCCACAGTGTCTCTGAGATCTAGCAGAAGGTCCTGCACCGTCAATAAGGGGAACAATAAAACATCGAGATTAAACACAACATCCTCATCTTTGGTCTGAACCTCAGTACCCCTTGGAGTGAAATATATAGTGCAGTTTAGCTTGCACAACAAATCTCATCCCTATAGACTCACAAGGCTCAAATCGCACACCACAAACTGCTGGTTGTCCTCTAAGGTCACTATTTTCACAGGTACTTCTTTGGTCAAAAGGTTTGACAAGTTCTTACTTGCAACACCTACAACTTGGTTTGTTTTTCCCAAGAGGGGTAGTTTGGGAGCTTCTGCTGTTCGTACAGTAGAGCGGGTAGGACCAGTGTCAACCAGAAAGGTGACATTATGACATCTACATCAGCATCAACATAAGGTCTACTGCTGTCTACCTCTAAGACTGCGCCAAGTGTACAGTCTTTCTCTCCTCTTAGGCACCGTCATAAGGAATAGTCGGTGCCAGAGTCATTAAAAGCCACAAGCATGGGATATTGTTGGAATGGAACATTACTATAAGAGACATTCTGCAAGACTTGTAGTGGCATTGGAGGCTGTGGTACCGGCATCAGAGGGCTTTGGGAGTCCTCCCATATTTTGAGATCCGGGCCTTGGCATATTCTGAGACTGTACGATGTTACCCTGTGGCTGATTTACCCCCCCCCCATTCTAATCTTGAATTGCAGGATTTAGATGACGTTTGTGCTTCCAATGTCTCACCCTATTACAATAGTGGCACGGGTTGGTTTTCTTTAAGGTAGCCACATCCACTCCGGTTTTTTGGATCTACCGGACAACCCCTCCCTCTTCCTTGCCCCTGCATTCCTCCACATTGCTGCACTTTATCTCCTTGTTGGTATGTTCCGGTCGTAGGGATGGCATTTCCACTAGCCTTAATCTGTACCAACATCAGTTTCTCCTTCATCCTTGTCTCATGTCAATTTCCCCTCCACAATATTCGGCATAGCTCAATCTCATCGATAGACTTGGTCTGCCAACAAATTAAATGCTGTTGAATTATTAAGCTAATTCCAGTTTGCAACTCGGTCACAAATTTAGATACAACTGTCCTATATAATTCATCTCAAAAGTATCTATCACACTGTGGGCCAGATGTAGGTATCACCGAGCAGTATTTAGATACTGAGATGTAGGGCCACCTAAAATACAGATTCGGTAATTTTACAGAATCGGTAATTTTACAGATTCGGTAAAATTACAGATTCTGTAAAATTACCGAATCTGTATTATGAGATGTAGGTAGCACTGTAATCAGTGCTACATGGCTTTAAGAATTCATTATTTACCACCAACTAGAAGTTGGTGGTAAATAATGAAAAGCCTTGAAAAAGCATTTTTTTTGCTTTTCAAACGCTGCCATGTTGCAGACATACATGCCCTTAGGGCATGTATGTCTGAAACATGTGCACCCATACAAGATTGAGGGGTGCAACAGGGTGTCAAAGTGACACCCTGCCACCCTTCAATGTTTCCCCCAATTACCGAATCTTACCGATTCGGTAATTTAAAAAGAAAAATTACCTACATCCCATTTACCTACTCTTAAATACCGAATCGGTATGATTCGGTATTTAAGAGTAGGTAAATCGAGATTACCTACATCTGGCCCTGAACTACTTAAAAGCCTGCAAAAACCTCTTGTAATACGCATGAACAGTCTCCTTAGGCTCCAGTGTGGTTCTGTCAATCTTAACCCAATCAACATCCTGTGGAGCCACCTTAGCCTTTAACAATGTGATCACGAGATCATATTTTTTCCTCACCACCGGCGACGGACCATGCATCACGGGATCTCTTTCAGGCTCACCATCAGGCCACTCTATAGCTATTTTACATGCTGACCACAAATCGCTTGGAACCACAATTTTCAAACAGTGTATTAAGATTGATCCATAGTACTTTCGAGATGTTCATAAAATGATTGGCCTGTTTGTACCGCTCTACAGGTTTTTCGCTCAGTCTCTGGAAGTAATTTGTAAATGTGGCTAGATCACCCCTACTCAAAGGCACATGTACATATCATCCAAGTACCTCAACGACCGCCTGACCTTCCACACGCCCACCCGCCAGCTACGGTCCGCTAGCCTCGCCCTCGCCGCCGTACCACGCATCCGAAGAGCCACCGCCGGAGGCAGATCCTTCTCCTACCTGGCGGCCAAGACATGGAACTCCCTCCCCATCCACCTCCGGCTGACCCAGGACCACCTCGCCTTCAGGAGACAACTCAAGACCTGGCTGTTCGAGCAGTAGCGACCCCCTTCCCCCAAGCGCCTTGAGACCCTTCCGGGTGAGTAGCGCGCTATACAAGTGTTATGATTGATTGATTGATTGATCCGCCTCGCACCTCTCGTAAAGGGAATGCTTGAACACTCTCTCCCTTTTCTTTAGTTTCACCAATCTCTCTCCCGACTGATCCAAAGTGCTCCAAATTCGAATGCATAATAACAGCTACCGAATTTGTGTTTTGAGTCCTGGTACTCTCAAATCCTTTATGTCCTAATCACTAAATGCAAATTGATGATTTTTCTGCAGTCCGCTCCATGTCAACTTCAAACTTACTTTCTTTATCTCTTCCGTTCTATTCCTTCGGCACTGAACAATATTTTTTTTAAAAAGCTAGACGGAATATTTAGCAGCTTTATTTGGGGCTATAGGAAAGCTCGAAAATGTTTATCTTCATTAAAAGGATCTACTGATTTGGGAGGTCTTTGCTTCCCAGACTTTAAACTTTACTTTTGGACAACTTTTATAGGGCGCCTTTGTTCCTTACTTAACCCTGAGCTTAATAATTTTTTTTTTCACACTATAATGCTGAATTTAGATGCAAGAATGTTTCTGCTCAGATTGAACAACCAAAATTTTTACAAAAGAGTCAAATGTAAGACAGCTCGAGACATTGCTAAGATCTGGTTCGGTATGATGCTTTTTTGTAAAACCTCCTTTTATCACTCAAAATTGAGGCTTTGGGATAACCCAGAACTTCCAGGGATATTTAATGATAGTAGGGCTAGTGTGTGGGCAACCCATGGTATTTTAACCCTAGGGGACATGTATGGTACTTATGGCTTTTTAGATTTTGAGACATTAAAACATCTATACCATCTGACAGAGTCTATGAGGTTTAAATATATCCAGATACATGATTTTCTGATACGTCGAATGAAAATTTTAACTGTCTCAGAATCTGATATTTGGGACTGACTCTATTCATCTAAAATTAAATCAGTAATAAGCACTGGCTATAACTGTTTAATTTCTTATGTAAAACAAGACTGCTCCAAACTAGCGGAGAAATGGAGCTCTAAACTTGGAACTACGATCTATCCGATCAGATCTCACACTCCCTCTCTAAAATAAACAGTTTGGTTCATTCAGCTACCCTTCGATTGCAACAGTTCAAAACCTCTTGTTTGTATATCATACCCCGGAAGTGATTCTTAAATGGTCTTCAAATCCATTATATACTGATCGTACCAAATGCCCCAAATGCGATACTGTGGGTGCAAATATAGAGCACATGTTATTTTCTTGCCCGCAATTGAAGGACTTTTGGTTAACTCTAGATAAAGTTCTTAAATTTAAAATGGTAAGACCACCAGTACTGTCAGCTTCTGCTGTACTTTTAGATATACACAGTATTACCTTACCTCAAAAAGCTTTAATTACTATTTTGTTATCCTGTGCCAAACTCATTATAGCTCGGGCATGGAACTCGCCACAGCCACCACAGATTATGCAGTGGTGGTCCCTGGTTAATGAAATCCACAACATGGAAGCTGGATTAGCTCGAATAAGGGGTACCAGATCTATGCTTAAATTTGAGAAAACTTGGGGCAACTTTATTTAAAACCTTCTTTGCAGGGACTTTATTTTTTTTTCCCATTGTATGAATTTTCTTGTATACTTTCTAATTTATTTTTTTCTTAGCCTATATTTTATGCCTTTCTGTATAAATCTATGTAAAGATTATGATGGTATATATGTATTGCTTTTGTTCACGTTTTCATTACGTGCTGATAATAAAAAAAACAAATTAAAAAAAACGTACTGTCCAATTCAGATAACTTTGAGCGTGCCTCTCTCGCCCTTCTAGTAACTTCTTTGCTCATTAACAACAATTAATTCTGTTAGTAAGAGTCTAATCCAGTTGCGGCTCCTCCGCTATGGCGAAGGAGCCTTGCCCCACTGAACAAAAGGAACACTTACATGATAATAACTATTGTTATTATCATTTTTGTTTTCCTTTGCAGTCAGTGTCTCTTGTGCGGGCTGGGCACAGCAGGGGAGAAGAGTGCTTTTCACTCCTTAAGTGGGCATGACTTCTTGACTGGCCCTCTCGGGCAGGCCAAACAGTCAAGTGTACTTTGCATCTTCCCCACCAGGCTGCATTACGCAGCCTGGTGACGAATGTGCAAAGCCTGCAAGCCCCTGACTGAGCGCCGATCCATGGCGCTCAGACCAATCACAACGCTGCATTGCAGCATTATGATTGGCTTAGGGGAGCCTGGGTGGGTGCTTCCTGCTCCCGGCCAGGACTTCAGGAAGATGAAGAGGATAGAGAACGGAGGAGAGGCGGTGGCTGTCTGTTTGAGGTAAGTGTTTTTATTTTATTTTATCTTCGTCATCATTCCTCCACCCTGCCCCCCCCCACCCGAATCCGGTAGCAGCCGCTACTGGACTATTCAATAAAGCTCTAAAGCTCCAGTTATCATTGCATCTCGCTCCGTCTTCAACTTGATCACATCCACCAAATCTGCCTTTATGGCAGACTTAATAGTCCCCTGACTTGGATCCTACTCTGGCTCTCCTTACGGTTGTTACTTTCTTTCAACCATGTTTTTAAATCAAGGACATTAAATATGTGTTGGCTCTCAAGTGATCTCTGTGCATTCACAATCTCTTAGAAAGTACTGTTATGCACCCTGGAAAGGGTCTCTCACTCAGTGAGTCTAACCCCATTAATTTAGAAGGGGCCTTACAGTTCCTGACTCATTGGTACTGACGAGGAATCCGCAATCGCTACACAACGGGTACTTGCATTCATCAACGTTAAGGGAACAAATCTTGTGTGAAGAATCTCTACTCATTCTTGTGCTGCTCCCCCTCTCCCCGTTACTATGGGCATCCCCTGGTCCCCAGTCCCAATTGGGTTTGGATCATATAGGGTAACAATAGAGTCAATAGAAACCAGTGCTGTAAGAGCATCTGGAATTCTCAAAGCAAGTCTGGAGTCACAACGTCCTGAAACTTCCGAGACCTCTATTCACATCTCCCCCTAGCTTGAGACTTCCCTGCCGACATAATCCTTACGACATTCAGGTTGAAAGCCACTGGAGCTGAAGCACTTACAGTGCTATTAGTGGCATCCGAGTTTTCTACATTCCCAGGTGTCACTGCGGGTAAGCAGGACAACACAATTATTAAAGGTTTGGTTACCTTTCTTTAGTCTCTTATTTCTCAGCCAAAAAATAAAGACGTCCCAAATTAACTTAAATATATCCCAATGTATATTTCGGCATATACATAGAATGCCCTTTAAAAGTCCTTAATTATTGTAGCTCTTTTTTCTCTCTTTCAGGATCTCCCCAACCTCTCTTGGAGTCTCGTCTCAGGGGGTCCAGACGCCCTCAAGGAAAGAAAATAATGTTGGGGTAAGACACTTTCTTTTGTATTCTATATATAGTGGATAGGCCACCACCAGGGAAAAGGCATAAACCACTGTGTTTATAAAAGAAAAGAAATCAAGTAATGTGCAATTTCCAGTCAATAGGCCTTAACCAGAACGAATAGCAAGCAGAGAGATATAGGATACTCAAATATCCATCTAATATCGCTAATCATAGAGAAAGGCAGACATAATAGAAGGGAGGTTTAGCTTTCTGAAGAGTTTGTCCTCTCTGCTTTCCATGTTGCCCAGAGTCAGCCCCGTACCTGACTCAGCCACAATTCTCCTGAAATGTGATGAGGTGACTCGTCATTGGGTTGCAGGTTCTTCGTACTCTCGTCTGACCAGCAGAGGTACCAGGATACTCCTGTGGATGGATGTTGGAGGTATTCCACCCTCCGCCTGCCGAAGTTGTAGACTTGCCAAAACCTTGGAATCCTCCATGCTGTCAACTCCGGGACAAAAACCACGTTGGCTCTGGTTCCAGTCGTTCCAGTACTGAAACACACAAACGTTCTTCCAGAATTTCACTAGATCTTCTCTCCTTCTTGTTTGGTTCGAACCACTGTGCTTTCTGCGGACAAGCCTTAAGAAGGCCAGACATCTCCGTGATTGGTTCCTTGGTCGTAACGTGACTGTCTTCATCCGGGTCACCGACTGTTGATTCCTCTGGGTTGGTGAAAGAATCTTGTAAGCGTGACTGCAGAGGGAGAGAAGACGGCATAGGTAAGCTTGTGTTCCATAGGAAAGGCCATGGTATCATATCATCGTCTACGGAGTCTTGTTCTAACTCTGGTCTACACCAGGGTATGACTGCTATACAGGGGTGGACATTCTGCCAACAGTCCATTCAACAAACTATCACCAACATCAATGTCGCTATCCTCTCTTTCCTTCGTCCTCCATATTGTCTCCATCAGTCACTAATGCGGGGTACAATCTCGCTCCCTCAAAAATGTCTCCTCTCCACCTCTTTTGTTGATCGTCCCACCTCGCATCTACATATGCTCACATCACTTTCGTCCTTTTCCCTTTGTATTAATCCCTCGTTTTGACATGTGCTGCTCGCTTCCAAGCATTGAACGCTTCAAACTGTGTAGGTATAGGGAGTGGTTTCATTTCTAACAACATTCCCCTCAAATAATCGATTATTCTCAGATTAAATGTGCCATAGCGTACAAATGTCAATGCACACTCTTTCTCTGTAATCTTATGTCAATTCTTAAGCCAAATTATTGTGAGAAGCCCTGTGTTCATCGCTATGTAATGAGCTGGAATATTCTTCGGAGGTGCCTCTTCACTCATTCTAATAGGAACATGCACATCTCCTCTAAACATTTCTCTTATTGCTTTAAAACACCTCTTTTTACTCTTCTCTTTCGTATTACACAATCCAACTTCAAATTTAAATTCTCAGAGTTTCAACAATAGAATTTCAAATATTTTATCCTACCTTTCCCAGCGTGGTGCACTCTGACCTCACTTTCACTCCTCGCAGCAGCTCACTCTTGTTCACAATTTATTTGCCCATACACATTTCCTTTTTAAACAACAATTGTCTGCTGCCCTAAAAAGATTGGTAGAATTCAATCATTCCAAGAACACACTCTAGCAAATAAAACCCCGACCAGCGGGGAATCACCTGAATCAGTATAGTATTCCCTTCTGCGCAAAAAGGTTACCTCACTATTCACAATTGTCCCATTCACACAGAATCCCCTGATTCAATTTGGCCTGACGACGATATCTCAGGACAAACCACACAAAAGTCAGCAGACAAATACAACACAATGTCTTCTGCACCTAAATATATATATCCCAGGATCTTAGGCCACGTTGGGCCTGATAACAGCTCCAACAATAACTTGTCACCACATTCACATGACTCTCACAACATCTCTGCCACACATCACACAACCAATTTTTCACCGCAATCTAATATAACTGTCATACAAACACACAACCCTAATAATACTTCCTTCTCATCCGCCACTGGATTTTCTGCACGTCACCGGAACTCCATTTGTCCTCCAATTCTCGATTTTGGGTTGCAGGCTAGGGATGCTAGGATAGACTCTAGTACTATTCTAGATCTGGTTATAAGCTCTCCCTCACTTCAAGTGCAAACCATCCTCTGTAGCTACTATCTGGGAAAGCTGGAACCCGTCCGTCTCATTAGCCTAGTCAATGATTCTTGTTGTGCAGAGTGAGAGGTAAAGAGAAAACACCTTTCCTGTATATCTAAATTCTAGAGTATCCAAACTGCTATACAAGAACTCAGGTAGACCACTAAACTCAGGTTGGTTTATTTATTTCAAACTCTGAAACAGATTAATGTACACCAATCTAAGCACAATGGTATAAAAGTACAGAGTAAAAAGGATGAAGCCAAATCTCTGGAACCGATTCACCCTATATAGCAAAAAGAAAATGACTAGTTCGGTTACTGCTACATAGGTTATCAGGAAACAAAAGTGCACATTGGTTTGCATCCTTCAGAGATGCCTTCGAGTGCCTAATTGTCCCTACACTACCCTACAAGGGGAACTCCTTGTCTAAGGCATGTTTCAGTAAAGATAAAGTAAAAGGTGTCAGCTGTCAGAGCCCTCCAAAGAAGGAACTTCAACCGGGTCATGTTAAATAAAGCCACAACCCAGGATAAAGAGGTCTGTACCTCAAGGCGTCCTAGGCAGAAGTGTCAGCTGTCCCTAACTACCTTACAACATGAGCAATTGCTGGTTTTAGGCACCTCCCACAGTTCTACTTGTATTTTTCTATTATTTCAGCATCCTCCTGCTTCAGTTCTCCCCCTCCCAAGTCATACGTTGAGATATTTCATACATCCTTGGTGCAATCTCCTTCTCCCATGAGAACTTGCCCCTATCCGTTAACGCATTTCTTCTTCTCAGGCCTCGCTATCTATTAGGAACATGAACTCCTTCTCTCAACTAATGAAGCCTTGCCACCTGCAGTGGGAACACAAGATACATGCAACATTCCACAGTACAAGCAAAATGTGCATTCAAACGTTAAGTGAAAATATATGGGAAATGCATTTCGGGGCTACAGTTAGGCTAAATTAACAATGCACAGGTTACATTATTTGTGCCCTTCTACAAACAAATAAGCCATATTCTCGATATATACCTTGACAGTTATGAATGGCAAATCGTAAAGTATTAATGTCATAAGTGTAATATTAAACAAAATTTACAAACACATTTAGTTTGTAATCCCTTAACTAAGTATTAATAGTCAATCTTGGCAGTTACTAGATGCCACCAAGGCGTTTGATCGTGTTAATTGGGTTTTCCTGACTAGGGTCTTAGAAAGGTGCAACTTAGGTTGGAATTTTTGTAGATCTATCGCAGCATTCTATCAAGCACCAACTGCTAGAGTATTAATTAATGGAAATCTATCTTCTCCCATAAAAATTAACAGAGGTACAAGACAGGGTTGTCCCCTTTCACCCTTGCTCTTCGACCTATATATAGAGTCATTGGCAGAAAATATAAGACAAGACCAACGCATCTTACCATTTAAATTCAACAATTGGGAAAACAATGTCTCTTTATATGCTGACGACATGATGATATATACAGCAGATCCAATTAATGCTATTCCTTTTATTTACAGTGCCGCGTTTCATTTTGGTCAAATTTCAGGCTATCAAATTAATCAGGCCAAAACAGAATGCATGATTTGGAATGTTAGAACGTTACCAAATATTCCAATTTTAAAGCAGGAAATAAGATATTTGGGAATCCAAATTACGCAGGATATAAATCTAATAGCGGAAAAAAAAATCTTATGAAAGTAGAGCGGGAAAGTGAGGAGGCATTGAAAGGCTGGGCACTTCTTCCTTTGACCTTGATTGGTAGGGTTAATATGATCAAAATTATGTTGTTACCTAAATTAATCTTTATTTTTCAGAATGTTCCACTTGCCTTTAGTGAAGCCCGGCTAAATAAAATTCAAGCTAAATGGAACACTTTTATTTGGGCCTCAAAGGGCATAAGAATCGCATGGAAGAAGTTACGTAGACGTAAATGTAAAGGTGGGCTATGTGCACCGGATCTGAAACTGTACTCCTGGACTCTACTGATTAAGGCAGGAATCAGGCTATTCGACTCTCCAGCAATGACAGAAACAGATAATATGTTCCAGATTATGCTTTCTGAGCTCCAGGAAGGAGCTCATGGATTTTTGTTTAAGTTCGGAGATGTCCGTTTTTTCAAAAAAGTTCGGTTAAAAGTCCTTAGAGATATGGCCCATGTGTGGACAAGAATGAGAAGGGCGTTGAATATTTCATATTACTCTGCGATGGCTCCAATCTGGGATTCACCAGGCTTGCCAGAATGGACCAAAGATTCTCTAGCATTGCCTCTACGGGCAGCAAATTTGAATGCATGGGGCCAGATAATTCCGGAAGGAGTTCTTTTGAGTTGGGAGGAGATCCTCACGCTTACAGACAATAACTTATCCAAGTTTAAATATTTACAAATCAAAAGTTGGGCTCAGGATAAGTTAGCTCAGATTGGTGTAAAGTCGGCTTTGGGAGAACTCTTATTGAATAAAGCAAGAAAAATTAAAACATCGGTGCTCTATTGGACAATCTTAGAAGCAGAGGATGGAGAGTTTTGCCTACCGGAGCATCTTTGGAAAAATCATGTTGTGGAAAATGACAAAATGTATATGTACATAAGCGGCGTTCATTTGTGTTCACCCTCGCCACTGTTGAAGGTAAAGAAAGTCACGAAACAGTGGCCCCGCCATCTTGTTCCCTTTTAGGCTCCATCTTGAACATAGATAGTAGCCATCTTTGTGTCATGACCTCCCTGCCCATTGCCGATAGCCATCATCTCTCTCTCTCTCTCTCTCTCTCTCTCCAGCCCCGCAAGCACCCCGCGCCCCGACAGCCCCCGGTCTCTCCTGTTCGGGCCATAAACGCACCGCTAAACACGACCTTGTCTCCGTGCTGAACCCCTGCCCCCTCGCTCTTTCATCCTACTCATAGAACGGGCCCTTTTGGTAACCTCTTCCTCCCTGCCCGATTGCCCGGCCTGATCCCAGGCCATCACCTAGCCCAACAGATGCAGTTTATTGCTTCCTACAGTAGGACCTCGCCTCACATCAGAGGAGCGGTGATTAATGAAGGCCTTCACACCCCTAGACCTGACCGACACCGCCGCATCCCTCCCAGGAACACCCTTCCTCTCTTCTGATGGCCCCCCCCCGGCTACACCTGGCCTCTCGACCCAGTCCCACATCATAAAACTAGGTCTCGTGGATGTACCCCTCTGGCCCCGCATAGCGAAACATGATCTTATCGCCCGCCCAACCTTAGATCTGACCACCCCCTCCTGCCCTGTTGGAATGTCCGGCTGCAGATTACAATCACATGTCACATTTGGGAGGGGAAAACAACATCAAAGCGGTCAGTATGGGAATGGGCCTGGAGCTGGGGTCCCAAACATGCCCTTTTTGTACTTCAAAGTGTCTTTATTGCAATAAGGAATGTTTGTACGTCATAAACCTGTGTATAAAAGACTGAGCCGTAGAGAAACTTGTTAGAGCACCTCGAGAAGATACCCTGTTGTCTGATTTGACGTGTTCTGTTCCGTCGGAAATAAACTCCTGTTTCCTGCCTTCCAGTCTCCAGCGCCTGCCTCTTTATGTGGGTAATCGTGAGTTGGGTGAGAAGCGGCTAACGCCGGGCAAACCTAGAAAAGGGGTAAACGACCTGATCTGCCTGAACCCTTGTTCCACAATTGGCGTCCCAAACGTGGGGCCCATCAGCGACACGTGGATCCAGTGAGAGAGGTCCCAACGACAGAGTGAACGACTGCAACGATCGGGAAGAGCTCCTGCCCGATAGACCCTTGTCTGGCAGCCGATCATCCGAACTTCACCGGTTCCGAACAGACCTCTCTCGAGTGATCTACGGTCCTGACTGGGAACCATCAGGAGTGCCACAGCAATTACGGAGAATAGAGGACGATCGGGCGCTGGAAACGGAAGACGAGAAACCGTCCATACGGTCCGGGTAAGGTCGTGGAAACACGACAAATTGCGAATTGATTGTTTGATTGTCATTGGAAAATACTAGTATTACGCATTTTGATTGTTTTGTCCTGAGAGATACTCTGTCTACAAACGGGGAAGGATAGGAGTATTCTCCCTTTGCAGATAGTGAAGGGTGGGTAGCGCAGGCTTTTGCCCCCGTTGTAACCCGTCGCGCCTACTTCCCTCTCCATTTGATTGATTGTTATCCAAGCATTTATTGTTTTGGAATTGGTTCTTTTTGGATCATTCTCTATTTGCAAACAAGCACAGGGCCGCCATACTCTGTTTAGTCTTTGCAGATAGTGAAGGATAGGTAACGCAGGCTTTTGCCCCCGTTGTAATCCGTCGTGCCTATTTTTATCCCCCACTGATTGATTGTTTGACCGGACCTTGATCGTTCGGAATTGGTTCTTGGAAAGGATCTTCTCTGCCTACAAACAGAGAGGAACAGGAAGATCTCTCTCTTTGCAGATAGTGAAGGGTAGGTAGCGCAGGCTTTTGCCCCCGTTGTAACCCGTCGCGCCTATTTTATTCCTCATTTGATTGATTGATTGTTTGTCCGAACTTGACTGTTTGGAATTGGTTCTCTCTTTGGGTATTCCCTATTTGCGAATACTGTAGAATAGAAATATTCTACCTAGTCTCCGCAAAGTAGTGAAGGATAGGTAGTGCTGACTTTTGTCCCCGTTGTAACCCGTCATGCCTATCTCCCCCCCATTGCTCAGTAGTTGGTTCAGCCCGGACCATTTATTAAAGGTAGACCATCTGGCTCCACCGGAGGACACCCCTAATAAAAAGGACATATATAAAGAAAATGCGGATTAGCCGCGGTATCGTGCTAGCAAATAAAAGAACATAAGAATCATTAGGAAAAACAAAAGGAATCGAGTAAAGTCAGTAGGCCACTGATGAGATCTCTTTTCAACCTTACTGAAATGGAAACATTAGGAACGACCCCTCAGGAAGTATGAAACTAGTGAGGAAAGCCGAACTCAACGCCATGATGACTGCGAGACAGCTCGGCTCCACCGACCACCCCGCCCAATTAACGACAAACCCTAGGCAAATATTAGAAATATACAACACTATAGCAAAGTAACAGGTTAAAACGTTTTTATTTTTGAACAAAAATATATTAAACAACTATTTACACGGCAAACGGCTGCAACAACAGACCCACAATGCATTTCGCCGTCTGCTTGACGCCGTTCCTGTCCCTCCTTCCCCAAAGTAGCTATGTCGGGCAACTTTGGGCTACTTTGGGCTACTTTCTAGTAAGTTTTTGGGCGTCAGAAAGTCTACAAAAGCCGGCGGCGGCGGCGTGGGGTGGAGAACCATTACGCGAATAGTCCGGAGGCGACACCACGCGCCAAGGCCCGTCCCCGGGATGAACCAAGGGACCCGTTCCTGGGGCCGTGGCAAGGAACGGCCGGCCGCCGAAGGCATGGGCCCGACCCGGAAGAACTGGTCCTCCCATTCCCTTCTTCTCCCAGCGCCTTGCAGGCCACGGGGGGGGGGATGTCTTGCATATGCCTCCGACCCCCCCCTCTTCTTCATCGCCTGGTCCGGCCATAACAAATGTCAGCGAGACGCCGTGGGGTGCACTGGGAGGGAGAGGTGGCGCGGACGAGCCTCTCCCGCCTCCCCAGGTGGAGGCCCCTCAGCTGCACCCCCAACGCTCCACGCACCCGGCAAAGGGTTCGTCCACTCTCGCGGTGCAGTGTCGCTCCACACACCCGGCAAAGGGTTCGTCCACTCTTGCAGTATAGGAACGCTCCACACACCCAGCAGGGTCTCGTCCACTGTGGCGGTGCTACGACGCCTCACCCAACAGGCTGGAGTCCGTCTGCTCATGTGACCCAGTGACTGCCGGTAGCTGCAGAACTCCTAAAAATGGCAGTCGACCTTGCAGGAACGAACCTGGCGTGCAAGGATGGCCTGGTCGCTGGCCAACTAGAAAAACGAGTCCTCCGTTCAGAAACGTTCTCCTCAGCTTTGAAGATTCTACGAGAGTTGCGAAGGGCCCTCGACCTCCGCGGGCCCCCAACCGCCACCGATGGGAAGTGACTGCCATGATCACCCGCAGAACGACCAAGACGTAACCACGAGACGTCGGCGCCCTCATGCTGGCGCCAGCCTCAGTTTTGAATGACCCAAGATACTGCAGACTACCGATTTGATCAGTTCCGGTGGAACATCAGTACGACCCGGTAGGAAAGATTGTTGCCCCTCCCTTTTCTTTGATTGATGATTCATGTCACCGGTCCCTTCTGTTGCCCCCTTAACGAAACTTCTGGACTGCCGAAAAGAAGTTCTGGTCCAACCACGAGTTGGTGGAGACAGTTTGACTATACTCGGACCCGCCTGACCCCACCCAAAATGGCGCCGGTACAAACGAAACTCACGATTCCCCGTTGTGTCCCGGATGCTCAGACTTGATATCGTGAGATATGTATGCAGTTTTGAAGCACATGGCGGGAGGGGATGAGTATTGCTCGAACATTCGAACAGTGAATTTGATATTAAGTTCTGACGCATCATTGATTACAGTATTATTGAAAGTTCGAATCTTTTTGACACTGATGGTACTTACCCACAATGAATTTTCGATATGATTTTATTGCACTTATCGTACCTTGATGAAATAAAACAACCACCGACTCAGTTATGTTTTCCGCAGATAAATATGCCCTCATGTACAGTTCCAGTCTACTCCGTGGCTGGCCCACGTGGTTGTAGGCCTGCATTTGTACGTCAACATTTTTAAATAAAGATTTTGTGACAACAAATACAGTCGTAGTTTTTGGATTGGTAAGTTTTTGAATACATAGCCCTTGTTTCCGATCTACGTAAAATATAGGCGAAATAAAGCAAGTTGATTACTGAAAGGTTAAAAAGCAAAGTACCTAGGAATATTGAAAATGTGAACGATCCAAGTTGTTGCGTGTGTTTTTTTACTTTTGTGCAACCTAAGGCAATCGATAAAGGTCTCGATGTTCTGTTTTACTTTGTATGCCACATATCTCAGGGAAATTGTTTCAGATACCCCTAAACCAGACCCGATACCACTGTAGACCACCCCGACTCCTCGAAGAAGAACATGAGTTCACCCCCTTTACCCTGATTGCCCTTTTGTTTCAACCCCCCCACACAAGATCCGCAATACCACACGTGGGCGATCTATGCAATGTGCAGTCCATAAATGATTATGCCTCCCGCACCACCAGTCCCACGGGGCTTAAAACGCCGAGATGGAAGGGACTGCACCCTGCGGAGATAGGTCGAAATACGTAGTAAGTAAAAAGCCTTTTGGGTTTATGCGCGCGAATGTGTCTTTAAACGCCGCCCCCACCCCTTCTTCTTCCCCTTCTTTCTGCAGGTCGCATCAGAACATCGACTAAAGTGTGGAGAAGACCTAAGCAACGCGGATTTGGGTGATATGGATGCATGTGTGTATGACCGAATGTGTGTAACTCGACTGGATATACGTTGCACGCGTTGACCTGATAAGAGAGATGTCTTTGTACGACTTGAGTGATGATCGGACGGCCGATGAAATGGGGAAAAAGGGGGTCTGGACATAGCACCTATACACGATGAACAGTCATAGATATAACGCACCCTTACTTAGAAACGACCATCTCTCTAATAATGCAACCAAGATTGACGTGCACCTACGAGTAGATTCTTACGCCATGAAACTCGAAGTTGCCCATTGTTCCCCCAACTAACACCCTCTGTTGCCTTGGCCTGGATACCCGTCCGCTAAAAATGATTCAAAGATCCCACCGTAAGTACTAGCCAGACCAGGATAGTTCCAGAACAATTGACGAAAGTATAAGTATTTGCAACAGAGACGAACAGCAAAAGACAGCCAGGCGAATTAAATAGGAAACTAAGGATGCGCAGCATGCAGGAGGAAATGTCTTTGGCCAAGTACTGTTCTATGTTTTGTCTTGAATTCTGTATGTAAATGCATGTACCCCCAGCCCTCGCCTTAATTCATGTGTACGTGGTATATGGATTTACGTTGTCCCTCAGTCTGTGTTTCTATATAATATGACCCCTACTGTTTTGTGTTTTGTGTGCATCAAAGTGGCCTATTATTGTACACGTTTCCCTCTCTCGTCCTTTCCCTTCATGTTGTACGTGTACCGAATAGTTCATTTAAAATGCGAACGACCCCTGCTCCCTCTTCCTCTGTGTGGTAATGTTGTGCCCCGCCGGCACGAGCCTAATTGGTTTTTCGATTCAGAAAAGGGGGTGGTGATGAACAGAGTGCCTGAATTAAGCAGACCACTCTTACCCAGTCCAAAGATCAGGGCTTGATCCATCGCCGTTTTTTAGCTCACTGCACCATCCTAGCTCAGAACTGGTTTTTCGAACACAAAGGTGATCGACAAAATTGCCAGAAACTAAAACGATTGTAATTTGCCATGTTACTACCTCTCCTTTTCTGTAAAAATGACAGAACTCGAATTGGCTATAAGGAAAGGACAGGTAAGACGACTGATGTCCCCCTAATCTGGCCCTTTTTATAGGAGGACTATACGTCAGTGGCCTTCTGCTCTCAGCTCGTTAGAAACACAATCTCCTAGGCCCAGATTGCCCCACCCCTCCGCACCCAAGTACGGATGTCCAAAACGTCCCCGTTCCTCCCGCTTGACCCCAGCTCCGTAAACTCGAGGTATAACTGATGACCCTGCTTAACTGTTGCTCCCCGAGAAAAGAGTGTTTAGCCTCTACCCCTCTCTCATGATGATAAAAGACTGCCAGGGCTAGGGTCAGAAAGCCACATGCGACATGAATGAACGCCAAATAGACCTAGTTCAAAATCAGTAGACACGCCTGTATACATACTCCACAGTGATAACTTCTGACCGTGACCGATGAAACGTACCCCCAGCTACCTAGATCTGGGACGGAATTGAAATGTATAAATGCCTTCTCTTGCCAGTTTGCTAAAACCTGTTTTGTACCCATTCAAGGATACACAGCCACCGGAGGAGAGGGGCTGGACGTGACGCACAGCCTGACCACAGATCGTGAGGCGCGTGTGACCTCGACCTAAGATGGAGCCGCAGAGCAACGGGACGCGGGACGATGCACCACTCTCAAAGGCAGAAAACGAAGGAATGGGGGGCTGCCTTGAAGCCCTCTACTTGTTGACCCACGCGTGCCAGAAGTCCCCGCCCCTTTGAGCCCGATTGATGGACCTGCCTGCGCATCACCCTTTTGCTCCCCTGGTCCGCCTCAAAGATCCGGTCCCACTCCGCCCTCTCCTCCCCCGATTATCCGACAAAACCCCTTCTATCCTTTCCACGTGGATTTTGACTCCGAGACAGAAATGCAGGTGCCCAGCATAAGGCACCCTTAAGAGAGATTAGCTAGGAAACAGGACTGTGGCCTAACGGCAAAGGACAGATCACACCCTGCGACGTGTAAAGAAGGACCCGAGCTGGACCTATAGCTCCACCGCCGGTGCTCAACAGCGCCAACGGAAGAAAACGAACTACCAGAACCTACCAGTGATGACTCGATACTAATAAAGACACTGTGGCGAAGACCCCCCTTTTTCGGAACTTTCTACACCCCTTGACTAATTGCTTGTATTGGACTAAATTCCTCCCTCAATCACTTTTGCCTGTAAAATGTTTCATCGGTCACTTTTAAGTACGACAAATGTAAATTTATATGTATTCCACCTCGTATGTTGCATCAACTACACACGGTTATAAGTAAGTCTACCAATATTGACAAACGCTATTTCGTTGACTAAACACGACTATATGTATGATAAACACGGAAATGATCTAGCTTATGTAAAAAGCGGCGACTGTGGAAAATGACAAAATGTATATGTACATAAGCGGCGTTCATTTGTGTTCACCCTCGCCACTGTTGAAGGTAAAGAAAGTCACGAAACAGTGGCCCCGCCATCTTGTTCCCTTTTAGGCTCCATCTTGAACATAGATAGTAGCCATCTTTGTGTCATGACCTCCCTGCCCATTGCCGATAGCCATCATCTCTCTCTCACTCTCTCTCTCTCTCTCTCTCCAGCCCCGCAAGCACCCCGCACCCCGACAGCCCCCGGTCTCTCCTGTTCGGGCCATAAACGCACCGCTAAACACGACCTTGTCTCCGTGCTGAACCCCTGCCCCCTCGCTCTTTCATCCTACTCATAGAACGGGCCCTTTTGGTAACCTCTTCCTCCCTGCCCGATTGCCCGGCCTGATCCCAGGCCATCACCTAGCCCAACAGATGCAGTTTATTGCTTCCTACAGTAGGACCTCGCCTCACATCAGAGGAGCGGTGATTAATCAAGGCCTTCACACCCCTAGACCTGACCGACACCCCCGCATCCCTCCCAGGAACACCCTTCCTCTCTTCTGATGCCCCCCCCCCCCCGGCTACACCTGGCCTCTCGACCCAGTCCCACATCATAAAACTAGGTCTCGTGGATGTACCCCTCCGGCCCCGCATAGCGAAACATGATCTTATCGCCCGCCCAACCTTAGATCTGACCACCCCCTCCTGCCCTCGTGCCCTGTTGGAATGTCCGGCTGCAGATTACAATCACATGTCACATTTGGGAGGGGAAAACAACATCAGAGCGGTCAGTATGGGAATGGGCCTGGAGCTGGGGTCCCAAACATGCCCTTTTCGTACTTCAAAGTGTCTTTATTGCAATAAGGAATGTTTGTACGTCATAAACCTGTGTATAAAAGACTGAGCCGTAGAGAAACTTGTTAGAGCACCTCAAGAAGATACCCTGTTGTCTGATTTGACGTGTTCCGTTCCGTCGGAAATAAACTCCTGTTTCCTGCCTTCCAGTCTCCAGCGCCTGCCTCTTTATTTGGGTAATCGTGAGTTGGGTGAGAAGCGGCTAACGCCGGGCAAACCTAGAAAAGGGGTAAACGACCTGATCTGCCTGAACCCTTTTTCCACAATGTCCCAGATGCCGACTTGCAGACTATATGGCAAGTATCTTTTGACTTACTTCACCTGGCAGTCTCACCTGCCAATTTAAAGCGAAATCATCTCTTTTCCCTCCATAGAGTCTATTGGTCACCGGCCAGATTGGCCAAGTTTTCTAAAGGCCCTATTCCATGCTGTCCAAAGTGTAAGTTGGAGAAGGCAGACGATCTCCATATGTTTTTAACCTGTCCTAATTTAAAGATTTTTTGGGCCAAGATTGAAGAAGGTATGAAAACACTTTTCAATTTTGATATACAGGTTAGTATATTATTAGTTTTCTTTGGATTATTTGGTAATTATGAGGAACTCTCAAGATACCAACAAACTGTCTCTTTATTTAATAATTCTTGCTGGCAGAGAAATATGTAAACTTTGGGTGAGTGATAAATCACCTTTGTATATTGATTGGATTAGGGCAATCAGACACACACTTAATTTAGATAAGGTTGTTTGGAAAAGAAGGAAGCATTTCTGGAACCCATGTATTAATTGGTTGGATAGGATGTGAATAACCTCGTCCAATGATTATGCCTTTTTGCAGACGGAGTTACCCTAAGATCAGTTCATGGGCCTCGATACTCGGTAGAACTGAATTGAAGCGATATAGTGCAGTTCTGCTATGGACGCACTTGGGTATCTGCAGAAAGCGCACCCATAAGGATCGTCAGAGTCTAAGAAGGGGCCCCTCTGCATTTTTGCAGAGGGTGTTTAGGATCACTGATTCTGAGAATATCCTTACGGCATATGAGGACAAAAAAAAAAAAATCTTGGCAGTTACATATCTAGAGTACACAGGTGATTTGCGTTAATCATAAGAATACTTTGACATCTCGTATTCCTCCTTCTTCTTTTCATACATTAGTCATTTGAAATATATGCAAGTGCAGACTACCTGTGATTGTTCCCTTTGGCTGACAGATGAGTCTCGCAAAGTACCTGCTGTGCTTAATCTAACATGTTGGGGGGGGGGGGAAGCTTGCATTATCGCCTTGTGAAAATAAAAAACTACAAAAAAAACAGTACGAAATTAAAACAGAGTATGAGCAATCTATAAAGACGAATAGTAATCAGGAATCCTGGAACATGTGGGATCGGGGAAAGTCTGTATTCATTTATTCACCTCTATTATACTTTCTAAATCTTTACGGTCGCTAAGAAACGTCTCGTAGAAAGAGGAAAAGGTATACAAAAATTGAGAAAATATTATTTCTTAGGGTTGTTCCCACTTCCAAGTTTTTCTAAAAAAGTCTGTTCAAAGATGGCCGCGATGTTTTCATAAGATTAGAGACATGTGTTTGTGTCAGTTGGAGTCCGACTTCTATTTCTATGATCTGTCTGCTGTGGCCTGGAGGCGTCGCTGTACCCTTGGAACTGCAGGGCTGGAGTCAGTTGATGCCGGAATTGCGAGGACCAGAAAGGGGAAAAGACAGCAGAGGAAAGCTAAACATAGCTAGGACGCTTGTTATTACACTTATATCACTATTTAGCGATTAACAGATTCTCAGCATCTCATCACTGAACCCTCCCTCGCCACCACCAACGTCCACAGGTAGTACAACCGGCAGTCCATGCACCTAGCCCCGCACGCTCCTTGCAAGAGCATAGCTTCTGCACCCTGGCCAAAAACACTGCTTCCGTACTCGTGCACATAGCACGGCCACGACCTCACAACCTCCTCCCCGCGCCTGCCAATTGCTGCAGCAACACGCCCCTTGTCTCTTGGACATGTATTGCAATCGCGTTGTCAGTCACTTTCAGCTTGCAAACTGTTCTCCGCACTATCACATTACCCGCCATTCCACCTTCCCAAAACACTGTTTCGGTGCCCGAGCCCAGTTGCCGCACCCAGCATTAGCACTCACCTCTCCCAGAGGCACAGGCAGAAGAAACTCCCATCTTTTCCACTTTCACACACCTTTCCCCTCACAGCGATGTCACCACCCGTATGAGCAGGGCTGCCACACCTCTTATAATTTCGTTCACACTACCAGTACCTCTCCTCAGCAATGCCACTTTAAACCCTGTCAGCCTGTAGCATTTACAACCTACCACGACCCTGGGTATGGTACCAACCTACCACTGGTACCATACCCAGGGCTTTAAGTGGGATGAAAAAACTGAGGGGGGAGTCCTCGCAAAGGGGCGTGGTCAATGTAATTACGGGCGTGGCTTAAAAACAGGTAAGATAAACATCTGTGCTTAGCATAGTGTGCTGCCCAACTATTATTGTTTCTGTCATTGCATCCAGATATATAATGCAACGAGACAAGTAACATTATACTTAGAACAAGTCAGGACTATTCGGTTTGTCAATGGTTGTAAGTTGCATAAGATAAATAAGCTGCAACCATGGCTTGTATAAAATATTGAAAAACCTTCCACTTAAAGCCCAAGTGACACCACAACAATGTTGCTGCTCACGAGTTTCAAAAAGATAAGGGAACTCCAGAGAGAATATAACTCTCTTTTAAGGATTTCCCTTTCCTTACAAAGCTCACCTGGCATGACATCATGTCATAACTTCTCGACTACTGAGAAGTGAGCAGCGCCCATCCATGTGCCTACTGTTACTGCAGTCCAGAAAAAAACAGACTGCCTGTGCCAGGGCACAAAACAGAGCCAATAGAGATCCGTTTCGAGGCCCCCTTTGAAACACTGCTGGTGCTCAGACCCGGTGAGTCCCGGCCCACTTAAAGCCCTGACGTTACTGTTACCAGAACATAAAGTACTTCAGTCAAAGCCTCCTCCTTAACACTCTCACCACACCCTTTGTCCCACCACTACTATCGATTCTTGGTCACAGTCGGAAAAACTCCTTGTCGACAGCACTGCCACAACCAACCAGCACGTTTGTGCCATACAAATTACAATGACACAACACACCATGCATACAGTGGTTACTGCTGGTTGGGAAGATCTAGAGGACAGGTGGACGTACCTTATCACAGAAACCAGTGTACTGACAGAGCAGCCCCATGAGCTATTGTGCCTCACTTAGTTGATAGGACTATACTCTGTTGCACTTAGAGCACTTTAAATTGAACAAAACTGGCTTTGCTTCAGCTGCTTTAGTGCAAAGGAAGCTGGCTGTTGCTCGAGCAAAAATAAAGAATAGTGGGATACTTGCTGTGAGCTAGCTCATGATATTGAGTCAGTGGTAAAGTGGAGGTACTTTTTCCCAAACTGAGGGGATTAGATGCTTCAACAAGGGATAAAACACCAAGAACAGTGGTTCTTAAACTTTTGTTTTCTATGGAGCCCACTTAATCATACTGGGACCCAAGGACCCATGCAAATCATTATTAGAATCCAGGGACCCCCCACTGAGTCATTTCTGTAAGCCGGTGACCCCATCCTAAACTTTTTTGGTGACTTGAATCGCTAAACAATACACAAAAAAGGACGCATTCAAATATACATATACAAATTCTGAAACATTTTATTTAATTCACAAGCAAATATAAAAATAATTTTAATGGGATGGTTGGAGCTTGTCTAAATTAAAGTAAGGCCACTCGTCATCCATACTGTATTTTGTTTGATGCACTTGCAATGTCCCCACAAATAAAACTGAGGATACAAACTCAATTTTTAGCCTTGATTTTCACATTCCTTCACATTTTGAGTATGTTTTATACATTTTACTTCTTTATTTAGATGCACTTAATTAATCTGCTAATATTTAGCTTTCTAATCAGTCACATGCTCCCTGAGTAGGCTCAACAGAACACAGGTTTATGAAGTAAGGAGTGCTGGCTGTATAGTGGGATTGATTGGAGCACGATGCACCTCAGAACCACTGAAGCGATGTAGAACTTAATATTTAAACATTTAGGGGTGCCTTCTGTGTCGTGCTTCTTTCTAAACTGCTTCTGATTCTTAAAGTCACAGTGTGAAAATCAAATACATCAAGCAGGTGAACAATTTCGAGTATACCTGCCTGTAAGCTCAGTTAATGGCTGTTATACTTCTAAACCTTAGCTGATATGCTTCTAAACTGTTTTCTCTTGCAGTTGAAATATAGACAAAGAAAATACATGTTGTTAATGGTTAAATAAAATAATTTTTAATAGCTGGAAAATTTGTAATGAAATATACTTTGCATTCTAGTGACATGGTAGTGTAACGCAAAGAAAGGTAGAGGTAGCTTGTTTGGGTCTTAAGAGAAGAAACGGGAATGGTCAGCTCTATCCATATATTGCCATTGTGCTTTTGGTTGGTGTCTTCACTGATATTTTGACCTCTGCACAAGCCTATTTCTCTGAGCTTGTAAAGAATGCATATGTGCAGCGGCAGCCAATGCCAACATTTGCCCAAGTGTAACTAGAGCAGGTACTGACGCTTGCTCTGAATCAACAAGTGTTGGGATTAAAAAGTCCTCCGCATGGAAATGGACGTGCACGCCTTACCTGAGTGCTCCTCTGTACTGATATCTGGGACCCTAATGCTGAATTTTCAGTTGTTCTAGGCAATCACAGATCATGCATGTTTGTCATGTCATAGGCCTGTCTCAAAGTTTGCAATCTTGGACCGTAGGGGTTCCCAAAATGCTACCCTCGTTGTGGTGAAAGACTGCTGCCTTTACCAGGAGTTAAATGCAAAAACAAAAGTCAATCAATCAATCAAACAAACTTGTAAAGCGTGCTACTCACCCGTAAGGGTCTCAAGGCGCTGGGAGAGGGGGAGTCGCTACTGCTCGAACAGCCAGGTCTTGAGTTGTTTCCTGAAGGAGAGATGGTCCTGGGTCAGCCGAAGGTGGGTGGGGAGGGAGTTCCATGTCTTGGCCGCCAGGTAGGAGAAGGATCTTCCTCCTGCGGTGGCTTTGCGAATTCGTGGGATGGCGGCGAGGGTGAGGCTGGCGGATCGGAGCTGGCGGGTGGGTGTGTAGAATGTGAGGCGGCTGTTGAGGTATTTGGGGCCCATGTCGTGGAGAGCCTTGTGTGCTTGGGTGAGGAATCTGAACCTGATCCTCTTGCTGACGGGGAGCCAGTGCAGGTCTTTCAGATGGGCGGAGATGTGGCTGTGACGGGGGATGTCCAGGATGAGTCGTGCCGAGGTGTTCTGTATGCGTTGGAGTCTTTTCTGGAGTTTGGCTGTGGTACCAGCGTAGAGGGTGTTCCTGTAGTCCAGCCGGCTGGTGACGAGGGCCTGGGTGACCGTCTTCCTGGTTTCCGTGGGGATCCACCGGAAGATCTTTCGGAGCATGCGCAGGGTGTTGAAACAGGATGACGAGACGGCATTGACTTGCTTGGTCATCGTGAGGGAGGAGTCCAGGATGAAGCCCAGGTTGCGTGCATGGTCCGTTGGCTTGGGTGCGGCGTCCAGGGCAGGGGGCCACCAGGAGTCGTCCGAGGCAGAAGGGGATGGTCCCAGGATGAAGGCTTCCGTCTTGTCTGAGTTCAGTTTTAGACGGCTGAGCTGCATCCCTTCCGCGACGACTTTCATTCCATCCTGGAGGCTGGCGGTGTCGTTGGTGAGGGAGAGGATCAGCTGGGTGTCGTTGGCGTAAGAGATGATGTTAAGGTTGTGTTGGCGTGCGATGGCTGTGAGGGGGCTCATGTAGATGTTGAAGAGGGTGGGGCTGAGCGAGGATCCTTGCGGGACGCCGCAGATGACATCGGTGGCCGCGGATCGGAACGGTGGGAGGCGGACTCTCGGGGTTCTTCCGCCGAGGAACGAGATGATCCACTCCAAGGCCGTTCCTTGGATTCCGGTGTTGCTGAGGTGCTGTATCAGGGTGCGGTGGCATACAGTGTCGAAGGCTGCTGAGAGGCCCAGGAGGATGAGGGCAGCTGTTTCCCCGTTGTCAAGCAGGGACCTGATGTCGTCGGTTGCTGCGATGAGGGCGGTCTCGGTGCTGTGGTTTGCTCGGAAACCGGACTGCGAGGGGTCGAGGGAACCGTTTGTCTAGAGGAA
This sequence comes from Lissotriton helveticus, assembly GCF_964261635.1. Classification (NCBI taxonomy): domain Eukaryota; kingdom Metazoa; phylum Chordata; class Amphibia; order Caudata; family Salamandridae; genus Lissotriton; species Lissotriton helveticus. The sequence goes on from NC_136057.1 coordinate 908,231,651, forward strand.
GGCAGAGAGTTGTTTGTTGACGGTCTTCTCGATGACTTTGGCAGGAAAAGGGAGGAGCGAGATGGGGCGGAAGTTCTTGAGGTCCGTGGGGTCCTCGGTGGGTTTCTTCAGGAGGGCGCTGAGCTCGGCATGTTTCTAGCTCTCCGGGAAGGTGGCGGATGCGAAGGAGCTGTTGATGATGTCCTGGAGTTGGGGTGCGATGATGGAGTCGGCTTTGTTAAAGATGTGGTGTGGGCATGGGTCGGTAGGGGAGCCGGAGTGGATGGGTGTTCATCGTGCGGGTGGTGTCTTCGGTGCTGACCGAGGTCCAGGTGCAGAGGGTGGTGGTTGGGTGTGCTGGTTCGGCGGTTGGGTGCGTGGTCTGTGCGCCGAAGCTGTTGTGTATGTCGGCGATCTTGCGGTGAAAGAACGAGGCGAGTGAGTCGCAGAGGTCTTGTGAGGGTGTGATGTCGTTGTTGCAGGCTCTGGGGTTGTAGAGCTCTTTAACGATGCTGAAGAGCTCCTTGCTGTTGTGGGTGTTGTTGTCTAGTTCTTTGAATGTTGTCCTTTTGGTGGTGCGGATCAGCTGGTGGTGTTTGAGGGCGGCGTTCTTGAGGGCTGTCATGTTTTCTGTTGTTTGGTCGTGGCGCCAGACTTTCTCGAGGGTGCGGCAGGTTTTCTTGGAGTTTTTGAGGTCGTTGGTGAACCATGAGGCTTTCTTGCTGCCGGGTCTGCGGGGTGGGTTCTTCAGTGGTGCGAGGTCGTCGGCGCAGTTGGTGAGCCACTGTGTGAGGTTGCGGGCTGCTTCGTTGGGGTCCGTCGTGTTGGTGGGAGGGTTCTGCCTGAGGGAGGTGGTGAGCTGGTTGGCGGTGATCTTGCTCCAGCTTCTGCGGGGAACCTGCTGCGGGCGGTGGTGGGTTGTGGTTCTCCTGAAGTCGAAGTGGACGCAGCTGTGGTCTGTCCAGTGTAGTCCAGGGGAGTGGCTGAAGGAGATGTGCTTGCTGGAGGAGAAGATGGGGTCAAGCGTGTGGCCGGCGTAGTGGGTGGGGGTGTTCACCAGTTTCTTGAGTCCGAGGTTGGCGAGGTTATCCAACAGGGTGGTGGTGTTGCTGTCATTGTTGTTCTCCAGGTGGAAGTTGAGGTCCCCTAGGAGGATGTAGTCTGGGGAGGTTATGGCGTGCGGGCTGACGAAGTCTGCGATGGCTTCGCTGAATTGTGTGCGTGGTCCCGGGGGTCTGTAGATGAGTGCCTCTGAGGGTAGTCCTGGGGTCGGTGTGTATCTGGAAGTGAAGGTGCTCGGCGGCGGTGAGGGTGTCGTCGGAGTTGGTCGTGATGCGGATGGTGTTTCTGTGGACGATGGCGACGCCTCCTCCGGTTTGGTTAACGCGGTCCGTCCGGGTGATCTTGTAGCCATCCGGGATGGATATGGCGATGTCGGGGGCTGAGGAGGCGTTCATCCAGGTTTCTGTGAGGAAGGCGACGTCTGGTGTTGTTGTGTCAAGGAGGTTCCAGAGTTCAACGGCGTGCCTGTGGACGGAGCGGGTGTTGAGCAGGATGCACTTGAGGTGATTGTTGCTGGTGCTAGACTTGGCGGGTGCGGTGCAGGTTTGGAGGCAGGTGAATTTGCAGTCTTGGCAGGTGAAGGGTCCGTGGGTGCGTTTCGGGGTGGCTCGGTAGCAGGCGGGGTTCCGGCCGGCGTTGAGTGCGTGGAGGGTGGCGGCATCGTAAGTCCATCGGGTGGGCTGGCATCGTCGAGGGCCAGGGGTCCTGGCGCTGGGCGCGGTCCAGGCGCGGACGGGCATAGACTGGCTTGCCTTTGGCGCACAATAGGCGTGCCCGCTGCACGTACGTGTGGACTCCGCCATAAATGGCCAAGTGGGAGGGAGGAGCAGCTGGGAGGCGAATCGGAGGGGGAGAGAGGGCACAGAGGAGAAGAAGGGGCGGGGCCGCAGGGGAGCAGCAGCGGGGAGCTGGGGGGTCACGAAGGGCGGCGAGGGGGCACAGAATACAAGCAGTGGTACAATAATACAAATACAGGGCACAGAAAGAAAAAGCAAACTACAGTGGGAGTACTACAGAATAATCACAAAAGGGCGCTCGCGAAGGGCAGCGAAGGGCAGAATACAAGCAGTGGCACAAAAACACAATTGGCACAGAAAGAAAGGATTACTGGGCACAGAAGAAAGCAAATACTGTAGGGGTACTACAACTTATCAGGGAAGCGGCGAACTCGGGCAGCAGCGGTGAACACTCACGGGGGGGGGCGCGCGGTGTGTGGAGTGACCGGCCCTGCGAGCAGTTGATGGACAGAATGCAGAACAATGTCATACATTCACCCCAGTACAGAGATCTGGGCCTAAATCCATCGTTTTTTTTACTCACCATGCCATTCCAGTTTGAAACCAGCCATATTCAAATCAGTCTTGACCCTGTCCCATGGGAACAGTCCATCCTGAACTGCCGAGCCAGGTCCTCCCTGGACTGGAAACAAGCATCCTAGGACCGGTTTCGGGCTTTCAGCCCTCATCAGCCAGGTGTCGATGATCGCTTTGTTCGCCCTGGGTTGACAGGGTATGCCCAGATGTTGTTCACTCTGCCACTGGATTCAAGATAGCCTGGCTGATGAGGGTAATGAACCCGAAACCGGTCCCAGGATGCTTGTTTCCGGTCCAGGGAAGAAACGGCTTGTTAGTTCGGGCTGGACTGTTCCCATGTGGCACAGGGTCAGACTGATTTGCATATGGATATGTCTGAACTGGGGTGGTGGAGTGAGCTAAAGAATGATGATGGATTAAACCCAGATCACTTGACTGCCGGTGAGTGTTTGATTTGCTCAAACGCTCCATCCATCATCCCCTTTGGTATCGCTTTTTACCAGGAGTTAAGCAGCACGAGTGTGGTGGTGGCAACGTACTGTGTTGTGATCAGTAGGAGTGAACAGGTCCTCTTTAACCTCTGCTTTGGAGTTTATGCCTACAGGATCAATCATTCAAAGTTCTGCTGCTGTGTGCTTAACTTGTACATTGGCCTCTATCAGTTTGATGTGGAGTGCTGCAAAGCACGAGTGGTGTACTTGCGCTAGGTATGTGTGCCTGGGAAGGGTACAATACTGGCATAATGCAGCACTGTGCAGTGCGTGCATACTAAATGCATGTGCTGGGTGTATGTGTGCCTATGAATGTTACTGTACATGGCAGAGTGTGGGTTCCATTTTGGGAGACCCACGGCTGCAGGGTGAAACATGAGGAGAGGAGGTAGAGAAATACTCCTAGACTGATTTGTGTATTGATGCATTCCTGTGAGCTGGGTGGCATACACTGTAGAAGGATGATCCAGGCTTCCCTTGTACACTTTCAAAGGAGGCTCTTTTATTCAGAAAGAGATCACAAGGAAGAGGACTGGGTTCATCTCAGAAAGGATATTGGGCTGATCCCACAATCTTTTTTTTTTTTTAATCTGTTTATTGATTTTACATTATACACAATAATCAGCATACATCGCATTGCAATTATACATCATATGATACGTCAAGCTGAGTTACTAAACAAACAACAAACCAAACAGCTGGTACCTCTTCCAACATCTCTTCAACATAGCAATTTTTCAGAGGGTGGGGAGATCAATAGCAATAAAAGCAATGTAGACAGCGATGAAACAGTACGGGTCGAGTAAAGGTACAACAGTGCACTCCGTGTGGAGTGTGTGACTTGAAAGACCAGGTTATAAATACATTACAGAGACATAAGCATTAACATGACCTCGACATATACGGTGTAAAACTGCAAATTCCCGAATCTCGGCTCTTACAGTAAGGGGACGCCTGACCAGCCTCCCTGGGCTGATCCCACAATCTTAAAGAGTAGGGCTGGAGCCCTAAGCTAACCTTTTGATACACATATCACTGTGGCTGACAGCCAATTGTGAACCTGAGTCACTCCCCCGACCTGTGTTGCGGGGCTATTAGCTTTGGAGTTGCTCCTTCTATGACAGACTGCTTTCAAGAGGAAAAGAGGACAGAGGAGCAGGTACTTCAAAAGTTAGCACCAATATAAACTTCAAAGTCTAAAACCCTAAATCACATTTGGTGTCTGGAAATGGAATCTAAGAAGGAGAACTTGAAACTCTGAAAATTGTCAAGTGTCATGCAGGCAGGCGGGAGGAGAAGCACTGCAAGACTTTTGCTATTGGCCAGGATTGCGGGCAAAGGCAGGTTAGTTACCCCTCTGGGTGAGGCAACACTACCCAGGGAATCGAAGACCACCTGCCCTAGAGCCTGGGGTACCAGTGACTGCCTGATTGCCAAGATCAGTGTGCATTGTGAGGAAAAAGACAGTATTGGATGGAGCAAGCTCCAGTGGGTAAACCTGTCAAGTAGATTCCCTGAGCGGAGTGTGAGGAAACAGCTGCTGCACCGACCGAGTTGTTTCCCTTGTGCATGACAAAGTCGGTGACCCCTGTTTACCGGAGGAGGGTCACCGTGGATATAATGGTGATTGGCACGCTCCAGAACACTGAATTCTCCGATCCTACATGGACTGAATTCAGGCCAGTAAGCCCCAGGGGAACTTGCTAGATAGATAGTGCTGAGGGGCTAGAACACATTTAACTTTGATACAGAGTCGAGGGGGACTCTTGAGACTCGGACTACTACGGGGGCTTGCCCAGAATGTTGTCAAAAGTGAATGGGTAATAACCATGATCGCTAGAGTGAGGAGGGAGTCGGACACATGTAACTGCCTACTAAACACTAGAGCCTGACCTCAGGGAAACTGTGTAGTTTTTTAATGCTGTATTTCCCTTTGTTGTGTTAGTGGTAAACATAAAATACTCCTTTTATAATAAAAGTGAGTATAAGGTTGCACAATAATTTGTTGCTGCTACTGCACGTATTTTGACTTGTGAGTTTGTGGCCTCCCACTTTTATTTACCATCTCACCTGAGGTAGCCTTGGACTGCTTGGACCACGCTATTCTTGAGAGTCAAGTGCTGAAGGGGTCTCAGCCCGATTGCTCTGAATCTGTGGTAGGTCAGATAGGACAGACCCCGAACATCAGGAGAAAAAGACCTCAACCCCCACAGTTGGACCCAGCAGCTCCTGCTTTTCCCGTGGCCCTGTGAACGGGGTTCTGACACTAAAGTCTAGCTACTCCTAGCTGAAGAGGTTCTGTTGGGCTTTAAAGAAGCTGCTACCTGTGCAGTTTTTCTCAGGACAGACCCTCTTTTCCTGCCAACGACTCACTGGGTAAAATATTATGCTTTCCATCCCATACAATCATAGAATTTTATAGCTGTTCTTCATAATTTTGCCAAAATGCCATCCGAAATTGAGTTGTAGACCAACCATATGATGAAGCTTGTGCTGCTGCACTGGACAGGAATTCTACCTGCAGTTAAATTGACCACTAAAGTTGATTTAGTTTAGGTTCTCCAAGCAGACCTCACTAATGTTGGAGGTTTCAGAGGGCAAATTGAGCAGGTTCTGTGATTTCTTATATTAATATGGTTGTGTGCATGTATTATTTTAGGGCTTAGAGATGGGTGCTATACTTGGTCATTGATGGAGTATTAATATATAATAATTGTGTGTCATGTTCTTCGAATATATAGGGATATGAGTGCTGTGTCTTTACGATAGGAATAAATACAGATGTGGCAGGTGAATGAGCCTTATTGACGTTGGGTGTGCCTTGCCAACTATGATAAAATGGAGTTGTCCGGTAAGTGGACAAGTATAGGAACTGGATGTGAGTAAGGTAATATTTTCCTTAACAGTCTGACGACAGCCATGTGTCATATTCAAAGACCGCAGCAGACATTGCCCTGTTCCATTCAGAGAGCAGTGGCTCTATAAAAGTTCTTCAGATTGCAGCAGTTCTTTCTATTGCTCTTCAGAGCGATTAGCAGCACACATTACTCTGCTCTTCAAGGAAAGCACAGCAACATAAACCTCACCCATTTTGCGCTGACTCAAAGGGATGTGTTGTGTTCTAACTGTGGCTTACTGGCCACCCATCTACCATTGGTAAAATTCAGCGGTGCTCTCATTTTCTTTGATGCCATTCGTCATGGAATGAGAGCGTCTTGCCCTCTTCTTGTGTTTGGCCCTACCATAGCACATGGACCAAATACATGTCTACTTACACTGCTCCCGGCTTGGGGAGCTAGTTTTTTTCTTTGTTTTCAAGCACTCCATAGGAGTACTTGTGTTTTCAGGCTGTTTACCTTGTACACATACCACTAAAAAGCGTGCCCTTGTATCTAAACAAATTTATTTCTTAACCCGTTAAGTGCTGCCGTTGAACGTTCGGAGCACTGCCTGGCTGGTGCTGCGCACGTTCAACGGCCGACGCAGCCCCGCCCATTTTTTAAAACGGCTGCACTGCTCCGAAATCGTGGCAGCAGCCAACGGGTTAATAAGTTGCTAAAACACAAACAGCACTTATTTATTTGTTTTTTACACGATCCATTGGTATTGGAGTGCTTGCTCCATTGACTGTAGTGCCATAGCACAAACACAAGCTGATGGTATTGGAGCGCTTTATGTCCTCACCAGTTACATTACACAATAACATATTTTTTTCTGTCCCTGATCCTGCTTCAGTTAAGGTTTTTTGTTGTTGTTACTTGCCCATCTCCCCATCCTCTCCTGCTTCCCTGCTTGACCCATCCCTCCATTATCTCCCTCATCGCTGCTGCATTTATTTTTTTGCACTATCCCCTGGTATTGGAGCACTTGTTCCGTCCTCCATCTTGCCATAGAGCGAACACCAGCTGATGGTACTGGAGCGCTTTCGGTGCTCACCAGCTACATTACACGGTGACACATTCATCATTGTTGAAGGCAGGGGGAAACGTAAGTGATTTGCCCAGAATCAAAACTGTTCTGCCAACCCCAAAATTCGAACGTGGATCCCCAGTTCCCCTGTCAGTAGCTCTGTCCATTACACCACATCCACACTTCACTTCAAATCACTTCAACTGTTTCTCACCATCACTTCCACATTTGTTCAGCTAGACCACGTCAACACCGAACAAGCATCGGCAAAGCCAACAATCAATGACCTCGACCTTGTCCAATGGCCAGGTCGCTCCCCCTGCCGCCAACAGCTCTCCTGCTCGCGCTCTCCCCCGCTCCCGCCTCCCAGTTAGGTTCGAGCTTCCTGTGCCTTGCCCAGCACTCTGCCTGCGGTCTGATTTTCGTGCCTGTTCTCTGCTCACTGCTGCTGTTTTCTGCTTAACACGTATTCTTGCCTCATATTCCCCCATTACAGCCCTCCGCAGTGGTCTGATTTTCGTGCCTGTTCTCTGCTCACTGCTGCTGTTTTCTGCTTAACACGTATTCTTGTCTCATATTCCCCCATTACAGCCCTCCGCAGTGGTCTGATTTTCGTGCTTGTATTCTGCTCTCTGTTGTTATTGTTTGCTTAACTCGTATTCTTCCCTAGTATTTCTTCCCCCGTTACAGCCTCTGCCCCCCGCTCCTGCCTTCTGTATCCACTGGTTTCCCTCGCAGACATGCCCCCTCACCTCACCGCCCCGCTCCCGCCTTATAAGGCGGCCACTGCCGATCCTTCAGGGTGACCTCGACCTTGTCCAAGGGCCGGGTTGCTCCCCCTGCCGCCAACCGCTCTCCTGCTAGCGCTCTCCCCTGCTCCCGCCTCCCAGCTGCCCCCTCCTCCTGCGCCGCCTCATATGGCAACCACCGCCCGAACGCGCAGCGGGCCCACAGATTGCGCGCCAAAGGCAAGCCCGCCTGCGCCCGTCCGCGCCTGGACCACGCCCAGTGCCAGAACCCCTGGACCCCGCAGCTGCCACAAGACCAGACTGCACTACGATTCCAGCACCCTCCACGTACTCAACACCGGACGAGATCACTCCTGCTACCAGGCCATCCCGAAGCACACCCAAGGGCCCTTCACCTGCCAGAACAGCAGCTTCACCAGCATCCAGCCCGCCAAACCATCAACCAGAGAACCCAACCACCTCCGATGCATCCTCCTCAACACCCGCTCTGCTCGCAAACACGCCATCGAAATCTGGGACTTCCTAGACTCAACCACCCCTGACGTCGCCTTCCTGACGGAGACCTGGTTAAACGCCACCTCGGCACCAGATATCGCCATAGCCATCCCAGAGGGCTACAAGATCTCCCGCAGAGACCGCACCAACGGAGTGGGAATTGCCATCATCCACAAGGACACCCTCAGAGTATCGACCGACGACACACTCACCACCGCCGAGCAGATGCACTTCCAGATCCACACCGACCCCAACACCACCCTCAGAGGAACACTCGTCTACAGACCACCCGGACCCCGACCCCGACCACACTTCAGCGACGCCATCGCCAACCTCATCAGCACCCACGCCCTTGCCGCCACAGACTACATTCTCCTCGGGGACCTGAACTTCCACCTCGAGAACAACAACGACGCCAACTCCATTGCCCTGATCGACAACCTCGCCAACCTCAGACTCAAACAGCTCGTTACAACACCCACCCACGCCGCTGGGCACACACTGGACCCCATCTTCTCCACAAGTCCCCACGTCTCCTTCAACCACACCACCAAACCCCACTAGACCGACCACAGATGCGTCCACTTCACCTTCAGGAAACCCGTCACCCACCACCGCACCCAAAAGCTGCCACGTCGCTGCTGGGGCAAGGTCACCAAGGACCAACTGACTACCACCCTCGCCCTGAGACCATCCGCCGACCCCGACACCACCGCCATCAACCTCAAACAGTGGATCAACGACTGCGCCGACACCCTCGCCCACTCAAGACCTCCGCAACCATTCACACCAACGAGAAAGCCGCATGGTTCACCGAAGGCCTCCGGATCTCCAAGCGCACCTGCCGGAAGCAAGAGAAATAATGGCTCCACGACCGAACACCAGACAACTACACAGCCCACAAGAACGCCATCCGCAGACACCACCAACTCATCAAGAGGACCGCCTTCAAGGACCGCCTCGACAATAACGCACACAACACCAAAGAGCCCTTCAGCATCGTGAAAGAACTCTCCAACCCCAGCTCCAACACCAACAACATTCCACCATCACGAGACCTGTGCGACACCCTGGCCACCTTCTTTCACCGCAAGATCGTCTACATCCATGACCGCTTCAACCCCGACACCCCCCACACCTATCGCCGAAACCACCACCCCTGCGACATCCACCCGTACCAGTCGCCTGGCCGCCTGGTCCAATGTCAACTACGAAGACACCATCAAGACCATGAGCTCCATCCACTCTGGATCCCCATCCGATCCATGCCCTCACCACGTTTTCAACAAAGCCAGCACAGCCATCGCACCCCATCTCCGGAAAACAATCAACATCTCCTTCGAGACAGCAACCTTCTCGGAGAGCTGGAAGCACGCCGAGATCAACGCCCCACTGAAAAAACCCAAGGCTGACCCCAAGGACCTCAAGAACTTCCGGCCCATCTCCCTGCTCCCTTTCCCGGCAAAAGTCATGGAGAAGATTGTCAATAGATAGCTGACCCGCTACCTCGAAGACAACAACATCCTGGACCCATCCCAGTCCGGCTTCTGCAGCAACCTCAACACCCAGACCGCCCTCATCGCCGCCACCATCAGGATCCTGATGGACAAAGGAGAAACAGCCGCCCTCATCCTTCTTGACCTATCAGCAGCATTCGACACGGTATGCCACCGCACCGTAACAGCACGCCTCCATGATGCTGGAATCCAAGAGAAAGCCCTGGCCTGGACCACATCCTTCCTCTCCGGCAGAACCCAGAGCGTGCGCCTCCCACCCTTCCGCTCCAAGACCACCGAGATCATCTGTGGCGTCCCACAGGGATTTTCCCTCAGCCCGATGCTGTTCAATATCTACATGGCTCCACGACGCACGACAACATAACCTCAACATTATTTCCTACGCCGACGACACCCAGCTGATCATATCCCTCACCGAAGACCCCCACACCGCCAAAACCAACCTCCACAGAGGAATGAAGGCCATCGCCGAATTGATGAAGGGCAGTAGGCTGAAGCTGAATTCAGACAAGACGGAGGTCCTCATCCTCGGACCCACCCCATCAGCCTGGGACGACTCCTGGTAGCCAACATCGCTAGGAACAGCCCCAGAACCCACCGACCACGCACGCAACCTGGGGGTCATCCTAGACTCCGACCTCTCCATGACCAAGCAAGTCAACGCCGTCTCCACATCCTGCTTCAACACCCTCCGAATGCTCCGCAGGATCTTCAAATGGATCCCCCCGACACGAAAAAAAGCGTCACCCATGCCCTCGTCACCAGCAGACTGGACTACGGGACCGCCCTCTACGCAGGAACAACAACCAAGCTCCTGAGACGGCTGCAACGCATCCAGAACGCCTCAGCACGACTGATCCTCGACGTCACCCAACGCAGCCACATCACACCCCACCTGAGAGGCCTGCATTGGCTCCCCGTCAACAAGAGAATCACCTTCAAACTCCTCATCCATGCACACAAAGCCCTACACAACGCCGGACCAGTATACCTCAACAACCGACTGAGCTTCTACACCCCCACCCGCAGCCTCCGCCCTGCCAACCTCGCCCTCGCCAAAGTTCCTCGCATCCGGAAAACCACCGCCTGCGACAGATCCTTCTCCTACCTTGCCGCCAAGGCCTGGAACACCCTCCCTACCGACCTACGACAGAGCCAGGACCTGCTGGCCTTCAGAAGACTTCTCAAGACCTGGCTCTTCGATCAGTAGCAGCCCCCACTCCCCCAAGCGCCCTGAGACCCTCACGGGTAAGTAGCGCGCTTTACAAATGGATTGATTGATTGATTGAATGTGAATGTCTTTTAGCCATGTTGTCTAGCAGCACATCTGCTATTTTGCATGGCTGAAAGTCACTGGAAAAAATGAGCTATAACGAGGCCAGTGCAGGCTACCTCATAGCGCTTTTCTGTGTTTAGAGGGGCAGTACAATAAACTTAACATGGGGGGAGCAAACAGACTTGGTGCCAGCTCAACATCCTGTAATTCTGGGCTTTCAGTAAGTTTCAGCCATGCTGAACAGCAGTTGTGCTGCTAGACAACATGGCTAAAAGACATTCACATTGACATAGCCAATTAATAACTCTGACATTACTGAGAACTATTGGCTTTGCCAATCATTGTTCTAAGACCTTCAGCCTTTTCATCTGTTCTTCACTTATTCAGATAGCAAGAGCGTTTTCCTCTGTTGTGTAAAAACAGCAGCTGTCTTTTCTTCTGCCTTCAGAGCGCCAGACACTTTCCTCTGTTACAAATGGGGTACTAGCAGTGTGTGACCCCATTTTGGTGAACACTTTCCTCTGTTGTGAAGCTCGCACCTCTCTTCTCCAGAGAGCATCAGATTTTTCATTTCATATTAACAGAGGGAAGCAACTTCACACTCGTGTTGACTGTGTCACATACAGCAGCAGTCGTGACCCTGTTTATGCAGGCTATATGCAGCCGGACCCCATGGTCTTCACAGTTAGCAACTGCGCTCTACCCCTGTCTGATCAGGGAAATCAGTGGATGGGGAGGGAGCTCTACCCCTCTTGGGGCAGCAGGTAGCTTAGTCGCTGAGAAGCTTCACTCCATCTCTGACACCGATCCATACAGCAGCAGAGAGCTCTGCTGGTGATAAGTTGTTTCAACCTTCTGCTCGAATAGTAGCAGGCAGCTCGGTTGCTTGGAGGGGCATCCACCCCTGGCAGAGACCTCAGTTCATCGCTCAGTTTCATCCTTGTGCATTACCCTCAGCAGTTAACTCAGCTGCTGAGGGAAGGAGCATCCACCCCTGGCACAGACCTCAGTGGATCGCTCAGTTTCATCCTTGTGCATTGCCCGCAGCAGTTAACTCAGCTGCTGAGGGAAGGAGCATCCACCCCTGGCACAGACCTCAGTGGATCGCTCAGTTTCATCCTTGTGCATTGCCCGCAGCAGTTAACTCAGCTGCTGAGGGACGGCTCCACATCCGTTATTTCCACTGGGAGCGTTTGCTGGAGCGGAGTGTCGGATGAGGTGTAACCCCGGCCCGCCGCATGTGCACCGGCCGCCTCAGCTGCTGCTGCACGGAAGCTGCAGCCCTTCCCACCGAGAGCAGCCGCGTCCTTCCTCCTCCGCGCTCATTTCCATGCACAGCCGCGGCTGAGGAGAGTCCGGGCCCCGCGCTCCCCCTCCCAGCCGGGGAGTAGTGCTTCCCATTGACAAGAAGCGGCGCCTCTTCCTCGTGTGCCCGCTCCGGAGCAGCCCTCCCCCGCCCGTGCACCGGCAGGCTAGGATCCGCGGCCCCCGTCTCCCCTTCCCGAGCACCGGGCACGTGCCTCCCCCTGAAGAGAGCGCCCCTTGCATGGACTGCGCGTGCCCGTGAAGAGCGAGCTCTGCGCCCCCCTCTAGCCGGCTCCCTGCTCCGAGGCAAGGTCGGACCCTCACCTCGGCACGGGAGCCCCTCAGAGCAGAGAGCGGCCTCTAGCCTCGGCCCTTACTCTGGATGAGCGGCCCCGTCGGAGTGACCCTGGACTGGGGCAGGAGCTGCCGCTGCATCCCCGGACCCTAACCCGGCTTCGGGAGCGGACGCCTCCCCTCCCCCGTGCCCGCCCTGGACCTGCAGGAGCCGCGCTGAACAATGAGCGTGTTTGAAACAACGTGAGGGAAGCCGCAAAACCTGGGAGGAAAACTGGAACTTGGAGACTTTGTGTGGGGTTTTTCCTTCGTTTTCCCCCTGCTGTCGTGATGACTCTTTCCAACCCTCGCCCTTTCTTCTGATCAGAGTTCACCTGAAGCAATTGACAAACTCAAAAGCTGCTTTTTTCTACCCCTTGGTTTTACTACAATTTGGGTTTTGAACATAACATCGGGGGAAAATGTCGACGCCCGTGAGGTTCAAAAAGGACAAAGAGATCATAGCGGAGTACGAGACTCAAGTGAAAGGTAAATTGCATGCGAGTGAGTGTGTGATGCTTCCTCCCCAGCCTGTGCCTTTCCTCCAAGGATGCGAGGTCTGGGCACCAGCTGAAATAATATCTCCCTCACTGCCTGTTCTACATATGCTGATGAAAGCCGGGCTCCTGGGCATGCAGCCATGAGGGCGGGGGTGTGGGCACATCATAGCCTCTCAGCTGCTGAGCTTTCATTTCCCAGGTATGGGAAACAGAGGTGTGTTTTGTTGATTGTATCATTTGCTTCAGAAAAAACCTATAGATTTCATCTGCTTGAGCATCAGTGAGATGAACGAGGAAAGCCAGGGCGATGCATGGGCAGCAGCTCCCAGGGTATATTGTTATTGAATTCTGCATCCGGTTTCTGTGCCCAATTATGCAGAGCACAGTTTAACTCGCATTGATTAACGCCACACTTGTTCTCAGGGTTGCGGGAGCTACCACTAAAAGGTTTCTCATTTCTCACCCGGCTCTTTATGTTAATGACCACTATAATGTAAATACGAAATTGAGTGCTACCTGCCTTAATGTAAGCAGAGGCAATACCCCACCAGGAGGATTGGTCAGCAAGCCCGAAAGTGCTTTGTTTTGATGTCGCTTGATGATTGTTTTTTTTCTACTAGGAGTGGTTCGTGCACATATATTTTAGATGGTTATGTGTTACAAGGGTGGGGATTGCCACGTGAGTCGTGTCCACTGTTTCCGCCTTCATTTTTTCACTGTTTGTTCATATGTGAAAATAGCCGGGAAATAACGGGGTCGCCGCCAGAGCGTCGTCTTGTATTAATTAAACACACCATAATATCGATCGGTGGAGTCTCGGCTCAGAAAGCGCGCACAATATCTGCTTTGTTCCAAATGCCTCCTGTTGAGTTTTACAGTTCACCCCAGAGGCTTTGAAGACCCCAAGTGTAGACTGGCAGAGGTGTGCACAGATTTTTGTCTCCACTTCATAACGTGCGCTGGCCTGTACATGCTTGTTCTGCTTTTTGAGTGACCCCCAGACCAGGTCTCATTGTGTGCTCTTGCGCGTGTTCCTGTGAGAGGAATGCGCCCAGTGTTCTTTCATCACTGGATGTGCAGTTGTCATAATAGTATCCCGCGTAGCTTTAGAAAAGCAACACTTAAAATTCCACCGTTATACGATATGTATATATCATAGTTACCTGACCTTTGGGAGAGATGTCTGCCCCAGACGATAGGTTTAAAAATGGCATTCTCTTTAAAGAATATATATATATTTACATGCCATGCTGTTGATCCTCTGCAGTGTAGCTAAGGTTCACAAGATAAAATATTGTTTATATATTGCATTTTCCTACCTCTTATGAGGCCCAAAATACTCTAGTACCACTACATACAAAGATGCAGCCTGCATTAATCCAACCTTACACTGGGATTTTTCGATCGATTGCTTCCTCTCATGTAGTGTTTTCCCCAATAGATCTAATGTTTTCTTGACTTCCGAACTGCAGCAGTCTTTTTTTTGCTTTTTGTGTTGCCATGAAAAAAACGCTCTCTGAACTTGCTGCTACCAGAGAATCCTCAGTACCTTGGTTCAGCACTGTATGAATTTCACATTGAAGGCCGCGGCAGTGTTTCTGACACACAGTCGCAGGAAAGGCAGACATTATTACTCACTCAGGCCCCCTGGGGCAATGAACCCTTCCAGTGGATGAGCTATGAGCCCGGCCCGCTGCTAGTCTGGGAGCAAATCTCATACATAACATCATGGCCTGGCTGAAATGAATACAGCCTGCGCTGACAGCCAGGCTCTAGTTTCTATCCTAAATATTTTATTGGCAAACCCGGTGAGCTGGCACAGTTACTCCAGAATGTGGCTGTCAGCTGCACATCACCCAGTCATTCTAGGATGCCTCCTTTAGCAACTTTTGAATGAATCTCTCTTTTATTTTTATTTTGTGTTTTGTCGCTTTGTTCTCTCTGTTACGCTTTACTCATCTGTAAAACTCATAGTAGGGGGTTTGTGGGGGACTGTAAATCTACTGTACAACCCTGATAATGGCAGTAGTACTAGTCGAGTGGACTCAAATTTAACTTGTCACTGTCCAGAACACCACAAGGAGATTTTAAATACTGACTTTGACAGTGTACATTGGAGTCTCACAGCTTATGTATATCCATTTGTTTTTTCTGAGCCACTCTTTACCCTTCCTTAGGTTTCATACAGCACACTCTGGTTATAGGAGCGCGCTTCAACAGTGACCTGCCCAATCCCCAACAAACCCAACCGCAGTTCCACAGAAGACCTTAGACATACACAATAGACCTTTCTCACACAACAGATGCAGACTGCTACACAGTTTTCGCCAACAGCACCTATTGGCGAGACCTACTTCATCCATTATAGAACATTAAATACAACACTGAACTCGCTGAACATACCAACACCGCCCCATCATGCATCCCATATTGCAGCCAAACTATAGAGATGGCATTTTCTTACTCCAGTACTCCACCAAACACAAATAGAACACCACTGTCTGTCATCCCTAGACCCCCAAGACAAAATGCTTATGCAATCGTATTCCAAACACATCACATTAGAAATATCATTTTGAGCACATCACAGCACAATATGCACTATCTCTTAATATGGTTTGGTACATTATGCATAGCCTTAACTGACTGTCCCGTCAGCGGGCAGACACCACCCACG
Source organism: Lissotriton helveticus (assembly GCF_964261635.1). Classification (NCBI taxonomy): domain Eukaryota; kingdom Metazoa; phylum Chordata; class Amphibia; order Caudata; family Salamandridae; genus Lissotriton; species Lissotriton helveticus. The sequence goes on from NC_136057.1 coordinate 908,247,257, forward strand.
AAGAACAGGAGGCTAATTGGAAAGGCCCTCCAGCTCACTCCTCACCCAAGCTAGCTAGGTTCAGCAGCCATCCAGGGACTCTACTGATTCATAGCTGGTTATTCTGCGTCCTCCCTGCACCATGGGATTGCATTTGCATTTCCTGTTGTTCTTCTTCATATTGTTCAGGCATTTGACGTCATTGCCTCTTCCATTAACTCCAAGATCTCCTCCTTTTCGATGACCTTCAAAACCTCACTTCTCATCTACCATTCCACAACATTCCCTTCCATGCAATGCATGACATTTCATGTGGCTGCATTGACTATAAGGTGCCTCCAGCTTTTTTTTGAGTCTGCTCTTTGCTGTTTGACTCCCTTGGGGATGTGCGGCCTTTCGAAGCTCTTCAGATGTGGCCTTTAGTTTCTTTGGGAAGCACTGCAATGAAGACCAATCCACGCGTCTTCTGCTCATCACATTGTTTTCCTTGGAATGGGCCTGAGGGTCTTCGGAAACTCTTTGCAGCCTGCTATTCAACTGCGTCTTGACTGATATTATGGCAGTATCTCTCATCTCAAGGCTGTTTAATTTGCATGTGGGTCCCTCTTTTAACGAATTGATGAATAATATAGTACCTGGGCCAAATTTCCCACTGGGCACTGGAGGCGCATGCACAAGGACGCCAATGCCTAAGAGGTTTCAAGGCATCTGCTGATTGGCCCAAACACTGAGATGGATAGCATGTTATTGTCACAGTGGTTTCTCTGCTGGGAAAGGGTGAACTGAGTGTTGCAGCATGTTAAAACTGTGGATGAGCTGTTCAGTGTTTTCTTTCAGCAAATGAAGGCAGGTTATGTGCATTCAGCAGTGTAATGGACAGTGCTTAATTTGAGCCGGTGGTTTCAGGTGGGGCCCACTAGCACTTATTTATGGGGGACCAGCATTTATTTTTACCCATCAGACCATGATCCAGAGCAATAGGGAGAAACACACAAAAGAAGGAAGAGAGAAAGCAGAGATGAAAAAGAACAGCAAGAGTGAGACAGAGGGGCAGGGAGTGTGTGATTGTGTGTAAGAGGGGCAGGGAGGGATTTGTGCTTGATATTCTCACATACAACCAAGACGATGTAAAAAGGCTTGGAACATTGCAGAAATGTTAGAGCTCATGATTGGCGCCAAGGATTCGGGAAGTTTAAGGAACAAAAAGGGCCTCCATTAAGGGAATCTGATTCCAGACATACATTAGCAAAATATGATTCCCAAAGGCGACAATGCATTCATGTTTGTACTGTGAAGTCACGCTACTTCTTCATTGAGATAAAGGACTTATCAAGGTAGAGCATAAGAGGCTCCACCTGTTTAATCAGTATTCCAATGGAGTAAACCGGATGCATGACAGTGGGTGAGAGCCCAATATATAATTTACATATGAAACAGAAGCTTAATTAGACATTTATGCTAATTCCATAGCAGTATACATTATTTATTTACAATTGAAGTTATGCACTCGCGCTGTATTACTCTTGTGATTTATATAGGAAGTGCTAAACAATTTCAGACCAATGGAATGTAGTTTGTCTTGTCCATAGTTTTAGATAGCTCAGTTCATTTTACGTCAATGTACATTTTTCAGAGTGAGCAGGTAATGTGTGTGTTTAGAGCAAAGTGATATTGCACACTCCAAATATTACCCCATAGTTTACACAGCTCACATGTCAATAAACATGCGCCGCGTACTGCAGCCTTTCGGCTAAGTTTGCTCTATACCACGTACACACACACACACACACACACACACACGGGTGCATGGTGGCGAGTGCAGAATTCACTGAGAATACGCAGCTCTTTGAAGAAGTCTACCTCACAGTGCATTAACAGGCCACACACCTATCACTCATTGAGTCAATGCTTGTCTTGGACCCTGTACAGCACTCTGCTGCCCTGTGGCTCGGCCCGTGCTATAGAAATACTACATCTATCATGCACATATTTTTGTAGTTGGAGCAGATGGATGTTCTGCATTCCAGATGTGCTCAAATCATGTAGATTATGTTGCTGCCTATGCATTTTGGCCTAACATACCTTTATAAGCTCCAAATGGATCAGGTTCTCAATCGGGTGCCCATGGAGATCATCTTACAATATAGTTTCATCTGATTTTTTTCCTATAATCTGTTTGATGATCTTCTGGAAAGTCAGTTGGAGAGGTCAACCACACAGATGTCCAACTGCGAAAGACCGTCTAACTATATTGCTTGAGACAAGAAGTATATAACACATATAGGAGTCGTGTGAAGTGACCAGGCAGAGACCTATGATTGGTTGCATAGAGAGAGAGAACACACACACGAAAAGAAGAAAGTCATGGTAGGACGTGGAATGACATCATGGTCACAGTGTGTGTGTGTTGCGGGATGTGGAGTATCTACATATGATGGACAATGGGACAGTAATGAATAGACCGCCAGGATTCAAGGAATGGGCGGGGCGAGCAGAAAAGAACATTAGATGTTATTTTCTTGAGTGCTGAAATGTGATTGAAAGCATAAAGATGCAATCTGGAAAGTTAAGCAGTAGCTGAGTTGAGCTGTGAGTCAAAATGCACTTAGTTTAATTATTCCCCATTTCAAATGAAGTTTTGGGTACAAGGTTCCTCGTCCAAAGTGAGACATCTGCTTATGAAAATAGATGGGCTGAAATAAGATCGATTTATTAATTCCTGTTTGAAGCAACTGTTTGGGGTGATAGCTGCTCTCTTATAATTAATAACTCCCTGTACGTCTTCAGATTCTTTTTTTGTGCCATTGATAGCCCTTGTAATCAATCTTTTTGGTGTAATTTATGCAACCTGTGCACTTGCATATTTTTGTTTCTAGTTGATTGAGCATAAGAATCCTCCAGCACACATATTCACATGCTACTTAAGATTGGAAGAACTACTCTATCCAGGTTGTACCCAGCATAGATAAATAATGGTTGAGTTGTTGTCTGTGTCGCATGTATGTTTAAATGTCAGCGATCCAGGCATATTTGTTCACAAAACTAAACACAGTACATTTCGTTAAAAAAAGTTTGACACTTTATTGGGTTTTTCCGCCAGAGCCGGAGAGGCAGCATGAGACATATACAACAACACACATGCTATGTGCTTGTTCAAGTGCTTTACAGTTTATATTATTATACAGATTAAAGTGCATTCTAACCAGTTACTCCCTCATGTTATGTGTCAATCATGGGGATCTATCCTAACCCTCTCCATAATGCTTTAGGTCTGGTACTAACCCATCCCACTGGTCTGCAATGGAACACCATCTCAAACCCCTGTTCTCTTCCCTCCGCATTCTCTTCCCCCTGCTTCAGGCCAGAACAGGGCTTCTGAGTGCCAGGCCTCAACGGTGGACGCATGGATTTCCATCTCATTGTGGTACATTGCTTGGCCAATAGGAACAGGAGATCTGAGAACCAAGTTGGTACTTTAGTCCTGGAGGACCTCGTAAGTGCCTGTCAGTAAGGCCTTGAGGGCTGTCAAATGTGGTTTACCTGTGACCCTTGCTATTGTGCTCTGAACCATATCTCAATATTGTCTCAGTGAAAGGCAATCCCATAGGACGTGCTGGAAGTCTACGAGGAAGTGGTGGTAGCGTGTACAGTCGGTGCTCGTCCCCGGAAAGAGGTGGCCTATTTTCTCAGGTGTTAGCAGTAAAAATCAAAACTGCTGAAAAGCATCCATCAAGTTTGGAATCTTTGAAACAGAGTAACTTTGCACAATGGCATATCCTGGGTAAGATAATCCATCACATGTGCAAGTGGGTTCAATGCCTGTGTACCTTGTTCAGCCTTCATCCAGCCATCCCAAGAACAGCTAGTAAGAGGATTGAAAAAATAGCTTGCGACTAACATGAACAGCATATGCTCATAGTAACTGAGATAAAGCCCAATGTGTGCAGATAAATTATTATTTAAAAAAGTTGATTCGCAGATGAAGTTGCTGGATAAGTGTAACAGACTGAAAGGAATACAACCAAAATGAGGAGTGTGCTTTCCCTCCACTCATAGAGGAAACATTAGCTCCTGGGTGCTTTGAAGAACTTTCATGAAGCAATTGTCTGATTCTTCTTCAAATTCTTTCACGCTTTGGTCCTACAAATAGGAGATCGTGCAGTACAGTGAACCGTGAGATACTGTCCGTATTGCTCTGCTTTAATTTGCATCCATTTACTTACTTGAAATCCTTCAGCATCCCATATCCAGGAGTACCTTCTTTACCCACATATACTCCTTGTTCTGACACTGACAATAGTGCAACATGGGAGAAAAGTAGCCCGCCCTCTCACCACAACAAAGGGTTTCCATGATCTCCTTTGTATCCCTGATTGTGAGAAAATTGGAATCAGCCATCAATTCTAGCGAAACAGTCCTGCAAAGCAGGACCAGGTCTGGCTGATCATGCCACAGCGTCCTTGTACGTACACACAACCCTTCCGAGGTAGTCTGTGAGAGTTTGCAGACCATTGTAGGAATAGAGCAGTTAGTATTGCTTTGGAATTACTCCATCCCTCTGATCTCACTGCTCTATATGTGTATTTGTACACCAGCAGATTTGTTCACCTTTTTTTTTTTTAATAACAAATTGTATTTGGTTATTTTGCAATATGAAGGGGTCACAGCCCCACCATGGCAAGAGAGATCTACATTTAGCTTGTGTCAACAACCATATTTCTGATGTATAACAACACCCCCCGAACATGTAGGTGACAAACGAAAAACGTAAAGACAGGTTCCGGTCTCCATATTCGTACAAGCAGTGTATTCGTCATAGTGTGCAACATTAAACATATCCATAGACATATTTTAGAACTTTCAGCGGGGATATACCAGCACATAAAAATAAAACGATTCGGTCTCTGGAGTCCGACTCGGACAAGGAGGGGAATGTCGATACCACGATAGTCTGCCCATCGAGTCCAGATTTTACGATGTTTAGCGGGGCACCCTCGGGCCTCACAAACAGCAATTTCAGTCCCCATACATTTATCTAGCTCAGTTTTCCATTTGCCCAGGGTCGGGGCGATGTTGGCTTCTACAGTTGCACTATATCCCTCTTGGCCACCGTGAGCGCTAAGAACAAGAGGTGCTGCTTATACCTGCTCCCCTCCCCCAACCCTCCACCCCCCATGTCCTCTGTTGAATGTAACAAGAAAAGGCAAGGGTCAAGTGGGAGATCCCATGACAGCACCTGATGGAGACACGAACAAATTCGGGGCCAAAACGGCTGTAACGCCGAGCAGCTCCAAACAGTGTGTAAAAATGACCTTCCTCCCTATCGCACCTCAGGCACTTGGGAGACTGAATAAAGCCCATCTGCCATAGGCATACCCTAGTGTTATAAGCGAAATGTATATTTGTACACCATTTATAGGGACACAAACAACCTAATTGTGCAGCACTGATGGATTTGTGAGAGTAATCTGATGATTAGTCACGTCACGTTCTTTTACAGTGTATTCATTGTAAGGCAGTGAAGAAGGATCTGTTAAGATTCTATGAGTGCGATTTCACGGTAGGGCAGTAGCTATACGAGGACTAAGTGGGATGTAGCAGACACTGTACCCACTAGTGGATCAAACCGTAAAAGAAGCTGCCAAAACTAAGGGAAGGGTAGAGAGGTAGAGTAGGTGAGGTGCACATGGGAAATGACTAGCTGAAGTTAGATTTTGACAAAAGTAATCAGTTAATTTGTCTTTAAACATGTTTGAAGACGGAAGCCTAATTTGTGGAATTTGTGATGGTGTTGAAGTAGCTAGGAGGTGACATGAGGTCAGGATTTTCTGAAGATGGAGATGTGAGTTCGCGATTTTCTGTAGATGGGCTCCGAATGCTACAAAGATTGACAGCAGAGTTTTAAGTCCATTTTAGTGATACAAATAGATGGGGGAGAATCCCTCGCAGGAGTTGAAATAGCCAATGCTAACTAGTGGGAGGGCATAATAAGTGATTTTGAGATCATTTTCAGATTTGTTAATTAGAGATGTTGCTAACATTTGTTCTCAGTGGTACAAGTAGAACATGGAACCTAAAGAATGACTGCCAGCTCATGGGCAAAGAAACATGAACTAAAGGTGATTAGAATTGCTAACGTGAGGGATAGCAGAAGCATTTATTTATCTATGGTAATGTCTTGCCTAGCACCAACATTCTTCCCTAATGGTCCCATCTTGAATCTTCTATATTCAGATAACAGCAGGCGGTAGTCATTACATGTGAGATGGACTTCAGGTAGGCTAAAGGATAGTGATGGAGTCTGTGTTATGAGCATAAAGTTCCAGGCACGTGGCTGCCAATTCCCGTGACCGCAAGGTGGAATATTTGAAAGGAGCAAGAAAGAGGAGCCAATTTGGGTGAACCAGTTTGGTACCACTGCAAGCGCCCAAATCCATGTTGGGTCGCATGTTGTGTTCCTTCAGGAGGAAGGAATCGTACTGTTTCACAGTGGTCCCACTTTGTACTTACAGGAAAGAATAAGACCGGTTTATAAATGTTTTTACGAGGAAAATATGTATTCTGTCATCTGATTGTGGTGCAACTGAATCTTCTTTCACTCACCAGAAAAGGGGTGTGGTTCCTTGTGGTGGGCAATAACTTCTCTTGAAGTAATGTCTACGTCTTACCACATCTATCAATTTCCTGACCTGTCTGTTGAAGCAAGGAAGGGGAGCAGTGAGCTGATGTTTCTATAGTGTGCTGGCAATAAAGCAGTAAATTAGAAATATTGTTTGTGTTAGAAACTGTATTGCAGTTTTTATTTCCCCCCTACTTTCTTTGCTCTATGATGTTGCTTTAAGTGTGTTAAAAGAAAACAAAGGTTTGTTTAGCCACTGACCATTTATGAAATGTAACTTTGGAAGGAGCGCATGGGGTAAAAAATAGTTATTTAAACCTATATATTGTTTGTGGAAGCGAGTCGTAGAAAAAGACAGTATTCTGGAAGAATTCTACACTGCCTGGAGACTTCAGTGTTATAATACTATTAACATACTTTACCTAATTCCTATGAATTGCAACGTAACTAATGAGTATGTGGAGACTCCAATAATGGCAGAAGGCAATCAAAATATACCAACAACATTTTTATTTTGTTAAGAATTATGTAGAGATTTTGAACGTAGAGAATATGAAAATGTAGCTTGGAGGGAAACAGAGAAGACGTCTAGGTGATGTCCCTGAATGAGTAATAAGAAAGACCAGGAAAAAAGGCACCGGTTGTGCAGAAGGAAATAAAGGGCAAAGCTCTGCAATGTGTTTGAGAGGTTGGAAACTGGGCCAAGTATTCAAGGAGTTTGAAATACCGGCAGAAAGAATGTAGGATAACCCCAGATCAAGACTAAGCCCCCTTTTCCAGTTTTGGGTGTTTGTAGTAGACGTTATTGGAGACCAGGATAAGAGGAGAAATAACTTTTTTTTACATAGTCCTTCTTCGACATTATATTGACCTATAAATACCATTACTTAACTCAAAGATTGTTAGTTTTTCGACCTTCAGATGTAGAATAAGATTGAATGTGACTGTGTGACCTGCTGGTTATAACGTTTTTTTAACAGTAAGTGCTCACCTCACTCAGATATGTCACTGATCCTATCATTAGGACTGTCTTGGTTGTATTAATATATTGGGCTTAACATCCACCTAAATCGGATGCGTCTGCTTTCTCAATGCAATACATTAGGAGGCAGACCTTGGAGGGGTCTTGTTGTACTTAGTGCAGTAAATCCACTGTGTGCAGTTTCTGAATGAGACTGTGTTGCCCTGTTCTGATTTACAGAGGTGCAGTCCACCTCCATGATCGGCTAGTTAATTCCATCCCTTCCCACGTCCCTCAAGACCACTGGCTTAATTCCAACTGTCTGACGTTGATATGGCTCATGTGAAATACAATACCTTGTTCCCCTTGGAGAGGACTTCTTTAAGCCTTAAGTGGTCTTATGGCAGGAAAATGCAAGGCTGTTCTCAGAAGCTATTGTGTCAATGATTGGATTAGAGTGCACACCCACACGGCTTAAGTAGAACTCACAGAGAGAGTTTATTACTTCAACTCTTGAGAATAAACATAGTTTTCATTCTATATAGAATATATACACACAAATTATAAAAGGTAGAAACTTTTATACAACAATATTTTTTTCATGATATAATACGGAATTTGGTTTTATCTAGTTACCTTACAATTGCTTTGTCAACATCTTTGATCTGGGAACAGATTTTCTGCACTCAAATTCATCAAGTTCTGATGTCCATTTGGCTCAAAAACTGTGTCCTAATTAATATGAATACCTTTCCTAGTTCTGCTAGTTTGGGCGTCTAAGAGGCATTCTCTCCTGCCACAGACTGATCTCAGTAGTGCATGTTTGTGTGATATCCTTCCTGAAGTGACATAGTTTCCAAAAATCTAATATTTGAAATCTCCGCATTCGAGCAGTCATAAGTAACTGTCACTATTAATGCCTAAGAGATGTTCCTGTATCCTGTATGCAGAATATCAGCGTAATTTTAAGTTTGAAAACCTAATGATTAGAATTGAGCAATCTGTTGAGTCTGTGTAAGAATTTGTTTTGAAGTCTTTTGGGGTTTTTCGATTTATGCTAAAGAGGGCTGGTCTTGAACTTTGTTGACTCTTTCCGCTGGACAATGTTGACCAACTAATTGTGTTCACAACTTGCCTTACAACTGGAAAGTTATGAAACCTGCATGTGGTTTAGTCCTCTTAATTTGATAACCACTGTTGCACCTTCCTAAATTCACATTTTACATAAGTACATTATCTTACAAACTTGAAAATCAAAAATCAACTACAAATTAGACATTTTAAACGACATACTTGTATATAGTCTTGGAATTGAGTTTGCAAATGTAAATTGGTGCGGATCTTGTCAAATGAAGGATTAATTTTCATCCATAGAGATAGTGGATGCGGCTGTCAAATTATATACTGCCTCGTGACGGTCTGTTTGCAGGTGGTACAGGTACGTCAGTACGATGTCATGATCTAGCTATCAGAGGTGGATTGCAGAGATAGGTTCCTCTGGACTGTAAAGCTACCACCAGGTGAATCCAATAATACTAGAAGGCTCCTTGCAGGAATTATGTGGATGTGTTGAGGAAGGTGAGCTGAGAGGACAGACTTACTGGAAGACTCTCTGTCACTAATGACATTCTGTCTTTTTAAAAGAAGCGTCATTTCAAAAGGACAAATGCCGGAACATCACTGTATGGCTTTTAAGGTCCAGCAATGAAACCTATCCCAACCATTGAGCCCAATATTAAGCCTTCTCAGGTATTTCTCCCCCCCCCCCAAAAAGCGTTTTTTTCCTTCCAATTTGATCTTCAACTTCTGACTCCCTGCTTTAAAACAGCAAGTGTTTTGTGGTTTTTACAGACCTTCCAGGGCGTGGGAGAATTTTCCATGCACCAGTTGAACTTGGGTATCATCTGATAGAGTGAGGGGTGACTCCTTACTGGAGTAGGGTCATTAGTGCCATTCCTCAAAGGGGGGAATCCTCTCTCATCTGCCCCTCTGTGAGTTGGCGTGCTGCTGCATACCAAGCTGTGAATGTGCTTATGCGCTGTGCAGTCGCACGTGCAGAGGTCTTCGCTTGTCGTTGTCTGACTGGCCAGCATAGGCAGCCGGATTAGGCCTTCTGTTCGAGGTGACGCAGTTTATTTTATTCATTTTAAATCACGCGGGGCATTCTTGGAATACAGATTGCGCTGTGAAACGGCGGCGTGGATTAACGGGGATGAGTGAGCGTTGACGTAATCGTGCCAGTACTGAATACACTGACTTTCATTCTGCCGGGCGCATTATTTAGGGATTTTAGCAGTGAGTAAATTAACGATGAGTCTGCAGTCTCATGCAATGCTCGCTAGGCTGGGTTTAGATTATATGTGGGCATGTGAAATTCTAGTTGTGTCTGTATGAACTTCTCTGCTCACTCTGGAGCAGTTGGCTTTGACCTTTAATATGTAGCCAAAAGTGCAGATTTCTAAGCACCTCTGTGCAGCGAGAAGAAGAATCTTTATTGTTGATTAATAAACATCATTACAATCAGGAACTATTCGAAATACATTCATTTGTAAGAAATAAAATTATATAAACGTAATCCAACAAGTGTATTTTCTGCAGTCAATAAGTACAGGACAATAATACATTACTCATTTTGTAATAATTATGGGAATAACGTAACATAGCTATCACTGCTACCCATCGCTAAAGTTGCATTTCATATCGAATTTTATATTTCAAATCATTTATCTTTCTTTATTAAAACCACGCTTCTTAACACATTAATAAAAACTTCCATAAAACTATTGATACTACATTACTTTTTTAATTCCTGAGTTAAAGTGCCATAATTAAAGTGCCATTATACGTCTCATTCAAAAAAGTGCCGTTCTTACTTAAAACAACGTTCTATATTATTATTATTTAAAGGAAAATGTTTCTAACGAGTCAACATACACCACGTCGGCCAAGTGGTTAATAGTTAAGGTTATTACAACTTACTACAATCCGATAAAACCATATAAAATATCCCACCTAATCCATACTAAGTGTCTTCAAAATCAACCTCTGTCCAGTGTTCCAGTTGAAGTGGGTTGGAAGAGGGCATCTGAGCCGTGGCTGTGTGGACACGTTTGCTTACGATGGCTCGGACAGAAAATGTATTGACGCTGATAAGGGACTGGAGTGTAGCGTAAAGGTGAAATGCAAACAATTCTCCAGTCCCTCTTATTAGCATCAATGGTAGTGTTTCCCTCCTTTGCAACTTGGTCTTATGACACACTATTTTTCTAGAACGGTTTTCCTTTAGATCTCTTGGGTCGTCCATCCAGAACCTCGTAAATCCCCCCTTCTGCTGGAGGGGTGGACTTGTTAGATTCTCCTGGGCCTGAAACTCAGCTTATAAAACTTGGCCAGTGATGCCTTAAGACACTCAGAGACTCAACCTGAATGCAAGAGACCTTTTGCTTCCTGTAATTGTTAATGAGGTCATTAGAGTACATCTTCAGTACCTACAGAATGACCACCCACAAGATAGAGCTCTCCGAATGGGTTACCCACGTGGTGTGCACTCTAAGGTTGGCTGCTTGCATGTCAGTTACTCATTATTTTCCTCTTCCATCACATACTGTGAAGAGCACTTCTCAAATAAAGCGCTGATGATTGTGTCTTCTTTTCTAAACGTATGCATATTTACGTTTTCATTAGAGAGCTCACTTCACATGACGTGGTGTTGAAGCCATTGATGCATTCTGTACAACCAGGACATTCTAAAAGAATATGTTTTGAGTACATTGTTAGTATTTCTTTGATAAACCTGTGGCTTTATAGATTTGACTACTTATTTATTAGCATGTCACCTGGGGCCACTTCAGAACAATGTTACAGTTACATGCAAATAAACTAGTGATTACTGGTGGATGTGGTTGGACATGTACAATGTGTGACACTGGTCGGGGGTGGGGGATTAATCGCTGTGAGGCGGGACACGACCACTGGCATCTGTGGTCGAAACCGTGACCTAGTATCAGAGTTTCCAATCGTAAGTGGAATTCGTGAGAAACCTGAATATAAGCCAACGTCTCATTTATTTATTTACTATATATTTATTTATACATTTTTAATGCAGTTTTCTACATTACAAGCATGACCCGAAGGCGCTAGAGCACTTTACACAGACAAAGACATCAGATTACAAACTGAATGAGCTGAGAAACTGCATATATGGGCTGGCCAATCAAGAAAGCAATCCATTTAATGTAATTTAGGGAATCCTGCATAAGATATAGAATAGTGGAATACAGAATCCTGTGTGATATGTACAAAACAAGAGATTAAAGCAGGACATAGATCCCCTAACTGCAATTGTTTCAAAAAGGTGCTATGGACCCAGAGAAAGGTGGGGAGGAAACAGCAGATGAATAGGGTATTGTAGACAAATAAATGGAAAACCGGTTTAAATTTGATGGAAGACAAGATACTTTAGCTTCTCCCAAAGGTAGCCAAAGAAGTTAGTGGTGCATCGCTCTGCCTGAGAAGGTCTGTGCCATTGTGAGTTCTGTCCGGGTAGTCATAGTAAAGCCAGAATAGGAGTGGATCTCTTTTCTAGAGTACCTTGGTTGCTGCTTCTCGAGGTGCCACTCAACAGCCAAAGGTGCATTTCAGCAGAGCAGCTTGAAGAGTTTTTAATCTGAAGATGAGGTGTTTTTGGGTGATGAAGAATGTGATGGGGGTGGGGGGTATTCTCTGTGCCCTGTACTTTGAGGCATTTGCCTCTGTACATTTGCTGCTTGCATTTCTCTTAGTTCACTGGTCAATGTTTCCCTGACTGGAGGTTCCCTCTAGGTAGAATGCTGACTTCCTCAACTATTTAGTGCCCTTGCTTCAGAACTCCTTGTGCCTCGTGCAGTTATCTTTGAATTTGGGTTGAGATCCACTGACTCCTTGGAGTGGTTTGATGGAACTATTCTAGTATTGTAAGATTAGACTCATTCTGGCTGCCTGGTTTAGCAATGCTTGTAGCTGGCGAGTTAGGGTTTGAGTAGCTCATTGTACATCTAGTTACTGGCGTGATTAGGGATCATCTAATCTTATGTTGGTGATTAGTGCATGGATAGTTGAACGTTTGTACCATCATCAATCTACTTTTTCGCCAGGAGGTGGGGTTTGCAGGTCTTAGTCACAGTTTACACCTCGATCCAATCAGTGTGTGTCTGCACACGGTATTGTATTTGAGGCTGAACACTTTGACATTTTAAAGTGTGATTTGTGGTTATGTAGGCAAAAATGTATTGATTGGTACTTTGCAACTTGATGTTCCAGAGTATAGAGGCAGAGTATATAAAAAAAAAGGCAGGCAGGCACGACGGGGAGACACACAGGGGCTACTACATAATTGAGGACAACATTGGGGAAAGTAGTAGAGAACTGGGAAAAAGAAAGTTAGGGTTGGAATATGCACTTTCTGCCAGAGTGGAGGGAATGGTTGGAGTGGCATCTCTGGACAAAGCAATGGAAGAGATTCATTGCAACAAAGAGTGGCATTGGATGGAGAGCCAGTGAGGATGCGACATGCAAGCAAAGTGATGACTCAGCGGATTGTTGTACTGTCCAGCGATATCAAGGGAAAGACCAGTAAAGAGATATACGTTGACAAGTATTTGTATTTTGGAACCATGAGGTTTGATTACTTTATTGTGTTAGACTTCACAACTCTTTAAAAGCTGAAACAAGCATGAGTTAAAAGAAAAATTATAATAGAAACACACATGGGAATTTTTGTGGAATGTGATTGAAACTGCGAGCAGATCTGACGTTTCCGATATTTGCTGTCAATTAACAATTTATTATTTCAAAAGGGTGGCAAACGATCTCGCATAGGCTTATGTTTTGGATCACCAATTGAGAGAATGTGGAGCTGGGAAGGAGGACTATTTTTAACACCTTCCATGCGGGGGTAATTCCCCCGCTGTGCTGGGGGGCGGGGGGGCGCACGCAGCGCCCCCATGCTCATGACGAGCTCAGCTCGTCATGAGGCACGGCGCTACGGTGCTCATGACGAGCTGAGCTCGTCACAGCTGCACCCGTTCCCGTGGAACGCTCAGCACAGCAGGGGAATTATCCCCGCATTCGAGCGTTCCACGGCTCATGACGAGCTGAGCTCGACATGAGCACCGGAGCGCCGTGCCTCATGACGAGCTCAGCTCGTCATGAGCATCGATGGTGTTAATTAGTTTCGGGAACTCTGAAGCACACTACAGGCCTACAATAATGGTCTAATTTATCAAGTGTGGTTTGCCAATTGTGTGCCTTTGACAGAAAACGTAAAAATATAAGGCTTTAGGAGTATTCTGACCTTCTTCCTCTGGTTTTAATAATATTCATTGATTTGTCTGCTGGGCAGTGTAGGAGTTACAATAATGTACTTTATCATCTTTAATTTGTAATGGTTTGTGATGGAAAAGTGTTAAAAGATGAAGGTATCTACTGTACTTCATTAAACCATGAACACATGTTTGGTAGCATTTGTATGATACTTCTGTGAAATGCCAATAAATGTTAGTCTAAAGTCTAGTCTGACTGCAGACCTTTCATGAATAATTTGTATGTTGGTACATACCCACAAAAAGAAGATGTACTTGGTGATCGATCATATGCTCAAATAGAGGTTTTTTAGTGGAAGTTTGCACAGTCCACTTATTTTGTGGTTCTATATTCTATGACGGCAACATACTGAACTGTGCATAAAAGAAAGTGGAGTGTGTGTTCATAGTAACCGACTTGCTTTCAAACTTGCCACTTTCACAGAGCTGATGGATAGCTTGGTTTCTCGTTTAAAAAAAGAAAAATAACAGATTTTAGTAGTCCTCAGTCTACTTTAGCTACATCAACCGAGCTAACTGCTTTTATGAAAAAATAAACTTTTTGTGTTGCCATATGTCACAATGAAAACAGACTTCCAGTTGTTATTCCACCAAAGACTAGTACTCAACTAAAACTCAGGAACGCACTAGTTTATTTGCATGTAACTGTAACATTGTTCTGAAGTGGCCCCAGGTGACATGCTAATAAATAAGTAATCAAATCTATAAAGCCACAGGTTTATCAAATGAATGTCTAACAATGTACTCAAAGCAGATTCTTTTAGAATGTCCTGGTTGTACAGATTGTATCAATGGCTTCAACACCACGCCATGTGAGGTGAGCTGTCTAATGAAAATGTAAATATGCATACGTTTAGAAAAGAAGACACAATCATCAGCGCTTTATTTGAGAAGTGCTCTTCACAGTACGTGATGGAAGAGGAAAATAATGTAGGGATGCAAATGATCATCATTTGAAAATGAAGGTCTCCCATTAACAATCTTGATGGGCGATTGATCTATGGTCCATCTTGAATCTTCAGTGGGCAACTTAATGTACCTATAAAGGATTAGTGTAGGATCACCCTTACCTCAGGATCCATCTCAAGAAACTTACATTGTGTAAAAGGCGAAAAAGTTGGTACCTTAAACTCTACTTCAACCAGCCATAGTTTCTGTTTCTATCTCTCAATTCATATTTAATGCATCCGTTTCTCTAATGTTTAAACGTTATTGCATTCTAAATGGATATGCAAACGATTTTCATTTAACACACTTAATTTTCAAATGATCCTGATTCTGCAGCACATGGAATGGCAAAGGTTTCTCAGTGTTCACGAACACAAGCCTATGAAATAATTTGTAAGAAAAATTGGTTGAAAATAGATTGTGCAGGCTTTTGTGTCATACTACAGTCTCTTTAAATATCACACTTATAATTATGTTTACAATAACCTTTACAGACGTTTATCTGCAAATTACACGGTGAACCCTTACATTTGGCAGTGTAGGATTTTGCAAAGAAATTGAATATCTCATACAAACTGGTTCACAGTTCCTAGGCAAGGCAATTTCACACAAAGGGGATTAAGACTGAATTTGCAGTTTTTGGTTGATGGTCGAACGTTTGGGATTTTCATCTTTATTTTGCTCAAAATGCTGTTTTGTTTAATGGACTTGACCACACCTATTATTTTGTTGATAAGCTTTGGTTAAAATAACTCTGCTGTCAAACTTCTTGGAACACAATTTGGAAGCCCATAGCATGTGTTCTGTGGTATAAATTTGTGAAATAGAATGTAATATTTTTCACTTACTATTCTTTCTCCCTAGGTAGCTATGTTATTTTCTTTAAAAGTCAGCACAACTTTATAATGCACATTTATTTTGCACTTTTTTTGTCCAAAAATGTGTTTCACATTCCATGGTGTTTTATGATGTTCCGGGCAATTACAACCAAACGGAGTACTTTCTAGACTAACACTTGCCTTATAAGAAAGCCTCAATGTGCTTTAGCAGCCATAAGTAGAAAAGTGAGAGGGCTTCTGTGAAAGGCTTATGTTTACTAAAAGGACAAAAGAGAGGAAGGCTGAGTCTGTATTAGGTTTCATGAACCAGTGCGCTCAGGACCTTCCTGAACTTGCCGTGATCTTTGACTGGCTAGTGCAATGTGGATCGAATTCCAAAGCAAAGATCCCTGAATAGCAAAGGACCTTCTTCCTACTCATTATTGTAAGATGTGGACCTATGCTATTTAGTTATTTTTTGACTATTTATTTTTGGTTTGCAAGACCATAAAACATAACTTCTGCATTCATAACGATTCCACCATGTCAGCAAAGACACCAGTGTTGTTAATTAAACTTCCACATAAATCATTTTCATTTGGGGTCAGTAAATGTATAGAACTAAGTTGATTAAGAAGATCTTGCACAAAGGTGTATAAAGATAATTTTTCAACGAATGCAAGGCTGGAGGTGATGGAGCGGGGCCGATTCATTCATTTTTGTGTAAAAAGACCTTTTCTAATCCACAAGGAGAAGCATCCATGTTTCTAAAAATGTTAATAAACGATTCTAAACTTGAAGAACTGTGGTCGCAAGTGTGTCCACAAGTGTGTTTAAAGAAACATTAAGTCCGCAGTCTTTCCTGCATATATTTTTTTTATTTCCCACTTTAAGTGCGTTCACCATCTTAGAAAAGTAAATAAAAAATATTACATTATAGTGGTGTCATGCTGCATGCTTGCATGATCAAGCTGGGCTGCAATACCATCATGATCTTGACACGCATGTGAGTGTTCTCGTCGTAACCTTCTTTTGTCAATATTTTTTCCCCCAATGGTGCACAGCATTTGCAAAAAGTTTTTTTTTTTTTTTGCCAGTGCTGCATTGCATCGGCAGAATGCTTTGGCTAAGCCCATAGGTTGAAAAGTTGCAAACAATTGTCTCTGCGTGCACTTTAAAAAATTTTTTAAAAAATTGCCGGATTTAAAAGAGACTTTTTAAGAGAATCTTCCAAATGATGTTCCCCTAACCCACATGTGAAAAGATGCAAACATGTTTCTGACTTCAATGCAGATTCCAAGGATGGAGAACTAGGATTTTTATTAAGTGACTTTTCCTGTCCCTGTTATAAATGACTGGGATTTCTGACTTCAAATTCATATATTATGAAACTTTTTGTGAATTAGGCTAACGCTTATTGAGGGGAAGCAGCGGGAAATGGTAAAGTAACTCTGGTCGTTCAAGCAGACATATTTAAACGAAGCAGCATATTGATGTACACCATTACAGGTATGAGCCCGCTTTGTGTTCAGGGAATGCTGCCATTCATTGCATGTTCATCTTTGGATTAGTAGGCAAAGTATTTTGATATGTGGGGGTTTGTAATTATTTTCTCTTAACCACGTAAGTCCTATATTTCTTTTACAAATTAATTTTTGAGTATTTTCTCTGCCACAGTATCGAACTGCAGAACTTGTCGTTTCTCTGCAAAGGTACTTTTGTAGGATTCTCATAGCATCGGTAAAATGTTAATTAATATTAAACATTTTGAAGTTTCTTAAATCAGTTAGTTAATAAATGTATAGAACAATTAGACTGAACTACTTCCTAGACCCACACAATTATTGCGACTTTACTTTTTGTTTTACTAGATTACATGGCTCTAAATAGATCACTTTTTGTAATGTGTTCGAATGAAAAGTTCATGTATTTGTGTGTCAATGTCAGGCAGCCCTCATTGAAACTTGAAACACTGAGCGTTGTGAGGTCATCCTTAGGTTTGGGGGTGTGTGAGATATGTAATCTGTATTTTAAAATCCAAAGAACATATTTATCAGGAGTACATGTTTTCGCAATATATTAAATACACTGTCCCCATATGGTAAGATTCCCTTGATAAAGAACCTGCACAGGTCTGCCCCAGCTCTCCTTGATGGATCTTCGCATTGCCTGAGGTCACGGAATGGGAGAAACCTTTGAGGACTATGGCGTACATGTATGAGCAGGGGATCTCTCGCTCAGCAGCGGGGTCACCATCACTGGCACATCGCCAGGCAGCATGGTGCCCAAACTGCCTATTGATGGACAGGATTGAACATGGGAGATCACTTTCCTGCTCCTCCCCCTACCTTTCCCTAAAGACCCATTGGGGCTTGGCCGCCTCTTGCTGCATCACCATTGCTCAGGAAAAGGTCCTGCTGCTCTGTGGGTGTGGCTGCTGGGCGGCCTTGATGGCCAGTGCCATTTTCTAGTCCTCGGTAGCCGAAACAATATAAATAGTAACTCCTGTTGAAATCCGGCCATTTGGAAGACTATTTTATTTTTGTTTTACGTAAGGTTTCCCTTTAAATTAATCACCCCATTTGTGACTTTTTTCATTGGCCACTGAAAAAGCAATCCATGTACTGCGTCCATCTTTTCCTGGCAGGTATTAAGGGCTCCTTTCATGTCTGATGAAGAGAAGATGAGCGGAGGTAAGTTGGGAAACCATTTTGGGGGGAGTAAGGATAATGGTGACTGGAGTTCATTTATCTGAACCAGGGCAACACAACTCGTTTGAGTTATAAAGGTTGCACCCCTAAAAATTATCATAACACATTTAATTCACACAAAACTGGTTCCATCCTTCTTTTATTATGAACACACTCCAAAGTAGCGCCAAAAAACCAATCGGTGTATGTGCATTCTATAGGAAATTTGGCATAACATAACAAGCATTCTTTCAGAGTAAAATCTGTACATGCATAGTTTCTGTGGGACATAAAGAAATCCAGTTAATCAATTCTAGTCAATTCTAGCCAAAATGTTTTTGCACAGTCAAAGGAACTGAACAAGAAATGCCAACCAAAGGAATTGAGTTCATAAATTGCAGCAAAAAAAACAATTGTACAGTTGGAAGGAAGATGAATTTATAAAAACTCAGCCAACACGTTTCGTCCTCTGGATTTCCTCAGGGCACTTATTGTGTCTTGTAAGTCAGCTTGGACTCCATTGTAGTGAGTTCCCACTATGTAAATGTAAAGCAACCAGCTAGCAGTGGGTGAGGGCGATAGTGCTTCGTCTAGTGCCTCGGACGCTGTTGGCTTGGGAACCTCTGAAAGGGACCGTCATCCAAAAGCATATGTGCGGCGACTAACTTTTGGCCAAGGTTCACAAGCGACTAGTGACAGGAATGCACTCTACTCATTTTATAAAGGGAAATCTGAGCATTTGAAATTATAAATGAATGTGACTGCAGGCGAAGAGTGCCTTAATTCCGCTGGCATCTTTTATATGGCTGTATATTTTGGAGGGAGTTGAGCAGAGGGGAAGAGAGAAGGGGAACCAAGGGCCAGTTCGGATGGTTAAAGAGCAAGTAAAAACGAGGAGTTGGGAAAAAACACTAATGAGAAGGAAAAGGAGACCATTGATGGTCTAGGATGTACATCGTCAAATTAAACCACGAGTTGTTTTATTCAATATTTTAGGAAATACCATGGAAAGGCATTCAACTTCTGAGCTTAGTCGTCTAACTATTTCTAAATAGTTGCTCTGGAGTTTTTTTTTTACTTGCAACCTGCCATTAAGATGTTTAATGCAATGGGGTGATGAGGCTACTCAGTTTGTTAATTTTTATATTTAATCAAGCATTTAATGTACTCCAACATTTTTAGTTTGGAACCTAAATAATTATACACTGAGCCAGTTCTCGAGGCGAGCACTGAGATGGATGGAAGTGCGCAGTGTGCCATCTCAGGTGACCGGCTCAACGGATCTACCTTATGCACAGGTTTACTAGAAGGATTTCTCTGAGAATCTTAAAACTAACTGGGTGGCACCTTGGTTTGGAAAGTGCCTTGTAGGTGATCATCATCAAGGTAAATTGTCAGCAGAGTGACATGAACATCAGAAGGGACTGATGCAAGCGCTTTGCCTACATAATGTTTGACTCCTGATCACGCTAGGAGCAATTTCCAGCCACTGTGCAACTTATTTTATTTTAAAAACGCCGAATTTTAAAACTGCTCGAATTTTCATACTGTTTGCATACAGCATACCTGGCATACTTGGCACTCACTTGCCACTATTTTCGCTTTGTTCCTGACATTCCCAGCCGATTTTAGGGCTGTAGATCGAGGGCTAGTGACAACAGCATTTACGGCGGCCATCTTGAGTGAGGGGGCGAGAGCGGTGAGAGCGCGAGAGCGGTGAGAGCGCTCTAGTGTCCGGTATTTAAGGAAACGGTCTATCTCCGCGGTCACGTTTGCGGAAGCGCCTCCTCAGCGCCTGAGTCACGCCAGAGTCAGCCCGTCTGCGCCCGCCCGCGCCTCGGACGTGTCTCAGGGCTATGGCACCACCATATGGTTCAGTCCCCAACCTACAACAGGTACCTATAGCCGATGTAGCAATAAATTCAATAGAATCCCCCTACATCAAATATACGTCTGTCGATTTGAAGGCTCTACAACCGGCAACAAAACCCTCCTGCAGGTTGTTAAAATTGGGGTGGGAGAAGGATTCCTGTCAAACCTGTCAATTACACATTGACCCTGTAGGGATCAAATCTACACTGTCTGATTCCCTCAAGAACTCCTCAAAATCAAAGACAAATTCCTTTTCCTTTATTAGCCTCAACTGTCGCTCTTTACCAATGCATAAACTAGAAATTTTTAACCTACTCTTAGATGAAGCACCCGATGCATTGTTTATTACTGAAACCTGGCTCAAAGAAAGTTCGGGTCCAGACATAGCTATGGCACTTCCGGACTCCTACGCTATCACTAGACTTGACAGGGAAAAGATACCTGGCGGAGGAATTGCCATCATCTTCAAAAAGATTTTTAATTGCGAATTTAAACCTCTTCTATGTGATGGCTGCCAAGCGGCGACATTTAAACTTACGCTAGCCCCCTATTTCACTTTAGCCGGAGTCCTTGTGTATCGGCCTCCGGGGGCAGCGTCCAAATGGGTGACAAATATGTCTGCACTTATCGGACCGTTAGCCATGAGAACTGCCAATTTCACAATCTTAGGCGACATAAACTTGCATCTAGAGGATGAGGAATGCTCTTTAGCTAAAGACTTCATAAATGACTTAGCAGCTCTCAATCTAACCTTAAAGAACTCAGGGCCTACTCATCGAGCTGGACACCTGCTAGATCCCATCTTTTCCAATCTTAACAATATTATGACGCATTCTGCCCAGCCTCTGCCCTGGTCCGACCACTATTTGGTTAAATTTGCCCTTCAGGTCAACCCAATAAATAAAGATAATACTCCCCTACCCACCCAGTTTATAAGAAAGTGGAAACAACTTGACATTGACAGTCTCAATACCCTCCTGGAAGAACATAGGCCTTACACTAAGACCTCTGTTCAACAGCTTTCCTCCACAGTACAAAACTGGCTTCTTGCAGCCATTGACTCCACCCTGCCCAAAACAAAGCTTAAATCTAACACCCACCGCTCTCCTGCGCCCTGTTTCAACTATATTTTACAAAATGAAAAAACTAGATGTAAAAATCTTGAACGTCAATGGAGGAGGAGTTACTCACCTGTAATCAAGGAAAAATACAAAATTCAGTTAACAGCGTATCAAAAGCAGTGTAGCAAGGCTAAAGCAGAATTCATCTGCACAAAAATCACAAATGCCTTAGACCACTCCAAAACACTTTTTAAGCTAGTAAAAGAGCTGGCTGGCTCTAATACGTCTCAACTTCCACCTGAACTTAATAAAACTCAATGTGACCTACTAGCTGCCTTCTTCATCAATAAAGTCGACCAAATTCATCAAGACATTAATCAAGCTTCTAATAAAAATAAGTTAACCACTGAAGCTACCCCACAATGTGCATTACCTACCTCGGGTAATACCCCAGGCATTCCGGATTGCTCTACTCCGGTTAATGCATCTTCTGTCACACTTGATAGTTGGCCCTTGCTGAACCCTGATATGGTTCAAAGGCTGCTAAAAACTATTAAATCTGGCTCGCCTAAGGACCCATTGCCATGCTCAGTCTTAAAGCAACTTAACAGCAACGTCTTGGTTACCATCACTCATCTTCTCAATGCTTCGTTACTGGAACAATTTGTACCCAGTGAATGGAAGCACGCAATGATTCATCCGCTCCTGAAGAAAGCTGGCGCAGACCCCAATTTGCCAGCTAACTTCCGCCCAATATCCTTGCTGCCCACCTTTGCAAAAATATTGGAGAAACATGTACATCGTTGCCTCACTGATTTCATCACCACTCATGACCTATTACCAACCCACCAGTCGGGATTTCGTGCAGGCTTTTCCACAGAAACTACCTTGCTGGGGGTAACCAAAAATATCCGCCGCATGGTGGACAAGGGCGAAACAGTGGCACTTGTGCTGCTCGACCTCAGCGCGGCATTCGACACCGTGTCGCATGCGGTCCTCGCCCAAACACTCCACTCCCTGGGCATCCGTGGGGCAGCTCTCAACTGGATTAGATCATTATTGGAAAACCGCACGTTCCAGGTCTTCTCACAAACTGCCTGCTCCGATACCATGACATTCAAACACGGAGTTCCACAGGGCTCTATCCTTAGCCCGTTGCTTTTCAACGTGTATATGACCCCCTTGGCCAAAATAGTGGAGGAAACAGGGCTTTTAATGTTTTCTTACGCTGATGATTCCCAGCTGCTTTTTTCTTTATCAGCTGCAGATTCTGACAATTCCTCCACCCTACAACTCGGACTCTGTAAAATCGCCGACTGGATTCAAAAAAACTTTCTAAAACTTAACGGCGAAAAAACCGAGTTAATCGTGTTGGGCAAAAATAAAGAACTTTGGGGACCCCAACATTGGCCAACTGAAATGGGCACCCCCCCTACCACGGTTACTCATGCTCGTAACCTGGGCGTCATTATTGACGACTCACTCAGTTTACATCAGCAAGCGGTAAAGACTTCAGCCACCTGCTTTGCCATATTAAAATGGCTAAAAAAGATCTTTTGGATGCTGCCTGAAAACACCAAGAAAACAGTTGTCAATGCCCTAATAACATCTAGGCTAGATTATGGCAACGTTTTGTACCTGGGGGCGAACAAAGCTACTGTCCGCAGGTTGCAATCAGTGCAAAATGCAGCAGCCAGACTACTCTGTAAAATTCCCATCTCTACTCCAACCACTAAATACATCAGGAAGTTACACTGGCTAAAAATTGAAAACCGAGTTAAATTCAAATCTCTATGTTTTATGCACAGGATTTCCACCAACACCGCTCCTAAATATCTGCAAAACCTGGTGCGCCCCTATCGTCCTTCCAGATCTCTTCGGTCTTCCACGGCAAATCATTTTGAAATTCCAAGGACCAGGCTGTCACGCATGGGTGGCAAGTCCTTCTCATTCCTAGGACCTTCTCTCTGAAACTCAATGCCACATACACTGCGGTCTGAGTCAAATTACATCAAATTCAGAAAAGCCCTAAAAACATGGCTCTTTAACATCTAGTTCTCTGTAACCGCATTGCTATTGGGATCTGCCGCGCCGGGAAACCCTTTGTTGGGTAGCTGTGCGCATTACAAATGTAAACAAATAAAAAATAAAATAAACTGTCATCGCTACAATGCCCACCTAAGATACTTCACGCTTCTTCTCCCAGGTGCCACCACTGATTATCTCCAGCTGTACCACAAGCACACTATTTTGGGGTGCAGAAGGCCAGCCAAGGGCCAGCATCCAGTGTGTTTCAGTTACTTCCATAAATATGAACCAGATAGCATATTTGCTCAGCGTGCTCCGATAGGGTGGCACTGTGGCTCCATGTCAACAGGATACCGTGTTCTGGTCCGGGGTTTGTGTGTAACACACTAATGCCTTGTGGGGATGTAGTGCTGGTGTCTTCTAAACTGAACAAACCGGACTCCAGATGTTTTACAGGGAACTCCCCCCTCCAGCCTTTAGAAGCATAGTTCCTAGCGATGTTTTGTCTCTTGTTCTGGACCAAAGTCTGTTGAGTAAAAAATAAGTGCTGGTCCCCAGAAATGAGTGCTGGTGGGCCCCACCTGCAACCACCGTCTCAAATTAAGCACTGGCATAGTCACTACATTCTTCAAAGGTGCTGAGTTTGTTTAGCCAGCAGGTTCTTGTTGGCAAAGACACAAAACCGAAGCTCCAATCCAGGTGAGTAATATGGATTCCTCTCATGATGGCCTCCCTCTTCCCAGCGCTGCCTCTGAGCTCCACCCTGACCACACCGCCTCCGATCCACCATGACCACACCGCCTCCGATCCACCATGACCACACCGCCTCCGGTCCACCCCGACCACACCGCCTCCGGTCCACTCATGACCACACCGCCTCCGGTCCACCTCGACAACACTGCCTCCGGTCCACCCATGACCACACCGCCTCCGGTCCACCTCGACAACACTGCCTCCGGTCCACCCTGACCACACCGCCTCCGGTCCACCTCGACCACACCGCCTCCGGTCCACCCATGACCACACCGCCTCCGGTCCACCTCGACAACACTGCCTCCGGTCCACCCTGACCACACCGCCTCAGGTCCACCCCGACCACACCGCCTCAAGTCCACCGCGACCGCACCGCCTCCGGTCCACACTTGTGTTCTGTGTTATTCTTTGCACGAGCATTTAACCCTGGAGGGGAAGGGGGTGGAGAGGAATCAACGTACGCCTATTTCACGTGCCTATTTTATTTACTATTATTATAGTTGTGACCAATGCAGCGAGTACCACATGGTAAACTGAATTCATCCTTTTGACCTAAACCAAGTACATTCTGTTTATTTCCTTTCTATCTCTTCTGAGGTTGGCTTTGTTTAAAGTGCGGAGTCCCCCTCCTCGGCAGGACAGAAGTTGTAACATTTTTTGAAAATAAAATGTATTTTGTACTTGCAGATTCAGGCATAATACACTGGTCACCTGATTCTGCACTGTTTTCCATCCGTGGTTGAATCTCAAATATTTGTAAGCATAGTTGAACGTACTCTGCTGTGCAATTTTCGGGTAGAGTGATAGTGTTACACTTGTTCCGGAAAGGTGGCCCCTTCTCTGTCCAGAAACGAACAACAGAAATGGCAGCTGCCTTCCTGGGGCGCCGAGCATTGAGGATGTGGAAGAATGAATTGATGTCATTGTCGAAAGAGCAGAGCAGAATCCAGCCATTGTGAGCGCGTGTAAACAAATCCTGCGGCAGGCGGATGCTCGCCATTGGGCGATTATGGGACGTAGGTACAATTGTAAAGGGAACAGGGGCTCAGGGCCTGCTGTCGAGACACTCCCAGGGATATGCCAAGTAGGGGAGTGCAGATCCGATCTTTTTTTAGATATTTTTTTACTATGCATTATTCCTTCTACTTTATTCCCCCTTTATGCTATCTTCTTAAGAAAAGTGTTACAGCAAACAAATGATGGACGGAATGCTGACAATGCAAACATTCTCCCCATTCAAAAGATCTGGGTTAAATCCATCCTTCTTTTGCCCACTATACCACTCCTGTTTGGACCCTGCCATATGCAAATCAGTCTTGACCCTGTACCCCATGGGAACAGTCTAGATCGAACTGCCAGGCCGGTTCCCTGTACCGGAAACAAGCATCCTCAGACCGGTTTCAGGGTATGTCACCCTTCTTCAGCCAGGCTAGCTTGAATCCAGTGGCACAGTGAGCAAGGGACCCACGTCTGGGCATACCCATCCCTCCTAGGGTGAAAAGTGTTGCAGCAAACAAATGATTGGTGGAATGCTGATGAGGCAAACATTCTCCCCAGTCAAAAGGTCTGGGTTAAAGCCATTGTTCTTTTGCCCACTATACCACCCCAGTTTGGACCCAGCCATATGCAAATCAATCTTGACCCTGTGCCCCATGGGAACAGTCCAGACCAAACTGGCAGGCCAGGTCCTCCGTGGACTGGAAACAAGCATCCTAGGACCGGTTTCAGGGATTCACCCCTCATCAGCCAGGCTAGCTTGACTCCAGTGTCACGGAGAGTACGTGACCCACGTCTGGGCATACCCGTCCCTCTCGGGGTGACAAACGCAAAAAGAACAATTGATCGACAGAATAAAGAACAATGTCATACATTCACCCCAGTACAAAGATCTGGGCCTAAATCCATTGTTTTTTGCTCCCCATGCCATTCCAATTTGAACCCTGCCATATGCAAATCAGTCTTGACCCTACACCCAATGGGAACAGTCCAGCCCGAACTGCCAGACCTGGACTGTTCCCCTCGGGCGCAGGGTCAAGACTAATTTGCATATTGCTTGGTTCAAACTGGAATGGCATGGGGAGCAAAAAAACGATGGGTTTAGGCCCAGATCTCTGTACTGGGGTGAATGTATGGCATTGTTCTGCATTCTGTCCATCAACTGTTGTTTTTGCATTTGTCACCCCGAGTGGGACGGGTATGCCCAGACGTGGGTCCCGTGCTCTCCATGCCACTGGAATCAAGCTATCCTGGCTGAAGAGGGGTGAACCCCCGAAACTGGTCCTAGGATGCTTGTTTCCAAACCAGGGAGAACCTGGCTTGGCAGTTCGGGCTGGACTGTTCCCATGAGGCCCTGGGTCAAGATTGATTTGCATACGGCTGGGTTCAAACTGAAATGACATGGTGATTTAGGACAAGATCTCTATACTGGGGTGAATGTATGACATTGTTCTGCATTCTGTCCATCAACTGTTGTTTTTGCATCTTCCTAAGAAAAAGCAGAGGAGTCTGATCCAAAAATTGTGAAATAATCGGGCATCAGTTGTGCTTGAAAATATCAGCAGAAAAAAAGTCACAAATTATTTACACCAACACTTTTTGCAACTATTTTTAGGGCTGGTGGTGGGTTTTCGTGTTATTATTATTATTAGTTATATTTTAATGTTTTACCACTTCACTATTTTCCTGAACATGATCTTTGTCATTTTTCTGCGTTACTTTTCCTGGGAGAGGGTGGGGGGGTGAAGACTGCTCTTCTGGCACCTTCTAATTCTGGATGTCACCATCACAGAAAGTAATTTGACAGGAGTAAAGCAATATTACGGTGTACATGCAGTAAAATTATTAAAGTAAAAAACAATCAATATTGTGTTAATATGTTTTTCTTTTCTGTACTTTTCATCTGCAATTTTCAATAAGTGCCATCTTGGCCGTTAACAAGCACTTATACCTTCAAGTTTGCATCAACATTTATAAGTGAGAAGAAAGATATGATCTATGTTACAATATGGCAGTTGGGTCTGATGGCACAGTGGACTCATTTATCAGTCCAGGGAATTGTGTTGACCCATTTTCATAGGTTTAAATCACGGCAGTACCGCTCAGCCTTTCATCGTTCTGAGGTCTAGGAGTACCACTGAATTGGGGAACAACAAACATCTGTGAATTCAGCCCCTAGATACCCTCCAGGATGAATATGCACTTTACAAATACACCTGCTAATTTGGATTTTTCCCCAAATACAACATATGCATATTTCAAATGTAGTATTTTATCACTTCCCTTTTTTTTTTTAATTCTTCTGTGTTCATTATTGTTGTCTTCGTATGTCTGTGCCTGACCCATAAATGGATCTTTGTTGTATTTAATGATATCTTATTTTGCACTCTTTCAACAATGCAACCCTATCTTCTGTTTCATTCCATATACAGCTCCACTGTTTGGTGCTTTCTGTTCTGCGTGTTTGCTTTTTTCGGTCTGCGTTTTGACAATGCAGCTGTCAAACAGAGAAATTGCTTACAATGTACAGTAAGCTTTGGGTCTGCCCCTTTGAGCTACTAGCATTACTGACCCAGCCTCTTTCAGCCTTTAGCTTGAGGCTTTACCAATCATGTCTTAGCTCAGCCCAGAGGATTATTCATATATCACCTAATGCTATTTGCGTTTAATGTATTTTTCTGCCCCCACTCAAGTGCTTGCAACATACTGCACGAAGAACTACTGTACAACTATAGCCTTCATGTCTGCTTCTGCTGGCTGCTTTCCAAGTGTCTCACTCTAATGTGATAACGTTGCATGCTTCAGCACATTAAAATCAGGCGTCTTGGCTTTGCCGCAGCTTGTTTTTTTTTTATTTTTTTTTTTTATTTTTTTTTTTTAACAAGTGTCTTATTAGTGACATTACCTCATGGATCTTGTTTGTGTTTTCCTGTTCTGACTTCTCTCTGACTTGGTTGGTCGTCTCTCACATCCACTTCTGACTTCTCTCTGACATGAGGATGTCTGAAATGAAGAAGTTATCGTCTTCTGCTGTTGATAAGAGTAATTAATGCAGACAGAAGTAAATACAAAAAGAAGGCGACAGCAGTGAGTTAATTAAGATATAAGTTCGGGCTGTAGCGGTGGCTGGTCTATAACATAGACTTGGCAGAGGGGTCACGTGAGGTCTTTTTTTGTCTTAGTAAACCTGATATTGAATAACAGCAATATACAAACTGCCAGTGACTTGGAATTCCAATCTACCTATGAAAATATGCTACTTTCTATAAAGATCATGTGTGCACATTCATTATAGTAACAGCTTTACTAATTTCCTGCTACGAGCAAAGATTGCATCAGGGGTGTGCACCATGGGTGCCCGCCCTTCACTCCTATTGGGACACCCGTGTTCATGCCACCCTGCCCAAGTCCTAACTATGATCTTTTATTGGGGTGCACAAAGCCATTTTCCTAAAATATTTAATGGCTGAGGGTACAGTAGGACTTTAACGGACCCTAGGATATTGTGGGAAGTACTTGCAGACATTTAACTGACCCTAGGATATTGTGGGGGGTACTTGGAGACATTTAACTGAATCTAGGATATTGTGGGGAGTCTTTGCAGACATTTAACTGACCCTAGGATATTGTGGGGGGTACTTGCAGACATGTAATTGATTCTAGGATATTGTGGGGGGTACTTGCAGACATGTAATTGATTCTAGGATATTGTGGGGGTACTTGCAGACATTTAACTGACTATGATATTGTGGGGAGTACTTGCAGGCATTTAACCCCTCCGCTGCGCCGAATGTTCCGCGCTGGTGCGGAACGTTCTATTGCGCGGGCGGGGCCAGAACGTTCAGCGGATGTGCGCAGCACTACCGAGGTAGTGCACGCGACGTCCGCTGAACGTGCGCCGCACTGAAGGGGTTAACTCTCTCTAGCATATTGTGGGGGGTGCTTACAGACATTTAACTGACCCTAGGATATTGTGGGGAGTACTTGCAGGCATTTAACCTACCCTAGGATATTGTGGGGGTACTTGCAGGCATTTAACCTACCCTAGTATATTGTGGGGGTACTTGCAGGCATTTAACTGACCCTAGAATATTGAAGGGGTACTTCCAGGCATTTAACTGACTCTAGGGTATTGTGGGGAGTACTTTCAGACATTTAACTGACCCTAGGATATTGTGGGGGTACTTGCAGGCATTTAACTGACTCTAGGGTATTGTGGGGGGTACATGCAGACGTGTAACTGACTCTATAATATTGAAGGGGTACTTCCAGGCATTTAACTGACCTTAGGATATTGTGGGGGGCACCTGCAGGCATTTAACTGAACCTAGGATATTGTGGGGAAGAGGCACTTGCAGACATTTAACTGACGATAGGATATAGTGGGAAGCACTTGCAGACATTTAATTGACCCTAGGATATTGGTGTGGGGAGCACTTTCAGGCATGTAACTGACTCTAAGATATTGTAGGGAGTACTTGCAGACAGCATTCACATCACCTTTCACCACGGAGCCAAGCAATACGCAGGCCTGCGTTCGGGTTGACAGTATAGAGCTGAACAGGGGCTCGTGAGATGCTGGTCTGATGAACAGGGGCGGTTTGACTGTGAGATACAAAACGCAAACATGTATGCTGATAGCAGCCCACATGATCTCTAAACGCCTGTGCCTGCCATTTAAGTCTCTGTCCTAGAATGTGCTATTCTTGCAACTCATGTGCCAGCCGTTTATTGGGTACTAAGATTTTTGTTGATTTTTTAAAAATATGTTTACAGCATGTTTCATATCCACTTGCTATGATTGCCTCCAGATCAAAGGTTATGTGATGTCACTTGTACTGTTCGTGTGATCGCTGTGACTGTACACACAGAAATATGGGTGACTACAACAAATGGTGAACATTTGTCATGTGATGGTCAGGTAGGATGTGAGCGTTACCTTCAATAGTTTGGCTTTTTTGTAGCTGAAAGAAGAACAGTCCCCTAACTCTCACGAATCCTATTCTCTCAAATATTTCATCGTCTTACACTCGCTAACTTTTGAAGGGCCCAGAAGGTGCTCTTCATCCCCACTTTGAAGAAATATGCTTGAAGTGGACAAGAGACACTACCACTGAAGCTTTCTAGCTTTGGGTGTAACTACTGATAGTCTTCGAGGGTTCTGGCTCGGCTCCAAGAGCCCATGCACGAGCCAAGCCATGACAGTGTTGGACATGTTAATCATGCAACAAACATCATGTAAATCTCTGATAGAATTGCACTTTTTAGTGTTTAAGAGACTATCACATCTATTTCACCTAAGTACACCAGATTATATCACTGCATTGAAATGCATTAATTAACCCATTCGACGCTCATGACGAGCTGGGCTCGTCATGAGGTAGCCTCCTCGCACGCTCATGACGAGCCCAGCTCGTCATGTAAAGTGCGATATGAAAAATCTCAGCACAGGAGCAGAAATCATGCCGCACGCATGCGGTTAAAAGTGATTGTTTTTAAATGTGAGCTTAGAAACCTGCATCCCCACCCAACATGACAATGCCATTGGTGAACCTAGAGGCACGCCAGCTGTCATGTACCCTGTATGTAGCCTACATTCTTATTATTCATGGAGCAACATTATGCTCTGCTGTATCACAAGCTTTTGTGCTGCACACACAGTCTGATCTCACATCTTTCAAGGTGCTCTCTGATGCAATAATCAAGAATCACACAGGCACTGTGAAATAAAATATTTGTCTAGGATCACATAATATGGAACAGCCTGGAATCCGGGACTGATCCCAGTTTCACGTTGAGCAGTTCAGCCACTAGATGGGTATGACTTTCTCTCTTCTCTTTTACATCAATGGTTAATGTTTTATCTTTAATTCTTGACACATGAGGTTCGAGCGTGGGTGGCAGGCAGAAGCCACATGAAAGCTTGTATCGCCTGAACCAATGGCCCCCAGGCCTCGCGAGGAGTAAAACCCAGGCACTGGCTCAAGCCTTCAGTGGCCCACTCCCCTTTGAGACACACAGACAGCACTGTGAGGTCATCAGAATGTTTTGATTGAAGTCAAGAAGCAACCACAGAGGTGGGACAGTACCGAAGAAACTAAAGTTATAAGAAAGGCGCAGTATAGGCTAATGAAAGCTACCCGAGAATTATGGGGCATTTAAATGATGTTTCTGCACTTTCTTCGAGCATACAGTTTTACCCAGCGTTGGCCACAATCTGATTCCTTCCTCCTGGCCTCGCTTGCAATATACAACGTAAAAGGCGTACTCACTCACTGTAGAATGTATTGCTTCCAGGAAGCTGCAGCAAATAGTGTGTCACTCACAGCCTATAGCCTATCACATGAGGCAGTTACTTGGCTCACACCTGGGCCCAGAAAGCAGCTAAAGTCATCATAGAAGGGAAGTGTAAACCCCCCTACAGATGCCTGGCTACAGGTGGCGTGCTGGGTCAGTCACATGTAAATCGGGGGTGTAAACAGCACAGTGAGTTAAGAGCATGTTTCACAGTGTACTGTGCTTTGCTCACTGTTTACATTGAAACACAGAAGCCAGTGGCTGATGCTAGCCTGGTGCTGTCTGCCCTTTTCTCCAGCCCCACCACCCAACCTTTTATCCTGGCTCTCTCCAACCTGTGCTTCTGTTGGTTTGTTTTTGGACTCTCATCTGTAGGAAGAAATGTGCGCACGTCCTGATGGGACAAGCAGGCAGCTGGACCCTACAGGTGTAGTGTACTTTTATATGTTGCGAAAAGCGACCTTTAAGATGTCTAAAATGCAAAGAATATCTTCTTGTTATATAAATTGTATATATCAATATTAATTTACTTGTATTCGGTGTTACTTTTTACAGGATATTCGCATGAGATTTAGTTTTCTGCAATGTTGTAAGATTTCAAGAACTTATTCGAAGTAAACTTTTATGACAGATTGAATTGTTATGTTTTATGATGAGGCAGTAACCGAACCCGGTCATATGTTGTGACTTTACAAAGCTGCAAGTTTTAATCGGTTCAAAATTAACAATAGAAAGGGGCCAGGGAGATGGAGCAGCTCGTTTTTTATTTATTTATATGGTTAAGGCGTGGTAGAGAGAGCGAGCGAACGTAAGAACCTCTTGTTCAAATGTGCATTTCACACTTTAGATGGAGTCTAGGTGGGTCAGTCGGGCCGACGGCAGAGCCCCCGTTTACAAGGAAGGCGCACCCCTCAGTGCGTTCGCTGCTCTCAGTCCTCAGCTGCTGATATTACAGTCCACGTCACCAAGGAAGAGGAAAGGATGGACATGGACTGATACGATCAAGAATCACACAGGCACTGTGAAATAAAATATTTGTCTAGGATCACATAATATGGAACAGCCTGGAATCCGGGACTGATCCCAGTTTCACGTTGAGCAGTTCAGCCACTAGATGGGTATGACTTTCTCTCTTCTCTTTTACATCAATGGTTAATGTTTTATCTTTAATTCTTGACACATTTGGCGCGCGCAACTTTCAGCCCCAAACCTCTCCTCCTCCTCGGGGGCTGTGAACCGCCGGTGCTTGCGGACCGGGCCTCTGAAGACCACCTCGTCACGCCTTTCAAAGCCCTCGGCTCTTGTTCCTTCTGCCCCAGTGAGCCAGGGTAAAGGCCGCCTTTGAAACAAAGCGCTGCCGGGTCATTGATTTTAAGATGCATTGACTGGCCTCCTTGGTCGTGGGTGAAAAGGTCAAAGTATTTGAAAAGTCAGAAAGGGTGGACGCCCTCCCCTCCTCATGGACTGGCCACTGCAGTGATCCTCGCAAGAAGGGGCGGGGTCCTCCGCCCGACGCACACAAATAAGCCTCCTGAGATCAATGTTCCAGTGTGATGTGTATTCTGACAGAAATCCTGCAGCCAGACCCTTCCTCGGCCTCTCCCCGGCCTAGCTTGCCTCTCCTGCTTCCTTTCCCCCCATGGCCGCTGGATTTCCTAAGCAGGGATGAGCTAACAATATCATAGTTTAATGTTTTCATTAGTACGAGCGGCGGGGGAGATATTCGGGCCGGGGGAGGGTCAGCATTGCCCCATTCATCATGCCTTAATGGGCCTTCGCAGTCAAGTGGGTTTGGAAGACCTACGAGCTGCTTTGGGTTTTGTACATTATTTTATGTACTTGCAGAATTTGTATTTTTTGGGGAGAGGAAATGACTCCCCAAAGAACCGCCGGATTTATCCAGATGCTCAGAGCTACAGTTTTTAACATATACAGCTTCTGTGGACTGTTGTCTGGTGATGATTCACTTGTGATTTATTTAAAATTCACCATGATCCAAAAAAGGGCTTCCACGCATATTGTGAAAGCGCACTTTCGTGCTATGCGCATTCATCGACATAGACTAGATCATGTTGACTTTTTAATTCCTTTGATCCAAGCTTTGGACAGAGTGCTGCTTTCTCTTTATTTATTTATTTATTTATATTCTTATATAGCGCTGGAAGTCAACCCCCGAACGGGTATCTCCGCGCTTACGTATTACCAAAGAGCCAAAAACTAGAAGATTAAACAGTGAGATGAAGGGGGGAACAGCCTAGCAGGCGACAAATAAAAAAGTTTTCAGGGACTTCTTAAAAAATTGAAAGTTGGTTGTGTTTTTGAGAACCGTAGGCAATGAGTTCCAAAGGATGGGGCCTTTGTAGGACAGGGCTCGTCCTCCCTGCCTGCCTCTTGCTGTGAGAGTTCACTCTATGATGCCGTCCTGCCAAAGAGACCGCATCTCGCGTGCACTCCAGTGACTCCAAGGCCTGGTTTGAATCTGCGACCTAATGGATGTTAGTTAGTGCTGGATGTCTTAAGATGGCTGGCTGTTCCTCTGAGCAATGCACTCATGAGCCTGAAGAAAGACTGAATTCGCCTGTAAAGGTGGCCAGGCGGAGATGGGGTGGGCTGGGGCAGCCAGTTCAGCACTACTGTCGGATACTATTTCCAGATGTGCGGTGTTCAACCACTGACGACCCAACATGTCAATCCATGGGAAGAGGGCAATTAAGTAGATTCAAAAAGGGACTACTACCTGTTTGAAAATACACCTAAATTCTGCCCGAAATCCTTGCTGCTCATGTAATTTACTCTTTAAATGACAAGTTGCCTTGTATTCTCCTTTAGTTCTCTTTGTTGTGTTCTCCTTTAGTTCAAATAAGAATCACCATGAATGTGGCGTCATGAGGACCATATTATGTTACATCAAGAACATGGTTGCCATTATGTGGAATGAACTTTACGAATGAAGCAAATTCATAAAAACAACAATTAAAGGATCATTCAATCAAAGGAGTTCTATTTGCCACTTTAGCTTGAGGATTGTTTCAAGATTTATACAATAACTGTCGTAATCTTCGAGTCACAGTCGAGTGCGCCTCGGGAGTGGGAAGTGGGCTCACTACTAGCACGCATGTAAATATAGTCGGTGGTGCAGTGCGGGACATTGCACACACCCAGACAGCACAGTTGTGGAAAACGATTATGAATCACATGGATGATTAATGAGGAATAAAGAGTGCGCAAATGGTACAATGTTTGTAATTGTCATGAGGACCGACCCGTATTTTTGGCCTTCTGTCCACCCTGGTCTTAGATTAACAAGTCAACATTGTATCTTATGTGCATATCGGCGAAGGCTGGTAACCTGTTCGCTTAATGCAAATATATATAATGAGGTACTCTGGTAGTACATTCGCCAAGTAGGTCCAGTTACAGAAGCGAAGCTCGCATTACGTCACTTGGTTTATTGGATGCAGATCACAGTGACACTTCTTAGAGTCCACAGTGTTTAGCGGCAGTGGATAATGACTGCCTTGGGCAAGACAATTAGCCTTGTTGCTCTAAAGCAGTGACCCAAATATGAATCTACAACGCTAACCCTGACCTAGTAGCCTGCAGGGATGTCAATTGAGCTATGGGTTGACCTACAGGGGTGGTTGATGTTTGAGTAGACGTTTCAGGTTATGTAACTCTTGCACATGAGCCCTCTTGGACGATTCGGTTTAGGAAATTGTTGATGAAAACAATGTTGTTCCAGAAGAACAAATTGTCGACTGGATGTACAACTCTCAGTCCTAGAGACACGTGGCGTTTTTAAAGATGCTCTAGGCATTTGCAGCCATTCGATTATGTTGTGGTGTTGGACACAGTTTTGTATAGAGAGTAGAAGTTGCCTTCTTCTGGAAAATGGAGTGGATCCTAAGGCTGAAATATTTTGGAGAGTGGTCGCTATCAGAAAACCATGCGTTGAGGGAGCTGGTTGTTTGACTGTGCCGCTAGGGCGCCTGGAAGTCTTTCTAGCGCTTGTTTAAGAAACCAGTCGTTCTCGTTCTTTGCTTGTTCAGTAGCTCACTTCCTTCTTTTCTGTTGATGGGTGGCTTCAGAGCAGAATGAATCATTAATACTCTGAGCAAACTTGGCGGGAATGTTTGCAGGGGATCCTGGTGACCGGTTCCATAAAGATTCCAAAGAGCAAGGCTCGCCTAGTCGCAGAGAAAGCCTGAGCTGGTTCTCCGTTAAGAATAGAGCGAGAGAAGGGAGGCCCTGAACACAGCTATCCTAAATAGAGGTCCTTGGAACCTCAGGGAAATTACTGCAGTGTAATGTGAGCAACATAGACTCTGAGTTGTGAACTTTTGGTGAGTGGCATTTATTATGATAAGTGGATGCTATATACAACGTATTGATTTAAGAACAATGTATAATGTTCGCTAGGAAATATTTTATTCTTTAATGAATGTTTATTGATTTTTAAACACAAACTGCTTACACTTTTGCACGTGTTCAGTAATAACAGATAAGATGCATATATCTGCCAGCACAATGGATAAGCTAGGTCTGCCCCCTCCACTTCTGTGTAGGTCTGAGAAGTGCGCTTCCAGCCCTCAGTGTCCTGTCCCCAGGCGGGCCCATTATTTTACCACCCCGGTCTCCCCACAGTGGCAGCTCATGCAGCCTTATCCTCCCTGCTTCTGAGGAAATGTTCAATTAATGCAAAATGCACCAAAACGTTAGAACCAGGTCAAGATCTTGACTACAGAAGATTATTGCACCCTAGTATCTGCCCCCGATGACTTTCAGAGGTACGACCATATCAAAAAAGATATTTATGTCCATGCTGGTGGTGGGAATCCTTCCGTAGGTGGTAGGTTGTGGCATTTATTGGTGGGCCTACAAAAGAAACAATCAGTTCTTCGAGGAAAAAAAACACCAATCTTTGCCGTACAGGACAGAGGGTGAATCAGACTAGAGATCATAATTGTGAACTGCGCCTCTTTCTTACTCGCCCGTTTGTTTTGAAGGGGACTCCCTGTGTTACCTGGCAGAGGTGGCTGTCTGAAGGCCTGATGTGGTTCATATGTCACCTCAAACAGTGTACAGTCTTGTGATGGGGCTCGGGCACAGCTCAAATCACTGCTGTGGAGAAAGTCTCTCCTAGGAAGGCCGCACCCAAAGTTCCAGAAGTTCCCATTCCCCGTGCATCTTAAATAAAACATGTGGATGGAAGGATGACGGATTGGGCGGGATATAGACCCATTGAGAGCAAAAGCTGCTTTATTAGGACAGGTGTGCAGATCAACATTTTACAACATATCATTCATTGCCTCACTAATACAATGGCATATCCTAAACCCCACCCCCCACTCTTAAGCCTTCCCAACAATAAAATCCCCAAACTATTCTTCCAAGATACCATCCTCACCATTGCCTTTCTTTCATCCACATGCCTCAGCCATGGCTCCCCTGTGTTGCCTCTGCCCGCACCTACTCTGCAATGCCCCCAACCCTTTGGGCCTGTCTCAAGCTACTCAATTTCTGCCACCTGTCCAAGCGAGGTCTAAAAGAATCCCTACAATGTGACCTCCCAGCAAATCCTAAATACATTAATAAATACTTAAAATGAGGAGGGAGGCAGGGCAAGTTAAAACGAATACCCTCCCTCAGGACCACAGCATCGAATGACGCAACTAATTCTTTCCTGTATACAAAATACCTAAGCCCCGCCCCTCCCATACCTCGACCAATCGCTACTCCTCCATCCGGCCCGGAATCCACCACCCACCCGAAGCTGCACGGGGGTGGACATCCTGCGGATGCCACCCATAGGAGCGCTTATTCTTGTGGCTCGGCCTTGTATGTTACTCAACTTCCAGGCAGGACCTGTGCCTCACTGGTCTGTGGGTTTTACCTTTGGCAGTGTCGAGTAGGAAACCGATG
Source organism: Lissotriton helveticus (assembly GCF_964261635.1). NCBI lineage: Eukaryota > Metazoa > Chordata > Amphibia > Caudata > Salamandridae > Lissotriton > Lissotriton helveticus. Next base: position 908,284,560 of record NC_136057.1, read on the forward strand.
CAGCTCCTTGTAAACTGGAATTAGACCCTCTACGTCTTGCTGTGGTGGGCTTCAGACGACAGAGCAGAATAATGAACTGCCCTGGTGACGCACTACCAAAACAAGGGCCACGGGGGTTCTGTGATCAAGCGATTGGTAACGGGAGGGAAGACGTCAGTAACTTGCAGATAGAAACCTACTGCTGAGGCCCCGTTGTCGGATGGGTCAACACAGTGTAAGGACGCCAGCTTTTTTTTGTACTGTTATGTGTACTGCCACGCCCTGCCCAGCGTCCATTCCAGAACAAGCCCTCTATGCGCTAGGAGCATAGTGCCCACACCGCCATTCACTCCCGCCTGCTTAAACATAAACACAATTCCTCCCCAATGAAACTCTGGAGACATATTTATGGGAAAGAACCGTTGCAGGTTTATTTCATACAACACACGTATGACGTTTTAAGGTGGGTCATCTTACAGGCGATCCAAAGCAGGCAGCCCCTCGCTGTCCCGCATGCCTAAGGAGCCAACTTGCACGGCGAGTCGATGCTCTGACGGTGCAGCACATTACCAACTTCGTTATACTCCCGCCCCCCCTGTCGGAGCGGTGTGGGCCACCCCCGGTCGGTTCAGGCCCCCCGACCGCCCGAAGGACTAACGGGGCGCCATCGCGGTTTCCCGGAACCTCCTTCGGCTCCTGGTCCTTGGCTCAGGCACCCTTACTGTGCCAGGCAGAGGTACCCTTACTGTACCCTTCTGCCGCAGAGGTACCCTTACTGTACCCGTCTGCTTCCAGATCGCCCTGTAACTCCGCCTGCAACACAAAGAAAACATTACGACATTCTATTACATTGCACCGCCGCTCAAGCTGCTGGGTCAGGGTTCAGGGTGGGAACAGCGCTTGAGCTGCGGGGAAGACTGGGATGAGAGAGGCCGAGCCTCGGCCACCGCGTTAGATAAAGGGGTTTGCCGCTCCCACATGTAGGCCCTCCCCTGGCCTGTGAATGGTAGACGCGGGGCGGGGCACCCCACCAGTGTCGGCCGGAGGTTCTGCCGGGTGGGACTAAAGCGCTGCCCCGCCCATGTTCCCCTGCAGGTCACGCGGTCAGCGGCAGAAGCTGGGTCTATGAGCTCTCGGGGTAAGGCCCTGTGGATTTAGTCAATAGGTGTAGAAGCTGTGCCTCTAAGCTCTAAGAGCGGTAGCTGTGTCTGTAAGCACTAGCTGCAGAAGCTGTGTCTGTAAGCGCTAAGAACAGAAGCTGTGTCTGTAAGCGCTAAGAATAGAAGCTGTGTGTGTAAGCACTAAGAACAGAAGCTGTGTCTGTAAGCACTAGCTGCAGAAGCCATGCCTGTTAGTGCTAAGAACAGAAGCCGTGCCTGTTAGCGCTAAGAACAGAAGCTGTGTGTGTAAGCACTAAGAACAGAAGCCGTGTCTGTAAGCACTAAGAACAGAAGCTGTGTCTGTAAGCACTAGCTGCAGAAGCTGTGCCTGTTAGCGCTAAGAACAGAAGCTGTGCCTGTAAGCACTAAGAACAGAAGCTGTATCTGTAAGCACTAGCTGCAGAAGCCGTGCCTGTAAGCGCTAAGAACAGAAGCCGTGCCTGTTAGCGCTAAGAACAGAAGCTGTGTGTGTAAGCACTAAGAACAGAAGCCGTGTCTGTAAGCACTAAGAACAGAAGCTGTGTCTGTAAGCACTAGCTGCAGAAGCTGTGCCTGTTAGCGCTAAGAACAGAAGCTGTGCCTGTAAGCACTAAGAACAGAAGCTGTATCTGTAAGCACTAAGAACAGAAGCTGTATCTGTAAGCACGAAGAACAGAAGCTGTGTCTGTAACTACTAAGAACAGAAGCTGTGTCTGTAAGCACTAAGAACAGAAGCTGTGTCTGTAACTACTAAGAACAGAAGCCGTGTCTGTAAGCACTAGCTGCAGAAGCCGTGCCTGTTCGCGCTAAGAACAGAAGCTGTCTGTAAGCACTAAGAACAGAAGCTGTGTCTGTAAGCACTAGCTGCAGAAGCCGTGCCTGTTAGCGCTAAGAACAGAAGCCGTGCCTGTTAGCGCTAAGAACAGAAGCTGTGTGTGTAAGCACTAAGAACAGAAGCTGTGTCTGTAAGCACTAGCTGCAGAAGCTGTGCCTGTTAGCGCTAAGAACAGAAGCTGTGCCTGTAAGCACTAAGAACAGAAGCTGTATCTGTAAGCACTAGCTGCAGAAGCCGTGCCTGTTAGTGCTAAGAACAGCAGCCGTGCCTGTAAGCGCTAAGAACAGAAGCTGTGTGTGTAAGCACTAAGAACAGAAGCCGTGTCTGTAAGCACTAAGAACAGAAGCTGTGTCTGTAAGCACTAGCTGCAGAAGCTGTGCCTGTTAGCGCTAAGAACAGAAGCTGTGCCTGTAAGCACTAAGAACAGAAGCTGTGCCTGTAAGCACTAAGAACAGAAGCTGTATCTGTAAGCACTAAGAACAGAAGCTGTATCTGTAAGCACGAAGAACAGAAGCCGTGTCTGTAAGCACTAGCTGCAGAAGCCGTGCCTGTTAGCGCTAAGAACAGAAGCTATGTCTGTAAGCACTAAGAACAGAAGCTGTGTCTGTAAGCACTAGCTGCAGAAGCTGTGCCTGTTAGTGCTAAGAACAGAAGCTGTGTCTGTAAGCACTAAGAACAGAAGCCGTGTCTGTAAGCACTAAGAACAGAAGCCGTGTCTGTAAGCACTAAGAACAGAAGCTGTGTCTGTAAGCACTAGCTGCAGAAGCTGTGCCTGTTAGCACTAAGAACAGAAGCTGTGTCTGTAAGCACTAAGAACAGAAGCTGTATCTGTAAGCACTAAGAACAGAAGCGGTGTCTGTAAGCACTAAGAACAGAAGCTGTATCTGTAAGCACTAAGAACAGAAGCTGTATCTGTAAGCACTAAGAACAGAAGCGGTGTCTGTAAGCACTAAGAACAGAAGCCGTGTCTGTAAGCACTAGCTGCAGAAGCCGTGCCTGTTAGCGCTAAGAACAGAAGCTATGTCTGTAAGCACTAAGAACAGAAGCTGTGTCTGTAAGCACTAGCTGCAGAAGCTGTGCCTGTTAGCGCTAAGAACAGAAGCTGTGTCTGTAAGCACTAAGAACAGAAGCCGTGTCTGTAAGCACTAAGAACAGAAGCTGTGTCTGTAAGCACTAGCTGCAGAAGCTGTGCCTGTTAGCACTAAGAACAGAAGCTGTGTGTGTAAGCACTAAGAACAGAAGCCGTGTCTGTAAGCACTAAGAACAGAAGCCGTGTCTGTAACTACTAAGAACAGAAGCCGTGTCTGTAAGCACTAGCTGCAGAAGCCGTGCCTGTTAGCGCTAAGAACAGAAGCTGTCTGTAAGCACTAAGAACAGAAGCTGTGTCTGTAAGCACTAGCTGCAGAAGCCGTGCCTGTTAGTGCTAAGAACAGAAGCCATGCCTGTTAGCGCTAAGAACAGAAGCTGTGTGTGTAAGCACTAAGAACAGAAGCTGTGTCTGTAAGCACTAGCTGCAGAAGCTGTGCCTGTTAGCGCTAAGAACAGAAGCTGTGCCTGTAAGCACTAAGAACAGAAGCTGTATCTGTAAGCACTAGCTGCAGAAGCCGTGCCTGTTAGTGCTAAGAACAGCAGCCGTGCCTGTTAGCGCTAAGAACAGAAGCTGTGTGTGTAAGCACTAAGAACAGAAGCTGTGTCTGTAAGCACTAGCTGCAGAAGCCGTGCCTGTTAGCGCTAAGAACAGAAGCCGTGCCTGTTAGCGCTAAGAACAGAAGCTGTGTGTGTAAGCACTAAGAACAGAAGCTGTGTCTGTAAGCACTAGCTGCAGAAGCTGTGCCTGTTAGCGCTAAGAACAGAAGCTGTGCCTGTAAGCACTAAGAACAGAAGCTGTATCTGTAAGCACTAGCTGCAGAAGCCGTGCCTGTTAGTGCTAAGAACAGCAGCCGTGCCTGTAAGCGCTAAGAACAGAAGCTGTGTGTGTAAGCACTAAGAACAGAAGCCGTGTCTGTAAGCACTAAGAACAGAAGCTGTGTCTGTAAGCACTAGCTGCAGAAGCTGTGCCTGTTAGCGCTAAGAACAGAAGCTGTGCCTGTAAGCACTAAGAACAGAAGCTGTGCCTGTAAGCACTAAGAACAGAAGCTGTATCTGTAAGCACTAAGAACAGAAGCTGTATCTGTAAGCACGAAGAACAGAAGCCGTGTCTGTAAGCACTAGCTGCAGAAGCCGTGCCTGTTAGCGCTAAGAACAGAAGCTATGTCTGTAAGCACTAAGAACAGAAGCTGTGTCTGTAAGCACTAGCTGCAGAAGCTGTGCCTGTTAGCGCTAAGAACAGAAGCTGTGTCTGTAAGCACTAAGAACAGAAGCCGTGTCTGTAAGCACTAAGAACAGAAGCCGTGTCTGTAAGCACTAAGAACAGAAGCTGTGTCTGTAAGCACTAGCTGCAGAAGCTGTGCCTGTTAGCACTAAGAACAGAAGCTGTGTCTGTAAGCACTAAGAACAGAAGCTGTATCTGTAAGCACTAAGAACAGAAGCGGTGTCTGTAAGCACTAAGAACAGAAGCTGTATCTGTAAGCACTAAGAACAGAAGCTGTATCTGTAAGCACTAAGAACAGAAGCGGTGTCTGTAAGCACTAAGAACAGAAGCCGTGTCTGTAAGCACTAGCTGCAGAAGCCGTGCCTGTTAGCGCTAAGAACAGAAGCTATGTCTGTAAGCACTAAGAACAGAAGCTGTGTCTGTAAGCACTAGCTGCAGAAGCTGTGCCTGTTAGCGCTAAGAACAGAAGCTGTGTCTGTAAGCACTAAGAACAGAAGCCGTGTCTGTAAGCACTAAGAACAGAAGCTGTGTCTGTAAGCACTAGCTGCAGAAGCTGTGCCTGTTAGCACTAAGAACAGAAGCTGTGTGTGTAAGCACTAAGAACAGAAGCCGTGTCTGTAAGCACTAAGAACAGAAGCCGTGTCTGTAACTACTAAGAACAGAAGCCGTGTCTGTAAGCACTAGCTGCAGAAGCCGTGCCTGTTAGCGCTAAGAACAGAAGCTGTCTGTAAGCACTAAGAACAGAAGCTGTGTCTGTAAGCACTAGCTGCAGAAGCCGTGCCTGTTAGTGCTAAGAACAGAAGCCATGCCTGTTAGCGCTAAGAACAGAAGCTGTGTGTGTAAGCACTAAGAACAGAAGCTGTGTCTGTAAGCACTAGCTGCAGAAGCTGTGCCTGTTAGCGCTAAGAACAGAAGCTGTGCCTGTAAGCACTAAGAACAGAATCTGTATCTGTAAGCACTAGCTGCAGAAGCCGTGCCTGTTAGTGCTAAGAACAGCAGCCGTGCCTGTTAGCGCTAAGAACAGAAGCTGTGTGTGTAAGCACTAAGAACAGAAGCCGTGTCTGTAAGCACTAAGAACAGAAGCTGTGTCTGTAAGCACTAGCTGCAGAAGCTGTGCCTGTGAGCGCTAAGAACAGAAGCTGTGCCTGTAAGCACTAAGAACAGAAGCTGTATCTGTAAGCACTAAGAACAGAAGCTGTATCTGTAAGCACGAAGAACAGAAGCTGTCTGCAAGCACTAAGAAAAGAAGCCGTGTCTGTAAGCACTAGCTGCAGAAGCCGTGCCTGTTAGCGCTAAGAACAGAAGCTATGTCTGTAAGCACTAAGAACAGAAGCTGTCTGTAAGCACTAGCTGCAGAAGCTGTGCCTGTTAGCGCTAAGAACAGAAGCTGTGTCTGTAAGCACTAAGAACAGAAGCCGTGTCTGTAAGCACTAAGAACAGAAGCCGTGTCTGTAAGCACTAAGAACAGAAGCTGTGTCTGTAAGCACTAGCTGCAGAAGCTGTGCCTGTTAGCACTAAGAACAGAAGCTGTGTCTGTAAGCACTAAGAACAGAAGCTGTGTCTGTAAGCACTAAGAACAGAAGCTGTATCTGTAAGCACTAAGAACAGAAGCGGTGTCTGTAACAGAAGCGGTGTCTGTAAGCACTAAGAACAGAAGCGGTGTCTGTAAGCACTAGCTGCAGAAGCCGTGCCTGTTAGCGCTAAGAACAGAAGCTATGTCTGTAAGCACTAAGAACAGAAGCTGTGTCTGTAAGCACTAGCTGCAGAAGCTGTGCCTGTTAGCGCTAAGAACAGAAGCTGTGTCTGTAAGCACTAAGAACAGAAGCTGTGTCTGTAAGCACTAGCTGCAGAAGCTGTGCCTGTTAGCACTAAGAACAGAAGCTGTGTCTCTAAGCACTAAGAACAGAAGCTGTGTCTGTAAGCACTAAGAACAGAAGCTGTGTCTGTAAGCACTAGCTGCAGAAGCTGTGCCTGTAAGTGCTAAGAACAGTAGCTGTGTCTGTAAGCACTAAGAACAGAAGCCGTGTCTGTAAGCACTAGCTGCAGAAGCCGTGCCTGTTAGCGCTAAGAACAGAAGCCGTGGCTGTTAGCGCTAAGAACAGAAGTTGTGCCTGTAAGCACTAAGAACAGAAGCTGTGTCTGTAAGCACTAAGAACAGAAGCTGTATCTGTAAGCACGAAGAACAGAAGCTGTGTCTGTAAGCACTAAGGGTAAAGAACTGAACTGTGCCTCTAGGCACTAGGAGAAGCTGCTGTGCGTCCCTCAGCACTGCATGTTGATGGATTCTTCCCTCTCCCTTCCTATTAACATTACGAGGATTAAACGGTTTTAATAAAAGCAGAGAGCCACGCACACAGGCGCCTGACGGCTGTAGTAAATAATACGAGTTACTGTTCCTTTGCTGCAAGTCGTGTAGCGGAGCTCGCAGGGACAGTAAAAAGAAAGAGAGCCCCGGATATGAAAACGCTGTAGCCATGCATTAACAGACCTAAAGCCCGACTTAGTGTCTATTCCTCGATATGAGCTCTTAATCCATCGAAACATTTGTTCGACGAATTTCCGTCGCCTGTAAATCAAGCCGATGGGTTTTTTTCTGTTCCTGGAAATTGTTAAAACATTACAGCAAAGGCGGCCACTGCTATGAACCTACCATGATCTGTGGCCCAGCAGCTTTCAGCAAATCCTGCTCAGGGTGGCAGCGGGCTCTGCTGATGCCCGGTTACATAATGTGAATATCCGTGACCTCACCCGCAGCCTTTCCAGCAGAATTCCAAGAACACCAATGGATGGCAACGAGGAAACGAACTGGAGTCCAACCATGGATGGCTGGGTATGAAATCAGGAACATCTGCAGGACTGTGAGGGCCCTGGGCCAAATGTATTGTGGGTGCCATGTTCAGTCCAGCTTTGAGTGTATGCTCCAGGTCAGGTCTTTCCTGCCCCTTTGGCAGGTTCTGTGCAGTGCAGAGGCAGACTGGTCCAAATTCAAAGTGTGTTTCCATCTAATACTCCGGGATAGTGACGTGTAATAAAGCTGCAGCCTATGAATATCATTGATAATAATCTCTGTGACCCCTCCCTTTTCTCATATGTGAGATCCTGCTCAACCTAAAAAATAGGTTTTCTTTAAGTAATGGTGCTTCGTGTTGAAAAGCAAACAACATTTTTCTGCAAAATGTCTGTAAGAGGTCCATAGGTCACCCTTATTAAAAATAAACGAAAGGAATACCATTTTAAAAAACATTCTGTATAAGAATTATTCAAGGTCCTAAGGGCAGGACTGTCTGTAGAACAACGCTGTCTCTATCAGGGGGCCCCTGAAAGGCTGGGGCCTTGGGCCAACGCCCACTTTGCCAATGCCTTTAAACGCCTCCGTATAAAATGCTACCCCTTTTAATCCACCTTCTGCAAAGCCCCTCCACTTGTATGCACATTCTCGTGGGATACATATTTCTTCTGTTTGCAGGCATTATTAGCACATTTTGTTTTCCCAGTTAGTAAATGGAAAATTTGAAATTGGTGAGACAATATTTTGTGTTTTGTTCACAGTGGGCGTAGTAAGGGGGGGGGCGCACGAGTTTTGTGGGCGGTGAGGCCACTGTTTGTTCACGTTGCACACTGAGGCTTTTGAGCATTTATAACATACATATCTTGAGGTTAATTGTGTCCTGGTCCCACATTTTGTAATTGCCCTTCTCTTTTTAACCTGCATGAGCCTCCCTAAACCGATGTGAACTCTTCTTTCGGCTTTCAGATTTATGCCTATGCAGACGTTATGCATATCATGTTGTGCCTGAAAGGGGGCCTTGACTCCCTTCATGATCGTTTCAAGTCTGTACGGTATCCGTCGCTAGCTGTATGAATGCCAGGTCACTATGGCGTAATTGGGATAAAACGGAGGTCCTGCTATTTGGCCATCCCTCCTGTTGGTCTCCGTCATGGTGGCATCATTTTTGGTGACATGCCTTGAACCGCCTCTAATGTACTCAATCTGGGAGTCATTTTCAACACCAATCTGTCTCTTGATGCCTATATTTGGAAACAAACTTCAGCTTGTTTTATTATCATCAAGGTCTTAAAGAAAGTTCTGCAGCTCATTCATAGAGGCTCCAGGCAACTTCTGATCTACTGGCTCCCCATCAACAAGAGGATAACCTTCAAGCTCCTCACCCACGCACACAAGGCACTCCACGACCAGGGTTGGATTGGGATTGAAAATCGGCCCGGGCAGGCTGAAAAAAAAGTGGCCCACATTTCCATATTGCCTAGCAAAACACTAATTCAGCGAAATGTTATTGTACAGCATCTGTGTTGTTTCTTGGCCAATGTGTTATTACGAAAAGTAATGTTGCTCGTGCATGTCCTCACATTGCATCGTTTGTTGGATTTGTGTGGGAATGAAGAGAGAGCCACAACCTCTTTCGTGTGTAAACCAGAATACAGGAGCTGATTTTTCTTGAACACGAAGAGTTAAATGATGATTTGGCATGTACTCCATTGCTTCTTGGTAGGCAAATTGCTGGTGGTTAGCTACACCATGAAGCCCTTATGGGGGTCCCATCTCTCTAACACGAGATGCAACATCCGCCTTTGTTTATGTTCCTGTCCTTTGACTTGTTCAGATTCAGATGCCCAAGCATTCTGGGATTCTGGTAGGGGTGGGTGGAATTTGTGTAATCGCGTTATGCGTATCTCCGCAAAACGGTAAAAAATCTCCGCAAACACGCAGAAATTCCGCGAACACGAGGAATTGCTTGTTCACTATACTTTTTTACTGTTCGCAATCGCTGTTTGCGTGCTCGGGGAGAAATATCTCGCGAACACAAATTGGAGAACACGAACATGCAAAAAATTTCGGCGGAATGCAGAATTCTGGGCAATTTCGCGTTCTCTGCGGAACGCGAAATTACCCAAATTCCGCAAATTCCACGAGTGGAACAGAATTTACCGCCCACGCCTAGATTCTGGCATTCCCCGGTGAACTGCAGGCTATAGGGCTGCCTTCATACCATGAAGGGCTGCCATGCCTCAACCACTGGCGTAACGAAAAGTGAGGGGGCCTCCCTGCACGGTACTTAGGGGGCCCCCTCCGGGCTCAATCAGGAGCTCTCCCGGCCAGAGTTCAGTGCCGAGGGGGCCCCTTGGAGCTAGGGGCCCCCCCCGCACCGCGTGGGCTGCGGGGGCCTGTGTTACGCCCCTGGCCTCAACCTTTAAAGCACCGTTAGTCCCATTCTACTGTCCCTCTGCAGTGTGGGGCTGTTTTGAACAAAGCGTTGATATCCCACAGCCAAGCAGCCAACCCAAACTCATTAACACATATTTATGTATGCATGTGTGCTGCAACCTGCGCCGAGTTTCAGCTGGAGGTTAAGCCTCCTGCCACCCCCATGGAAGTGACGTGATTAGGCAGAGTGATGAGGGGGACCCAATTGCCAAGATTCCCAGTACATTGTATCCTCCTACTTTCTTCAACCCAAAGCAGGCTTTGATGGGAGGTTGTTGGCAATGCAACACTAAGCAGCAGTTCGCCAATTATGTCTCCATGAGTTACACGCAGGCAGCCACATTTTTGCTTTGGCTGATTTTACTTTCCAGTCTATCCTTTAGGCTCCCTAGGAGTTTATTCTCCTTCATAGGTTTTGTGTCTTACTCTACGGAACAAGGTTTCAATTTAGGACATTCATAATTTTCTCTAGTGGAAACCTTTTTCTGTTCTGAAACACTTTAATGTTGCACCTTTAGATGCTTGAGACAAAGGGTCTCGATTTGTCTTTGATTTGCGGACATTCTGTGAATTGATTACTCCAATTTTTTATTCAGTTTAAATACTTCTGCATTGCCTGGGTCATGATACAACTTGATGCTTGATGATTTGAAGAGAAATTTGAGGTTAAGTGGGTAGCTTATCACCATTATAATTCATGGGGGGCAGCAATCTCTTTATAAAAGCCCATCTCGAATTTCCTTATTACAGTTGAGACACAACTTTAATAAGTTATTTCAGTTGACTGTTGACTTCACAATGCATGCTGCCAGCAGCCAAAAGTGAAAGACAGGTCACATAGCATAATCACAGCTGCAGTTTAAACGAGGAAACCAGAACTGAGTTTTCCCTCTGATGTTTTTCTAAAAAGAGCGAGCAGCACAAAGAACATTTTATTGTAACATGTTTATTGTTTTCCATACTAAAGATCATTACAGGAAAAATAAAATCTCTGCATATTTCTACATTTCTGAGCCACAGCAATTTTTAACATGACTTGTGTTAAGCTTCTAATGTCTTTTTACAAAAATGATTTACTTCTCTTTCTGTGTAATGTAGCAGAACAGATTCATTACAAATTTCGGATCTGAAATGAGCAAGAAACCAAAGATTTGAGCAGTTTGTGGGAAGTGTGATGGTGTGACCACCTTTGGTCTCGTTTGTGTATATGTTCCTGGAACTCCTCATTGAATTACAGTATTCATATAATTTACAGCAGATGGTTTTTAACTCGTTATGTTGCAAAGATGCTGCCTGGAGATGTTATGCAGTCACTTGATGCATAGATCATTCAGTTCTTTCAGCATACTGATAGGCAAAATAAAAGGGTACAAGCGAGAGCCCTGGAGTGGATTAAATTTTAATCTGGAGACTGTTGGTGTCTAAAAATGTGTATTTGTTTCAGTTGGTTTTATAATTGAACCATTAGAGTTTTGGTATTTAAGGTGCGGTCAAATTTCCAAAACCCACGTGCCACATTAGCATCCTCTAGAAACCATTTGTAACTGGTTAACTGGGAGATCCAACATGGTTGTGCTGGGTCCGTTTTTTTTCTTCTTCTTTTTCTTGACATATTGAAAAGGGCTGTCGGTCAGACTCTTAAAACGCCCTGACTGGCTAATCTTCACAAAGCGGGACAGGATACGGCGGAGAAGAGTGTGGGACATGTGGCGTGGTTTTCTGTTGTAAAATGGTGTCGTTTTATTGCAGGCACGTCAGGTAAAAATTATTTATAAATTAATGACGTTGCTGAAATTGTTTTGCAGATTGGAGCATGGGATTTTGTACCTATAGCTTAAAAAAAATATTTGGTTAAAGACAGCCTAGTTCACTATTGGATGAAATTATTTGACTAGTCCTGGCTATTTTAATGTAAATATCAAGCGCTTTGCTTGTGGGGAGCAATAGACAAAAATAGCTAAAAATCGTTAAGACTAAGAGATTTACCCCCTGTGGCTGAATCACAATGTGTTAAATAAAAATGAACAAGAATCACACCGTGCCCCAGAATTAACATTAAAACCGATCTTTTGTAAGGGGGCGTCTTCTTTATTAAAGTTATCACAAGTTGTCAGGCAGAGACAAAAGGCAGCTCCGAGCCCTCGCAGCTGTCATGTCCGCCTCAATGAGGCCTGCCATAGCATTCCCATGGTGCAGAGCCGGGGTCAGCCCGCCCCCCTCTCTGCCCATCATTTCTACATCTCAATGGACGTTTTCTGTGCCAGCCTGAAAGACCCAGCAGGGCCGGCTTTGTTGTTGCGAGAGAATTGCTCTAAAATGGAGTGTTTTCTTCACAGCCCGCGTGGTGCCTCCCACCACAACTCGCCGAAGTTGCCATCAAGGTTGATGAGAAATAATGCTGCTTGAATAGAGTGGCTAGCATTTTGAAGCCAAAATCAGGAATATTTCCCCAAAATAGAAGAAGGACTATAATTTTACTTCAACCCAGCGCCAAGAATGACAGTACTCCTTAGGAGAGAATTACAGAAGAGGCAGTAAGAACATACATAAAATGCCATTTTTAGAGCCATTAGCATGCCTGTTAATAAACTGCTTTCTTAACAGATAACTATCCCTGCGTTGCAAAACATAAAAAGATACCTCCCACCATTTTTAGCCGACCCTCTTTAAAACCCGGGACATGAGCTTAATTTAATGAAATCTGCCCGGACAGCTGGGGCAAATCCGGGACACCTGGTCACCCTATGCTTGGAGGAACAGAAAACGGCCACTGCTGCTCCGCTTTTGTGTTCTCTCCCAGCGGATGGGTTACTGGTAAAACCGCAATCTGCACTTCCTCTAGGCAATGTAAGGCTGAACTGAATGATTCATTGGTTTACATATAGTGCCAGATTAGGGTGACCAGATCTTGAGAACCAAAAACCTGGACATTGTGCAAAAATAGAAGAAGGACTACAATTTTACATCAAAGGAGCGGCGCAGAATGACAGCTCTCATCAACATAGGAACACAGAAGAGGCACTTAGGAAATAAGTAAAATGTAATTCGTAAAACCATTATCATACCCGTTAATTAAATTGCTTACTTATAACAGCTGCTAACTAGCACAGCTTTAGAACACCCCAAAATGTGCCTCGCTGTTTACAGTCTATCCCCTCTAAAAGATTGGGACATGACACAAAATTGCCGAAATCTTCCTGGGACACCTGGTCAAAATCTGGGACGCCTGGCTGTCCTACACCAGATGCTGGTGTTTACAAGGCTTCCAGGCACTCACAGTTTTGGTAGAGAGTTACACTGTGGTTTTGAAAGATCAGGATTTGTCCAGGATCACACATTGACTGGTAACACGTGCAGGGGCCTCAGGAACTAGTCCTTCTGGTGCCAACATCGGTGAATGTACGATGCAGTGATCTCTAAACTTGGAGTTCAGTTGCGGCCCGTGGAGGGAGTTCCGTGGGGCAGAAAAGCGGGGTGGGGAAGGAGCAGGGTGGGGGGTAGTTAACACCGGAATATGGATGATTGCTGGTAAGTAAACAATTAAAAGAAAAAAACGAATTTCTTTGCGCGCCCTGCATTGCAAAATGCGCTGCAACGCGTGCTACGAAATTAGTTTTATTCATTTAATTGTTTACTTACCAGCAATCATCCATATTCCGGTGTTTACTACCCCCCACCCTGCCCCTCCCCCACCCACCTTTCTGCCCCATGGAACTCCCTCCACGGGCTGCAACTGTTGGAGTTCCTTACAGAATATGTACAGACTGTAATGTTGTGATCTTTATTTCTGTGATAGCCTGACTGGTGTGCACAGACATTACTGTAACATTGGCTGGCTGTATAAGGCATCCTGTCATCTCTCCGCTAGTTCTGAGGACGGAAGATACAAATATAAAGGTCCTTACAGTCCGCAGTTTCCCAGCAGGCGTGGTTCTGAATGGTGTTGTCCTTGCAGAGATGCAAGTGTGCATGCCAATATTTGGGATCATGACTGGGGAATATATATATTTTTTTTTCGCCCAATGTATGTCCCTCTGAGGGCCCTATGGCTCCACATTTGATGACAGTCGGTTTTCGCAGTTCGAAGCTGGTATTGGGCTTAGTCAAAATAGATACCTCAAGACCTGCGGTCTTCACAACATCACATTACCTCTCGGTCGCCTGGAAAATTAGGTGCCACTTTATTGATTATTTATCGATTGTATTTTAATCTGTTGTTTTGTTTGGGATACTTAAAGAAATTATCCAATTTATTGTATTTTATTATTGCAGATGGAAAGCAGACTACAACGTGCAGGAATTGCTGAATGTGTCCCAGTGTGTGCAAATTACACCGGAACGAATTCAGCTTTTTTTCAGTGGTGCCCAACTTCTTTGCAGGTTGGACGGCATCCACCCTGTGAAAATAGTGGGTGGACGCTGTCCACCCGCGCGTACCCCCGACTCGTGTCTTGTATACTAGTGATCAAGGGCCATAAGCTGCTCTGGTCCAAGACGAGGGTGAGAGCCTTTAACAACTGGTATAACTGGAGGGCAACGGGCTGTAAGTCTGTTAGAAACTTCCAGCCCGATATGAATTGTTCTAAACTAAAAAGGGTGAAACAGAAAGACAAACATTGGAACGTTGGAGCAGAAGGCCATAGCAGCCTTTATTTGACCTGAACCACTCTATTGTCTTCAATGGACCTCTCAACATTCCACTATTCTAATATTTTTTTATGGATTGCTATCAGAAATGAAGTTTATTGTGTCCGACGGGGGAGAATTAATTTGAGCCTTTGTCTTGCTTCGAGCGAGCTGTATTTTATGAGGAAAAAGCAGTAATATCTTGTGAAACCGGAGCACTTGCAAGAGGGTGATTCTCATATAAATAGAGAGCAATCCTTTAGTATAACCCCTCACCTTCCGCTCTCTCTCGAAAGAGGGGCTATTGAGTCATCTGATAAGGCTGGATTAACTTTACTAGGACATAAACTGTCCCTATCGCTAGGACAGTACATGGCTGAAGAGGACCCCACTGCAGTCGGTACATTGACATACTTTAGGTTGAGATGCACAGTTCAGAGTGGATTTGGCACTTATCTGCAGGAGCCGACAGAGTTTGACCCTCTGACGCAGATCCTACAGTCAGCAGATTGGGGCAGCTACACACAGTCCTGTTGAAGCCTAGAATAGGTGACACAGCACAGAAGCTTGCCAAGCATATACTGGTCAAATACTTGATGAAGAAACCTGGACTGATTGCTGCTCCCAGTGAGAATCCATTTCTGTAAACTGCAGATACAATCTGATACATTTTACATCCCTACATTATTTGTAATATACTTGGATATTCCTGCATAAAATGCACCCCTCAAGTAGCCACTGTTGTATGAGATGTTGAAGCACATGAAGACTTTCTGCCGTTGACGTGGTATTGCTGGTGGGGGAATACTGGTTATGTTTATTTGCTCCACTAACTAAATTACACACTTTAGGTTGGCCGCTTACAGCCCTTTTGGTGTATGTGCAACAAGATTCGCAATCTGTTAGGAAATGAATAGCGTTAGCTTTGTGACTATCTAAACGCAGCGTAGTGACGTGCTGGTTCAAAGGACTTCTACCGCTAATGAAGAATTTCTTAAAGATATGGTAAGATATAATAAAAGGGTAGAAATATATTTTTGGCTGCAATTAGTCACATCCTAACCGAAACACACACAGGCCCATCTAGCAGATACTTAGCAGCCGAAATAGATAGACTCACTTCCTTGCAGGGAAAACTTGCAAATTACTGTGGAGGGACCTGTATATGACACTCTAGGTATGTAGCCCTGGTAAGCGCCTACTTATCACAGTAGGTTGCCTGAATATCGTCCCCCAGTATCTACTCCCGGACCGCATGGACTGGATATGTTGGGTGCGAAGGGGTAGTCGGCTTTGGGGATTGTTCTTCTGAAGTTGATGTTGCTGACCAAACTGTAATATGCTGTGAACTGTTGCATAATTACACTTATTTGCCAATACATAAATATTTGGAGCAACCACTTTCATGTTGGCGTGCCGTGAACAATTATATAGGCTGGTTCAAAGTGATAACAGTGCTACAACAGTACTACCAACAATGTTTTAAGGTTCATTGCTTGATCTAAAGAAACAGGAGGAAGATGTCAGTGATACTGAACCTCTGTAATATTGGGAGTGCCATTAAAGTCAATAGATTGCAGAGTGCCAATAATGGTTAGTACAGACGTTCTGCTCTAGCATTCCAATGCTTGTCTTTCTGATTGTTTTTGTTCGATTTAAAACATTCTTCCTTCATTGGGTTTAATGTCCTAATAACATTATGGCCCCTCTGCAGTAATTAAAGTGCCTAACCCTCTGTCTAGGCTGTCACCTATGTCTTGGGCTTATTACTTGGGAATGGGGGTTTTAATGATCAGTATAGCTCTCAGTAATTGTCTACAGTGGTGGCTGGAATGTACTGAGGGTGGCGAGGTGGGAGGGAGTTAAAAAAAATAGACTTACTCTCATGGCTTGCTGCACGACTTCCTTCTTGCGTCTTCTCTCTTCGAGGCAGGCTCCAATGCCGATCCAGCCAGCTCTGCTAACCAATCCTGGCACTGCTCTCATGCTGTTAATTAGCATGAGAGCAGCACCAGGATTGGAGGGAGCAGCCTCATTCAGTACTCATGAGAGCACTGGCGGTCTGCACTTCCTCTAACCCAGCTGTTAACATGTGCATGGCTGGCAGGCCAAAGAGACATGCACTTTTCAAACTTTATTGCACAGCTCTCTGCTGCCTCTCGACAGCAATGGCCCGATCCGTACTGACACTCAGTTCGGGACAGGTTGCTGAAAATATAATGGTAATACTTTAACTTTATTACCATTTTATTTTTCAACTCTGGTGCTTGTGGGGTGACGTGCCTCCGCTGAAATGGAGGAGCCGCCCCTGATTGTATAGGTAAATGGAAGGGTTAGAGCTTCATTTACAACAATGACCAAGTAAAGGATCAATAATTACTGGTATAGACCTTCTGCTTCAAGAATCCAATGTTTCTTTTGCACTCTTTACTATAGAACACCCCCACCCCCCGGCCCGAGCCTTTATGTCCCTTGTGTGTCCTTCTATAATAGTTGTTAATTTCCCTCGCTCCCATTATGCGGCTATGGGCCATAGGTTGTGAAGAGGGCATTTAACAACCAGCACAACACTCAGCGCCGGTCTAAAACGCTATATCATCTATTTGCATTCATTTGGATTTCTAGTAGTCCTGTGAAATTTTCATGACCCCTTCCTTCAATCACTGGCCCACCTCGCCCTGGAAGTACCTTTAGTGCCATAGAGCTTTTAAGTGAGTCATGCAGAGAAAACCATAAACCACAAGAGTAGATGGAGCTACTTAACAGTACAAAGAAAATGCAACCCATCACAGCGGTATTTCCTCACTAATGATATTTTTCTTTCGGTGGAGAAGGCCCAGCCCTTTTCAAGATAATTAGTGCCTTGCAGCAGTCCTGTAGGTTGTACACGAGTTGTGCCAGGAAGAGTGTTTGAGACTGTCCAGAGCCCACACGAACTGCCTTTTCCACATTAAAAAAAACTGTCCGTCTCCCATGATAATCCTCTTTTCATCAGTAAGGCCACATTCCAGTATCTGTGCTCGGCTGGTCGCCACAGCCAAGGAATGCCTGAGGTCCTTTGTGTGTGCCCGCTGGTGCACCCCAGAATGGTTTTTTTATGCTTTGTTAACCTGCTGAGACCCCCTCGCCTCGGTGGTGGATGGAGTGAGGGCGAGGACCTTTAGAAATGGCGCTGCTCCCGTCCCCATGGCAACGGGCGGCTCCGCGCGCGCTATGCTGCGCCACGGCTCGCGCCACTGCTCGCGCTGGCGCTGAATGCGCCTCAGACAATAGGCCTGAGGGGGCCTCGAGGCGGGCAGTGGCCGTCCACGGGGGCAGGCTTCAGCTGCTTAGGCCCGGCTGAAGGGGGCAGGTTTGAGGGGACGATGGTTTGTTGCAGTGGAGTGATGGCGACGTGTCGAGCGGGGATGTGTTTTTTGTAATAAGTCTGCTTAGGCGAATACAGAGGGCACGAATTGGTGCACACTGATACAAAGGGCGCTGTACCTTTTTTTTACGGCTCAGTAGAATACTGGTATTACACGCAGGGTGTTTTTTGAGTGAGTTTAGTCCAAACATCAGGAATAAGTCACTGTAAGAAAATGTGGATTTTTTCTTAGCATTTTCATAAAGTGCGAACTCGACCTAAAGGGTGCATAACACGCCGCACGATGAATTGCATCTTGTGGCCTTGGCTAATTTAAATGATGGCTGTGGGCAGAATTATCGTGATGGGCTCCGCTGCCTCAGCTCAGAGACGGACGCCTGTTTTCTTTTTTTCTCGGCGGCAGTGCGTAAACTGAATTCACTTATCCCGACATTTCTTTGATTTAGAACAGCATTCTTTGGCAGGACAGCTCAGAAGTTGTGAACACGGTTCGCCTCTTTTTGGTTCTTATACTCGGAGAAATAGTGCTTTTTATGGGTTTTCTGTACACACTGCAGGCGCTTACAAACTCTGCGCTGAGCCAGGGGGGCCAGCAGACACAGGCCCCTGATCCTGGTGTCAGAGAGGGTTTAAGCACCGGAGTCTGAAGTCCTTCACAGCGCCTCACGCTTCTCACCGCGCCCATTAGTGTGCGCCACTTGGGCGGGAAAGAGCAGAGTGGATATTCTCTGCTCCGTCACTCATGGCTTCGCAGAAGAAGAACCAGCCACAAGGAGTCACCTTGGTGTGCAATTTTGGAATAGTGTTTGAATTAAAACACCCAACAAGTCAATGAGAAATAAGCTGTAGCAAGGACATCTCTCAAATATATCAACAGTCACAGCCAGCTTTTGCTCTCTGTAGGAGTCATCAGTTGAACGCACTAAAAATGACTGAGTCACGTCGAAGCTATAATTTTCTGTGCTTTATTTTAAAACCATTGAAGCGAAAATTCATACTGCTGAATGACGTTTGCACACCCACGTCTTTTGCTGCGTTGGTGGTATGTATTCTGTTTCTATGTTGATTGCTTGTGACAGCTTTTTTTTTTTTTACCATAGTAGTTATTCTATTTTTTTTTCTGTTGTCACATGACTTGATGTTTCAGTTTCTATGAGCGGAGCTTTCTGTGTCATCTTGACAGTATCGTTTTATTTCTGTGGTCAGAATTAGTAAGTACATTCATAGATCATCTGTTTCACAGTCAGGAGGTGAATGTTGATAGACTGTTTTTTATTATTTGAATGGTTGTATTGCAGGTTATTCTTAAAAGATCTAATTCAAAGAGGGCAGGGCTTGCGTTAGTCCTGTGGCAAATATTGCTGAATGGTCGCTTGTTACAAGTTTTATTTTTATGGTCCAAGTTTGAGCCCTCTGTCACACTATTGTTTCTCTGGTGGATGCCCACCGGCGGGTTCTGCCACGCAATTGTTCGGTGAGTGTGCAGTGGGTTCTAGCTCACTATTCTTTCTGTGGTGATGCGTGATTCTTGTATACAGTTGTTTAAATGGTTTGGGTTTGTTGAGAATTGGGGCAGTACTATTTGGACTTGGCATGGTGGTGTTTGGGACAATACTGTTTGTACTGCTGGGACCCTGGTGAGCATGGCAGGTTTAAAAAGCTCTATCAGAGTTGGGTTAATTGTAATACACTGCTTTTTATGTAGCTTGATCCTAGCAACTACTGGAATGAAGTCTACTATTTCAATTTTAGCTTGTTGGTGTTATGGTTGTTGTAGGCTAGCCTCCGTTCTACTGCTGAAAAGTGATGGCTGCTAGTTGAGAAGGTATTTAATGTGGCAAACTTCTTTCTTGACTAAGGTAATGCCCTGTAGTTGGCCATTGTCACGAATAGGACAAAGAGCTACAAAAAGCCAATGTTTTGGATGTATGCCTGTGTGCCAGTCTACAGACACAAGACTGCCTCTCAGAAGACAGGCACACAATGCACTGGCAGAAGGGGGAAGACCATTCCATCAAATGCTTCAGCCTTTCAAATAAATGTATTTATGATGCTGCATAGCCTTATCACCAAAATGTCAATCAGAAATTGGACACTACTTGAGACATCTGTCCTCCAGCACAAGTCTTCTAACCCTGGCTTACAATGAACATTTCAGCTGTGGTGAAAGCAGGGCCGTTTCTACAATTAGGCAAGACTAGGCAGCCGCCTAGGGCGGCAAAAGGGTGAGGGCGGCAAAAATCATGAGTTTGGGAATCTCCTTAGTGGAATCGTACACCTGACCTGGAACAACGAGCTCCCTGTGCATGTCGCCCACACATGTGGTAGTGAAGTGCATAACCTGAATAAACTTTTGCCTTACTTTGTTCAGCCCGATTGCATTTTTTCTAGAGGCCTGTCTGCACCTTTTGGGTGTTTTTGCAGAGGTGGTGGCACCTGCCTTAGTTGCCGGCCTTAGCAGGTCTCGGATAGAGAAGGGGAGGGAGGCGGACGGGCGGCTCTTTCCTCCTCAAAAGCTTGTGACAAACCTTCCCTGACACGCTCCTTTTTTACCCCTTTCTGGCTTATTGAGCACTTTCTGGAGACTCCCCAGGCCTGCCCGAGGACTCCTCTCTCCGGTAAGAAGCCTCTCTGTTCATGAGTAATATCCTGCCGTGCTACATCTCCCCAGAAGATACAGTACAGGTCTCGAGTACATTATGCTGCAGTGTTACATCTCCCCCAGAAGACTCACAGCACAGGCCTCGGGTGCATTATCCTGCCGCGCTACATCTCCGCAGAAGACTCACAGCACAGGCCTCAGGTCAGTTTCAGGTAGGCAGCGGGGCTGCAGTTCCCCAGGAGGGGGTGCAGGGAGGTGTAGGGGTGCAGAAAGATTGTCCAGAAGGGTGCAGGAGTGTAGTGGATGAGGGCATGTGAGTGGTGTGGGAGAGTGTGTGTTGGCAGGTGAGGGGTGCTGACAGGATGTCAAGGAGCTGAAGTGGTGTGCAGTGAGGGGTCTAGGAGGATAACTGTGGGCGCTTAGAGAACCCAGAAGGGAGGTGGAGCAGCAAGGCGCCAAGGGCGATGTGAAGAGTGAAAACCTGAAGTGTGAGCATATAGGGGGTGGTGGTGAGAGTGCTCTAGGGGACTTGGGGTACTGAGTGTGACTTGAGTATTTTTTTTTTCAAATTTAAAATAAATACAAATGTGACGAGTAATGTGCGAGAGTTCCGTGATGGGTTAGGAGAGTATGTGGGAGGAAGCGAGTGATAAGGGGACAGGTTGGAATACAGTGACAAACTTTTTTTGAGGGCAGCTGTGGATCTCGGTGTCTCTTGTTTACAAGTGTCATGCTGAAGTCTAGATGCCCCCTTCAATCCATAGCCAAACTATGCAGACTTGGCAGATGTAGGAGAGTAGGGTCTGCAATCCTATGATCACCCAGATTTTTGCTTTTTGCTTCACTGGTTTACGACTTTCCCTGGCTGTGGGCCTGCTAATCAGACCCACAGCCTAGCTGTTCTCTCTACTCCAAATTGTACCCAGGTACTGAATTGGCACTGGGCCCTCTCCAAGTCCCTGTACCCAGGGCTGAGGTGCACCCAGAAGTCTCCCAGGGGCTGCAGCATGTATTATGCCACCCCTGGACTGACTAACTAAATCAGACACAACTGGCTGCTTGACAGCTGGGGCAGAGTGGTGTACTCACCCTCTGCTGTAGATATAGTATTCCTATATCTAAATCTAAATGGACACACAGATCTCCTATCAGTCACTCCTATGGCAGGCCTTGACAATCCTGAAGACAGAGTGCTTGGAATCGTGTGAGATAGTGCTCTGGCATGAGCTGAGCCTGTCTGCGGCTTTCGGGATCCATCCCTTAGCCGTTTCCATGATGTCGCATACCATATACTCTTAAGTGCATTATAATCCTCGCGGTTATGTGCCAACTCTGGTATCGCTTTATCAAAACATGTCGAGTAAGGTGTCATACGAATTGGAATACTAACCCCTCGCCAATTCTGGCAACGGGGTTAGCATTCCACCCTTCTAGAGGGACACGACATGTATGTAACCTGTAACCCCGGTTAAAGTTAGACAGAGCCTTAGCTCCACAAAATGGATGCTGCCACCGAGACACAATTATTTACAACAAGGGGTGGTGATGGACAGAGTCTCTGAATTAAGCAGAGTACTCTCACCCAGTCAAGAGATCAGGGCTAGATCCAACACCGTTTTGTAGCTCATTGCACCATCCCAGTTTCAGAACCTGGCTGTATGCAAATTAGTCTGTCCCTGGCCCAGTGCATCATGGGGACAGGGCAGACCAGACTACAACAGCCAATTCTTACACTGGGAAGGAAACAAGCTTCCGGGGACCGGTTTCTGCCATTTCAGGCGTCTTCGGCCCGGCTTGCTTGAATCCTGATGGTGCAATGAGCAAGGGACTCACATCTGAGTATACCCTTCCACGCTTAGGGTGGACAAAATTATTTACAACAAGGGGTGGTGATGGACAGAGTCTCTGAATTAAGCAGAGTACTCTCACCCAGTCAAGAGATCAGGGCTAGATCCAACACCGTTTTTTAGCTCATTGCACCATCCCAGTTTCAGAACCTGGCTGTATGCAAATTAGTCTGTCCCTGGCCCAGTGCATCATGGGGACAGGGCAGACCAGACTACAACAGCCAATTCTTACACTGGGAAGGAAACAAGCTTCCGGGGACCGGTTTCTGCCATTTCAGGCGTCTTCGGCCCGGCTTGCTTGAATCCTGATGGTGCAATGAGCAAGGGACTCACATCTGAGTATACCCTTCCACGCTTAGGGTGGACAAAATTATTTACAACAAGGGGTGGTGATGGACAGAGTCTCTGAATTAAGCAGAGTACTCTCACCCAGTCAAGAGATCAGGGCTAGATCCAACACCGTTTTTTAGCTCATTGCACCATCCCAGTTTCAGAACCTGGCTGTATGCAAATTAGTCTGTCCCTGGCCCAGTGCATCATGGGGACAGGGCAGACCAGACTACAACAGCCAATTCTTACACTGGGAAGGAAACAAGCTTCCGGGGACCGGTTTCTGCCATTTCAGGCGTCTTCGGCCCGGCTTGCTTGAATCCTGATGGTGCAATGAGCAAGGGACTCACATCTGAGTATACCCTTCCACGCTTAGGGTGGACAAAATTATTTACAACAAGGGGTGGTGATGGACAGAGTCTCTGAATTAAGCAGAGTACTCTCACCCAGTCAAGAGATCAGGGCTAGATCCAACACCGTTTTTTAGCTCATTGCACCATCCCAGTTTCAGAACCTGGCTGTATGCAAATTAGTCTGTCCCTGGCCCAGTGCATCATGGGGACAGGGCAGACCAGACTACAACAGCCAATTCTTACACTGGGAAGGAAACAAGCTTCTGGGGACCGGTTTCTGCCATTTCAGGCGTCTTCGGCCCGGCTTGCTTGAATCCTGATGGTGCAATGAGCAAGGGACTCACATCTGAGTATACCCTTCCACGCTTAGGGTGGACAAAATTATTTACAACAAGGGGTGGTGATGGACAGAGTCTCTGAATTAAGCAGAGTACTCTCACCCAGTCAAGAGATCAGGGCTAGATCCAACACCGTTTTTTAGCTCATTGCACCATCCCAGTTTCAGAACCTGGCTGTATGCAAATTAGTCTGTCCCTGGCCCAGTGCATCATGGGGACAGGGCAGACCAGACTACAACAGCCAATTCTTACACTGGGAAGGAAACAAGCTTCCGGGGACCGGTTTCTGCCATTTCAGGCGTCTTCGGCCCGGCTTGCTTGAATCCTGATGGTGCAATGAGCAAGGGACTCACATCTGAGTATACCCTTCCACGCTTAGGGTGGACAAAATTATTTACAACAAGGGGTGGTGATGGACAGAGTCTCTGAATTAAGCAGAGTACTCTCACCCAGTCAAGAGATCAGGGCTAGATCCAACACCGTTTTTTAGCTCATTGCACCATCCCAGTTTCAGAACCTGGCTGTATGCAAATTAGTCTGTCCCTGGCCCAGTGCATCATGGGGACAGGGCAGACCAGACTACAACAGCCAATTCTTACACTGGGAAGGAAACAAGCTTCCGGGGACCGGTTTCTGCCATTTCAGGCGTCTTCGGCCCGGCTTGCTTGAATCCTGATGGTGCAATGAGCAAGGGACTCACATCTGAGTATACCCTTCCACGCTTAGGGTGGACAAAATTATTTACAACAAGGGGTGGTGATGGACAGAGTCTCTGAATTAAGCAGAGTACTCTCACCCAGTCAAGAGATCAGGGCTAGATCCAACACCGTTTTTTAGCTCATTGCACCATCCCAGTTTCAGAACCTGGCTGTATGCAAATTAGTCTGTCCCTGGCCCAGTGCATCATGGGGACAGGGCAGACCAGACTACAACAGCCAATTCTTACACTGGGAAGGAAACAAGCTTCCGGGGACCGGTTTCTGCCATTTCAGGCGTCTTCGGCCCGGCTTGCTTGAATCCTGATGGTGCAATGAGCAAGGGACTCACATCTGAGTATACCCTTCCACGCTTAGGGTGGACAAAATTATTTACAACAAGGGGTGGTGATGGACAGAGTCTCTGAATTAAGCAGAGTACTCTCACCCAGTCAAGAGATCAGGGCTAGATCCAACACCGTTTTTTAGCTCATTGCACCATCCCAGTTTCAGAACCTGGCTGTATGCAAATTAGTCTGTCCCTGGCCCAGTGCATCATGGGGACAGGGCAGACCAGACTACAACAGCCAATTCTTACACTGGGAAGGAAACAAGCTTCCGGGGACCGGTTTCTGCCATTTCAGGCGTCTTCGGCCCGGCTTGCTTGAATCCTGATGGTGCAATGAGCAAGGGACTCACATCTGAGTATACCCTTCCACGCTTAGGGTGGACAAAATTATTTACAACAAGGGGTGGTGATGGACAGAGTCTCTGAATTAAGCAGAGTACTCTCACCCAGTCAAGAGATCAGGGCTAGATCCAACACCGTTTTTTAGCTCATTGCACCATCCCAGTTTCAGAACCTGGCTGTATGCAAATTAGTCTGTCCCTGGCCCAGTGCATCATGGGGACAGGGCAGACCAGACTACAACAGCCAATTCTTACACTGGGAAGGAAACAAGCTTCCGGGGACCGGTTTCTGCCATTTCAGGCGTCTTCGGCCCGGCTTGCTTGAATCCTGATGGTGCAATGAGCAAGGGACTCACATCTGAGTATACCCTTCCACGCTTAGGGTGGACAAAATTATTTACAATAAGGGGTGGTGATGGACAGAGTCTCTGAATTAAGCAGAGTACTCTCACCCAGTCAAGAGATCAGGGCTAGATCCAACACTGTTTTTTAGCTCATTGCACCATCCCAGTTTCAGAACCTGGCTGTATGCAAATTAGTCTGTCCCTGGCCCAGTGCATCATGGGGACAGGGCAGACCAGACTACAACAGCCAATTCTTACACTGGGAAGGAAACAAGCTTCCGGGGACCGGTTTCTGCCATTTCAGGCGTCTTCGGCCCGGCTTGCTTGAATCCTGATGGTGCAATGAGCAAGGGACTCACATCTGAGTATACCCTTCCACGCTTAGGGTGGACACAATTATTTACAACAAGGGGTGGTGATGGACAGAGTCTCTGAATTAAGCAGAGTACTCTCACCCAGTCAAGAGATCAGGGCTAGATCCAACACCGTTTTTTAGCTCATTGCACCATCCCAGTTTCAGAACCTGGCTGTATGCAAATTAGTCTGTCCCATGCCCAGTGCATCATGGGGACAGGGCAGACCAGACTACAACAGCCAATTCTTACACTGGGAAGGAAACAAGCTTCCGGGGACCGGTTTCTGCAATTTCAGGCGTCTTCGGCCCGGCTTGCTTGAATCCTGATGGTGCAATGAGCAAGGGACTCACATCTGAGTATACCCTTCCACGCTTAGGGTGGACAAAATTATTTACAACAAGGGGTGGTGATGGACAGAGTCTCTGAATTAAGCAGAGTACTCTCACCCAGTCAAGAGATCAGGGCTAGATCCAACACCGTTTTTTAGCTCATTGCACCATCCCAGTTTCAGAACCTGGCTGTATGCAAATTAGTCTGTCCCTGGCCCAGTGCATCATGGGGACAGGGCAGACCAGACTACAACAGCCAATTCTTACACTGGGAAGGAAACAAGCTTCCGGGGACCGGTTTCTGCCATTTCAGGCGTCTTCGGCCCGGCTTGCTTGAATCCTGATGGTGCAATGAGCAAGGGACTCACATCTGAGTATACCCTTCCACACTTAGGGTGGACAAAATTATTTACAACAAGGGGTGGTGATGGACAGAGTCTCTGAATTAAGCAGAGTACTCTCACCCAGTCAAGAGATCAGGGCTAGATCCAACACCGTTTTTTAGCTCATTGCACCATCCCAGTTTCAGAACCTGGCTGTATGCAAATTAGTCTGTCCCTGGCCCAGTGCATCATGGGGACAGGGCAGACCAGACTACAACAGCCAATTCTTACACTGGGAAGGAAACAAGCTTCCGGGGACCGGTTTCTGCCATTTCAGGCGTCTTCGGCCCGGCTTGCTTGAATCCTGATGGTGCAATGAGCAAGGGACTCACATCTGAGTATACCCTTCCACGCTTAGGGTGGACAAAATTATTTACAACAAGGGGTGGTGATGGACAGCTCTCTGAATTAAGCAGAGTACTCTCACCCAGTCAAGAGATCAGGGCTAGATCCAACACCGTTTTTTAGCTCATTGCACCATCCCAGTTTCAGAACCTGGCTGTATGCAAATTAGTCTGTCCCTGGCCCAGTGCATCATGGGGACAGGGCAGACCAGACTACAACAGCCAATTCTTACACTGGGAAGGAAACAAGCTTCCGGGGACCGGTTTCTGCCATTTCAGGCGTCTTCGGCCCGGCTTGCTTGAATCCTGATGGTGCAATGAGCAAGGGACTCACATCTGAGTATACCCTTCCACGCTTAGGGTGGACAAAATTATTTACAACAAGGGGTGGTGATGGACAGAGTCTCTGAATTAAGCAGAGTACTCTCACCCAGTCAAGAGATCAGGGCTAGATCCAACACCGTTTTTTAGCTCATTGCACCATCCCAGTTTCAGAACCTGGCTGTATGCAAATTAGTCTGTCCCTGGCCCAGTGCATCATGGGGACAGGGCAGACCAGACTACAACAGCCAATTCTTACACTGGGAAGGAAACAAGCTTCCGGGGACCGGTTTCTGCCATTTCAGGCGTCTTCGGCCCGGCTTGCTTGAATCCTGATGGTGCAATGAGCAAGGGACTCACATCTGAGTATACCCTTCCACGCTTAGGGTGGACACAATTATTTACAACAAGGGGTGGTGATGGACAGAGTCTCTGAATTAAGCAGAGTACTCTCACCCAGTCAAGAGATCAGGGCTAGATCCAACACCGTTTTTTAGCTCATTGCACCATCCCAGTTTCAGAACCTGGCTGTATGCAAATTAGTCTGTCCCTGGCCCAGTGCATCATGGGGACAGGGCAGACCAGACTACAACAGCCAATTCTTACACTGGGAAGGAAACAAGCTTCTGGGGACCGGTTTCTGCCATTTCAGGCGTCTTCGGCCCGGCTTGCTTGAATCCTGATGGTGCAATGAGCAAGGGACTCACATCTGAGTATACCCTTCCACGCTTAGGGTGGACAAAATTATTTACAACAAGGGGTGGTGATGGACAGAGTCTCTGAATTAAGCAGAGTACTCTCACCCAGTCAAGAGATCAGGGCTAGATCCAACACCGTTTTTTAGCTCATTGCACCATCCCAGTTTCAGAACCTGGCTGTATGCAAATTAGTCTGTCCCTGGCCCAGTGCATCATGGGGACAGGGCAGACCAGACTACAACAGCCAATTCTTACACTGGGAAGGAAACAAGCTTCCGGGGACCGGTTTCTGCCATTTCAGGCGTCTTCGGCCCGGCTTGCTTGAATCCTGATGGTGCAATGAGCAAGGGACTCACATCTGAGTATACCCTTCCACGCTTAGGGTGGACAAAATTATTTACAACAAGGGGTGGTGATGGACAGAGTCTCTGAATTAAGCAGAGTACTCTCACCCAGTCAAGAGATCAGGGCTAGATCCAACACCGTTTTTTAGCTCATTGCACCATCCCAGTTTCAGAACCTGGCTGTATGCAAATTAGTCTGTCCCTGGCCCAGTGCATCATGGGGACAGGGCAGACCAGACTACAACAGCCAATTCTTACACTGGGAAGGAAACAAGCTTCCGGGGACCGGTTTCTGCCATTTCAGGCGTCTTCGGCCCGGCTTGCTTGAATCCTGATGGTGCAATGAGCAACCGAGACACAAGTCTGCCCTCCTGCTGCTGGGAGTCCTCCCAGCCCAGGAGGCAAGGACAAAGGGTTTCCTGCCAGGGGCGGTGCCAGCACCGTCCCAGACAGGATTTTGTGTATCCTAGGTAGGCAGGGCTTTAGAGGAAGGTGACTGCAAGTGGCACCCCGGTGCTCACTATGCATAGGCCGGCTGGAACCAGTTCCAGGGGCACTCCAGCCCCTGATCTGGGGAAAGCCCGCCAAAGGAGAGGGGTGTAACCACCCCCTCCTAGTCCCACCCATAGGGCAGGACTTAGTCGCGTGCCAGCCCCTTTTTGCAGGATAAAGGTAGGAACTGGCCCCCTTCCAAATCAGATCATCTTTGAATCCTGAAACTACTTTCCACGAAAGGAACTCAAGACTTCTTCCTAAGATTTCTCCCTTGTGACTAAGGAGTAGTCACCCTGCAGCAGCAGGCACCAACCAAGCATCGCGGTTTGTTGCCAGTCTCTCCTCCGGATCAAGACTGCTCCAGCACGACGAGAACCGGCTTCCCTGGCACCTCTGACCTCAACCTACATCATCAGCCCAGCTGTGATCCGTGGGTGCGACGAGACCTCGAGGGACCGGCCATCTTCAGAACTGCACGACGCTTGTTCAGCACGACCACCGAGTGACCCTCGACTGAGTGCTTTGGGGTAAGAGAAGCCCCAACCCTGAGCAGCTCCAGCACCGAAGTTCAGCTCCCCTGCATCCACGAGATCTGCGTGGGGCCCTTCTGCTTTTTGCTGCTCACCGCGTTGTCCAGGTCACTTGCCCGTTGGCTAGTGACCCTCCGACGACGAACTCTAACGACAAACACCGCTGGTCTGGTTGCTCCAGACTGGCCCTTGCTTCCCTCCTTCAGAGAAGTACCCTGGACCCTCCTGGTCCACTCAAGACGCCATTTTAGGTCCACCGCGTGGGCCTTGCATTTGCCAAGACTTGTTGCCCAATCCTGGGTCCAGCGACGTCGACAGCAAGTACCTTCGTGGGACAGCTCGCACCTCCATCCTGGTCGCCGACAACGCCTCCTGGTCCGAGAGACTGCAGAGCCCAGCAGCGCCCACTCACCTGGCTGAGGTGACTTCGTCCAGTGCCATCCTGGTGCCCACCTAAATCACTGGCTAGTGATTCAGAACTTGGTCCCCTCTGCTTACAGGTTTCTTCTTCCCTGATCCAGGCTTGGATCACCACGAACTCCTTCACTGGCCGCCTGCCAGCAACTTCTTTCTTCAGGCTCCTGGATCTTCAACGAGGGTTTCCGACGCAACTTGAACCCTATGCAGCCGCAGCCCCTGGGCTAGGTAAACTGAGTACTCCGGTGCTCCAGCATAGTCCAACACCCTAAGTGTTCGGATCCACCCTTGTTTTCGACTCACCTAGTCGGGTTCGCCCGAGAACAGTAACTTTGTAAAGTGCTAGTATCCATAGACTTGTTCCCGCATTACGCGTGAGAGTTCCCACTCTGCACACGGCGTCCCTAGGCCTCCTGCTTCTAATCTAAGGGTTCAGCATTGTAGGCCTAGCGTTTCTACAGTCTAGAAAAGTATTACTTACCTGCTAGTAACTTCGCATTCCACTTCTTGTGTATATGGTTTTTCGTGCCCCTCGGGCATTTGTGTAAATTGTGCGACTTTCAGTAATTCTTTAAGAGTTTTGTTGTGTGCTTAGCTCCCTGTCTCATAAAGAGCCAGGGTAGTCTTGTTATAAATAAATATACTTTATTTTTGATAACAACTTGTGTGGTGTCCTTTCACTTGGTGTTCAAGGGGTAATGTGATGGTAAAACAGCTGGCTTAACACGCCCTCTAGAGTCTTAGCCTTAGACTGCTCGTATCCATGCTACTAGGATAGCTGGTCTATAAGGTTGACTTACAACCAATCATCAATAAGGGTTGTTTGGACTGATACAGAGTGCTCACTAGAATAGTGAACATTATATATCAGCCAACTTCTCACATTGGTGAGCAGCGGTTGGGATTTGAGCTTGCTGTTGTTTTACCACACATATCCTAAGAATATCATTTGAAAGATCACATAAGTACTAAGGTACATATAACTTAGCTTAGAATACTCTGAGTTCTACTGAACCAGCTGTTGTAGCTCCTAGGGCCTAGCACACCCTAAACTACAACTCTAGCAAGGGATCAGTAGGTAAACATATAGTGCACCACTTACACCTCACTAGAAAAGCATGTCTACCCATGGAGAGTCTACTGAGACTCCCCTTGTGGATCTTGACCCTCCACATGTCAAGTCAAGATATGCAGCTCTCAGTTTCCAGGAGATGAGACAAGTGTGTACCTCCAGGAAACTGAAACAGGGGTCTAACCCCACCATTCCCTTTCTAATAGGTCTCTTAGAGACATATGATGCGAGAAAGATTTCTCAGTTAGATGGGAATATGCCAGCCCTAGAGGGTACCATTGGAGATCCAGACCTCCTTAACACTGAAGACAGAGTTGAGGAGGGGGATCAAGATGACCTCTCTGGGGATGAGGCAGACAAGAGGTCTGAGTTAGTCAGCAGACTTACTAGGGCCAACTTAGACCTACTTAGGGAAGGATCTGGGGGACCCCCAGTACTGACCCTAATAAGGCCTAACCTTGGAGTTAGGAGAGATAGATCTCTAGCTCCAATAGATCTCTGCACTCTAATGCCTCTTCCCAGAGGAGAAGGAACTCTCCCCAGAGGAGATTGACTTCCCCTCAGAGAATAGAGCATGAAGCAAGGATGAGACAGGCTAATCTGAGGATTGAAAGGGAAGAACTTGCCCTGGCCAAAAAGAAGCTTGCCTTTGCTAGAGAGCAGCAGATGAGTGGGGTAGTACCCACTGGTGGCAGCAATCTCCCAAGAGATAGAGAGAAGGGTTTAGATACTAAACACCTGACAAAGATAGTGCCCCCCTTTAAACAAGGGGATGACATCCAGAAATGGATGGCTGCTTTGGAGAGGGCCTGCACTGTGCAGGGCATTCCCCAGAGTCAGTGGGCAGCTATACTGTGGCTCTCCTTTGATGGCAAAGGTAGAGATAAGCTCCTCACTACAAGAGTGGAGGATGCTAACAATTACCAGGTCCTGAAAAATACACTGGTTGATGGGTTTGGTTTAACCACTGAGCAGTACAGGTTGCTGTTCAGAGACACCCAGAAAACTCAGTCTCAGGACTGGTCTGACTTTGTGGATTGTGCCACTAAGGCTTTGGAGGGCTGGTTACTGGGTAGCAAGGTTACTGATTACACAGGGTTGTATAATCTTATGATGAGAGAACAGATTTTAAATAATTGTCAGAACCAGTTGTTGCACCAGCACCTTGTTGATTCAGATCTGACCTCTCCCCAAGAATTGGGAAAGAAGGCAGACAAATGGGTCAGAACAAGGATCAAGCAGAACCAGAACCAGAACCAGGGTGGTCAGAAGAAAGCAGACCAGAAGGGTAATACCAAGAGTGAACAAAATGACCAGAAGTCTTCAACAGGTCCCCAACAAACCAAAGAGGGTGGGGGTCAGGCTTCACAGCAGAAAAAGAAGACTCAAGAAGGCCAGTCAAAAAGGTGGTGCCAGTACTGTAAAAGTAAGTCTCACTGGTTTAGTGAGTGCACCAAAAGAGGAGGGCAAACTCCTACCACTACAGCCCCTAAGGCAACTGCACCCCCTAGTACAGTCAGTAGTGGTAGTGCACCTCCCAAGGGACTAGTTGGGTTAACCTTGGGAACTGAGGAGTCTGACAACTTAGTTGGCACACTCACTCAGGCTGTCCTTGTCTGTACAGGGGATATGGATATGTCCCCTGATGTAAGTCCCAATACTTTGGGCAAATACAGGCAGACACCTTTGATAAATGGCAAAATGGCTCAGGCCTATAGGGACACTTGTGCCAGTGTCACCATGGTGACACCTAACTTTGTGGACCCTGGACAGATCATGCCAGGTACAGATTTCCTGGTGACCAATGCCAGCAACGTCACTACCAGTCATAGTATGGCGATTGTTGCTTTCTCCTGGGGAGGGGTAAGTGGCCAAAAGAAAGTTGTGGTTAGTTCAGACCTCCCAGTGGATTGTTTGTTGGGCAATGATTTGGAGTCATCACTATGGTCAGAAGTGGAGCAGAGGACTCACATGGAAATGTTAGGCTTGCCAGCACATGTGCTTGCTGTGACTAGGTCACAGGCCAGAAGATGCCCCACTGAACAGGTGCTGGATCCTGGAAGAATGGACCAGACACCTTCCAAGAAGAAGAGCAGTAGGGCTAAGGCATTGCCTTCCCCCTTGCCCCAGGTTGAGGATCAAGTCTCAGAGGAGGCTGATCTGAGAGAGCTGAGGGAAACTGAGCCTAAAGAGCTTGAACTTGATCAAGTTGAGTTTCTGGGCTCAGAGGGACCCTCCAGAGAAGACCTGGGGAAGGCACAGTTAGACTGCCCTTCCCTTGAACCCCTCAGACAGCAGGCTGCTGCTGAGGCTGCAGGGAATGCCACAGGTGCCCACAGGGTATACTGGGAAGATGGACTCCTGTACTCTGAGTCAAGAGACCCCAAGCCTGGTGCAACCAGGAGGCTGGTCATCCCCTTGTCTCAGAGGGGTTTCCTTCTCACCTTGGCCCATGAGATTCCCCTTGCAGGTCACTTAGGCCAGACAAAGACTTGGGACAGGCTTGTCTCACACTTTCACTGGCCTAACATGAGTGAGAATACCAAGGAGTTTTGTCGCTCCTGTGTCACTTGCCAAGCCAGTGGTAAGTCAGGTGGCACAACAAAGGCCCCCCTCATACCACTACCTGTGGTGGGGGTTCCCTTTGAAAGAGTGGGGATTGACATTGTTGGTCCAATGGAACCCCAGACAGCATCAGGGCACAAGTTTATACTGGTGGTGGTGGGCCATGCCACCAGGTATCCTGAAGCTATTCCACTTAGGACCACTACAGCACCTGTAGTGGCAAGGGCCCTAGTTGGAGTGTTCTCCAGAGTGGGCTTCCCTAAGGAGGTTGTTTCTGACAGAGGTGCAAACTTCATGTCAGGATATCTGACTGCAATGTGGAAGGAATGTGGTGTCAACTACAAGTTCACCACACCCTATCATCCACAGTGCAATGGGCTTGTTGAGAGATTCAACAGGACCCTCAAAGGGATGATTCATGGACTACCTGAAAAGCTCAGGCGTAGATGGGATGTCCTGATACCCTGCCTCTTGTTTGCTTACAGAGAGGTCCCACAGAAGGGGGTTGGCTACAGCCCTTTTGAACTTCTGTATGGGCATCCTGTAAGAGGACCCCTGTGTTTGGTGAAGGAAGGATGGGAGAGACCTCTCAAAAAGCCTGCAACCAACATAGTGGACTATGTACTTGGTCTCCGCTCCAGGATGGCTGAATACATGGAGAAGGCAACTAAAAACCTTGAGGCCAGCCAAGAACTCCAAAAAGCTTGGCATGACCAGAAGGCTGTCCTGACTGTGTACCAGCCTGGACAGAAGGTGTGGTGCTGGAGCCAGTGGCCCCAGCAGCACTCAAAGACAAATGGTCTGGGCCCCACACCATCATTGAGCAAAAGGGAGAGGTCACCTACCTGGTGGACCTTGGAACCCCCAGGAGCCCCCTCAGGGTGCTCCATGTGAACAGGCTCAAGGCATATGTCGACAGGAAGGACATGAGCTTGCTCATGGCCACAGATGAAGGACAGGAGGAAGAGAGTGACCCTCTCCCAGACCTGCTCACTCAGAATCCTGATGATGGATCAGTAGATGGTGTTGTCTTTTGTGGCAGCCTCTCTGAACATCAGCAACAGGATTGTAGACAAGTTCTGCAATCCTTTAGACATATGTTTAGACATATGTTCTCTGTGTGAAGTGGACACTGGAGACAGTCTGCCTGTCAAGAGTAAAATCTACATTCAATCTACATCTCTGATCATGTCAGAGACTGCATCAAGACAGAAGTGCAGAAAATGTTGGAGCTGGGAGTCATTGAGTCATTGAGCCCTCAGATAGCCCTTGGGCTAGCCCAGTAGTTCTAGTGCCAAAGCCTCACACCCAGGGTGGTAAGAAAGAGATGAGGTTTTGCGTAGACTACAGAGGACTCAATGCAGTCACTAAGACTGATGCCCACCCAATACCAAGAGCAGATGAACTTATAGATAGATTGGCTTCTGCCAACTACTTAAGTACATTTGACCTGACAGCTGGGTATTGGCAAATCAGGTTAGCTGAGGAGGCCAAGCCCAAGACAGCATTTTCTACCCCTGGTGGGCATTATCAGTTTGTGGTAATGCCCTTTGGTTTGAAAAATGCACCTGCCACCTTCCAAAGGCTGGTGAATCAAGTTCTCACTGGGTTGGATGACTTCTGTGCAGCATATCTTGATGATATAGCTGTCTTTAGTTCCACCTGGGAGGATCACCTGGTCCACCTGAGGAAAGTGTTAGAGGCACTGCAAAAGGCAGGTCTCACTATCAAGGCCACTAAGTGCCAGATAGGGCAGACACAGGTTGTATACCTGGGCCACCTTGTAGGTGGAGGCCAGGTTCAACCCTTGGAGAGCAAGATACAGGCCATCAAGGACTGGGCTCCTCCAACCACCCAGACTCAGGTTCGAGCTTTCTTGGGCCTGACTGGGTACTATAGGAAATTTGTCAAGAATTATGGGTCCATTGTGACTCCACTTAATGACCTGACAAGTAAAAAGATGCCAAAGAAAGTTCAGTGGACAGCAAGCTGTCAGAAAGCATTCAATGACCTAAAGCAGGCCATGTGCACAGCACCTATCCTAAAGAGTCCAGATTACTCCAAGACCTTCATTGTCCAAACAGATGCTTCTGAGTTGGGTGTGGGAGCTGTTCTATCTCAGCTGAATTTTGATGGTAACGACCAGCCTATTGCTTTTATTAGCCGAAGGTTGACCCCCTGAGAGAAAAATTGGTCAGCTATTGAGAGGGAGGCCTTTGCTGTGGTGTGGGCCCTGAAAAAGTTGAGGTCATACTTGTTTGGCACTCACTTTAAGATTCAGACCGACCACAAGCCCCTCTTATGGCTAAATCAGATGAAGGGTGAAAACCCCAAACTACTTAGGTGGTCCATTTCCCTACAGGGGATGGATTTTACAGTGGAGCATAGACCTGGTACTGATCATGGCAATGCTGATGGGCTCTCCAGGTATTTCCACTTAGAGCAAGAAGACTCACCTGGTCAAGGTTAGCTTATTGTCCCAAAGTTTGGGGGGGGGGGGTCATGTAGGAGAGTAGGGTCTGCAATCCTATGATCACCCAGATTTTTGCTTTTTGCTTCACTGGTTTACGACTTTCCCTCGCTGTGGGCCTGCTAATCAGACCCCCAGCCTAGCTGTTCTCTCTACTCCAAATTGTACCCAGGTACTGAATTGGCACTGGGCCCTCTCCAAGTCCCTGTACCCAGGGCTGAGGTGCACCCAGAAGTCTCCCAGGGGCTGCAGCATGTATTATGCCACCCCTGGACTGACTAACTAAATCAGACACAACTGGCTGCTTGACAGCTGGGGCAGAGTGGTGTACTCACCCTCTGCTGTAGATATAGTATTCCTATATCTAAACCTAAATGGACACACAGATCTCCTATCAGTCACTTCTATGGCAGGCCTTGACAATCCTGAAGGCAGAGTGCTTGGAATCGTGTGAGATAGTGCTCTGGCATGAGCTGAGCCTGTCTGTGGCTTTCGGGATCCATCCCTTAGCCGTTTCCATGATATCGCATACCATATACTCTTAAGTGCATTATAATCCTCGCGGTTATGTGCCAACTCTGGTATCGCTTTATCAAAACATGTCGAGTAAGGTGTCATACGAATTGGAATACTAACCCCTCGCCAATTCTGGCGACGGGGTTAGCATTCCACCCTTCTAGAGGGACACAACATGTATGTAACCTGTAACCCCGGTTAAAGTTAGACAGAGCCTTAGCTCCACAAAATGGATGCTGCCACCGAGACACATGTCTGCCCTCCTGCTGCTGGGAGTCCTCCCAGCCCAGGAGGCAAGGACAAAGGGTTTCCTGCCAGGGGCGGTGCCAGCACCGTCCCAGACAGGATTTTGTGTATCCTAGGTAGGCAGGGCTTTAGAGGAAGGTGACTGCAAGTGGCACCCCGGTGCTCACTATGCATAGGCCGGCTGGAACCAGTTCCAGGGGCACTCCAGCCCCTGATCTGGGGAAAGCCCGCCAAAGGAGAGGGGTGTAACCACCCCCCTCCTAGTCCCACCCATAGGGCAGGACTTAGTCGCGTGCCAGCCCCTTTTTGCAGGATAAAGGTAGGAACTGGCCCCCTTCCAAATCAGATCATCTTTGAATCCTGAAACTACTTTCCACGAAAGGAACTCAAGACTTCTTCCTAAGATTTCTCCCTTGTGACTAAGGAGTAGTCACCCTGCAGCAGCAGGCACCAACCAAGCATCGCGGTTTGTTGCCAGTCTCTCCTCCGGATCAAGACTGCTCCAGCACGACGAGAACCGGCTTCCCTGGCACCTCTGACCTCAACCTACATCATCAGCCCAGCTGTGATCCGTGGGTGCGACGAGACCTCGAGGGACCGGCCATCTTCAGAACTGCACGACGCTTGTCCAGCACGACCACCGAGTGACCCTCGACTGAGTGCTTTGGGGTAAGAGAAGCCCCAACCCTGAGCAGCTCCAGCACCGAAGTTCAGCTCCCCTGCATCCACGAGATCTGCGTGGGGCCCTTCTGCTTTTTGCTGCTCACCGCGTTGTCCAGGTCACTTGCCCGTTGGCTAGTGACCCTCCGACGACGAACTCTAACGACAAACACCGCTGGTCTGGTTGCTCCAGACTGGCCCTTGCTTCCCTCCTTCAGAGAAGTACCCTGGACCCTCCTGGTCCACTCAAGACGCCATTTTAGGTCCACCGCGTGGGCCTTGCATTTGCCAAGACTTGTTGCCCAATCCTGGGTCCAGCGACGTCGACAGCAAGTACCTTCGTGGGACAGCTCGCACCTCCATCCTGGTCGCCGACAACGCCTCCTGGTCCGAGAGACTGCAGAGCCCAGCAACGCCCACTCACCTGGCTGAGGTGACTTCGTCCGGTGCCATCCTGGTGCCCACCTAAATCACTGGCTAGTGATTCAGAACTTGGTCCCCTCTGCTTACAGGTTTCTTCGGTTTCTTCTTCCCTGATCCAGGCTTGGATCACCACGAACTCCTTCACTGGCCGCCTGCCAGCAACTTCTT
This sequence comes from Lissotriton helveticus, assembly GCF_964261635.1. Lineage (NCBI taxonomy): Eukaryota > Metazoa > Chordata > Amphibia > Caudata > Salamandridae > Lissotriton > Lissotriton helveticus. The sequence continues at coordinate 908,321,577 of NC_136057.1, forward strand.
TCTTCAGGCTCCTGGATCTTCAACGAGGGTTTCCGACGCAACTTGAACCCTATGCAGCCGCAGCCCCTGGGCTAGGTAAACTGAGTACTCCGGTGCTCCAGCATAGTCCAACACCCTAAGTGTTCGGATCCACCCTTGTTTTCGACCCACCTAGTCGGGTTCGCCCGAGAACAGTAACTTTGTAAAGTGCTAGTATCCATAGACTTGTTCCCGCATTACGCGTGAGAGTTCCCACTCTGCACACGGCGTCCCTAGGCCTCCTGCTTCTAATCTAAGGGTTCAGCATTGTAGGCCTAGCGTTTCTACAGTCTAGAAAAGTGTTACTTACCTGCTAGTAACTTCGCATTCCACTTCTTGTGTATATGGTTTTTCGTGCCCCTCGGGCATTTGTGTAAATTGTGCGACTTTCAGTAATTCTTTAAGAGTTTTGTTGTGTGCTTAGCTCCCTGTCTCATAAAGAGCCAGGGTAGTCTTGTTATAAATAAATATACTTTATTTTTGATAACAACTTGTGTGGTGTCCTTTCACTTGGTGTTCAAGGGGTAATGTGATGGTAAAACAGCTGGCTTAACACGCCCTCTAGAGTCTTAGCCTTAGACTGCTCGTATCCATGCTACTAGGATAGCTGGTCTATAAGGTTGACTTACAACCAATCATCAATAAGGGTTGTTTGGACTGATACAGAGTGCTCACTAGAATAGTGAACATTATATATCAGGCCAACTTCTCACAGCAGATACCCTACAAAACGATTAAACTAGTTTCCCACACTGCAGAATAGAAAACTGCACCATTTGGCATCGGACCCCCTATCTTGTGGAATTGAACTGATAAGATATTTTGGTGAGACAAAGTACATAGAAGGAATTGGTTTTGAAGGGGTTGAGCTTAATACATTTTCACTAAAGTAAGATAAGAGCAACCTATAAAAATGCCTTCTCTAAGATTGTTATTGTGAGTTTTGTATAGCACTGCGTTCAGCACAGGGCTGCTTCGGGGTGCTTGGACTTCTTGGCTTTGATATTGATGCAATGTTTGGCTCAGTGTCTGTGTACGAAACCTTTCAACTTAACACCTTCAATGTTTACACAGCTAAAGAAAGGGGCGCCCAGTGTGGACTGGATAGCTCAGTGGATTAGTGTACCTGCGGCAGAGATCTGCATGTAAAACTTTCAGTTTGTGTTTGTGCTATGTTAGGAGTCGATTATTGTTTTGTTACTTGGGATCGTGATGGGGCATCAAATTGTACTTTCTTAAGAAAGAAGAATTGAGCCAAGTAGCTTACTGAAAAGAGACCAATATAATTTGCATAAAAAATGAAGCAGGGTTGTTTGTCAGCGTCATGACAGATCCTTGTATAGCTGAATCTTTCCAGAGGGTGTATGCATCTCTGGTGCCCAGGGGTTGCAATACCCCTCCTTTCTTTCACTGGTATTGTATCAGCAAGGGGACCCCACGACACTCCAGTCCAGTCCAGAAATTGAACTGAGGGACAGAGTAAAGACATTTCCCTGGAGGCCACTCCTTGCCTGAGGTCCATTGATGTGGGCGGCCGGCATTTCTTTAAGAATGGGCCACGAGCGAAGGAGAGACGAGGGCATTAGTGGGGCCAGAGAGAGAGTCTGTCTGCTCGCTGTTACCTCAGACTGCTCGGATGCTTCTGAATAATACGTGCGGGAGCGTCTATATAGTACTTTATAGCTGGACAGGGCGCTCTGAGTTTTGGAGCCTAGACTGTTTTATAGCATAGACAGCCGGTGGCTTCTTAAGACAGGGGAGAGAGTAATGGTAGTAAAAGGGGTGGGGGTATTTTCCAATTCTCGCCTAGGGCAGCGAAACACCTAGAAACGGCCCTGGGTGAAAGATGATTTGCCAAAATGGGCTCTGGGCTCTAGGCTCTGGGCTAGGTGGAGCAGTCTCCGTCGACATTAAGAAACCTTGCACTCAAAATTCAGAATTGTCTCTGACCTACTTAGTTCTTTTATTACGATTTGGCAGAGAGCACCTAGTGACAGGTGTTCAAGTATTGCACTTTATATGTTCCCTTATGTAATCACTTGTACAAAGTAGGCTCTAGAACAAATGATGCTATACCTACTGGGAACAGCAGCCTGTTTCTTAAAGTCACAGACTGAGAAATTATGAGAAGTTATGCAATGTAAATTTGTATAGTGCAGCTTTATCACCCGAGAGTTAATATGCCATAGTGAGCACTTCTTGGTAGAGTAAGCGGAATCATGATCGATAGATGAGGTGGGAGGATTTGCCTCAAAGCATGTGTAGGTATGGAACCTGTTCCACAATGTGGGTTAATAAACTGCAATTCAGTGACAGACTTTTTCACCATATTCTAGAGATGTGAGTTAGATTTTAGTTTTTGCAACTCCTGGAACAAAGTTTCAAGTGTTACGGCAGATGGTATTGGGCATTTTTATTGGCTGTATTAGAAAGTGCTGCAGTGTTTGGTTATCCAAGGGAGGCGATTGACTGCTCCTGACATTTCTTTAGAGTTACTATTCTTGGTACAATATTATTGATTACTTTGAATGAGAAGAATTAAAAATGAATATAGGGCTAGAATGAGGAAGCAAAAGTTTGCATTTGCCACAGCTACCGATATGCTTTATAGAGCACATTTTGCAGCTTCAGACATTGAAGGAGACAGAAGAGATGTTCATTTAGTATTACAGTTGCATTTTGAGTAAGTTGAGATCTTAAAGCTACTGGCTTTAAAACGTGGTGTGATGGCGTTAGGGTTGTCCGAGCAGTCATTTCCTTTGAAGTTGAGGAACAGCAGTTTTATTTTGTCATCTCATTGAGTCTGATTAAACTTTTGCCATCCATGTTTAGATGAAAGATTCACAGAACTCCACGCTTGATACTGATCATGTTTTTTAGTTATAAGGAGAAGCGTTGCATCTTTGCCCTAGGAATGGCTGAGGAGGTGACTTCTTCGGCTTAACATTATCTGAGGACTGCATGCAAAGAGAATATAGCTCGAGAATCCCAAATGGTCCGGTCTGATTTCTAACTGGAGGTGGTATGGACTGCAGCGTGTTCATAGATGTGTGCTGAATTAGAATAACACTATACCCACTTTAGTTGTTTACTGAAAGAGAGTCTTGCGGTAACAGAGTTGAGTAACAATGCATTTACTAATGTAGTGCTCCATCAAATTCAGTTGAGTCAGGGACACTAAATACCAAGCTTTGGCTAAGCCAATGGATCTTGCCTTTGCAGTGCCAATGGTTTTTAGCCATGCTGCACAATATGTGCAATGCTGTGCAGCAAGGCTAAAGAATAAAAAAAAACGTTGACATGGCCACCTGTGCCATTTTGAAGGCATGTACACCACACATACCCACACTAATACAATGTTGCATTTTTTTCTTTTTTAATTACAGATGTGAGTAGAATCGTTAAATATAAAGAAAAAACATGCCAAAGCATTTTTTTTTTAAGTTGGTGGGTTGTGCAATGAGGGGCGGAGGTAACCGGGATTGGACGCAACATGGGGGAGGAGAAGCAACAAGCAAGAGAGCAATGTTGAGCAGGTAGTGGAGAAGTGCGGGTGAGCAGGCAGTGGCGGTAATGTAGGTGTGGGGAGGAGAAGCCACAGGTGAGAGTGGAGGATGCAGGAGGGGAAAGTAACATGGAGTGCGAGATTGCAGAGGAGAAGCACATGGGCGAGAAAGCAAGAGGGAAGGGAAGTACACAACGGTGAGCGAACATGTAGGAAATGGGGAGAAATACACAGATTACCGAATGCAACACAGAATAGAGGGGAAGAGAAGTACACAAATAAGACTGCTGGAAGATACATGTCCTTTTATGCATAACTGTAAAGAACAAGCATTTACAATGCAATGGTTTTGCCTTTGTTAAAGTTAGAGCTATTGGCATTGCTCTTGACATTATTTTTATTTATGTTTTTTAACATAAATAATGGCATTGTCATTTACAATGCCACTAGCTTTATCTCTCGCAAATGACACACACAGAGCCCCCCCCACACAGATCCCCCCACACACACAGCCACACAGAGCCCCCCACACACACAGCCACACAGAGCCCCCCACACACACAGCCACACAGAGCCCTCCACACACACCCACACAGCACAAGCAGGCAACAGGGGCACATGGAGGCACAAGCAGGCAACAGGGGCACACGGAGGCACAAGCAGGCAACAGGGGCACACGGAGGCACAAGCAGGCAACAGGGGCACACGGAGGCACAAGCAGGCAACAAGGGCACACGGAGGCACAAGCAGGCAACAGGGGCACACGGAGGCACAAGCAGGCAACGGGGGCACACGGAGGCACAAGCAGGCAATAGGGGCACACGGAGGTTCAAGCAGGCAATAGGGGCACACGGAGGCACAAGCAGGCAACAGGCGCACACGGAGGCACAAGCAGGCAACAGGGGCACACGGAGGCACAAGCAGGCAACAGGGGCACGAAAACGGAGGCACAAGCAGGCAACAGGGGCACACGGAGGCACAAGCAGGCAACAGGGGCACACAGAGGCACAAGCAGGCAACAGGGGCACACAGAGGCACAAGCAGGCAACAGGGGCACACGGAGGCACAAGCAGGCAACAGGGGCACACGGAGGCACAAGCATGCAACAGGGGCACAAGCAGGCAACAGGGGCACGAAAACTGAGGCACAAGCAGGCGACAGGGGCACACGGAGGCACAAGCAGGCAACAGGGGCACACTGAGGCACAAGCAGGCAACAGGGGCACACGGAGGCACAAGCAGGCAACAGGGGCACACGGAGGCACAAGCAGGCAACAGGGTCATGAAAACAAGCACAAGCAGGCAAAAGGGTCACAAGCATGAATTGTAATTTAGACGGGGCTGAAGTGGAGAACGGTCAGTTCGGGAAGTAGTGCGGCTGGTGCAGTGGTACCAGGCCGAAAGGTGAGAGGGGCTGTCTGCACCCCAGTTTGGACAGTTTCCACTACCTAACAGGGATTGGTGGGAGGGGGGCGTACTTCTTGCTTGCTTTAGGGCTGTTACTTCGGGGACGCAGTGCACGCTGCTGCCTGCTGCCGCCGGGACACGACAACAGGCAGGGAGAGGACAGGCTAGGAGAGAGCAGGGAGGGGACAGGCTGGGAGAGGGCAGGGAGGGGACAGTCTGGGAGAGGGCAGGCTGGGAGAGGGCAGGCTGGGAGAGGGCAGGTTGGGAGAGGGCAGGCTGGAAGTGGACAGGCTGGAAGTTTAAAGGCTGGGAAAGGACAGGCTGGGAAAGGACAGGCTGGAAGTGGACAGGCTGGGAGAGGACAGGCTGGGAGAGGACAGGCTGGGAGAGGACAGGCTGGGAAAGGGCAGGGACCATAAAATACATAGATATAAAATCATTTAAGATCCCCCGTCTTGTAACCATGTAACAGACAGACATAGAAAGTAAAAAAATATAAAACATTTATTAATCTTCATAGCGCCTCGAGAGGCTTCGCACCTCCTCCCCTACAAAAAGGGAACGAAAGATACTTATGTAAGGAGAGGATGTATGCAATGCAGCGCCTTGAAGCGAGACCGGGGACTCTGAGATGTCCCCAAGCGCTGCCTGCCGAGAATGGATCAGAAAAGGTGTAACCGCAATGCAGCGCCTGGAAGCGAAGACTTGAGGCTCGGAGCTCCCGCCACACCCACCCTCTGCATAGAAAGTGCCAAAGTTGGTATACACTTAATGCAGCGCCTTGAAGACAGACTCTGGCCTGTCAACGCGGTGGGGGCGGGGGGAGAGGGCTGGGGTTAAGGCTTCGGCGGAGGACGGCCAGGGAGCCGGGTTCAACGGGGTCACCTTGACTCTGACCTTGGACATGTCTGTAGACCCTGGTGCAGCGCCTTGAAGCGGACCATGGGCTTCAGAGTCGCCCACATCCACAGGACGACATGGAGGAGAGGGGGGGGGGGGGGGGGGGGAGGGGTACGTGCAGCGCTTTGAAGCGTACCCCACAATCCACAAGAGTAATATCGGATGGGAAGGCAACACCGCGAGGACGTGGCCTAAGGACCAGAGCGGCTGACTGTGGCACTGAAGAAACAAGTTCGAGTCTCGCATCGTCTCAACATCCTGTGATCCTCGGCACACCACTATATCTCCTGTGCCTGAAATAGGATGTGACCGCGTGTGATGTCACCGCTGCTCATATAAAGCGCTCCAATACCTTCGGTCGAGATAGCCTATATAAAACTGAAAATATATAGCAAGCATTGGCAAAGCCAGGTCCCGCCTATGTAAGAGCTGTTGGCTTTGTCAATGTGTTGAAGCCTATTACACACCAGCCTGGCTGCGGTTCAGCATGGGAATGTAATTACCATATTGATTTGCACTTCACTCCGATCTGAGGCGGGCTGGGCTGTCGGGAGGGCGGTGTGACCTGCGGCAGGCAGCGTCGAGAGCCTGATTGCACGGCCTGAGAGCTGGAGGGATGCTGTGAATCAGCTAGAGCGGCAGGTTGGAGAGGCACTTCGCTACAAGCCGCGATTGTGAGGCGCTGGTGTGCCTGGAGCCGGGCCAGCCCCGCGGGCTCCGGGAGGGCTCTGGGAGGGCTCCGGGCCTCGGGGGTACCCGCCCCCCACCCCCGAGGTACCCCCGAGAGGGTGGAGCGGACGGGGGAGAGGCGAGAGAAGAGGCGGAGGTGCCACAGCGCCTTGAAGCCGGCTCAGCTGGGCGCAGATCACCAACCCTCAGAGTACAGGCGGAGGACAGGGACATAGCGCCTTGAAACCGGCTCAGTTGTGTCTACATCACTATCCCTCGGAGCACAGAATTACAGGGACACAGTGCCTCGAGAAGCGGCCGCAACCCGCCCATGAGAAGAGGGGGCAAGGAGAAAAGGCAATACAGCGCCTCGAAACGGGCTCGGCTGGGCGAAGATCACCAACTTTCAGAGCGCAGGAGGACGGGAACATAGCGCCTCGAGAGGCTTCGCACCTCCTCCCCTACAAAAAGGGAACGAAAGATACTTATGTAAGGAGAGGATGTATGCAATGCAGCGCCTTGAAGCGAGACCGGGGACTCTGAGATGTCCCCAAGCGCTGCCTGCCGAGAATGGATCAGAAAAGGTGTAACCGCAATGCAGCGCCTGGAAGCGAAGACTTGAGGCTCGGAGCTCCCGCCACACCAGCCTGGCTGCGGTTCAGCATGGGAATGTAATTACCATATTGATTTGCACTTCACTCCGATCTGAGGCGGGCTGGGCTGTCGGGAGGGCGGTGTGACCTGCGGCAGGCAGCGTCGAGAGCCTGATTGCACGGCCTGAGAGCTGGAGGGATGCTGTGAATCAGCTAGAGCGGCAGGTTGGAGAGGCACTTCTCCGGTCTCCCCGCGGGCGCCGCCATAGTGCTTGCCGTCTTCCTCTCCTTCTTCCCCGGGCTGCGGGGGGCGGGCACTTCCGGCCGGCCGCGCTAGGATTGGCCGGCCGGCCAGTCACGGGGCAGGAGAGACGCAGAAGTGCCGGCAATGCCGGACCAGACTCGGGGGCGTTCCCGGCGTCGCGTGACGTCGGCAAAAGGGAAAGAATGTCAGGAACGCCCCCGTGTCTGGTCCGGCATTGACGGACAGGCCCCTCGTCCAATGGCAAGGCTCCGTTTACGGAGCCAGCCAATCAATGACGAGGGCCGACCCAAAGCACCCTACAGTTCTCAACAGGATTTCGCCTGCGCGAAAAAGCTGCGCAGAGCGCAGCTTTCGCTAGGCAAAACCTAAAAATGTAGTGCTTGCAAAGCAAGTAGTGGAAGTAAAGACGCTGCCAGTCAAAAGTGAAGGTAAAGAGGCAATGATCCCTGCAAGGGGCAAACTCAAGATTGGCAAGCTGGGGCATGAATCAGAATCAAATGAGAGTAAGTGGAAAACCAACCAGTGGCAAGCAATGGGCAAGCACCAAGCCCTTGTGTGTTGCTGGTAAAACTCCAATATGTCTTGCATCAGGCAGCTCATGTGTTGTCTAGTAGGCGAGATCTTAAAAAGAAGAGAAACACAATATTTGAGTCCAAGATAATTCTAAAGATGTATCATTGGCACCAGTAGGTAAGACTTGTGCACCGTGAGCCCATCATTATGAACCCACATCTTAAGTCACAGACAGTTGCGTCATGTGTTCGGGTTGGAAGACTGCTGAGGCAAATACATAATAACAAAACCAGCCCTGACGGCGCTTGACAAAACAAAGGCACCAAATGAGTAACGCGCTTCTGGCCTCACTGCTGTGAACAAGAAAACTTTATAATGATGAGACATTAGAACGAACAACACAGCCATCAGTAAAGCAAACCAGGAAGGTAAATACTATAAAAAAAAATATTAGAAAAGATGATTATGATATTATTGCCTTCGAATATTGGCATGTTTGGCTGGAACGTGAAGAGTTTGAGTGTCCGTGACAATCAACTTTAGTTCTGCCGCCTGTTTCAAAACATGAGAAATGTATGTTTCTAATTGTTCGCATATGTAGTTTGTTATTATAGGTGCGGGCTCAGACACCTGAGTGAAGTATGATACATCAGATATAAAAATATGTATGGAATAGGATCAAATTGAAAATGGAAACTATTTTCAGTTGGAAAATAATGCTGTTCTTTTAGTGCAAGAATATTGTTCAGCAAGGTTCTTACATTATGTAACCCTTTTTCAGTCAGTCAGTCAAGAAAACTTTATTTCGGCTATACAGCCATAAAAGCACATACGAAATAGCATTGCCTTTATAAGTACCTTATATACACAGTTTTACATAATTAAAATCAGTTCTAATAATCATTTTAAGAGAAAAAAGAATTAAAATGCAGTTTTGTGCATTGTACTCGGACACGTCAACCCAAGCATTACAATCTTAGGTGGGATTAACTAGCTGGTAACGTTAAAACCATTAAAACCGAATTCAATAAACACTAAATAAAAACAGTTAAGATATAATAAAAAGATATATTTCTACAGTTATCCTAGTTTGGGAGAATGTGCAAAATTAGCTATCGAAGTAGTAAAATCCGGAAGCAATATACAGGAATAGCATGGGCTCATGATTGGTGGATGAGCACAGTTAAATTTACAACAACACATTTTCTGATTCCCACATTTCTGCAAAGTTGGAGGATCCATTTGGACCTAGGTCTACTGTAAGCAGGGTAGAAGAGGAGAACGTGAAGTTCTGTTTCTTCCGTCACAGTAAACCCAGGACATCCTAGTTTAGTGGCGCCCTTCCGTTTGTTAGTGAACTCTCTAAACGCAAGCTCCCTGTGCCTAAATTGAAGGTTCCGTTTCTTTGCAGTGAGGGGCTGGATACTATCCAGGGCCGACTCCAGTTTATACTGTTGTTTGGCTTCCAGAAACCTGGAAGTCAAATTACATGAGTTGACACACTGTGATAGTTGGATACATTTATATTCCTTTTAGGCAGAAAGTAGGGACTTTTTGGAAATAGAGGGGCAGGTCTCTTCTGGTGTCAACCACATATTCATCCTTCCCAATACTTGGCAAGTATTCCTGATGTGGGACAGCCCCAGTAATGACCTTTTTAGGGCTCGGCGACTTCACCACTTCGTCAGAAGTGGGGCGGAGCTGCGAGCCGTATTGTTAAGGGGTTTCTGGATCGTGCTTGAAAAATTCCTCAGTGCGCGAGCATTTTCAGTGCTTTATGTTACCATCTTTATGGTGATTGGTCCTCGCGGTGCCGTGTTTTTAATACCCTTAACGCAATAGGCCATATATATTTCCAGTTGGGCATTTCCTGCATTTTGTCTGCGGTTACGAGCACGGCAGTCCATAAATATCAATTAGGAGCTGTCAGGGTGCCTCGGTAAGTGAATCCAGATGGCCGGGGCGCGTTCACCATTCAGCAGTGAGTTTTGCGGGCGCGTGCGAGAAACCAGCAAATATGGTGTTTATAAACGTAAATGTTTCTTTATTCTTCTATTTTTTTATTTATCCGTGGACATTTACAAGTTGATTAAAGTGAAGCTTTTACAAGGGCATATGAAGGACATCTGGACTTTGCGGTCACTCGGCAGAAATGTGCATTTTAGTTAAAAATTACCCCTGTAAGAAACGCCCATTTGTAAATTACGTGTCCAGCGATGGAGACACACGGTCAACTTTATTTATACAACACCGTGCATTTAAAATAAAATAGAAAAGAAGGGCCAGTGGAAGCTCTCAGCGAAGTGTCATTTAAAGCAGCCCCGGACTTCTCACTAACATTGTCGAATGTTTCATACAGATTGTGAGTGCAGTTTCAGAGTGCAGAGTGGAGAGTGCAGCTTCAGAGTGCAGAGTGGAGAGTGCAGCTTCAGAGTGCAGAGTGCAGATTGTGAGTGCAGAGTGCAGATTGTGAGTGCAGAGTGCAGATTGTGAGTGCAGATGCAGAGTGCAGAGTGGAGAGTGCAGAGTGCAGAGTGCAGATTCAGAGTGCAGAGTGCAGATTGAGAGTGCAGAGTGCAGATTGAGAGTGCAGAGTGCAGATTGAGAATGCAGAGTGCAGATTCAGAGTGCAGATTCAGAGTGCAGATTCAGAGTGCAGATTGAGAGTGCAGATTCAGAGTGCAGATTGAGAGTGCAGAGTGCAGATTGAGAGTGCAGATTGAGAGTGCAGAGTGCAGATTGAGAGTGCAGATTGAGAGTGCAGATTGAGAGTGCAGATTGAGAGTGCAGATTCAGAGTGCAGATTGTGATTGCAGAGTGCAGATTGTGAGTGCAGATTCAGAGTGGAGAGTGCAGATTCAGAGTGCAGTTTCAGAGTGCAGAGTGCAGAGTGCAGATTGAGAATGCAGAGTGAATGAGTGCAGAGTGCGTGTACAGTGACAGTGAGTGCAGAGTGACTGCAGAGACCGTGTGTAAGGGTGCAGGGTGCACATTGTGTGAGTGTGCAGAACGAGTGTGCAGTATAAACAGTGTGTGACTATGCAGGGTGACATTGGGAGTGTGTGGGTGAGCAGTGTGTGAATGTGTAGGGGCAGTGTGTGAGTGTGCAGAAAACACTACACACACATACACCACACACACATACCATACACACACCACACACACATACACCACACACACATAGCACACACACAAAGCACACACCTCACTCTCTCAACACCACACACTCGTCACCACTCACCACAACACACTCACCACCACACTTTCTCCCCAGGCTCACCCCCACAGACTCACCACCACACACTCACCAGTACACAGAAAACAACACACACAACACCACACCCCCAGCCGTCAATGAATGCTTTCACCATGCACAAACACCAACAACCACCAATGTACGCTTTCACCAAAAAAAAACTCCACCATGCATCCGTGCCGCTAAACACCCACGCAACAACAAACAATGTCAGTGCAACTTTCACTAAACACACACACACCAACAGCTGACAGTACACCAGCCACTCTTTCAATTGGCACAATCATCAGCAGCTGTTAGTGCACATTACCATATACAATGCCATTATCTCAAACTCAAACAAACCGAGCCCTAATGCCTTCCTAATGCTTGTTTACTTTACTTTTGGCTTCATAAATACCGTTTATCTATAAGGTCTTAGCAATTTCCTGCTCGCACAGTTTTTTTTATCGAAGAAGGTGCACAATATAAAAGGGCTACATAGAATTACACACAGAAAAACTTTCCAGCCGTCTTCGACCACCAGCGTGCCGAGACGTCCTGGGGTTGTGTTGTAGCCACGTCATATGCAATGGGGGGTTAACTGAGTCGTGACTGTGGTTTACTGAAAGCATGTTCCTTTATTTGTCCTAATGTGCCTAAGTGTGCATTGCGTTCACAATAATTGTAGAAGAGGGTTTAGGTTAATGGTACAGTAATTAAGCATGGAGTTTTTTTCTGGAAGGCGTGTGGATTGTGGCTTGCTGAGAGGTCTAATTTTCAAATTTCTCTAATTAAAATCCAATCACTGCTATCATTTAGGATTTGTTCTTTTGGTCAGAAAGTATGCTGGTTCAGGGGTTTAAATATCTCCAGATATCTGACTTGTTTGTAACCTCTCGCCTGATTATATTTCTTATTGAAGTGAGCACTAGAACGCGTTACACAAAGACAAGTGGAGCTGGCACAGTCGACTTTTTGCTAAACTATTAGTTGGTGCAAATGATGCATTTCAGAGCTTCTCTCCTTCAGGTATAGTTTAAGTGATGATGCAGTATCTTCGCTCCTAAACCAATCCGTGTTTGATCTGGTGATGCTCCTGAATGCTGGAAGGCTGACCAAAAGGAGATAGCGTATTCAACTGATGCTCGCATACAGCTCAGAAGGCTATGATGTATGCACAATCTGTGGACTGCGTGGCAATGGTTTGCAATATTTGATTTAAACCGAAGGATGGTCTCGTTTAAGGCTGTTGAAGCTGTTTTTATACAGTCAGAGATCTCCAGCTCTCTCGTGTTGATGGAGTATCTCAGTCAGTCCTTAATTTCTTTCTGGCATTTCGAGCGCTGCAGAAGAAAGGCAAAACTACAATTCCCAGATTGCAAAGAAAACACACAGTGTGATAGCACCACAGAGCTCTCTGTATCTGATTTATGCCTGCCCACTAAGTCCAGTTAACTATATTAGTTGCACAGAGAGCCAGTGATTGCGCTGTCCACCCTTAGAGCCGAAATCATCCTTAACAAGTACTCAGTGAGAATTATCATGACATACTCATCCTACTGTGCAACCTTTGACCCAGTGTGTTTCTGTCTTGCATGACCTCTAACACTGCAAGTAATAGTCCAACATCACCTCTTCATTAATTTCAGAACTTCCAAAAATACTGATTTTGCAGCCATATTTAGGTATTATATCACTCAGATGGTTCCTGCTGTGTCATGGATTAGGAGCTCTGCTGTGTCACCGTCCCAGACCCGTTATTTGGTCTGCATGAAATGAGCTTTGCCTGAGGCTTTTTGTCTGTAATTAAAAGGGAAGTCTGACAATGCCATCTGCATTCCATCTGCATGTCTATATTAAGCGGGGATTTCACTTCTTGGTACGTGGCCTTGCCTTTCACAAAAAATGCAGGATTTGGCATGCGGCCTTTGAATGAAAGAGGCATAATTAAAACACCCCAGCCAGCAGTGGTCTGCAGTAGTTTATTTATAGCTGGCAGAACATTTTCAAAGAACAGAGCTGCTGAAACAGCTGGAGTGACCGCTGTATATTGAAATCTAAAACCAACTATTCCACACACTGCCATGTCTGTGGTCCCACTGTTGACTGCACTGGTCGTCTGCGCTCTGTTTACTTTTACACAATACCTGCTGCAGCTGTGTTTCTGTGGTCGTCACTGGAATAGTGTTAATATCTCTTTTTAGTATGTATTATGAGTTTATGAAGCACATCATCCACCCTGAGGCTTTTTGCTGCAGAGTCAGCAAACGGTTTACAGGCAGAGGGCTTAATTTGAAGTAGGCCTTTGAAGGCTCCCTGGTTCTAAGGGGAGTTTCTCCCTGCGTGGTGACAAGGGAGCAGACTTGGGCAGCTGTGTTGTAGTGACCGAAGAAGCCTGGTTGCCATCCAAGCGCCTCCTATGACTGGACACGTCTTCTTTGAGTTATGCACACATACCTGGTTTAATAACACTGCTCTTTGCAAAACAGTCCTAGCACAGTCATAACCTGATTTAAACACAAACCACATCCTCATGCTCAACATAAAGCTATTTTACCCAAAAATACAGACATACACGCAGACTTTATTATTACTGGTTCTAACAAGAAAGAGGGCAGCAGCGTTCAATAGCGGGGAGATGGTGTGTATGACAGTTAGGAGAATCTGTGTCATTGTGGTGTTTTCAGTTTCACATAGCTACCAGTGAAATTGTTGCATTCTCATAGGTTGCCCCTTCTCCTTTGGGGAAGCTGCTCCTGTGTGAGAACACCTGTGGTTCTTCCTTGTGTAAAGCGCATACCTGACCTATAACCTGCAGAACAAGCATTTTCATTGCAATAGGTCTCGCATTTGTGAGCGTTTAAGCCATTGGCATTGTAAATGACAATGCCTTTTATTTATGTGTTTTTAAAAGAGTAACATATAAAAAACATTTTTAATGCCAAGAGCTCAAACTCTCACAAATGCGAGAGCACTTTAATGTTGGCCGTGCCCCTTTTTTTAGACGATGCTCCCATAGTCCGGTTGCAGTGAGCAGCGTCTAAACAAAGGGTACAGACAACATTAAAGTGAAAGTGTGCATGATGCTTTCACCCAAAGTGATAAAAAAATAATGAATTTTAAAAGCTTCTGTAGCGAGGCGGCTAAAGTGAAAGCGGACCATGCCGTACATAAAATAATTAAATAAGCCCGGCCACTATAGTTCAAGCGGACTGTGCTGTAATTTGAATAAAAACATTACTATTAAAATAAAGGTGGCGGGTGCTGCGATGTAGTGGGTGGAATAGGGGCAGAGCAGCAAAGAAAATAGTGCTCACCAACTTATAAAGTAGACCATGTAACACCACCAGTAAGAGGTCCAGTCGTTATGGAAGGTAACAAATGCAGCCAGGCGGTACCAAGGAGGGACTAACAAGCCTAATAATGACTCTGAACCTAGCGTTTTCGAAGGACAATTACACAAGCCAATTAAAAATATGGGCAGAGAGTGGACGGGTCTTCAAAGCCATACTCCACTGCTGCATTCCTTGCAATAGTGCATCCGCTGCCCATGCTCGACTTAAACATTATATTATTTTGCTGTGTATTTGATTGTAATAGCATTTATATAGTGCTTACTACCCCTGACGAGGTGTGTATACATATTTAAAGTTGACACCTGAAACTTACACGATTGGGTACGATTGGATAATGATGCAAACCTCAAGAAAACATTAAAAACACGACCGGACTTATTGCCTTTGCTAGACCGATTTCACTAATAATGCCGTCATTCTGATAATTACATATTTTAAAATGTTTCCATTCCGTTATAGAACAATCGTGGTTCTCAAACACTTTCTGTTGGCTAGAACTGTGAGATCCCATGGGGTTGGGCTACTACCCTGAAGGTTGCACGTGCAGGCTTACTGCTAACGATGACAATCCTCACGTCGTTGCCATATTGTGAATAATGTCAGTTTCAGAGGCTTCCCATGGGAATAAATGAAGGTTAAAAACTTCCTGAAGTTGCAGGCCCCACCTGGTCTCTGTCTAGCGGCAGATGAGGGGGAGGGAGGTGTGAGGGTGGTGTAATGTGAGAAAGAGTGCGCCCTCTCCATCTGTCCGGTGCTAGAGTTTCCAGCCGCTTTGTATAGCCCCTCCAGGTCACTCCTTTCACTTCTAGCCGCCTCTTGTGCTCAGAACATCTTTACATTGCTCGGCTCTTTGAAAGAGGAGATCGGGTTTTTAAGTTAGACTTTCTCCCCCTTGCCTTGACATGTCTGTGCACGCATCTGGACTTTGAGCCGTAGAGAGGCCTTCTTTCTGTCCCCCAACATCCTCAACAAAGCATACACTCCAGCAGGGCCGGTCCTAGGACTTTTGGGGCCCTGGGCGAAAGGGAAGATGTGAGGCCCCTCTAATTTGGGGCATCTAGTGCCGGCGTTAGTGCTGGTGGCCGTCGGTGCGACAATGTTAGTTGGTCGACTCGCCAATGATCTCCTTCGCTATAAATTCCCTCACTACCACCCTGTAACAGTGCTCCTCAAGTTATGCTATGTAGATTTATTCTATGCAGATTTATAAAGCAAATAGCCGCCTGAGGGCTTCCCCGTGCTGCGTGAGTGGATCACTGTGTACACTAGCGGGATTCTGAGGCGGTACATGTCTAGAGCAAGTGGGGGTAAAGAGGATTTTTTTTAATCGGGTCTTGTTCATTTAGTTTCTGAGCTCAGTGGGCATAGCATTCCAAAGCATAGGGGTCAAATGCGAGAAGGATACAACCCCCAATCTGATCATTTGTACCTTTAGCAATCAAGCATTGGAGGATGTTACGGTACTACTAGGAGTGTAAGGTATCAGAAGAGCCACTATCGAGGAGGGTCCATTATAGTTGATTCCCCTATGCGCCAAGTAAAGTGCCTTGATTTCTACCCTTTCCTCCACTTGAAGCCAGTGCAAGCCGCGTTACTTTAACGGCCGCACGACCAATGCTTGTTATTTGTTACCCTTGTTTTTACTTCACTTTCTCCTCTCATATTACCTCTCAGTCACTTTTTTTTCTTCATCAGTTTTCTCCCTCTCGCGTTTTCTTCCATCAGATCCCCTATTAGTTTTCTCCCTTCACATTTTCCCCTCGCTCAACCTTCCCTAAATAGCTTTCTCTTCTCACACCCTCTTCTCTCTTATTCTCAATATCCACCCTCACGTCCCCTTATTAGCCTTTCCCCCTTTTATTTGCCTAAATGCCCTCTCTTTCCAGCACTCTTTCTCCCCAGTTCATCCACATGATTACTTTCCTGGACTTTCTCTTCTCACTTTCTCCTTACTGGCTTTCTCCAATATCTCTCTCTCTATCACATTCCGCTCTTCTCTTCCTCAAGATGCCCTGGTCTGGCCACACTTTCTCTTCTCCTTACGTCATCCTCCTCTCGCTCATGCTACCCTCCATCCATCACTTGCTCACTCACAGTGGTGCAGTGATTCTTCGATGGGCCATAACGAAAGCAAAGAAAAGTGTTCCCCGCCCCATGGTTGGGTAGTAAAAGACGACCATAAATAATGTGCAGTGGGTCCTTCACGCCCTCGGTCCTGGTGCCACCGCCCAAACATTTACTTAGTTGTTCTAAAGCACAGGGTACAGCACAGGCCCAGATGTCAACCAACACACACAACAAATGTGACAACATAAAATCAATAATTCTAAAGCATCTTCATTGCTCCTTTACCTTTGGAACAACAGAAGGGTTATTTATGGGGTGCTGTAGCACCATACTCACCCCTATTTCCAGCGCATGTGAAAATTCTCTGGACGGCCCCCACAGCAAATGCACCCACAAATGTAAAACTCTGCTGTGTTACATGGACTGTGGCAGTAAAGTCAGGCATGACTCACAGTTCCAGAACGTGAGGGGATTTGCAGTTTCATATTATGTGAACTCAGCTCTAAGGCATTAGAGAGCTTTACATGATCACCAGTTACCTTACAAAAGGATATTTTCATTTTTTAGGGGCATGTGCAAATAGATATATGCCCAGAATCACAGGATGTTCAGCAGACGCTGGGACTCTAACCTAGTTCCTAAGTTCTATTAAGCTGCTCAATGCGCACATAGCCCAGGGGAAAGTGTTTGGTCCCATGGGCTTCAGAGCCATACTTTAGTGCTACAAAGGTCAGGAGATGGGGTGGGGGGCCCTACCCTGGGTGTCACCGTTCTGAATAACGACTGTATGTCCCAGGGCAGGGGGCCCCACACTTGGGCCTAGAAGCCTGATCCATTGCTGCATGGCACAACCCTGGGCCTCTTTGCGCTGGATAAGGGATGTGAGGCCGAGAGAAGGGGGCCCCACACTTGGGCCATGATTCAAAGCATGGAAGCCCAGGGAAGTGGGGACCACCTCCCCAGGGCTTAGAAGAGGTGTGTGGCTTTGAGTATAAACTTTGCTAAGCCACAGCTTCTCCCTCTTCTACTTTGCCGCCTCTCCTCACCTATTACTTTTCAGCCGATCCTGAAAACAAAAGGGCCATTTGTTGCGTGGAAACGCAAATGGCACCTTTTCAACAGACCACAGCCCCGCCCTTGACCTGCTCACACACAATAGTCTTCCCTGCTGCCCAAGACCCCCGTCCCCCCCCCCCCGGCCATTCTTTCCATCCCCCCATGCCCGTAATCCCAGGGCTGACACCACGCCTTTAGCACCTCATTAGCTACATGTAAAATTGCAGTGATCGGAGGGGAGGGGGCCCCGGAGGAGCAGGTGGCCTGACTTTAAAGAAGCCTTTCACGTCGAAGCGAGGCCGAAGCGAGGCCCCAGCGAGGCCCCATGTTTTTGAGCTGAGCGCGAGGCCCTGGGCAGCTGCCCATACTGCCCATGCCTAGCGCCGGCCCTGCACTCCAGGCTCTCCTCACCATCCATTAGTGGTTCTACCGACCAGTGGCAGCGTCGCGGTAAGATAAAAGCGGCAGCATCTGGCGCTTTGCGCCGTGTCTTGAGCATGTAAATAAAAAACAAATCAAGGAATAATAAAATATGTTTTTCTTCTTCTGACCTGTTTCATTTTTGCATGTATTCAATTTAATAGCGTGTTTTTTTAAACATGATTTTACTACAGCATTGTTTGCCAGCTCTAGCATTCTTAATAGCAGCTGTTATCGTTGTCCAATTCGGCGTCTCTCAGTTTCTTGGCCCAGTCAGGGTGAAAGGCCGAATCAGCCCTGCGCGATTACACTGAGATTAAAAAACCCATAAACTGGCAGCAATCACCCGGCACCGTCACCAGGTCACTCCTTTTCAGGCTGTGTGTTTAGTAGTTTATATATGTGAAAGGAAGATGTGTGTGCTTTTGTAGAATGTAAACATCAAAGGGTCAGCAAACATGCACAAAGGTTGTGTGTTTATTGAGCATGCCGGTTCCTGCTACACATTCTGACCCCACAGAATTGTTTCAAGGATTCAGTTCTCATGGTGTCCCAGAAGAAAGCAAACCCCAGGGCATTACATGCTGCTACAGCCTTATTAATCCCTTGAAATATATTTGGATAATTTCATAGTTATTAGGGTCCCAGATAATGACGTTTTTTGAGGAAGGGTGCTATGTTTTTTTAGAAGAGATACGAAGGGCGCGCATACAGTAACCAGGCCGGCAGTAACCGAGGAGTGACACATGCTAGGGTGTGGTCTCACCTCTGTTCAGACAGGGTGGGGTCTCACCTCTGTTCAGACAGGGTGCCCTCCAGACGCTGCCTGCCGGAGCACGAAGCTTCCGTTTCCACTGTGACCATGGCTTGGCAAGACCCAGCATTCAAAAGGCTTCGAGCTAGAATTCTAAGGCTCTTTAAAAGCGGGAAACTACCTGTGTGTGTTCAGAGAAAATAAATGAAAACATTCCATAACCTCATGGCCACTTCTAAGGAGAACACCCGCCCCCCCCCCCCCCCCCACACACACACACACACACACACCCTCCCCCCACACCCACACCCACACCCACCCATGAAACAAGGCTAAATGCACTCAGAGAACATCCATAGCACGTTTGAACAAAAACAATTTCATTTCATTTTGCTCCGTTTGATCTCGGTGGTGTAAACAATCTTATGAACGTGGTGATGATGGTGAACTGGATTTGTAGAGTGTGCAGATGCGATGCTTCTAGGCGCTAGTCCAGCAGCAAGTCCATTATTACAGGGTGAAAAGCTATGTTCCCGTCATCCCTACTGGGGAAAGGTGTGGATTTATTATTTGTGTTGCATTTGTAGTGAATTTACACTGCGGCTACCAGGTGCTTTCAAAAGTGGGTTACAGTAGGTTTTAGGAGGTTGGATAGGGCTAGTAGATTGAGCTGGGCGTAAGGCTGCGGTCAGGTTTATGGGTTGGCGGGACAAGGAGATCTGGCACTCTTGTTACTCTTGCCATGTTTACAATTTATATATAAAAAAAACTAGCAGCATGTCTTACTTCTAGCTAGAGTTTTTTAGTCACACTTTGGGTCTTCCTTTAATTGTGATCAAATGTGTTTAGAACCTTTTCTACCTCAAAGGGCATGCCACCCCCCACCCCCCCCCCCCGCCCCTAAGAAGTGGTGGTGCATTGCCAAGTGGCATAAAAGGGCACTGTTGTGAAGTGATCATTATTTTAATATGCACGCTTCTCTGAGGTCATTAGGTGTTCATGAAGTACTATTACTGTAGATGTTCAAGCTGTAAGGACACTTTCCCCAAAGGGAATCTCCTAGCAATACTGTCTGACTTCTAGCTACAGCTACACGAAAGGGAGGCTACTAAGGTTTCTCCTCAGCAGCGCCTAGTCAGTTTCAGAAAACCACATTGAAGGCCATCTCTTCCACTGACCCATTATCTTTTGCATTCCACAAATATACTTCGATAAAACTGCTTGGGTGTACTCGTATAATTTAGTTTAGAGCGTCTTTGTAAGGATTTCCTATAAAGTTGGGTTCACTCTTTTTGCCAATGTAGTACATTTACAGAAGGAATGCAGTCCTTGTAATTGACTCGAACCATTGGATTCCAAGTCCATGCAGTTGGAAGCATATTCAGTGAGAATACTCTGTGAATAGAGATAAGTTAGGGTACATGTACATTTCAGGGATACTATGTGGGTTAGGTTAGTAGAAGGCGCAAGGGTGAAGTTTGAGGGAAAGGTGAAGTTTTGAGCCACGGTCAAGGTTAGGCATAAACTTAGGCTTGCCAAATGAGTGAGGGTTAGAGAATGTTAATGGAAAGACTAGAGTTAGGGTTTGGATAATGGTTAAGGGTGTGAATTTTTTTTTTAAAAACATCAAATTAAATGCAAAGCCAAACCTAGTGATTCAGACTCGTCGCACACATCCATTGTTCATCGCTTGTACACATTGGATTCATCCGTGGTATGTATCGGGCTGCAGAGTGCCCGCATTTCCTGAGACAAAACTGCTTAATGACGATCCCTCTAGCAAGAGTTGAATGTTGTCACACGCTTAAGCTATGTCTCTTAAATCTGGAACACAGTTGAAATCTGGTGCTGGCGAGGCGCAAGTGAAAAATTTGGGTTTGCTCAAGTTAAGATTGATTTTTGTAAAATCCACAATGTAAGTGGTCGAGTGTGAGCTGGCCTTCTGGTCATGTTTACATTCTCTGAGATCACGATGATGTCCAGTGTGGTTTGCGTAGCGATACCAATATAAGTTATTCAACCTCTGGTGAGCCTAGGTAGGAGTGAGTAACAATTTCCACGTCAGACCGAATTTGAGAGAATGAAGTATTGTCGACAATAGATGCCGAAGTACAGACAAAAAGCTTCCAATTTAATTTCCTCTTGAATTTGGGGTGGCAGTGTTTTTGCCAGCCACGTCCCAACCAAGAAGGTCCACGACGTGGTAGGCTCCCCAAAGTGAGGACTTAGAATTAAACTCACTAGCTGTTTTATTAGCTCAGTGGCCAATGTGCTGTTGAAAACCAAATATGAGTTTCTTCAACATCAACAAAGATGTTATGTGACCTTCTTAGATCCCGATACATTTGGAAATGCACTCTGGTATTCATGAAAGAAAGTACGAAGAAATTAAGCAATGTAAACCACTTTTGCATTATTTAAAGGTCTTGCTGGAAGAAGGTAGGCATTATAGATGCACCAGAAAAGCATGGTGGATGGGTGAGGGCCTTACCCCAAGTTGTTTGTGAAGGACTTCAACAAAAACAGCAAAGGTCTGTCAAGAATTGAAGGGGGAAGCACTCACAATTGATAAAGACCCTTATTTCCAGGTAAAACAAATTCATTTACCAATATGCTTTGCAGTGTTACCAGTTAATGTTGTCCCACTGCTGTTGAGCTTGAAATGGGAAAAAGCCATAAAGGTACAATAAACGTCTCAGCCGTTACAACAGTGGCTGCCCAGTTTTGAGTCTTGTTGCGCTATGTTGTAGCTTCAGGTGTAGTGTCTCGTATTGCGCTGGAGTGGCGAAGGCTTGCGCGTAGAGGACTTCTACTAGTTTCCAAAATGGCCGCAGTTTAGCGGTGCAGCGGTTCTGGAGTTAATTCCATGTACAGTGATCCGCTGCATGAATCATCACACTCCATGGGGACTGCACTCTAATGAGCAGTGCCCGCTGTCACTGAAAAGGTTAGAACACGGCTGCCATTACCATGTCATTAGGAATCAGACGGCAGGCGACATTGCTAAGTTGAGAAAGGTTAACCTGTAAGCTGAAGTCATGGCGGCGAACACAGTGAATCTGCTTTATCGCTCATTTTTATTTAATACGACACAGACCTCGAGAGACTAAGTATGCATGCAGGGAGGTAACTTTTGATTCATGTTCTGGTCTTTTCACATTTTCATGCGCGTTGTTCTAATGAGACATCGACAAGGGTACCTTGGACTATTCTAGCATGTTTATATTCATTCCACGTAATCCACGGCCTTTTTCAGACAGGACGGGAGCGTGTTGCTAGTGGAACAAATATAACAGATATTTTACCAGAAATTAATTCATCTTACATTGCATATATGCATATTTATAAGTTCCAAGCACTTTTTTTATTGCGTTGTTCTTGTGCGTAAAGTGATATTGGCACACCAATTATTTGCAAAAATTATTTATATCTCCATTTACATATGGAGTCTAAATTTACTGCAAGATTTCACTATTTTGAGCATGAGAGGGCATGGTGTGGGAGGGTAGGGAACACCAAAACTGCGTATTGTCTGTGTGTGAGAAAGTGTTGCTCTGTGAAGACGTCACAGCACACACAGAAAAAGATGTTCATGTATGCTTACAAAACAATGACCCATGATGAAAATCCACATGCAGTGCAGCACATGCTGTAGTCTTTCATCGAGGCAAAGGCAGCAGCCATGGATTCCCAGTCATAAACACCACCATGTTACAGATTTCAAGAGATACCTCAGAATGCTCCGGTTGTAGTGTCCTACGTCATGCAGCAGCCCCTCCCCATGGGCGGTGCTAACACACCCATCCCTCACACGGCCGGACTCGGAAGTGAAACCAGCCCTGGCAATCAGTTTGACCGGCCCTCAAGGGGCAGTGGGGGGGGGGGGGTGCGACACCAACCCCCATCCTCCCGGCCCACTGGGGAAATGCCCAGTGCCCACTATGGGCAGTCCTTCCCTGATTCCTCACCCGTCCAACACAGGCATTAGCAGTCAGGTGACCGTGCTAATAAAAGGGGCCCTGGGCTAGTTATTCTCACCAGAACCATGAGTCTGCGGCATTCTTTTCTGCCAACGCGGGTTTCGGGGCCCGACATGACTATGGTCTAATGTGACCTGACAATGACTGACATTTTGATCCAATCTTTAGAAGTAGATGCCTGTTTGTGGCTCATGATTGCAATGATGCTGACTTCATTGATAGCAATGAAGCAACCATGCTGTTCAACTCAATCATATGGCAAGTTAAACAACTTAAACCCCCCAGCACTCACTGAAGAAAGCCGAACGGCTCATCCATGCAGTGTTGGGCAATTGTACAATCTCGTCTCTCATTGCACTTGAAGTTTGACCTGATATGACATACAACTAATAACAGGCTACAGAAAGCTGTTCAGGCTCCATGTGATGATCACTCAACCCCAAATCGCAAAGAGCGGATCTGGAGTATCTTCATATACTCCAGGGCATCTCCTAGTTAGATCAGACCTCATTAAACGTCATCAGTAAGGTTTGCACTGGAGCAGATCTAGTTGTGTCTGGAGCATATTTCAGATGTTCTCAGCTGCTTAGATGCACATGAGCAAATCCTAATGAATTCTGTTCGTACACAAGCATTGCAAAGATCCTGGGCCGGCTCCAGATTTGCTCCAATTTAATGTTGATTAACTAGTAATAAAGTCTGCAGTGCGGCTATGAGATGGCCTTGGGGCCTCCCAATTTACTCCCAAGCAAATATATGGGAACGGGGTGCAATCACTAGCATTCTATCACGTCTGGCACTTGTTTTAGTGGCAACAGCACCAAGTTAGTGTTTGGATGAATGTGTCCAAAAGGAAATGGGATTTTCAGTACATCTCACATAGACTTTCAGATATGAGATGATAATGAAAATGCCTATCTCTACAGATCTATCCACTTCCCTCTCTTCACCCATGCCAGCTCAGTACCACAACTATGCACAAAATCTCACATTGAACAACCCAGTGCATTAACCAGCTAAGCAGACTATATTACATGAAATACCATAAAGAGACCTGCAGAACTGTTCAAAGCTAACAGCCTACTGAAAACCACAAAACTGCATCCATCGCTTACGTTTCATCATTCGGCACACTGCTGAGCCCATAGCACGATAATCGCACCACGATGGCCATTAGGCACGACATGGAAACACTTTCCACATAGGATCAAAATAAACCACTGTGCATGGCGTAGCATCCTACACACGTTGGAAAGTGCTTCACACCCCACATAGGGGTAGTAAGCGCTACATAAATGCTGCACTACAATACCTGGTTGTGTCAGACCCACTTTGAGCCAAAATGTGAGAAATATGAAATGCACAAGTGAGTAGATTCCAGCAGTATGGCACAGATAACGTGTTACCTGACATCTGCCTGTCTTGCTTTCAGAGTTTTAACACTTTCTTCTTGCGGAATAATCACCCTCACTTACATGGAATCTGACAAAAACAACGTTGCAGCACAGTTGTGTTACGGCTCCATTGCCAATTTGCTGTACCTACTATTTACTGTCCACTAAGTTGTATTGGTAGCTGCAGCCACATGTGTGCATTCCTTTTCAACATTTGTGTGCTTTTTTTATTGCCTTTCTATTACTCTCGGGGCACTGATTTATTGATTAGTTAAGTATCTTTCGACCTACAGTGTTCTGGCAGGGATGGGACGTAGCCTCTGTTGTGAAGCGTTCCTGGAAAATCCCTGGGGGCAGAAATATTCTGAGGGCAGTGCAGTCTTCAATGTATGGCCCAATGACGCGCAATCTGTGTTCAAACAACGCAAGCCCCATCTCCACCATTGACAGCGATTGGGTCCTGCGCTAAACCATGTCCCATGATCCAACGGTGGCCGTAAGTGACGTAGGAACTTTCATACGAGGCACACATGGGGGCGGGGGGCTTTAGGTTAAGTGGTGGCTTCTGTACTGTGGAGCACTCATTTACACGGGTGGAACACTCCGGCGCCTGGGCTTCTAGGCCCTCCCCACTCAGGAGAAGTAAATAGGCCGGGGTGAAAGTTTCTGTGTCTGTGTCAAGAAGCCTGATTTGTTGGCACCGAGGTTACTCACGTGCCTGTGACTGTCTAGGGCTGTTTTGGAGCATCTACGGCACTTACTGAGGGGGGGGGGGGGGGGGGGGGATGGGGTGGTTTCTGTACAATTGACCACATTTCACATGTGGACAGTATGTTTCACCCCACCGAGTTTGTAGAGTGAATTTTAAACAAGCAGAAGCAAATATTCTAGAGGTTGATACATTCACTTTGTTACATTTTGCTTCTTTGAATTGTGCTTTCTGTTGGCTTTTCGTGGAATCTCCTTTACTACAATGCATTTTTTTTCTTTTTTTTTCTTTTATAACTCTGCACTTCACTGTTGAATTGAAGGATTGCAGGCAATAACTCGTTTTAACGGGTCTTTAATAAAGAGCAGATAATCCATTTGTTACTTGAAAAAGCGATGCGCTGTAACTGCTAACTGAAAGGCACACTGGCTATTACAGCTAATGCCTGGTTTCAATCATGTCTGTGAGGGCACGATGCCTCTCTCCTCCTCAGCGGCTTTAATGAGCGCATCCTAAGCTACACTGGCAGGTGCACAGGCCTGAAGTGCGATGCTGACGGTCCTTTGCCTTTAACAAATCGCAAAGCTGCTAGGCGCTACCAAACCCCACCACTCATCTCCACAAAAACCTAACAAAAGGTAATACCAGAAAAGGCAGCTGTAAAGCCAACGCTAAATACCTAAGGAATGACTTCAAGAGTATACAATACCAGAAGCTTTTAACATTCTGTTATTGTTTTTTTTCTTCAGTTTACAGAATGTGTCAATGTCTTTCTTGTTCAGCTGGTTTTCCTCTTGAACATTCAGCAAAGTTCAGATGTCAGCAATCACCTGTCAGGCGTCAGAAAGCAGAAAAACAATCCAATAAATCGTATTTTCTCGACTTCGATAGAGTCTCCTATCAATGTCCTCTCAAATGTTTAATCACAAAACACACAAGAGAAGGGATTGAGCAAAGGGGAACAAATGAAACCATTATGTCAATAAGAAATCTCTGATTTCCATGTCGACTTGATGTAGCAAGATAACATCATGGCCTTGTTAACTATATCTCATGTAAATATCCCCACATCCTGTGAAGTATGGAAGTAATGCATTTTCACTAGTAATTGCTTGCTTTCTGGTGAATAATTTGCCTGTGCTATTAGACTAGTAATCATTGGCTTTACTGTTCTTTAGCCAAAGGTACAGCCCTTAATATGTGGTTTGCTTGATTTCTATAGGAGTGTTTGATCTCTTACAGCTAGTTTCACTTTCCATAGATCCCTCAGGAACTCCTGTCAATTCATTGAGTTCTTACGGTTGTGCTTCTGAGTGTCCAGGGATCAAGTGAATTTGAGTTTCAGGAGTGAGTTTTCGTCGTCTAAAACAATGCAATTACTCCCACATTTCTTTTAAGGCCTTTGTTGAATTCTCTTTGTGCTATCCTTCCCGCCAATTCAGTTGGAAAGATGGTTCCATGAGTTTACCCCGCTCCTCATGGATACCTTTGTTCATTTTGTTTCTGGCAGCACCTGACAAGATTCCTCATGTCACCCTGCTCTCCAAGCATGCTTCTACTACGTATTTCCATTCTCACCTTTGGATTTCAATCATCTCTGTAATATCACACCCTTATCCTTTACATACAGTCCTTATTCATGCCCTGCATATCTATTTATAGATTTCAAGGGCAGACCATGCACGATTTTGTTAACTGGCTTCATGCGCTTTAGTTATTTACTTGGTGGTGTGGCCTCCAAGAGGTGAATACAGTACTTACGACGAGGCCTCACATTGAGCTGTACATATCTCATCACTGAACCAGGGCGTATGCTGGTTCTTTGTATTGCCAAGTAGAATTATTTCGAAGCTTTATTTTGATTAGATATGCTAATCACAAGGTGCCACTTTTTTATGTCTGGCCTTTGAGATAGCTTTAGAGTTTTCGCAGTACTATTGCTCACACAAAAAATATCATACAATATATACATACATGGATGGCTTTTGGGTAGAGAGCTTCATCTATTGGTCCTCACATTTTGCTCCTACCCACTACAGAATGCAACTTGGGGCGATGGGTCTACCCACTTTTCCCGTTGGCTCCCTTCACTCAAGCTAGTTCAAAGTGTGTTTTTTTTTTAACTTTAGTTATGTTTTATATTAACTTCTAATACCTGCTATTTATTTTGCCTGTGCTTTTTTAAAATCTGTCATTAGGTGTTTGAGACATGGTAACATTGTAGCTGCCTGCGTTTAAGTAATTGGTTAGGTGATGCTTTATTCTTGTCACCATCACCAATAAAATGCATTACACATCTGAGAGACTTCGGGTTTTGAAAAAAATCACAAATAAAAGTGCTTCCTCAGTGAGGGTTTCTTATATTTAAAGTTTATATTGCAAACATAGGGCAGCCATTTGTATGTGAAGGCATGACTTATTTTTTCTTTTTCTGGCATACGTTTGCAATAAACAATAATGGAAAAAATAACCACTGCACTTGCTAAGGCCAGACCTATTGGCTTTGCTAATGTTTGCAAAGCCAATAGGTCGAGTCTCCATCAAAATATCAATCCAACTCCGGTTAACTCTGCAAAACACTGCATTTGATCTTACTTGGGGCTCCTTAGTTGTGATTTCATCTTCTCGACGTGTCGTGGTCACATTGCTCGATCCTCCAGTTCCTGTGGTTTTTTAGGTGGTTGGCTCTATGCTATCACGTTCCATTTAAAATCAGTGTTTACTTGCTGTATGGTGACAGGAATCCTCATGACGATACTTAAAACGAAATGCCTGGGGCCTGCCTCATTGTTAATTATTGCGGACCTGAAGAGAAACCTAGTAAAGAGGACTTCTAAGTGTAGCATCTTTTTTGTCTTAATGGCCCTAGCGATATCACTGAATGAAACTGTAATACATTGCTGTCCACCCAGGCATTCTGACCAACTCTTGCCCACGTCCTACCACATCTCTGTATCTTGACCCAGGGCTGCAAAATGATCCTGTAATGTTCCGATGGAAGTACTGGATGAAGTAGCTTCGGTTCTTAACTGGTCCTTCTGGTGTCTGGGACTTATTTCCCATTGTCAGATTTTGAACCAGAGCAATATGGAGAAAGGCGGGAAAAGGGAAGAATGAGGAGGAAGAAAAAAATACAAACACATTGGCTAAAGGAGGAAGCAGGGATGAAAATAAAACCCGCAAGAGAAAGATAAAGAGATATGAAGTGTAGGATGTTGGAATGATTGGGCTTGAAGTGGAATCAAGACGAGGCTTCTTTGGTATCTGGCATCCCAGTATTTGGCAGCGCATGCAACAGCCTCATAAGAATACTTCATCTTGACTTGGGGTTTTTTAAACTTATTTTTTACAAAGAAAGCACTGTGCATCCTTCTTGGTATTCAGCCTTAAAAACAGGGACAGTTGACTCACTTCTCGCTCATCTTTACTTCTGCTTTGCAATGTATATTTCTGCATCTTCCCTATAGGTATTTCCACTTCATATCTCTAAAACAGTTCTCCACAGTATGCAGCACAAGAGGTGTGCTGCATACATGTGACAGCGCTCTATAAATTGCCTCTGTCATTCACCATTTGTTCATCAATCATTGTATCTTAGAGGCAGGTTAGTTGCTATTTACTCCTAGTGCTTGCAGAGGGAAGGTTGGTCAAAAGTAGGTTATACACACTGAGCAGAACACCAACAGCGGTCTGGAGGAGATGTAAAGGAATCCATGGATGTGGATACTAAAAAGAGCATAGGGGCAACAACAAAAAAAACCTTGGGTCGAAGATGTGTGAGTGTGCATCTGACCACAATCTACCAGGGGGATGAATGAATAGCATCTTGTAGGCATGCAACAGATTCACATTAATTCTCACATGATCCCTGTTGGGACGGGAATGTCCACTGCATGGTATACTGGTATGTGCCCAATCACATTTGAAACTGGTATCCTGACTTTTTTATTTAAATTGGCCATGCAACCAGGTTAATCCAGCTTGTGTGCATAGATCTGGGCCTATGGATAGTAACAGAAGGTCCTGAACCCATTCTGTGACCTTGCAGGGCACACTAGGTGAACTCTTATAACCCACGTAGGACTGCTGTCCATGTTCTGCGTTGACCACATGAGGATTTTGGTGGCAGAGTACCTTGTTATGTGAATTATTGGTCTTCACAAGACCTTTTTCCTGTGTCAGAGGAGACAGTGATTGATTGAGCCCACCTATGTGAAGTTCTGCTTTTGGGTACCCTCAGGCACTGGATTCACATGTACATGCTGAGTACGTGTATGTGGGATGAATGTGGAGCACATGTGACAGCAAGACTGTATGGTGAGAGTCTTGGGTATTTGGACAGCTTCTCCAGACATTGGAGGTGTGTTGACTGCATTACAGTGGCTGTGGGGTGGAGACCCAGACTCCAGAGTGAGGTAGGATTGACACCGGTTTACCTTCAGAAATTCAATGAGGTCTTGGTTTGCAAAGGGCTGCTCATTAGTTCTGGTAGGGGTGAAGGGTGGTTCAGCAGTTTCTATTGTTAAAGGTGGGGAAGTTCCTAGGCAGGGCCTTTCCTTATGCCTGTCCCTGATTGCTACTTCGGGAAGGCTATGGAATGCCAGGGGTAGGCCCTTCACCTTTCATTGCGCCCATGTTTTGGATACTCCTCCTTGGAACCGCCATCATTTCTACCTGGTGTGAGAGCCACCCGCCTGCACAAAGGCTGTGTTCGTACAACAGCAAGAAAAAGACATTTGAAAGGGAACCATTTCAAACCAGTTCCCGATCTACATTTTCTCTTGCAAATTAGTATAAAAGTGTAACCCAAGCCACCCTTCTTTGTTCTGTTACAAATTCTTCTTGACCAAGGAAGGAAGTGCTTCATGGAGTGTTTGAAGGGCATCTTTGAGACCAGGGATGGTGCCTGCCAGCCATTCTCCCAGAAGTGAGGAGACATGAACTCTGCAACTTGCTGGAAAGGCTGATGCTCTGCCTAGGGTAGAAGCCTGCATGTGTGCTCAGAGGGAGGAGAAGGGTGTCCGACCCTGTGGGAGGAAAGACTGTCCAGGAGTAGAAGTCCAATGTGTCCCTGTCCTGTGGAACACCCAGAGGTAGGCTACTGCCTTCAGGGAGCAAAGATGGTGTTGACTTGAGTTGTGAGAGGTCCCCTGGTCTCTCGTGCAGTTCCTATAGTGAGCTGGGCTAACCATAAGAACCATCTACATGCACTCTGGCATTCTCGCCACACACCCTGTAAGACTGGTATTTCCGACTGGTATTTCCAATGTAAGACTGGTATTTCTGACTGGTATTTCCAATGCCTGCAGTGGGGTTCACCTGTGAGAAGCCGCCTTCAACAGCTTGGAGGCTGCAACGGCTTAAGGCTAGCAACCATCTGCACCAGCCTGGAGGCTGCCAATGCCAAAGATTGGCGCCCGCCTGCACCAGCCCAGAGGCCACAATTGTCAAAGATGAGTGCAGAGGGAGCATGGTTTGGCGCATGATTCCACACCTGTGGCCAAGGGAGTGGGGAGTGAAACTGCTGTTCATGGTCCCCATTCCCAACTCTGAGATTGAGGGTGCAAGGTCACTGGCCACACCAGTCAATACCACTGACTCACAATAGAGCTGAACAGGTAACACAGGCCAAACTCACATGAATTAAGGGATGCTGCCCGATCAGTGCAAATGTGGAGCCTGTAGATAAAATGCTAACTATGCCAGTATGAACTTTGTGGGTATAAAAACTATTGAACTGACCACAAACTGCCCTTTGGGGTATTCAGTAGAGATCTGCACCGGTGCCTAATCAATGCCCACATGTGTACGTTTTCCTATGTTACTATAGCCAGTGGGTTCTTCCCAGAAGGGGGGAGAGCACCGTAGAGGGTGTAGTGCTTCACTAGAACTTGTATATGAGGTTGCAACCCTACAACTGAACAATCCCAATAATGTGTAGTGTATAGTATTTCATTTTGCTGGGATATCTTAGTGCTTGCTTTTTAATTAATGGTTAACACTGGGCTGGGCAATACATTATTGACTATGTTGTTGTTTAACCTTTGAATTTTGAACTGTTGTCCTCTTGGACCATTCTCCCTCGCTATCCTGAGAGTAGAGTGTGGGAAGGACGCACTTGGCCCAGTTTGCAGTGTCTAAGTAGGATGGGCACCAGTGGCCAACAACCTCAACCACACGGTCCGTTCCCTTCGCCCCTGTCTGCCATGCGGACCTCCAGATGATACCAACAATCCCATTGTTACATGAGCAAGATGCACATTCTGCCTAATGTGGTATGATCATTTAGGTATTCCCATAAAAAGAGGTGGATGTTCCTTATGAATGGTGGAAAATAGATGCTGTACCATGAGGCCACTCAGATGCAGTCCTCCTGGCAGTAACTGCAGCATTGATGCTCCCGCTAACACAGGATATCCTTTGTGTACTTCCTTTACTTTATCCATGCGAGGCTAACAAATCCTTTAAAGCAGAAGTCTTTGTACGGGGAGAAGCCATCTGCATAACTGTGATTCTCCAAAAATACTTAACACTTTTAAATCAGCCCATTGTAAAATAGGCTAAAGAAATCGGGGACATTTGAAGTTGGTTTGACTGATATCATCATAATGGAACCATCTGCCGCATACTGTGCTCTTCCTTCGGCTCTTATTTCCAAGACCTGTTTTGATGTCATCCTGACCATCTTTGTTCTGGAGGAAGATGATATCCACGCCTGTTCTTGAAAGATACCAGGATTTATTGTGCCTTCCTACTGCTGATGTCTGCTATCCAAGGCTCCCCTTACATGCTGTGAACTGCTCAGTCAATAAACTTTCATAGCATCTCCGATTTCCATAATGGTCTGAGATCTTCATCTGCCGGGTGCTAAAAAAGAACAATAAACCTCGTTCTTCAAAGGTTTAGCGCAAAATTGTTTGTGAGGAAATCAAGATGAACAGTAGAGGATTAAGGAGGAGTATTAGTGTATCATTAAAGAAAGGACAGAGTGTGAGGAGCAGGAGGAGCCTGAATCTTCCATATATAGATAATTTACTCAAAAGTTGTATAGTAAAAATGTATATCCATACCTAGGAAAGCAAACCCTGCTATAGCACAAATAGTGCAGTAAACAAAATTTAGGAAAGGACTGGTACGTATAGTAGATGAGGTCGTTTCCTTAAAAATGGCTTTTAACAGTATAGTCCCTGCTGCTGTAATTTTGAGATTACACCCCATATTCAAAGTATAAGCTAAAGCTATGGGCATGCTTTCTTTGCACATTCATGCTGTTTAGCGCAAGTGATTTCTCTCAGAAGCTCGTAATGATGTCATAGACTAAAGTATGCGTAAATGCAGCTTTGTTGCCCTATGGCTGAAAGTTATTCAAACACTCAGCCCTTTTCATCCTGGACAGGGTTGGTTGTCAGAAGGATGTTGTTGACGTGACGGACAGCAATAAAGCCGGAGGTAAAATAAACAACATCTTCATGATCTTGTGAGTGACACCAGACACTTGAAAGCGAAAACTACATACAGTTAGATGGCGGCTTGAAGTTAATGCTGCAGAACATGTGTGTGGGGTCCTAGCTACCTGTAGGTAGGTAACAGGATGTCAGAGGTTCTGGAATGTGGTGGGATGGAAGTAAGCTGGTAGGGGCAGTTAGAAGAGTTACCAGTGGTGAGAGGACGCCACCGGCTTGCTCTCCAATAGATGTTGAACTTGCCCTCTTCGGATGAGTAGTCCTTACAAATTGGCGACGAGTGGGATTTAAAGGCAACCAGGAGAATCGCGAGTGCCTGCAAGCATCTTTTTGTGGTGTTTAGGCGTCCTAGTTGCTTGTGCCTAGATAACAGGATGACACAGGTTCTGGAATGCGGTGAAAAGGAAGTGAGCGGGTAGGGGCAGTTAGAAGACTTACCAGTGGTGACCACGTAGTTACCTTTGCTAGGTAACAGAATGCCACAGTTCTGGCATGTGGTATGATGGAAGTGAGCGGGTAGGGGCAGTTAGAAGAGTTACCAGTGGTGAGAGGACGCTTTCAGCTTGCTCTCTAATAGATGTTGAACTTACCACCTTCGGACGAGTAGTCCTAACAGATTGGCGACAAGTGGGATTCAAAGGTGTTCAGGAGGATCGCGAGTGCCTGAAAGCATCGTGTTGCAGTGTTAAGCGTCCTCCTAATTACCTATGCCTAAGTAACAGGATACCACAGTTCTGGAATGTGGTATGATGGAAGGGAGGGGTTGTTAGAAGAGTTGCCAGTGGTGAGAGGATGCAATCAGCTAGCTCTCCAATACATTTTGAACTTACCCTCTTCGTACAAGTAGTCCTTGCAAATTGGCGATGAGCTGGATTTAGAGGCATTCAAGAGGATCGCGAGTGCCTGCAAGCATTATTTTGTGGTGTTTAGGCGTCCTCCTAGTTACCTGTGCCTAGGTAACAGGATGCCACAGGTTCTTGAATGTGGTGAATTGGAAGTGAGTGTGTAGGAGCAGTTAGAAGAGTTACCAGTGGTGAGAGGATGCCATCGGCTTGCTCTCCAATAGATGTTGAACTTACCATCTTCATACAAGTAGTCCTTACAGATTAATACCACCAGTATTTGTAAAGCGCACAGCTACTTCCGAAGTGGAGTCCCGGCGCTGGGGGCTGTCGGGAAGATTAAGCAAGCTATTGCCCAGAGTCACATGGTGCTGGGCTAACCTGCCTCTGGCACTGGGGATCGAACCGTGAACACCATAGTCAGGCATCCTGGCCGCTGCGCCACACCTCTTCCATTAGCGTGGTTTGTGAGCTGGGGCTAAGCTTTCTGTTTGACGACAAGTGGGATTCAAAGGTGTTCAGGAGGATCACGAGTGCCTGCAAGCATTGTTTTGCGGTGTTAAGTGTCCTCCTAGTTACCTGTGGTAGGTAACAGGATGCCACAGTACTGGAAGGTGGTATGATGAAAGTGAGCGGGTAGGGGCAGTTAGAATTGTTACCAGTGGTGAGAGGACGCCATCAGTTTGCACTCCAATAAATGTTGAATTTACCATCTTCGGACGAGTAGTCCCTACCAGGGCCGGACTGAGAACCAAAACCGGCCTTGGCAAAGTGCTCGGCCGGCCCCCTGGGGGTGCGACCGAGCTCTTTGCCAGGGCCGGTTTTCGGCCGATTTTGTTACAGGGCCGATTTTGCAGCTATGCTGCAAAAACGGCCCTGTAACAAAAACGGCCCCCAGGGGCCCAAAACCGGCCCCCACCCTTGCGGCGCACCGGGGGATTGCCCGGTGCCCGCAACGGCCAGTCTGGGCCTGGTCCTTACAAATTGGCGATGAGCCGGATTTAAAGGCGTTCAGGAGGATCGCGAGTGCCTGCAAGCAAATTTTTGTGGTGTTAAGCATACTCCTAGTTACCTGTGCCTAGGTAACAGGATGCCACAGTGTGGCCACTGCATCATTTACCTTGAAATATCTTTCGCTATATTTTAATTTGTACGCCAGCCTCGCTGAACCCCTGAAGCATCATTCCTGGGGTCGATAGCAATAATGTTAGACACTCACCACGGAACTGAAGTCTTCGCAGTTTTTGTTTTTTGCAGGTGCCTCAAGCCAAATTATTTTTTGCCAATCGCTGTGTGTAATGAATTAATCCTTTTGGTCACAGTGCGAGACCTCAGTGCTGCCTTCGTCCTAGGATTAGCGTGGTTTGCGAGCTGGGGATAAGCCTTCTGTTGTTCAGGACCGAGCTCTGCTGTGGTGCCCTTGTTGAGGGTAATGTGAATATAAACTGAAAACCTAATTTAGCAATGTACTTTCAAATAAAAGCTGGAAACTCATAAACAGTATGAAAATGGAGGGTATGTTGTTAATCGTTTGCAATTACCCAGGACACACATTCAATTTGTTGCATGGGGTGGTGTGCTATTATACCTCCTTTCCATTCAGTTTTTTATTGCGTTTGTTTTTATTAAGGATGGATGTTGTGTAAATGTTCAGTTGTGTAGCCAGTACACCTAGGGATGGATGACCTCTTCCACTCTTCTCTACCCTCGGCAAATGAGTCATCTCTTTTGGCCCCAGGTCTCTTTTCTGCCTAAATGTGGGTCCTACTACGAAAAAGCATAATGCTGGGTTTTAGGGATTTCTAAAACCCTGAGACTACTTCGGTTGTTTGTTTTTCAGAGCTCAAAGAAAACTCTTTCGATTGGAAGAAATACTCTCATTCAGTCCACACCACGGAACTTACTTGTGATGTTTGGATACATTTTAACACAGTCACCAGTGGCTCCTCCGCTAAGGTGGCGGATCGTCACCACACTGTTATCTGAGCAGTGCAAAAAAGGAAAAATAAAACGATGATAACACAATATTATTATCATTTTTATGTTTCAGTGCGGACTCGGAGACACGTTAGGGCGAGGCGAACCTGGGCTGTTAGAGAGGGGAAAGGAGGAAAAATGTGCACCATAAGGGCGCATGTCAGTTTGGCTGGCCATCTTGAGCTGGCCGAAGAGACATGTGCACTTAGCATTTCCCCACTCGGTTGTGTTGCACAGGTGGGTGGAGAACTGTCCTATGCCAGTCAAACAGGCGCTCAGACCAATCACAACACTGTTGTCATGCTGGTGACTGCAGCGACGTTATTGGCTTAGGGGAGTCTGGGTGCTTCCGTTCCTTGCTGTCTGGAAGAGAAGAGGAAAGTGGGAAGTCAGCAACGGTTCACAGATAAATGTTTTTTTTCATTCACCCCAGCCACTCCGTTCCGCAGCAGCCGCCACTGAACACAGTGCTCTCCGACCAAAATATTCTTTATTCAACGTGAAAACCACAGTACTAGGGTGAACTACCTTTCTGTCATTTCTTCATGTGTGCACAAATGGATGAGTCAAAGTTCAGTGTTAGCTAATCAGGAAACAACACAAATATTGCAAAATTATGATAGCAACAATGCTTTTTTGTTTTTTCTAAGGAAACTAGCTGCACCCCTTTTTAGGTCGAGCCTAGAGCAGTGCATGCACTGCGTGCTCGACTTTTAGTAAGGGGGTTTTTAAAGTGCTACCCACAAGCTTTTCCTGGCTTCAAGCTTGCGTGCACGCTCACGTGCACTCGTGCAGCCGCCATCTGCCTTTCTTATCACTTTCTCTGCATCGCTGGTCATTACTTTCACTTTCACAGCCTCACACGTCACGATTGTATCCAGTGCAACCCCAGTAAACTGGAATTCCCAGCAGCAGCACTTAAATTTCCAACACTGCACCCCGACTCGTGGTTGTAAAGTTTATTCTATCTACTGAGCTAGTGGCTTAAGCAAGTGCTTCGGTGTGTGGTGCTTTCTCGAGACCCGCCAGGAATATCAATGAAACCCCTGGTGCTGCCCCCCATTCGCCAACACAAAGAACTCCTTTCTCGGTGTATTAACCTTTTATAGACTGCCATGGATATTTGTTAAAAAGAATTATGCAAGGCGCATTTCAAACAGGAATGCTGTACCCCGCTCACGTCAATCTGCGAATGAAAAACAATTACATATAAACACAGCAAACAGAACCACTGTTCCATCGAGTTCAGAGTAACCGACTTATACGAAAAACAAGCCGAGATTCAATCTGACACCACAAACATCTTACTTCAATTTGCAGCACAGCCCTCATTTTAAAGTTGCCTTTCTGAAGATTAAATGTAAAGTGATGTAAACAGGCAGAACAGAGCGTGCTTGCCATTCTTAGTTGCGTCGGCCAGCTCTGACACTTTTCTCAATGGCATGGCGACAGCGTCCGCCGGCACTTTGGGGCTCTCCACATACTTCACCGTCCGGATTGACTTTAATTCTTTCTTGAGTCAAGTCTTTTTTTTTTTTTCTTTTCGCATGCTTGTTTTTTTCCTCGCTCCATGTTACTCTCTCCGTTAGTTTGCTTCCCTTCCTTCCACCCACCGTGTTGCTCCCCTTTCCCCCACACGTTCCCCCCTACCCTCTGTTGCTTCTGCCGCTCTCCTATTGCTTCCCTCTCCTGTGGCGTTTGTAATCCAGCCCCCTGCGTTGCCCCCTCGCCCTCCACTGTGCTGTCTCTCACTCATGCTGCTCCATTTCCACTTGACTCCCAGAGAGGCTGAGGACATTTGGATCAGGTTTGCCTGGGGGGGGGGGGCAAATTAATTGCACGACTCTTGATGACTTTTGTGGGGGGTGGCCTGGGGTGTCATAGTGGAGGTCAGGCTCCCTGTTTTCTATCTCTGAAGTGCACAACTGCCCCCTCTAATGCATAACTCCAGCTATACTTCCTGCTCTCCCAGAGAACCTGAAGAAGAGCAAAGCGGACATTTCTTCCTTCTGCTACACATCTTCAGATTGGAATCTGAGGGTTGCACAGTTTTACTACATTACAGTTTGTAGTTATTACTACGCGGCCGCTTTTAGCTGCCTATAGGTGAAAGTTTGTTGTGACCACAGAGCTTCCAGTGGGACGAAAAACAGTGGAATGGCCTTAGTAATGAAGGGCGTGACTTAATCATGTGAACGGCTATCCTGTGCTTTACAAAGTGTGATGTCTGACCGGCATTGATGTGCCGTTTGTGAGTATTCTGCTGTTGCTTCCAGACTTATCACACAACTGCAAGCGCATGCCTAAAACAAAACAAACCAGGCCCGGCTGCTTTGTGAGTGCTTGTCTGCAGTTTGATATAAATGAGGAAAAACAAGGATTCTGTTGTAAATTATTAGAACTAGTCATTATAAATGGTACACACGTGACCATCACAATGTATGCACTGGAGAGAGGCCAAAGACTGGATGATCCTGTAGTCTGAACAGGGTTATGGCTTGCAATGCCTTCAGCCTCATCTCCAGTGCTCTCAGTCGTGCCCCCCTTGTGAACACCCTCCCTCCACCAGAATTCATCAAAATGCAACTCAGCTGACATATACTGCGCGAGCAATGGGAAACCCAATGACTCCGCAAAGAGTTTACCAATGTTAACAAACCCAAAGTCTTTACTTGCATAAAATATGCAATGTGCGTACAGTCACTTGATGCTAAAACCAATGGAAATCCAACAGGTTCCCAAAGGCGAGGCCTTTTGGCTTTGTAGTGTGTTTTAGTGTGAAACATCAAAGAGCTATGTTGCCCTTCTTGCATGGTTTGTGCTATTTGGCCAAACCCAAAAGGTGACCTCCAAATACTTGTAATCATGAACCCACACATTGAGTCATACACATTTCAACTCATCATCCCACATATTCCTGTGTAACCTAAGCAGGCGATCATGTTGATTCCACCAGCAACTTCCACCAAGAAACGCCCAGACCTGTATCCACGCAGTATTAACACGATGCCTATCCCATTACTAACTTCTGCCCAGTGGCTATTACTTGCCTAAGAGATGTGTAAGTAACTTGTACGTGCCTTCCTGCAGACTTGTCAGGTACCACAACTCACATGCTCACTGCTCATGGAACATGACTGAGCCACCCATCCAGAGAGAGATACCAGAGCACAAAAACCAAAGAACAAAATCACAGTAATAACTGACTCTGGTCTGTAATAGAAACCTTGGAATCCCCCCTGGAGCTACAACATCATATTATTGCAGCCTGTTTGCCTTACCAGCAGCATCCGGATGTCAGCAGAGAGGTACTGGCAGATGCACTTACCAGTGTCGGACAGTAATGGCAACAGGCTGCACTGTAGGATAGTATAACCAGCATTGGCATAGCCAATAGGTCTCGCCTTTGGGACTTTATAAGTGTTTAGCCATGCAACATTTGATGTTGTTGCACCAATGATATTGGGCTGGGTAACTAAACACTTATAAGGTCCCAAAGGCAAGACCTATTGGCTATGCCAATGCTTGTTTACAGTGGGAGTCTGGCTCCCCCTCTTTTCTAAAGCATGAAGGTGTGCAGCATCAGCTGGTAGTGAAGGTAGACTACCTCCAAGGGTTGATGGAGTTGGGCTTCTCAACACATAAAGTGAAAGTTACAAGGACATCCACGGTGTATCTTGGTGGAACTAGAGCAGAGGTATGACAGGGATAACTGGTGAAGGCGGCAACTGAAATTGCACCCTTTGACACTCGGTTAAATTAGGTAACTGTTACTCTTGCCTCATCTGTTTTGCACAATATGTGCCCAAACATAGACCTGTTACTTGTCCCACTATACAAAATATGGCGTACCTGATTGTCAACCAGCTTCTTTCTTCAGTTCTCTACTCTGCAGATGACACATTTGTTAGTCCTTAAACCACAAACCAGGCACCGCACGCAGTGTCTATTTGCTGCCTCAGGATAAACCTTAATGTCCCATCCCAACATCAGTGTCCCACTGTAAGTTCAGATATCTGTACTTTAGTTTTAACTCTCTACTTATGTTTTTAAATACATCACCAATTTCTTATTCTACAAGCATTATGAAATCCTGGTTCACTGTTCCAAACAAAATCCGGACTGGAATGGATTGCATTAGTAAGATTGCACATTTACTGGACCACAGGACCCTGCCTATTACACCGCGCCTGCTCTAAACTGTTCCACTTTAAGGTGTTCCCTGTAACCTTATGGAAATTGGGAACCTTTTACTGCTTGGACCTACTGATACTCCTTTTTATTTCAAAATTGCTCAGAGTACAAAAGTAGAGGCAATCTTATACGAATCGTTTGAAGCATCACAAAGAAGGGGCACCATGGCATTACTAGAACAGTTAATATCAACCAAGAGTGTGCACCAGAGTTTGAAATTCTGACTTAGAATAGATACAATCATCATTAATCCCACACCGAGTCCGCCAATACCCCCAACCTCCCCAAAGCAACCTTTCACAGTCCCCTGTAGTCGCACCATTGTTTCCAAACTTTTTCGCTTTTTTTTTTTTTAACAACCCCGACTTTGGTAGACCACCTGATCTGCCGTTTGGCACTAATCCAGATCAACCTCCCAGTCTCTCATACTCAGGGGTCCACTTGCTCCCCTCGCCTCTGTGAGGTTTCTCTTAGCCACCCCGGCTGCTAGCATTAGTCAGATCTTCCGATATTTGGGCCATACTTTGTCAACCATAATGTATCACACATGCCATCTACCCTCCAGTGGGACAGTGAGACCTGTGACTTGGGTCATAACATGGACCACTGCTTTCCAGTATTGCTGGGTCATGGGTCAGTCCCAAAGGATATGAAAGAAGGAACCCACCATACCGCATCCCCTCACGCACAAGGCTGTGCACATCGCCCAGGCAGTGTAAAAGTGTTCTGGAGTAATATGATCTGTGGAGTGTCCTCAATTGTATTCATCGAAAGCTGGCATGTATCCCTACCTCTCTAGAACTCTGTAGAGCCTCCACCAAATCGTCATCTTTGAGAAGTCCTATGTCTCCCGCCAACCCCTCTCACAGGGACATTAAGGGATCTGGAGAGTTTTTCATTCATTTTTTGAGATGGCTTTGTCTGACATAGGATTCATCAACAGACAGTCCTCTAATGGGTTCGATTTTGATATAGGTTCTCTTTCCAGTTTATTACATCGCAGTGGGTGACCTAACTGTAAGTGCCTAAATCGTTTCGAGTCCCCCATCTCGTATTCCATCTGTAGGTCCTCAAACTTCTGCAACGTACCCCCTCTACAGATATCTCCTCAGTGATTGATGCCTAGCAGCCCCCATTTATGAAAACCCTTCAAGTTCCCAACTTCTGTCAAAATATTGCTGTCCCAGAGTGGAGTCCCGTCAATAAGTTAGCCCTCCCATCCCAAAAATCTGGTGGCCTCTCTCCACACTCTCACCACCGTCTGAGTGTGAATCGACAGCGAATTCTCCCCTTCATTGATATATAGGATTGATGGATATCTGCGACTCCCCATAGCCTCTCGGTCTACTCTGTATGCCGGTTCCTCCATAACCATGAACACCCAGCACTGATACTTCTGTCCTGCAAACAATGCCTGGTCTTCGGCATTTGTACATCTGTAGAGATATTGACTGAGATTTCATTTGGAAGTGGTTTGAGGCCTTTAATCAGCTTTCTCCAGCACAAAATAATTTCCTAACAGCCGCAACATCAGGATGTGTTTACATTTGCTATAGGGAGTACCTTTACTTCTTTTCTTTATCACTTGGAATTGCGCTGCATGCAGGACAAGCGGTTTTCATTTAAAAACTACGGCCCTGACGTCTGAAATTTCCATTCACAAGCAGTGACGACTAATTGCGCACCAACTTTTTATAAAAGAAAAAGATTTTTGCGAACGGACCTACGTACTAATACGTTGGGTCACAAAATTCAGAATCGTAGTGGGTCGCAATCTGAGCTACCTCATCAATATTCATGGGATAGGTTGCGAATTGTGATTCGGGACAATTGAATGCCATCACAGGGATGGTGGCCTGCCGGGGTCAGGCCTCTATCCCACCTGCATTTTATAAATGCAGACCGTCTTCCTTAAAGGAAACAAGACTGCATTTAAAAAGACACGTTTGTTTTGTTTGAGAGCTGGCAGTGGTTCCCTGGACCACTACCTACTCCCCTACAAATGTTTTGTACATTTACAAAGGGGAAAGGTTACTAAGGGGACTCCTTTTATCACCTTAATTCATGGGTGAGTAACTTTTTTTTAATTACGATTGCAAAACATTGATACGTACCATAATGAATTACTCGTTAGAAGGAACATGCTAAATATGCCCCTTCCAAATAGTGAGTTGTAATGCCTTTCTCAACCAATTTTGAGATTCAGTAACATGTATTGAGTGACTTTAGTAGATTTCAAAAAAGTAGTTTTGTCGTTGCAAACACTCCTACTCTGCAAATCTCAGGCTTTGTGATTGTGACCTCAAGATGGGTGCCTAGTTCCTACATTTCTGATTCTCTTTTTCCGTAGCACAACTCGAATTTCTGATATTTCAAATGTGAGCCTGCGCACAGAGGCAGCACATCTAGGCTTCACTGAATGGCACACTGACCGGGGCATCCCTG
Source organism: Lissotriton helveticus (assembly GCF_964261635.1). Classification (NCBI taxonomy): domain Eukaryota; kingdom Metazoa; phylum Chordata; class Amphibia; order Caudata; family Salamandridae; genus Lissotriton; species Lissotriton helveticus. Next base: position 908,363,341 of record NC_136057.1, read on the forward strand.
AAAGCCCCACTGTGCATTTGTGACACTTTCAAAATGCTTGAAACACATCCTGATGTCAATAACAAGTTGTCTTGTAACTGGAAGAGAAGATGCTGGGCACAGGGAAACCATTTACAGTATTAGTACTATCGTTGCCACCTTTATCAGAAAACATCCCGGCCATTTGTTTACATTGTGCTATTCTGGAAGTTGCCAAGAGCTGGTAGGTGAAACCAAATGTATCTAAAATCCTCTTTATTCTTTTGTCACATGGCAGTCATCCCTCTTTGTCCCTTTAAAATTAATTTAGAAACCATTAATAAAGCTCTCTGAGTCTCTTAGAGCGATGCCTTCATGTGTTTCCTGTTTTAGATTCATAGGGCAAAAGGGAAAAATACCCACTTTCACTGAATTTCCCCCTTTTTAGGTCTCGCCTGTCGATGCGCATACGCATCGAGCTTGCGAGACTATTGGGGCTTAAACAGTCTTTAACCAACTTGCAAGGAATCGTGGCGATTCCTTGCAGTGCCCGTGAAATTCAAGCTCAATGCGCATGCGCATTGACATTAAAAGCGCGTGCACATGCCCCCAGCCGCCTGGATGTCTTTTCCCTCAGCCGCACTCCTCCCACACCCCCGCTCCGCCCCCTCCCCTGTCTGCCGTGTCGCATTTCTTCAGGGCACTTTCTCCACGGCCGCCAGGCCACATCAAAGGCTTCCCCAGCACTGCCCCACCCATCAATCACCATCCCACTGCCACCCCCCTCCCTCTCCATATGGTGCGCTCTGCCTCAGGCCTCTGAGCCGTCCCTACGCTCCCCACCCACCCCCATCCTTCACACCCTTTGTCATTACTTCGGCCCAAGCCTGAGCCATCCCTACGCTCCCCGCCCACCCCCCTCCTTCACACCCTTCGGCACCACTCCGGCCCCGATCCTGAGCCGTCACTTATTCACGGCCGCAGGCAATGACTCGCATGTACTTCCCCGGCTCTGCTCCCCGCCCCGCCTCCTCTCTATCCCTCGCTCTCCTTGTTTTGTTCTCATTCTCGCAAGCTTTTACCAAGTCTCAAGGCCGCACTTTCAAGGCCTGTCTCTTTCACGGCCAATGCTTGTTTACTTCGTCTCCCCCTAACCCCAACACTTCGAGATCGCTGTTATTTTTATTTTTTATTTAATTAGTCGATTCCAGTGATTTGTGTATTTAAATTAGTAGTTTAGGAGATTAACGTTGAGCCAACGCCTAGGCTCGAACTCTGGTCTCCAAGTCTCTGGTCGGTGAAACTGTTTCAGCACAACAACAGCCACGTCACAACCCACCATTTGGAGCAATGCGCTCCCGCCATGCCCCCCACAGCAGTGCCAAGAGCTTGTTAATTCTTAACCAACTGCGCAAATTGCTCTGTACCACAAACTGCTACCCCCCACGCCTCAACTCTCCACGTCTGCACTTCTACTCTTCCCTACTCTCTAACACTACACCCTCTCACGCAGGCTCTCCACACTTTCACTCGCTTTCCCTGCTCCTTCACCTGTCGGACTCCTCTTCGTCCTCTCACATTTATACCTGTTTAGTCCCATCTTTCCGGCTTTCCCTTCCCATCTCCTCCCTCTGCCTCATCTCCCTGACTTGTCATTCGACGACCCCCTCACACACAGCCCAAGCCTTCCATCCATCGTACTCGCTTGCTTCCTCCCACCTTCCTCACCCTTTAACAATGTCCTACCCTCCAAGGTATCTCCCACATGCTTTACCTCTTACACTCCCCCTAACACACATGCTCTCCCCTCTTCATCGGCTCTTCTCTCCCTGTTACTTCTTCCCTTCCAACACCTTCTCCTCCCTTACCCACTCCTTCTCTCGGACCCATGCTCCCTTCACACTCTGCCCCCCCCCATCTCTCTCTTTTTTTCTGCCTACGCTGCCTTTACTGCCCCGTCCTCGCCTTTACGAATTTACGCTGTTTACCGTGTGTCTCTTCTTTTACAACTTATTTGAGTTTTTTTTGTGTCTACACTCCAGGGTTTTGGGGTTCTGTTAACCCAGGGGCATAACGCAGGCACCTGGAGAGGGGCATAATTTGAGCCGGTGGTTACCGGTACGCACATGGGGAAATGCCATTAAAATATAACAGTTACTCCACTGTATGGTCTTAAATGTAAGGTTAGGTGGCTATGGGGGAGAGGAGTCACAAGTGCAGTGAAATAAACTTTCACTTTTAGCTTTCGTGTGGCCGCGCTTGCTAAAGCCTCCTGCCCTACCCCTTCCTTATCCCCTCTCCTTTGTGCCTCTTCCAAGAGCCAGCTGAAACGGGAGGAGATGGACTTGTTTTCGAGGTGCAAATGGGTTTTATTTAAAGGCGGTTCTGTACACTGACTGTCCAGTTGTGCAGTGGAAGAGGTGACATTGTGTACACCGTTGCATGAGCCTTGAAAGTGTGCAGTGTTGAGTGTGCATGTGTTTGCTGCATCCACCACCACCACATCCACCACCACCACCACCACATCCACCATCACCACCACATCCACCATCACCACCACATTCACCACCACATCCACCATCACCACCACATCCACCATCACCACCACATCCACCATCACCACCACATCCACCACCGCATCCACCACATCCACCATCACCACATCCACCGCATCCACCACCACCACATCCACCACCACATCCACCACAACATCCTTCATCACCTCCACCACCACATCCACCATCACCTCCACCACCACATCCACCATCACCTCCACCACCACCTCCACCATCACCTCCACCACCACATCCACCATCACCTCCACTGCCACATCCACCGCCACATCCACTGCCACATCCACCGCCACATCCACCACCACATCCACCACACCCACCACCACTACATCCTCCACCACCACCACCCCATCCACCACCGCCACCACCACCACAGCATCCACCGCATCCACCATCACCACATCCACCGCATCCACCACCACCGCATCCACCACCACATCCACCTCCACATCCACCATCACCTCCACATCCACCATGACATCCACCGCCACATCCACCACCACCGCATCCACCACCACCGCATCCACCACCACCGCATCCACCACCACCGCATCCACCACCACCGCATCCACCACCGCATCCACCACCGCATCCACCACCACATCCACCACCACCGCATCCACCACCACCTCCACCGCCACATCCACCACATCCACCATCGCATCCACCACCACATCCACATCCACCAGACCCACCACCACCACCACATCCACCACCACATCCACCACCACCACATCCACCACCACATCCACCGCATCCACCACCACCGCATCCACCACTGCATCCACCACCGCATCCACCACCACATCCACCACCACATCCACCACCACATCCACCAGACCCACCACCACCACCACATCCACCACCACATCCACCACCACCACATCCACCACCACATCCACCGCATCCACCACCACCGCATCCACCACCGCATCCACCACCGCATCCACCACCGCATCCACCACCACATCCACCATCACCTCCACCACCACCTCCACCATCACCTCCACCACCACATCCACCATCACCCCCACTGCCACATCCACCGCCACATCCACTGCCACATCCACCGCCACATCCACCACACCCACCACCACTACATCCACCACCACCACCACCACCCCATCCACCACCGCCACCACCACCACCGCATCCACCATCACCACATCCACCACCACCGCATCCACCACCACATCCACCTCCACATCCACCATCACCTCCACATCCGCCATGACATCCACCGCCACATCCACCACCACATCCACCACCACCACATCCACCACATGCACCACCACATCCACCACCACCACATCCACCACATGCACCACCGCATCCACCACCACATCCACCACCACCACATGCACCACCACATCCACCACCACCACATGCACCACCACCACATGCACCACCACCACATGCACCACCACCACATGCACCACCACCACATGCACCACCGCATCCACCACCGCATCCACCACCGCATCCACCACCGCATCCACCACCGCATCCACCACCGCATCCACCACCACCACATCCACCACCACCACATCCACCACCACCACATCCACCACCACCACATCCACCACCACCACATCATCCACCACATCATCCACCACATCCTCCACCACCGCATCCACCACTGCATCCACCACCGCATCCACCACCACATCCACCACCACATCCACCACCACATCCACCACCACATCCACCAGACCCACCACCACCACCACATCCACCACCACATCCACCACCACCACATCCACCACCACATCCACCGCATCCACCACCACCGCATCCACCACCGCATCCACCACCGCATCCACCACCGCATCCACCACCACATCCACCATCACCTCCACCACCACCTCCACCATCACCTCCACCACCACATCCACCATCACCCCCACTGCCACATCCACCGCCACATCCACTGCCACAACCACCGCCACATCCACCACACCCACCACCACTACATCCACCACCACCACCACCACCCCATCCACCACCGCCACCACCACCACCGCATCCACCATCACCACATCCACCACCACCGCATCCACCACCACATCCACCTCCACATCCACCATCACCTCCACATCCGCCATGACATCCACCGCCACATCCACCACCACATCCACCACCACCACATCCACCACATGCACCACCACATCCACCACCACCACATCCACCACATGCACCACCGCATCCACCACCACATCCACCACCACCACATGCACCACCACATCCACCACCACCACATGCACCACCACCACATGCACCACCACCACATGCACCACCACCACATGCACCACCACCACATGCACCACCGCATCCACCACCGCATCCACCACCGCATCCACCACCGCATCCACCACCGCATCCACCACCGCATCCACCACCACCACATCCACCACCACCACATCCACCACCACCACATCCACCACCACCACATCCACCACCACCACATCATCCACCACATCATCCACCACATCCTCCACCACATCCTCCAACACATCCACCACCACTTTCACCACCACCGCATCCACCACCACCACCGCATCCACCACATCCACCACATCCACCACCACATCCACCACCACATCCACCACCACATCCACTATCACCTCGACATCCACCATGACATCCACCGCCACATCCACCACATGCACCACCACCGCATCCACCACATGCACCACCACTGCATCCACCACCACATCCACCACACCTACCACATCCACCACCACCACATCCACCACCACCACATCATCCACCACATCATCCACCACATCCTCCACCACATCCTCCAACACATCCACCACCACTTTCACCACCACCGCATCCACCACATCCACCACATCCACCACCACATCCACCACCACATCCACCACCACATCCACTATCACCTCGACATCCACCATGACATCCACCGCCACATCCACCACATGCACCACCACCGCATCCACCACATGCACCACCACTGCATCCACCACCACATCCACCACACCTACCACATCCACCACCACACCCACCACCACGTCCACCACCACATCCACCGCATCTACCACCACATCCACCACCGCATCCACCACCACCTCCACCACCACATCCACCACCACCACATCCACCACCACCGCATCCACCACCACCCCATCCACCACATCCACCACCTCATCCACCACCGCATCCACCACCACCACATCCACCACACCCACCACACCCACCACCATCATTTCCACCACCACATCCACCACATCCACCATCACCACATCCACCATCACCACATCCACCATCACCACATCCACCATCACCACATCCACCACATCCACCACATCCACCACCACCACATCCACCACCACCACATCCACCACCACCACATCCACCCCCACATCCACCACCAACACCAGCGCATCCACCCCATCACCACCACATCCACCATCACCACCACCACCACATCCACCACCACCATATCCCCAGATCCACCACCACCACATCTATATGTGTGTGTGTGTGTGTGTGTGTGTATGTCGCTCTGTGTGTGTGGAGGTGCAAATGCAAGGTTCTTGGATTATCGTCACAATAAAATACACTGAACATAATCTTCACAAAAGATATTTACAAACGTTTAAGCTATTGCCATTATAAATTACAATACATTTTATTTAAGTAATAATTATTCACAAAATTAAAAGCCATTGTTATTTGTAATATCAATACATCTAAGTCACGTAAATCCAACACACATTGCATTACAAATGCTATAGGTGTCACATTTGCGAAAGTTAAAACTATTGACATTGTAACTGACAAAGCTATTAATTTTGCTATTTTCAAAACCAACACATAAATAAAAAAAGTCAAACTTTCCTAATGCGAGACCTATTGCATTTCCAATGCTTGTTTTTCTTTTTACTGGCTTGGACATAAACATACTGGCCAGGCTGTAAAAATACCAGCCAGGTGCCAGTGTTCAGTAGCCCAGCTGCCAGGCATTGTGATCTGTCGGGCCCAGAATGACGACTAACATGCTGAACCCAGCATTCACGGGTCCTACACCACATAGAGTTCCTGGCAAGGGGCCAGGTGCATTCTCCTGGAGCCTTCAGCATTAGGAAGTTGCGTGCAGAAAACATTTGGTTTTCACCAGCTGCGTGTTTGCACCCAGTAACTCTTGGGAGCGTGCGGGGTGACCTCTCCTGCCGAGGTTGCACTCCACAGGACGCTCAGGGCGGGTGTCACCGGCCACACAGCTGTTCTCACTGACCCGGTCTGCTGTCGGCCTTTGAAAGAACTTTGGTGCAATGTCACGTGACTGTTAGAGCGCGGAGTTCGGGATTTGGAAAAGCAATGTCAAATAAAGTAATTTTGGTGCTATTGTAAAATAAGGGTGCATTGTAAAAGGAAAAATGGTTGGTAGTTTTTTTTTTAATAGTGACCCTTTCCACACAGGCCATTTTAACCAGACCAATCTTGAAAAAAACAACATCTAACCTCAAAAATACTGTGCCATATTTAGCAAAAGACTGAAATTATTTTCGTTTGCGCTCTGAATCCCTTCTGCATACTACAGAGTCATGTACTGCTCTTCTCCACGGCCCCTAACAGAGCCCTACAATGCATCGAAGAAACGTCCTGTGCTAAGAGACCTCCCTTTACCGAGGTCTGTACCCAGTCTTGTGTGCCTTAGAACATACGCCATTGGCTTCTTAAACTAAGGGGCGTGGCTTCAGTGGGGCGTTTTGTGTAACGCCCCCCTAATAAATGTAGTTTCATATAAATAATGGGTACAGGTGCTTTCAGTCGGGTATGGGGAGATGTCTGCCGGATTTTACCAGGAGCTTTTACATACAACCACCCTCTCCCTCTCTGTTTTGAAATTCCTCAAACATGTTGGTTATTTAACAAAATATAGTTTTTTTCTCTTAGTAAACCTCCCAACCTGCATTCCACTCCCCGTCCACTGCATCTTAAGCCCCTCTCATGCTTCCTGCTTTTTGCATAATGTAGTTTAACATTATATGCCAACTTGAGCTGAAGCGCAACCCCCCCATTTTACTGACCAAACCATGTACCTGCGTATACCCAGCCTTTTGCAAATACCCTTTTCATCAAACCAGTCCCAGCACATCTTATTGTTTTGTTTAAATACTTTACAAACCGTCTTCTGATCGCCCGCTTTGCGACCGGTGTCCTTGCATCTGGAGCCAGGGCCTGGTCGATGGCACCTGTCAGTGACCTCCACTGCCCTGAGAGCATGGGCAGGCTGCTGACCCCTCTTACATGTTTAGGCTCTTCATGGCAGTAGTATAGCTTGGATGGACCTTAGTGCAAGCAAGGAAATGGCCCTATTGATTGCTTTTGGGTGTAGTAAAATACCGCAGTTATCAGCAGTTAACCCTCAGTGCTCTGGTCCCTGGTGCCACTGCACCTGTTGCAGCAATGCTAGCTCCACCCCTGCTTCATTGCACGTTTTATCAGAACAGACTTAATGGAGGAAGTGAAAAATTGGCACTTAGACATGCCAAGCAGGCAGAATAGGGCTGGGAAAGGGATACACTGGGTTCTGCTTGTCAGAAAAATGAAATAAAAATTCTCACTTTGTGGACTGTACCTAAGGTAGTAGTCTGACAACTCTATCACGAGCTGCACATATGCTATCTCTTGGTGCTCCTGCGCCTGTCTTCATGGGAACTAGTACATTCATTCATCTTGGAACTCAGACGCTGTCAAGTGCCCAAATGCTAGTAAATTATATTTAATGGTCATTCTTCTCTCGCCATGTCTTGGACAACATTTCTGTTAACCTATTTAGTATTTGACTTGCACTGTGCAGGCATCCCAGATGAAATGAATGTAAACTTCATCCCAAGAACCAGGCGAATTTACCAGCAAACGTGGCCTTTTGGACCCTTAGGATCGGGACCTGTTGAAAAGTACTTAGGATCGGTTTTAATTTAGGGGATGATGTGGCTTAACCACAAATTAATTTTCAAGAGCTTGCCTTTGATTTTCCTAGGTTTCAAACAGTTAGCTTTACCCAGGGTCCCTGGAATCGAGCAATTCTGCAGCCGCGTTTTCTGCAGCCGCATTCCCACCCCTCCCCCCCCCCCCACATAAACCATCATCTGCTGTATAATCTGCAGATTTTGACAAAAATAAAATGTTTCTAGCGCAAACAGATCAAAAGTTACTGAAAAATGGCGATGTGGGTTTATGCGCAGCAGAAGGCCTTTTGCTAAAGTTAACTGGTCATCTTTCGGTTGCTTTTGTCTGTATTTGGTCGTTGAACTGGCACTAATGAGGAGAAATCTTAGCCCAGACAGTAAAAATTGCAAAATAATGAACTAATAGTATATAAAAGTGCTGCATAATGTAGTGAACCCTGCCACATAATTTGGTTTTCCCCTGCCACATAATTGTAGTGGCCCTGGCTTTACCTTATTTGATAGTGTTGTGGAGGTGGCAACGGATGCTTCCCAGGATTTCGTAATGTAGTCAGAATTAATAATACAAGCTGGACAGCTATGGGGTCTCGTGATATGCTTGTGGCGGGAAATCACTTACTGGAAGAAAACTCCATGGGTGTGCTTGCTCAGGCAGAGCTACAAGGCTTAAAGGAAATCTGTGAAACTCTAGATATGTGTCACGATAGAAGGTTCCAGAGAGAGACTTCACTGCACCGGGAGCCTCGATGCTATTCATGTTCTCACAGTACGCGACGTGCAACCAGAGAACGAAACAGTCGATAACAGATTATTGAATTTGACCCTATGTCCGTCATAGACTAAATTCTTATTAGCCTGCAGGTGTGAGCAATTAAGTCACAGAAAGAGTAGATAATGAGGAACCACATCAAGAGCAAATCATTCCACTGCTCCAGCGAGTGCAGCGAAGCTCACATCACAAGTAATAACAGGAGTTGAGAGCAATCGACTGAGGAATGAGGAAGGCAATCATGCAACAAAGGGATCCTGAGGAGAAGGTATGTTCAGAGGTCATAAGCTGATCAAAGGACTTTGTTCACAGGGGAGGGATGGCTCCAGCATAATGATGGCAATTTGGAATTGCATGAAATAGCCTGAAGGCATTTTGTTGGGTGTTTCCAAAGTACGGGACCGCATTATATGTGCAGGTGGACAGTGCAATAGCCCACCTCGAAGAACTTCAAGGAAGCGCTGTACTCACCTTTCCGGTCGAGGTGCAAGTACAGGCAAAAAGTCAGCAGGGAGTACAGCCTGACTGTGCTTCCAGAAGAGCAATGCTGTGCCTGCCCTATATACCAGTACATATCACAACTGCACTAATGTATAGTTGTATATTTGCACAGCAGTATTGACTGTACTAATGCAACAGGGCTATGAAGAAGGTAATGAAAGTGGATTTAAAAATACCTCTTCCTGTGTATGATACTTTATTTTGTACGAAAGGGGTAACATTAAAAATAAATAATGGTGCTTTTGTGGATGTGTTAATGGTCCACAGCACCTAATGTAAGATCGTGATTGGTCGACATGTTTCGGCCTATGTTGCCCTTACAGGTCGATGGGCCTTCTTCAGGACTGATGTAGGAGCAACTTCTTTGTGGGATCGCTTTCAGAGAGTAAGTAGATTAACTTACCCTTCTTTGTCACGGAGCTCATTCACTTCACCTGTGACGTGGTTGTTATAGGTGCAGACTTTACCTATAACGTTTGAAGGAGACTTATGTGGCTCCTTCGGGGAAGGGAAGGGGAACACACAACCCTTTATTATGACTCCTGCGTGTCAGTGCTGCCGCCGTCCTCCGTGCCACAGAAGTCTCCTTCAAAAGTTATAGGTAAAGTCTGTACCTATGACAACCACGTCACAGGTTGAGCGAATGAGCTGAAACATGTTGACCAATCACGTTCTTACATTAGGTGCTGTGGACCATTAACACATCCACTAAAGCCCAATTATTATTTTTATTTTTAATGTTACACCTTTCCTGCACAATAAAATACCATACACAGGAACTGAGGTATTTTTAAATTCCCTTTTTTTTACTGCACTTCTCAGCTTTCACTCATGACTGTCATAAACTAGATGGTCTCCCTACAGGTGGAGGATCATAGATCGCCTGGAGAACTGGAAACTCTGGCGAAAAAGACCTAATGATGATGCAATTCACCTAACCGGGAAGAGAACCAACATAAATTTCACCCGGAGCTAGTGTAAATGAGGGTCTTCGTGAAAGAAACCTAAAAGACCCTGGAATATTAAGACAAGTGATTCATTCCCTTTGATTATGACCATAACCTCATGGAAGCCAAATTAATCTCTGCTTCTTTATCCCTCCTTGTATAAAATTAATACGAAAAAGGTAACTAGAGCAAAAGAGTGCCAGAGCACATGCACAAGCCAGGGGAGTTATCTCCTTCCTAACCCAACCCTGGGGCACAGTAGACACACTGCAGGTACACCCCGCATATGTAGATGGATGAAGAGCACTTGTATCGCTCTCAAGAATGTGACATCTGTAGGTGTTAGGTACACTTAGAACCAGGAGAACAAATCGTGAGAACAGCACAATTGTAAGGTTGGGTTTGAAACAAGCAAATACATGACTTTTTTAGGGAACTCTTATCAAGATTTCCCCGAGGCTTTAGTTGAAGAACATGTTTGTTTCCGAGTTTGTCGACTTCACAAGTTGGATTTGAACTTATTGTAAGTTTTCTTCAAAGACAGAGTTTGCCCCCGGCTAAATAATGTAGCTGCCAGGAAGAATGTGTTAAAACAAATATGTAATTATGACACGCCTCAATTTTAATTATCGTCGGGGGCTGTTCTCATTCTCTTGTTATTTACCTGAAACAGGTAAAAGCCATAAAGCTAAAGCATGCAAGTTCAAACAGCGACTTTGGCAGCAATGGTTTATGTGTTTGTAAGTACCAGAAAAGGGCTTGTTTGAACCGTGATCTCCTGCTTGCAAAGACAGAGTTCATGCTTCATGCATGTAAGGCTTAGCAAGGCACCTTACCGACAGAACGCGCCATAACAAGGGACTGGATGCTGAAGGGGACGCAGATTGGATGTAGTATGTAACACAAACACCCATATGCAACACGAAAATACAATAAACACGAACAGCAATGACACAGACATGATTCAGGCACCAATAATAATTTAAGAGACTTCAAAGAGATCTTAAATAAACTTAAGAGGACCAAAGAGAGCATCTTATAAGCGCCTTTTCTAAAAGAACACTGTACCAGACCACAGATTTAGGTCAGAATCCAGCCACTTGCTCATAACACCCAAGGATAGTAATAACTCAACACAACAACTACTCCTCCCTCACTTACGCTCAGCCTGCCTGAAATTCTACCAGAGTAGACCCGGCCTTGAATGTGCCCCTACCTGATAGCCCTCACCCACCTGGTGTGCCTCAGTGGTATTACAGGAAAGCTGCTCACCTCAATTATTCCACGTGTAAGAACTCCACCTTTCAAGGGACAGAAGCTGCATAAAAACACTGTTGACATTCAGGCGATGTGAATTAAAGGATGAAGGACTGCTGCCCCTCACAGGCCTTTCTTCATCCCTGAATTCGCAAGGGATTGCTAAATGCTACTCCCACTCATACATATTGATATGGCAGAAAGTTTTGTGACCTCCTGTGAATGTGAATTTTGTGATGTGACTGATTAGTTCATCGGTTAAATGGCCAGCCCCAAAAGAGCTGATGTGCAACAATCTGACTGGTTTGGCCCCTATATGAGAGACCATTTCCTGTTGGCTGCATTTGGAAACCGTTAATAGTTATATAGCAGAGGGGTCTCCAAACTTCTGTAGTAGGAGCTACTTGGGATCAATGAAAATCATTGCGCGCTACCAATATTATTCATGTTGTAATAGTGATCACATCAGAGAAGATAACGCAAGTGATCACCCCACCACCCCATGCAAGATTACCAGCCGTAATCACCTCAGTTCAGCCAGCACGGTTGCCAAAAATAACGCAAAAACGGCATCGGCAATTTGGAATTCCTCTACATGGGTAATACATAATAGCCCTAGTTGCAATGCCCCCTAAACCAAGGTAATAATGTTAGTATTAAGTCTCCTTATATGCTTAGCACTCAAATATCCGCTTTATATATGTAATGGCATTTCAACCATTTTGTTTTATAAACAACAGCTTATGAGTCCTGAAGATACAAATGTATTTGTCTTAAATACACACTCCCAATTTTAGTATACATATATTTATTTAACCAAGCAAAAGCTTCTACTGTATTAGGCTAAGCTGCACCCAGGAGAGTGCTTACAGGCAGCTGGAGAGTTACCAATAGCTCGCAAGCTACTCATTGGAGAGCCCTGATCTAGCATTATCGCCCAAAGGCTTATCCTGTCATCCATGTGAGTGTAGTTCTGACTGGATCACACTGCATGCAGTGGGCAGGAGAATCTCTGTTGGTAGACACTGAGATTCAACACTTGTAGTGGGAAACTAGTAAATCTTTTTCCATCCAAGAATTTAGGAGCTCTTGTATTCTGCCCAGGTGCCAGCGGAAAGCCGCTCCAAAGTGATTGGTGAAAGCTGGTGATGGCCTTGCACGGTCTACTGGCCCATCTCAGGTTGGAGTATCTCCCTCTCGGACAGGACTTGGGAGTTGAAGACACATTTGCCATTTTATTAGGTCCATTGCTTAATTTGAGCTGGTGGCTTCCGATGCTCGGCACCAGCACTTAATTGTCAGCACGAGCACTTATGACAGTCTGCACATGGTGGTAGCGCTGTCAGTCGAATTTAGAGATAAGGACTAACCCTGGGCGTAGTTCGCGAAGTAGCGCTACGCAAAGCTACGCGAAGTGCACTTCGCACTACGCGAACTTCACGTAGCACTACGCGAGCTGCGTAGTAGCATGTTCGCACTGTGCAAGATGCATTTTCAATGATTGCACAGTGCGAACAAGCATCCGGCACTGTGCAATCATTGAAAACGTCATCTTGCACAGTGCGAGCTGTAGTTTTCTGCTTCTCGAGTAGATTTTTACTCGAGCGGCAGCTTTCTCAACGCGAACAGGTAGTTTCTCATCACGAGCGGTCGCGAGCATGCACAACCACTCGCAATGAGAAACCTGACCTCCCCGCGTTGAGAGTCTCGCCAGGATGTCATTTTGCTTGCTCGCGGTCGCAAACATGACATGGGGACCGCGAACAAGCAAAAAATGACCGCTGCACTACGCTACGGGGCACTACGCGTGTTCGCACTGTGCTACGTGCAGCTCGCGTAGTGCGAAGTTGCGCAAACTTCACAAAATATGCGAGCGGAGCGTAGTGCTTCGCCCAGGGTTAATAAGGACGACTGCTGTTTATTAATTTAATACGCAATACAAAATGACTAACACCTTCCACCCACGCCTTTTGTTTTATTAACTTTGGGGATCAGGAATTGTCACACTTTTAAGGGTGTGATGATTAGTAATGTGTTTATGCCGTCATTGGCAGCTCTGACAGAGGCAACGGGTGGTGCAAGCTGCAGTGGCCTCCTGATGCAGTGGCCTACTGATGTAGGCCTTTGCACCTCTTTTTTTGTCACAAATTAAGCCCAGGTTAGGTCCCTAGAACAGGACCGTGTGAGGCCATGTCTGTGGGGCTGAGATGTCTTATTTTTTTCTCGATACTTTAAAAAACAATTGTATTGCCCCGGGGCTGGGAACATATGACACTCCATATTCCATCTCCACAAACAAACCGCTTTATCATTCTGTTTTTCATGACGCCTTTTCAGCCCCTGGCTATTCTTAATTGTGCAGTCTAGCATACAGTATATGTGTGAGGAAACAAGTGCTCGCTTTTATTCCGCGCGGAGGGTTCGAGCGGCCTCATCTCTGTAGTCCGTGAACCCCGAGAGGGTCGGCGGCGTTGCTTCCCTCCCCACGTCTGCCTGGCCGTGATAAGGAGGCCGGGCTCCCGTCCACGTGACCCCCTCGCAGTGCTGGCCCTGTCCCGCAGCACAGCCCGGAAGAGCTTCCTGTGACAGGCGGCCAGCGGGAGGGGGACGGATGAATTCTCATAACATGACACATGCCCGTGTCTACCCACACAGGATTTCCTGTGCTGACGGAAGCTTTTGGCCTTCCTTCCATTATTTCATTCAGAATTGCTACAGCCGTTATGATTGTTCAATATTTATTTATTTTTCCTGGTTAAGGACCATTTGTGGTCGCATTGGTTTACAAATGTGTGAATGTTAAATAAAATGGATAATTGCGTGTTTTTAGGCGTGGCTCTTATTAAGCATTAAATGTCCCCCCGCCCACTCCGCCCTCCCCAGGACATTTTCAAGGTGCTACACATCATACAATACTGATGTACTATGCTTGTGGTAATGATAAAGACCTCAAGTTATTCTTTTGTTATTTTTGTCGTAAACCAGATGGAAGGCTTTATTATAGAGTTTAGCCATTAGACGCCACAGGGTAATCCCAGTGGCGTAACGAACCTTGAGGGGGCCCCCCTGCAGGGTGCCCCCTCACCACCAACGCTCAGTTTTTGCCTACTGAAGTCTTCAGAATTTTTGGGTGTATCAGGAGTAAAGGCAATAAATAGCAGGCCCTCCAGTATGGCCTACAAACTATTATAAGAACTGATTGTGACGTCACAAGCATGTCACTATCCTGGGTCATACTATATTTCTGTATAGGATTATTGGTGTGAACGTAATATCCCTAGTCCCAGAGCTTAATTTCTGAAAGAAAGAGTGCCAGGGTCCATAGGTCTGCCCATAAGCCAGCTGGCTGGTGCAATTAGAGGGCGACGAGCTGAATACCAAGGCTGGTAGGTTACTGCTACATGGGTACTCACAAACAGTTTTCCGGGGGCCACAAAGTTTGGTCTATGGTGTGACCAAGGGCCGCACTAATGCCAGCGAGGCGTGTAAACTGGGTGTAGAGAAAGCAAAGCATGTATATCTAGTGGCTGAACCCAATTGCGCAATGTGAAACCAGAAAACCTGAGATGAATCCCGGCTTCTCCACTGACCAAATTGTGTGAACCTGGTCAGTTGTTTTATTTCAATTTCCCTCATTTTTCTTCATGATCACATAGAAGAGGACCTCAAAATACATGACTTCAGGATGCATGTCGAACAAAACCATCTCTCATGCTTGGGTATAATCACTAATGGCATTGTTGTCTGGGTGGGAAGGGCATGAGTGTTTCTAAAGTGATGTTTGAAAACCATCACTTCAAAAAAAAATACCTCTGAATGCACTGCTATAATTTGATTTACTAAGTTGAAATGGTTCTACAGGTCAATGAAATACACTTTTAGAATTTTGAAAAGAATATCATATTTCTACACTTTTGCTGACTTTAAAAATGAAGGTATTCCTAAAGTTAAGGGCCTAGTTACTTCCTTTTCCTAACTGCAGTTAACCTTTAAATAAGTGCTTACTGTATATTTAACGTTTGTTTTCATGCTAGTGCTGAGTCGAGCAAACAGCAGCCCAGAGCTGCAGTTGCTTAGGGGGTCTCATGTAAAGGTCAAGAGGGCCGCATGTGGCCCCCGGGCCGTACTTTGAGTATCACTGTACTACCAGAAACTCCCTGTCCCTTCTTCCTGCTCTGGAGGTTTCAGATTGTTCCCTTTGTGATGGTTTTGGCGTCTTTCTCTTTATTCTTCTTTCTGTTCTGTGTGTTTTTCCCTCTCTTGCACTAGGTAAAAATCTCAGGAAATAAGTGCCGGTCCCAAAAAGAAGAGCCAGTGGCCCCCACTTGCAGCCACCTGCTCAAATTAAGCACTGCCTGGACCCCTAGTGCAGTGCTTAATTTGGAAAAATATATATATATATAAGTTCCAGGGCTCTTGTCACAGAGCCACTGCAGCTTGCACCAGACATTGTCCCTACCATGCTGCTACTTAACCATCATACCTTCAAGTGTGACAATTCAGATTATTTCAGGCCCCCAAAGATAGCCAGGTCTGGTGGCTTAGTGGACTAATGCGTCCACCGTAGGGGCCTGAGTTCGACCTCGGTCACAGGTTCAAATCCCGGTAGGTCCACTCAGCCTTTCATCCTTCGAGGTCGATAAAATGAGTACCATTGAGTTGGGTAACAATAAACATCTGTTATTCAGTGCCAAGATACCCTTGGGTGAACGTGCACTTTACAAATACACGTTATGTTATAAGAATAGCTTTGGCTGCAGGTAATAGTTATTTTTTAATGTATATTGAATTAATAATTAACTGTTGTTGTGGCCATCTCTAAATTTGCCAGATCACGCCACCTTGTGGCAGACTGTCACAAGCACTGGTGTTGACAATTAGTGTCAGTCCCGAGCACCGGAAACCACCGGCTCAAATTAAGCATTGCCCTGATGCCCCCATGCATCATCTGCGGATTAGAGTTGCAACACAAGCTTCGTATTTTACCCTCTTCCTTTCACGCTTCTTGCCGTGGAGGTCATGATTTTTGCATCCCACCCACCAGCTCAGGTTCTGAATCCTGTTGCTTCCAGTCCTTTCCTTTGACTCTCTGGTAACTTGATTTTCACAGCATCCTCAAAATTGTGCCTGTTCATTGGAGACAAGATGCACTCTGCAAAGTGGTCTTACTATCATGCAACAGCAGCTGCTGTGGTGGGATCTCACACACAAGCATTGTGAACTTGCACTCACCTGCTCTAACGAGGAGCGCACATAGCACCACTGATGCATCTCAGCGACCCCTGCTTTTACAGAGTTGGATGTACCTGCGCTTCAGTATGTTCCTGGAAACAGAACTATTCAGTTTTGCATTTTAATGCACCTCTCTGGACTCTAGGAGGCCCCCATCATAGAACATCAGATACCCACTCCACCCTGCCTGATTGGACGCGTTTTTACCCTACAGCGCCTGCCTTCAAACTGGCCGTAGTTTCTATCGCTCTGCAATTTGAAGTAACTGAAAGGTTACTTACAGCGAATTAAAACACTCCTAGATAAATGCATCAATAACAGGGACTCTGACCGATACCGGTTGACAGCACAACAGAATGTTTCAGTCAAACATTTTAGTGCGTTTCTGCTGCAAAATCATATTGGGGTGAAATACCTAAAAAAAGAACCAACTACTTTCAGTCATATTGTTTGCATATATCGACCATCTGACCCTCAAAGTGGACTCATTGCATATATGCGGATACTGTTCGGACAAGGCAAAATTGTGATTTAATATACTAGACCGAATGAGGTTGTTGTTATATGAATGCTAAACTTCCTCCAGAACATCTGCTGTTCCTGCATATCTGAAGTGTCTAAGCCACAATTTGAGACCATAACTACACTGGGAGGAAATACATACTCTAGTAGTGTGTGAGCGTCCGCGGGGCTCTTGGGACCGCCGAGTCACATGAATAATACCCTAAAAGGTAAAAAGGAGGACCTTTCACGAGTTGCGGCAGAAAGCTGTAGGCAAGAAGATAAATCATTCAGCCTCCCTGCGCTCGGCTGTAGCTTTCAGAAGGGCACGTCCTGGGGTCCACCTTTGAAGCTGTTGGCCTGGATTGTATTGCTGCAGGTCGTGGAGGGGTAGAAGGTCAGGCGGAGATTTATACATTGCGTTCATCACTTGCAATTGATTGCTATTGACAAGCAGTTAAATTCAGGAGCCCAGGCTTGGCGCACACCATACCTCTTGTTTCTCAGGAGGAGAGCTGCCATGTTCCATATTATCCTATTTTTAAGCTCCATTTTGTGAGTTCAGACACATACTGCATTGTTGTCACCCATCTTACAGGAGAAATCCCCCTTACCTATCTTGTCCCGTTCCCTGGTGCCAAGCCTGCCGACCCTAGACTGATTGTCCTTTTCTTGGCAGGCCCAGTTGGTTCCTCTTCTCTGAGCGCTGGATAAGGCGGCCTCAGCTGCAGGCTCAAAGCTGCTAGCTGAGCCTATGACAGCCCTGCCATCCCCCCCAACTGAGAGTCACCAGTCTGCCCTACTCTTGTGCTGCCTTCTTTCTGCCCTGCATGTCTTCACAGCAGGGTCACCTGGCACGCTCAGAGAGCAGGACTAGATTCCTCCACCCACACCCCCACCAATCCTCTGTACACTGTTGCCACCTATCCACCTTTGACCCCTGGTGCACCTCCCACTTGCGCCCTTTACACCTTTAGATCCCATCACGTTAGCAGCACAGGCCAATTTGGTCCATCCCTCCTCCGCACTGCTGATGCCTGCTTCCTGCTGTTGCAGTAATCATGCGGTACAAAAGGGGGTGGTGATGGACGGAGTATCTGAACCAATCAAACACTCACACCCCGTCAACAGATCTGGGTTTGATCCATCACCGTTGTTTAGCCCACTCTGCCACCCCAGTTCAGACATGGCCATATGCAAATCAGTCTGACCCTGTGCCTCATGGGAACAGTCCAAATTTACAACAAGGGGTGGTGATGGACAGAGTCTCTGAATTAAGCAGAGTACTCTCACCCAGTCAAGAGATCAGGGCTAGATCCAACACCGTTTTTTAGCTCATTGCACCATCCCAGTTTCAGAACCTGGCTGTATGCAAATTAGTCTGTCCTTGGCCCAGTGCATCATGGGAACAGGGCAGACCAGACTACAAAAGCCAATTCTTACACTGGGAAGGAAACAAGCTTCCGGGGACCGGTTTCTGCCATTTCAGGCGTCTTCGGCCCGGCTTGCTTGAATCCTGATGGTGCAATGAGCAAGGGACTCACATCTGAGTATACCCTTCCACGCTTAGGGTGGACAAAATAATTTACAACAAGGGGTGGTGATGGACAGAGTCTCTGAATTAAGCAGAGTACTCTCACCCAGTCAAGAGATCAGGGCTAGATCCAACACCGTTTTTTAGCTCATTGCACCATCCCAGTTTCAGAACCTGGCTGTATGCAAATTAGTCTGTCCTTGGCCCAGTGCATCATGGGAACAGGGCAGACCAGACTACAAAAGCCAATTCTTACACTGGGAAGGAAACAAGCTTCCGGGGACCGGTTTCTGCCATTTCAGGCGTCTTCGGCCCGGCTTGCTTGAATCCTGATGGTGCAATGAGCAAGGGACTCACATCTGTATCGTTTTTGGCCACTATAGGTGTGGCAGGGTATACTCAGACATGAGTCCCTTTCTCACTGCTCCATCAGGATTCAAGCAAGCCGGGCCGAAGAGGCTGAAATGCCAGAAACCGGTCCCCGGTAGCTTGTCTCCTTTCTGGTGAAGAATTGGCTTGGTAGTTTGGTCTGCCCTGTTCCCATGATGCACTGGGCCAGGGACAGACTAATTTGCATATAGCCAGGTTCTGAGCTGGGATGGGGCAGTGAGATAAATAACGGTGATGGATCAAGCCCTGATCTTTGGACTGGGTAAGAGTGGTCTGCTTAATTCAGACACTCTGTTCATCACCACCCCCTTTTCTGTATCGTTTTTGGCCACTATAGGTGTGGCAGGGTATACTCAGACATGAGTCCCTTTCTCACTGCTCCATCAGGATTCAAGCAAGCCGGGCCGAAGAGGCTGAAATGCCAGAAACCGGTCCCCGGTAGCTTGTCTCCTTTCTGGTGAAGAATTGGCTTGGTAGTTTGGTCTGCCCTGTTCCCATGATGCACTGGGCCAGGGACAGACTAATTTGCATATAGCCAGGTTCTGAGCTGGGATGGGGCAGTGAGATAAATAACGGTGATGGATCAAGCCCTGATCTTTGGACTGGGTAAGAGTGGTCTGCTTAATTCAGACACTCTGTTCATCACCACCCCCTTTTCTGTATCGTTTTTGGCCACTATAGGTGTGGCAGGGTATACTCAGACATGAGTCCCTTTCTCACTGCTCCATCAGGATTCAAGCAAGCCGGGCCGAAGAGGCTGAAATGCCAGAAACCGGTCCCCGGTAGCTTGTCTCCTTTCTGGTGAAGAATTGGCTTGGTAGTTTGGTCTGCCCTGTTCCCATGATGCACTGGGCCAGGGACAGACTAATTTGCATATAGCCAGGTTCTGAGCTGGGATGGGGCAGTGAGATAAATAACGGTGATGGATCAAGCCCTGATCTTTGGACTGGGTAAGAGTGGTCTGCTTAATTCAGACACTCTGTTCATCACCACCCCCTTTTCTGTATCGTCATGGGAACAGTCCAGCCCGAACTGCCAAGCCATGCCTTCCCTGGACCGCAAACAAGCTTCCTAGGACCGGTTTCTGGCATTCCAGCCGTCTTCAGCCAGGCTTGCTTGAATCCAGTGGCAAAGTGAGAAAGGGACTCACGTCTGAGCATACCCTGCCAACTTATGTCGAACAAAGAGGTACAAAAGGGGGTGGTGATGGACGGAGCATCTGAACCAATCAAACACTCACACCCAGTCAACAGATCTGGGTTTGATCCATCACCGTTCTTTAGCCCACTCTGCCACCCCAGTTCAGACATGGCCATATGCAAATCAGTCTGACCCTGTGCCTCATGGGAACAGTCCAGCCCGAACTGCCAAGCCATGCCTTCCCTGGACCGGAAACAAGCTTCCTAGGACCGGTTTCTGGCATTCCAGCTGTCTTCAGCCAGGCTTGCTTGAATCCAGTGGCAAAGTGAGCAAGGGACTCATGTCTGAGCATACCCTGCCAACTTATGGCGAACAAAGCGGTACAAAAGGGGGTGGTGATGGACGGAGCATCTGAACCAATCAAACACTCACACCCAGTCAACAGATCTGGGTTTGATCCATCACCGTTCTTTAGCCCACTCTGCCACCCCAGTTCAGACATGGCCATATGCAAATCAGTCTGACCCTGTGCCTCATGGGAACAGTCCAGCCCGAGCTGCCAAGCCATGCCTTCCCTTGACCGGAAACAAGCTTCCTAGGACCGGTTTCTGGCATTCCAACCGTCTTCAGCCAGGCTTGCTTGAATCCAGTGGCAAAGTGAGCAAGGGACTCACGTCTGAGCATACCCTGCCAACTTATGGCGAACAAAGTGGTACAAAAGGGGGTGGTGATGGACGGAGCATCTGAACCAATCAAACACTCACACCCAGTCAACAGATCAACAGGACGGTGTGGAGTGCAAAAAAATGATGGATTTAGGCCCAGATCTCTGTACCGGGGTGAATGTATGACATTGTTCTGCATTCTGTCCATCAACTGTTGGTTTTGCATTTGTTGCAGTAATCATGCCAGATTCTGAGGGGTAAGCAAACTAGGGAAATGGCAAAGGAGAAATAAATATCTGAAAAAATTAGCCAATAGGGGACTACTAATTCTCCTATACTGGTGGCACTAGTCCACTAAACCTACTACTTCCTCAATGAGCATACCATCACAAATAATGGAGAGCGTGATTATACAATGTAATTTATCATAATCACATAGAAACATTCTTCAGCAGTTTTAATCAAGTTCAAATATACATTCTACACAAATATACATACTTATGTACACAACTGTATACAACATTAAAGGACATAATACACACAATTAATACAAACAATACATAATCAAAAGCACAACCATCTTCACCCATAAAAATGATTGAAGCAAAAAGCTAGGTGTCCTCCTATTACTTCTAGGAAGTACACTCCAAAGTAGACTGACACGGTTGGTTCAAAGCAAACAATCTAGAACCTAAATATACAAACTGTATCAAAAAGATATAATTCCACTTTAATATATAGTTGATAATAGACTCCTCTTTATGGAAAGTGTCAGATTCTGAGGGGTGTCTCCATTGTACAGGACTGTTTCACTTATAGACTGCACATGTATTTCCTTTAAGCATCCCGTGAGTCAAGACAAGGCCAGCCTGGCAAGATGTACCCTGGGATGGTGGGTGTAAAGAAAAGGAGCAGAGTGAGGGGGGGGATTCCATAATTGGGAAGGACTGAGCTCTGACTGGGATCTTTCAAACAAGTACACATTTCTGCTGTTGCCTTCAGTAGAGGCTGAGCCTGAGCCTGTCTGACATTAGTACCTTTATCTGCATCTGAAGTCCTTCTTTCTGCCTGCTGGGCAGACTCAGGCAAACCTTCCCCATCAGTTCGCCCTGGCAGAAGACCCACAGCTTCGTCAATTACTACACGTTCTGATCCTGCTTAGGAACTCATTCCTGTCCAGGCCCCATTTGTGGGCGTGCGGTTTGTGAATGTATCTGCTTGATGTATTGTAGAACCACTTCCTGTGTGGGTCATTTATGTCTCAGATAAAGGTAACCACATATCCCTTTTGGTTTCGAAGTACATGAGCTCAGCAGAAAGCAGCAGACCGCTCCAGAATGCTGTCAGGCTTCCAGGCCTTTGGTTAGCTGATTTCATATTGGTGCATCCCTGCTCTTAAAACCTTTGCATTATTCATTGGTGTCTTACAAATATAAACACGAAGCTGGTTAATGCAATTGCTACAGATGTCATCTGTTTGAATCCTTATGGGTCGATTCAGCCTTTCGTAAGATGAATGGTGCTCTATCCATTGATAACATGTATGAGTACAGTGCTTTGAGGCTTAGTTCATAACATGCCTATTGAGTAGTCTGGTGTGGTTAGCTTGGCACATGCATTTCAAGGTTTGACGAAGTTGAACTTTGTTGTTCGCCTTCTGGTGTTATTGTTTATAAATGTTTTGCATCAGGAAGCTTTATTAAGTTCTTAAGCTTTTTCTGTAATGAGCTGCGGAAGGCAGCCTACAGCTGGCTTTTTCTGCGACCCACATTACAGATGCCTGTTCTGTTAAATGCATTTTTTAGTTTCACAAAACTGCATCAACTTCCCTACTTACGTGTATCTTAATCAGCAGTATGTTTATAAGTGCACAAGATACTTTACATTTTTGAACCCTGTTCACAACAACATTTATACACAACTTCCAAAACATTTATGTATTTCTGGTTCACCCACGCTGTACAGCGATGTTCCATTTCAGTGACTTGAGGAACTATGGCTTGTCATACAGGAGTGATTCATGGGTCTCACATTAAGATGACTTCAACACTTTAGTTGTACTTGTGTATGTGCCCATAGACATATATACACATTTTTCGGAGGAGAAGGCTGGGCTTCTCCGACAGCCTTACTGTGGATTCTTACCTCTGTACACTTTGCAGAGAATTTACTTTTGGAAGAAGAATCCACCCGTGACTTAAATCAAAACCCAAGATGGTGCGACGTCTCGACTGGCTTGGTTGTAACCCGAGGCATGCACTCATGGAACCATGTGTTCTTGGATGCGGAGCCTAACACTGATTTATCAGAAGATCACCGGGTTGTTCAACCCTTGCACTCTGCCCCCAGCAGGCAAAGACGTCTGCACAGTTTTGAAAGTTCTTAGAAGAAGACAGCTGGACTGAGAGGTATAATCCAAGTCTGTGCCAGTACCCCACAGCGCCTTTTACACACCGATGTATCCCGGTGGCAGCTAGCTGTCTGATGAATTTCCCTTTGATTGTCTGCCATCTATTTTCTTCTTTATGTTGACACTTTATTAGATCATAAAAAAAAACAATACTACTGGAATTATGGAAAACAGTCTTAGGAGCAACCACTATAAAGGCACAATACAAAAAAAGAATATATCCCCAGCAGTCATCTATTATGAAATCACAAGCCTTTGTCATGTGTCAGCCCAGGACACACTTCTGTCTATGATTCAGACACATAACAGCACTGCCTGTGCTGCCCAGAGCACTGAAGGATGGTGCCACCAGGCCATGGACCGTCTCAGATATGCGGATGCAGAGGGTAAGCCTCAACTCACACCCACAAGTGCATAAAGGGGAACTCGCCATCCATCAGGGCATAGAGGTTGTGTCCCCTGCCCGTGTAGTAACAAGGCCTCGGGGGAAAGGGGGGATAGGGGGGGGGGTTTGCTATCGCCATGTCTTCAGGATGAGATCGTCACTGAATGTTAAAATGATGAGTTCTGCTTGTTAAAATCAGGGTGTCAGGCGACCCATCAAACACTTGTTGGTTGAAATGCCCTCAGCTATCAATGGTCTGGCATTACCACTATGTTGGCCTTAGTTATAGGAGTACCTTCAGAGTCCTTGGCATGGAATAAGTTTCTCTCTAGAAGTAAGCAACCCCGTCAACCCTGCCATGAGCGAAAGTTTCTGTAAAGAGGAAGTTCCAGGGTGGAGGGGGCCTACCCATGGTTACATTTCTGAAAATGTAGCAAAGTCACGTCCAAACGACATCATGTTTCTTTAACAACTTTAGTCTACCATAGAGTGCAACGATGTTAAAAAAGCCATCAGGGTTCAGATAGCATTAATGAGGCTGTATGCTTTGCATTGCATTACTAGATAGATCATGGCAGCAGCTGGTATTTCAAAGTATGGTTTGAGTGTGCAATACATGATATAGAAAATGGCACTAGCACAATGATGCAAGGTGAAGGGTGCCCATATAGGATTATAGATGAATAACTGTGCGTTAAGGGGATGTTTTTCACCGAGGGGTTCTAAGTGACGTCAAATAGACAACAAGAGCAAAGCTAGAGTTCCTTATGATGCCACTCGGAGCCCCCAAGTTAGTAAACATCCCTGTGGTTCACTATTTACTCGGCTAGAATTTTATGATCTGTATGGGCCCTAAAAATCATCCGCCCCTGCTTTCAACAACCACATGGGGTAAGAGAGAATACATAACACGGCCTCTCGGTTATGTCCAAAGTGTAAAAATAGGTCTATGGTCCCTTGCCAGGCCTCCATCACTCTGCCTCCAGTCCTCTGTCAGAGCCCTGCAGAGCAGCCTGGGATTCCATTATGACATAGCAACCATGGGTATCATCTATGGTTAACAACTGTTGCTCTGTCATAGCAGTGAGTTACTGGATTTGAATCCAGTGACTCACGCCAGTGTCTCTCTACCAGAGCCATACATAACATAATTATCAATGTCTGCTTCAACAATATATGCGTTGATTCAACACGCGTGCATGAGAAATAGCAAATGCTGCAAGCAAAACTCAGACTACTTATACTCTTACTGAAAATGTGTTAAATTAGTCTTTGCTTTCCACAAATGGAAATATGAAATGTTTTATCGTAACGTTTTATTCACTCAGTGAAAATTTGCAACAAGATTGCCTCAAATGAAACTTCAGCTGCGAAAGGTATTGTAACTTCTTTCTCTGACATCTTAAATTGAGGTGCAGAGCTGAGGAGGCAGAAACTAGGAGTGGAGCTCGATAATTCAGTAAAGTACTGAAAAAAGATAATGTCCGTGTATGTAGAGTAGCGGCTCGTCAACCTGCTGATCTGACCAGACATCCTACATTATTATTATTATGTTTCTGATGAGAAATCTAATTTCTTATGCAGTATGTAGGCTGAGGACTTATTTTAGACCATGATAGATGTTTGTGATTTTGTAATAACAGATCGTGCAAAATAACATGTTGGCCACACAGACTACAGAAGGTTGAAATGCTAACTTGCCCTTTTACCTCATTTAATTGAAACAGACCTACACTGCAATGCTCCTCAAACTGCTTGATACATTTTTACAGCAGAAGCTAGCAGAGGTTACGAAAACAAATAATAAACAATCTTACCAGCACATATGTTTTTTCTTGGGACCTGCTACTGTAGGAATGTGTTGTCACAACAAAGAGAAGGTACATAAAGTACCAACATTCTTACCCATCTTAGGTTGCCAGAACCTGGAGCAAGGCCTTCCTTCTGCAGATATCGAGCATTGACATACAGCGGTCAGCCAGATGCTGGTCAACCTCTGCAGATCACAAAAGCCGATGACTTACGTGAACATGGAGAAGGAATGCCGCTGCTCATGACCTCATTTACAAACATCAGCCTCGCTACCACCATGAACGGGGAGAAACATTGTTACAGCTGTTCACTAAAATGATCAAGAAAATATTGTGCTACAGCTATGTAGAAAGTACAGACAAGAACAGCTGGGCTCTTAAAGGCCACATAAAGCATTCCATCATGCCCCACAGGATTCCATTATTAAGTGGTCCTGCTATGGAATGGTGTCATCCAAAATGTGGTTTGTGAAGGCTGTTTACGTCTATGATGGTTACATTTGTTAATAACCGAAAGTCATGTATGGCTGCTGCCCTACTGAAATACAGCAACAAAAAACAAGTTGATGGGAGGAATGCGTGAATTAATCTCAGCTACTGGCAATCGCTCTGGCCGCATCCCAATCCATCGTTTTCCCCCCATCATGCAATGTCAGTTTGGATCCACCCATATGCAGATCAATCTTGATCCTGCTCCAGTGCAATAGACCAGTCTGAATGCCTGGCTGGGTCCTCCCTGAACTGGAACACAAGCAACCCCAGACTGGTTTCACCCTAATTTGGGCTCACCAACCAGGTATAGCTTGGTTCTAGTGGCACAGTGAACACGGGACCCAAATCTGGGCATACCCATCATACTTAGGGTGACACACAAAAGTATACAAAAAAGAGATAGGTGGAATGCCTGAATTAATGTCAGCCACTGGTGATCACTTGTGGCCTTGCTATGGGGCGATGGCTGAAACTGCTTGGTAGGTTGTTCTATAGGGTGTTGGCACTCCTGGGCAATACGCAGGTAAGTATACTCTAGTACTGAGTGAGGATTGCGGTGCATAAGGATAGGGAGAGCCACCCTCCTTCCCAACGTGTGGATATCCACTGATAAAGCAGAACAACAGTCCTTGCACACGCTAACGGTATATCAGCTATATCAATGACAGTGTGACAAAAGCTTGAGTCTTTGCGGGAGTATGCGCTTCAGTTTATTCATAACCACCTAAGCCAACACGTGTTTCGTCGTGCTTACGGTTGTACGCAGCGACTTCTTCACTGCTATATTCAATACTAGACGATCCTTAAATCCGGTTGTATTTCCGTCCCGAATGGGATTCACTAGGGTCCAACGTTATTCACACAGTTAAGTCTGCACATATCTTGTGTCCAGAAATAATCCCTCCTATTCACAGTATATGTATCCTGGATGTGTTTCCCAATGAGGAGTTCCTTAAAAGAGGATTTTGTGGTAGTGCAAGTTTATTCAGGCATGAATAAATAAAATCCGTGGTTCATTGCACCCTCTCGATTTAGGTTGTGTTAAAGAAAATAAGCGGCAGCCATATCCTTGGCAGTATTAATACGAGACCTTTGCCTCTGAGATGAACAGAGCCCCTTTTGGCATGTATGGGGCGATGACATCCAAAACTACTATCGTCAAGACTGTTTACATCTATGATGGTTACGTTTGTTAATAATTGAAAGTCATGTATAACTGCTGCCATACTGAAAAATGGCAACAAAAAACAAGATGTTGGATGTAAAGCTTGAATTTATCTCAGCCACTAGCAATCGCTCGGTTCTCATCCCATTGCATCATTATTTTGCACACCATGTCTCCTGAGTTTGGACCCAGCCATATGCAAATCGGTCTTGACCCTGCTCGTGAACAGTCCATCCCGAACTGCCAGGCCCTCCCTGAACAGAAACACTAACAACCCAGGACCAGTTTCCCTCTTGTTACCTGGCTCATGAGCCCTAACTAGGGCGAAACTGGTCCTGGATTGTTTGTGTTATGGTTCAGAGAGGCCCTGACCTGGCAGTTTGAGCTAAACTTTTCCCACTGGAGCAGGGTCAAGACTGTTTGCATATGGCTGGCTCCAAACTGAGGTGGCATGATACGCAGAACAATGGACTGGGATGCGGTTCTGAGCAATTGCAGGTGGCTGGGATTAAAGCAAGCATTTCATCCATCATTTTTGTATACGTTTGTGTATACTGAAATACGGGGCATTGCATAGCCACCATATGACTTAAAATCTGTTTTGCAGCAAGTTTTGATAGGCTTAAGCATACAGCAGAAATAGCATTACAATTTAAAACTGTCAAAAGACTGAACAGTTAGTAGGACAATTTACAAGTTCATTAAAACCCATAGTCACAAGATAACTGTGGGCAGTGCTTAATTTGAGCCGGTGGTTCCCGGTGTGCGGCACTCACACTTAATTCTCAACACTGGCTCTTATGACAGTCTGCCACATGGTAGCACTGTCTGTCTAATTTAGGGATGAGCACAGCAGCAGTTGGTTAATAATTAAATACACATTAAAAATGACTGATACCTGCCACGCAAGCCATTCTTATAGCTTTGGGTGTCGAGTAGTCTTAATTGTCATACTTGTAGGAGTGTGATTGTCAGCTGTTATGTTGGTACGGTCATTGGCAGTGTTGTCAGGTGCTAGGGGTGGTGCAAGCTCCAGCTGCTTTCTGACAAGGGCCCTGTCACTTATGTTTTTTTACAAATAAGTGCAGATTTTGGATTTAATAGCTAACAATTAGTTGGAAAAGTAGTAACACTGTTAGAATAATTTGTAGTGCTGTGTGGATTAGAGACAACCTACTTTCTTTGTATACATATAACACAATAGGATTTGCTTTCAGTTCTTGATAGTTGTTTGTCCCATGGCAGACCTTCCAGCCAGTAGATATCTTGGTTTGCCTTGCAAAATAATACAAATTGCTAATTTGTCAGAGGGTCAGCATTCAGCGTTCTACTGACCTGGCCTTAGTTTCAGTTAGTCTTAAGGACAACAGCAATAGTGGTTTCAGCAGTTGCTCTATATTTACAGTTCACTCTTAATTTAGATAGAGTAATTTTATTTCAAAGAATCTATTTTTAGTCAGTTACTGTATTTGATAAGTATGTTTTTAGCGCGAACTTGACCCAAAGGTATCGGGTATCAGAGGCTTTACATGAGCACCAGTGGCGTTACATAAGGACACATTCATTTTTGTTAGGTACGGGGAGATTAAGTGATTTGCCTAGAATCACAGGATGTTGAGCGTTGTTGCTGAGACTCAAACATGGTTCCCCAGATTTGAGGTCGACCGCCCTAGCCGTTAGGCTACATCTTCACCCCATGTTTTTGTGTAGTATATCCTATTGGCTGCCGACAGGTATTACAACTCCCATAAACGTCTTGTAATTGTATGCCAGTAAATTGTTGAACATAGTACACATCTGACAATTCCTTTTTCTTGTTTGGCGGTGGGGGGAGGGAAAGGGGCAAAACCTTGTGGACGTGTTCCTGGGAATGTATGACGTTACAACGCATACATTTACAATGCATGCCTTTACAACGCAGTTTTTACATTGCAACTTCCTTTACAACACATTCTTTTATATAGCATGCCATTACATCGCATTTTCAGAAACTACCTTTACAGTGCATTCCATTACATCGCATTATGCCTTTACAATGCATACCATCACACTGCATACCATTACATTGCATTTAAGGTAAGTGACAGATAGTATAGGGGTAATAATTACTATTCTAACTCCAGTGAGTGCAACAGTTGGGTAAGTGTTGGATAGTGTAGGGGTGAAAATTACTATTCTAACTCCAGTGAGTGCAACAGTAGGGTAGGTGTTGGATAGTGTAGGGGTAAAAATTACTATTCAAACTTCAATGAGTGCAACAGTAGGGTAAGTGTCAGATAGTGTAAAGGTACTATGCGTTGTAATGACTTGCAATGTAATGCCTGCGTTGTAGTGACATGCATTGTAATGATATGCATTGTAGTGACATGCAATGTAATGGCTGCGTTGTAATGACATGCGATGTAAAGGATGTTGCGATGTAATGACTGCTATGTAAAGGTAGTGCGATGTAATGACTGTTGTAAAGGTTGTTTCCCGTTCCTGGAATTCCTTGAGTTTGCTTAGATATGCATGCCCACTTATATCAAGCATGCAGCTATATTTTCTGTTTACTATGAAATATGAAGTCCATGTCAGGGATCAATCATGCACACTGTTAATCATGTGAATAAAACGTAAAACAGCATCAAGACACAAAAGAAAAAAGAATGAGGGCCTCATTTAGAGTTTGACAGATGGGAAACTCAGTCACAAAAATTACCATATTAAAAGTGCCATACAATATAATGCACTTGTATTATGGCTTGCAATGGGACGTGTAAATTTATGCAGGATTTGGGTGATCGATTGATTCATTAATTGCTCAGCTGGGTCATTTGTATTGTGTAGTCTACCCAAAGGTAAGTAGGTACTGAGCTTTAGGATTTCTGGGCTGATGAATGATTGCAGCTTATCCAAAAGAAATTCTTTGGCATTGTCCAGGGATGCGGAGAGCTGCTTAGAATTCATTTTTAGGCTAAGTGACGCCCATTTTTGAGTTTTTATTATGTTGCTAAGGGAGCTTGTTTGATGTCCTACTGTATGGGCAATTGATGACATTGGCAGAGAGGATTCTTTGCTGAATAGAGATTTAAACAGTGCATTTATTTGGTTAACTGTGTGGTTAAGTGTAAGCCTTCACTGGTTGGCAGCGCTCTAGCCAACCTCTTTTCCACTTTCATTAATAAACACCTTAAACTCATGCTTCACACATTTATTAACTCTTGTCTTCTTTTATGATTTTTTTTTACACAAAACTTGTCCCTATGTAGCTTCCTCTGAGAGGTGCAGGAAAGAGAGATGACAGAAATTGATCTATTGATGGATCACTAATAGACTTTGAAATTGTTCCCAACACCACCCACATGGTGGATGGTCATTGAAACTCTCATTGTAAGAGGCCTGCTTGCAGGATCTGGGTGAGTGCCACATTGAATCTGAGGTGGTGGTTTGGTTGGGAAATGTGTTCCTAACCTTATGGAATGATGGTAAGGGTCATTGTCCAGATGTCATGTGCTAGGGCCCAATAAAAGCGGCCATGATTGTCTAAACAAATAGGGGCCATAGTATACATAGGTAGCACATTCCCTGGTTGCGCCATGGTGTTCCTTTAAAAAAATGAGCCTGGCGCAGACCGGGATAGAGCGCCTTATAAGGATGAATGCACTGCCCCAGGACAGCCAAGAATTTGTGCTGCACTGGAGGCAATGCATTCAATTAAAAATGGAGCGGCTGCTTCTAAGCCACTTGGTGTTCCTCTGTGCAGACGGCAATGCACAGGCACTTTAAAGAGGGTACAGAGATCCCCCTACATGCAGGTGCAGTGAGTAAGTGCTCTCACCTGCAAGGGGGTGTCTTGGGGGGTCCATGGGACTAGCTTCCCCCCTCGAGATGGCTGCGCTAGGGGGCTCTCTAATAGAGCAGCACCTTTTTGTGGTGCTCTGTCAGTGCATGTCCTAAGGGAATGTTTGTTTCTGCACCCACCTCTGTAATACGACACAGAGGCAAAGTGATTCCCGCACAAGAATCTGTAGCTTTAATTCTAACCACAGAGAAACAGTGATCTTGATCCTCCTCGACCTCTCTGCTGCATTCAACACCGTCTTCTACCACACCGTCATCGATAGACTCCACCACATCGGCATACAGAAAAATGCCCTCAAGTGGATCGCTTCTTTCCTTTCAGTATGTATGTATATGTATGTATGTATGTATGTATTTATAATCTTTTATAGCGCGTGTCTGTCACCCCACGGGTATCCTGGCGCTTTGACTGATGAAAATCCTGCTAAAACATCCTACTGGAATTTAGGAATTAAGAAGATACAGTCCTAGGAAAAAGATGTGTTTTTAAGATTTTCTTGAAAGAGACAAGGTCTTGTGTACTTCTCAATTCCAACGGAAGAGTATTCCATAATCTGGCTGCCGTAAAGCTGAAAGATCGGCCGCCCAGCCGAGCTCTCAAAACTTTAGGCACCACAGCAAGATGAGCGGACGCCGAGCGAAGGGATCTAGACGGAGTGTACCAATGAAACATGTTCTGAAGTGGTACTGGACCGTGTCCGTGGAGGGCCTTGAATACAATACATACAGATTTAAAATCGATCCGTTGAAGGATCGGTAGCCAATGAAGGTCCCTTAATGCCTGGGATGAGGAGTCATAGCGGCGGCGCGCAAGCGCCAATTTGGCTGCAAGATTTTGCACCCGTTGTAATTTTCCTATCAAGGTGGCTGGTGCTCCAAGAAATACAGCATTGCAATAATCCAAACGGCTTACAATAATGCTCCTCACCACTTCTGGCCTACTGTCCTTAGGAAGCATCGGGAGAACCTTTCTCAACATGCGAAGCAGTCCCATGCAAGTGCTTACTGTTTTATTAACCGCTACATCCAGTTGGAGATTGGACCCAAACATCACTCCCAAATTGCGGACCGAGGTGGTAGGCCCAATCGTACTTTGGAAGGAAGGTGGACAGAAATCCGGTGGAAGAGGTCTAGGGATGCGATCAGTGGTGCAGTGTAAGACTTCAGTCTTAGAGCTGTTAAACTGCAGCGAATTCTGATTCAGCCAGTCCGCAGTTGCGAGCATACAGCGGTGGAAGGTGTCAAGAGTCACTGCTTCCTTGCCCTCAAGTGAGAAGACAAGTTGAGTGTCGTCTGCGTAGTTCGTCACCGCTATGCCAAAGGATCTAATCAGCGCAACTAGGGGCCGCAGGTACAGGTTGAAGAGGATAGGGCTAATGGCCGACCCTTGTGGAACACCTTGCGCCACTTTTTTGATGTTCGATTGAAACGGTGGCAATGCCACTACCTGGTGACGATTTCCAAGGTAAGATGTCAGCCACTGTAGGGCAAGGCCAGTTACCTCTACTTCCTCTAGTCTTTGAATCAGAATTGCGTGACTGACAGTATCGAACGCGGCCGACATGTCGAGCAGCACTAAAAAAGGCTGCTCTTCCATGGTCGGCTCGCGTTCTGAGGTCGTCAAGTACAGTCACCAGCGCTGATTCCGTCCCATGGGCCGGTCTAAATCCGAATTGGACTTCATCCAGACAGGACCCAATCTCCAGATGTTTTGATAGATGTTTTGTGACCCATTTTTCCAGAATCTTTATTGGAAACGGGAGCAGGGAGATGGGTCGATAGTTTGCAGGATTAGCCGGGTCCAAGGTGGGCTTTTTGAGTAAAGGGGATACAACGGCAAGTTTCCAGCAGTCTGGTACCCGTGCTGAAGCCAGGGACTGATCGCAGATGGTAAACAACGGAAGGAAGAGTTCATCCCGAAAGATCTTCCAATATTTATGCGGTATTGGATCTAGAGGAGATCCCGACGATACACTATTGGCCAAGGAGCAAAATTCCTCAAAGGTTGGAGAAGGGAAGCAGTCCAACTTAGCACTGCTGGAGGTACCGTCTATGATAGACCCGGCGTGCGTTTCCGTACGTCTCTCAGGATTACCGCCAGGTGTTGTGCCAAGATTGTTCAAAATGGCCGCGATTTTATCCTCAAAGGCCTGTGCCAGTGAGTCGCACAGGACTGAGATGCGATGATGGTATTTGTCGCACTAACAGGGCATGACAGATCCTTCACGATCTTAAATAAGGTCTGTGATTTATTAGCTGCTGCCCGCAGAGACTCTTCCAGAAACCTGGCCTTCGCACATTTGATCTGTGCTTTATAGATGGACAAGGCCTGTTTGTAAAGGTTCCGGTCTGAGTCCAGGTATTTCTTTCTCCATGTGCGCTCAGCCCGCTTGCATTGGAGTTTTAGTTGAAGCAGCTCCTCGGAAAACCATGGCATCGCTGGTGTGGGCCTATTTCTTAGTTTCCGTAAAGGGGCCAAAGAGTCAAGGGAGGACACAATCCTTTGACTAAGTCTATCATAACTCAGATCTACGTTTTCCTCTAAAATAAAACCCTCCGAGAGTAAAGAGGGTAAGGGGGACTGGCGCAGGAGTTTAGACCATTGTCTGGTACTTTTAACTCCACCTGAATTCCTATTTTTCCCCTGCTCCATCTTGGGCGTGAGGGAGAAAAGGATTAATGCATGGTCCGTCCAACACTGAGGCAGAATATTTTGAACAATTGCACACTCTGGGTCGGCAAAGATGAGATCTAATATATGGCCCTTTTGATGGGTGTGAGTAAGGACCAACTGCTGCAGTAGGATACTCTGACAGGTCTGGGTCAGGTCTGCGAGTGCGGTATCTCCGGAGCCGCCCATCTAAAGATTAAGATCGCCTAACACCATTAGCCTTGAATGCGAGGTGGATAGGTCGAGAATTAACTCAATCAGCCCCGTCACAGCAGATAAAGGGCTAGATGGGGGTCTATAACAAAGTAGACCAGTGAATAGGGCGCCCCCCTGTCCGTTTAGAGAGAAGGCAAGTAATTCATAACCGGGAATGGTCTTAATATCAATGAGGGAGAGATTAATAGACTCTCTAAATATAAGTCCTAGTCCACCCCCTCTAGCACCAATTCGAGGGAGGTGCCGGATTTTGTATCCCGAAGGGCAAGCCAAACCCAGCTCTACAGCACAGTCCATGTTCGTCCATGTCTCCGTCATGAGTAGAATATCTAACTCATGTTGTTCGATCGTGAAGGCAATCTCTTCATGATGTGAGCACAGCGACCTAACATTCAAAAGGCCACAGCTAAAGGATTCTGTCTGTGATGTAGCAGGTTTCCTAGACGGGAGACTAATATTAAGGCCTAGCAGTTCGTCACGAGTATAGGTATAAGTATCTTGCGGACGGGATCCAAAGGTACCGGCCCCCGGCACGCCCGTTGCGCGAACGGGCGCAAACGGGCTTACCTCTGGCGCACCTCCGGCGCCCCTACGGCGCACCCGCTGCGCACCGTTGCTGCGCACCTGTTGTGCGGCCATCTTAAATGATCAGCGTGAGTATCGCGTGGGTCCTGGCAGGGCGAGTGGCTCTCCCTCACCCAAGATGGCGCTCCGTGAGGAGAAAACCTTCTCCCCACTCCAAAATGGCGCCCGAAACCGGCGCGATGCTTGTGCAGTGCCCCCGAATCCCTTCTATCCCACAAGATGTGGGAGTGCAGCAATTATAGTGAGGGTAAGTGCTCCCTAAAATTCCCCCTAAGCGGCGAATACAAATTAAAATACAAAGCGCGATTGCGCGGCGCAAATCAAGATTAGAGTAATATTTTAAAAGTTAGGATGCAGGAGGAGCGTTTTACACGCAGCGCTTAAACAAGAAATTCAGAGTCAGCCTGAGAGAGGTAGGAGGTCCTACTTTTATTACCTCCTCCTCCAATGCGTGGGTCCTGGCAGGGCGAGTGGCTCTCCCTCACCCAAGATGGCGCTCCGTGAGGAGAAAACCTTCTCCCCACTCCAAAATGGCGCCCGAAACCGGCGCGATGCTTGTGCAGTGCCCCCGAATCCCTTCTATCCCACAAGATGTGGGAGTGCAGCAAATATAGTGAGGGTAAGTGCTCCCTAAAATTCCCCCTAAGCGGCGAATACAAATTAAAATACAAAGCGTGATTGCGCTGCGCAAATCAAGATTAGAGTAATATTTTAAAGTTAGGATGCAGGAGGAGCGTTTTACACGCAGCGCTTAAACAAGAAATTCAGAGTCAGCCTGAGAGAGGTAGGAGGTCCTACTTTTATTACCTCCTCCTCCAATGCGTGGGTCCTGGCAGGGCGAGTGGCTCTCCCTCACCCAAGATGGCGCTCCGTGAGGAGAAAACCTTCTCCCCACTCCAAAATGGCGCCCGAAACCGGCGCGATGCTTGTGCAGTGCCCCCGAATCCCTTCTATCCCACAAGATGTGGGAGTGCAGCAATTATAGTGAGGGTAAGTGCTCCCTAAAATTCCCCCTAAGCGGCGAATACAAATTAAAATACAAAGCGCGATTACGCGGCGCAAATCAAGATTAGAGTAATATTTTAAAAGTTAGGATGCAGGAGGAGCGTTTTACACGCAGCGCTTAAACAAGAAATTCAGAGTATGCACACAGAGCATCCGCCTGCCTCCTTTCACCTCCGCACCCAAGGACATCCTATACGGCTTACCCCAAGGTTCATCCCTCAGCCCCACCCTGTTCAACATCTACATGACCCCCACTCGTAGACGTCGTTAGATCCCATGGACTCAAAATAATCTCCTGCACGGATGACACTCAATTTATCCTCTCGCTCACTGAGGACCCATCCAATACCAAAACCAACTTCAGCTATGCTATGACCGATGTAGCCAAGTGGATAGGAAACAGCTGACTCAAGCTCAACTCCAACCAAAACAGAAGTAATGATCTTCCGGAAGAATGCCTCTGCATGGGAACACAGCTGGTGGCCATCAAAACTCAGACCCACACTGACAAATCGCGCACGCAACCTCTGCATCATTCTCGACAATCAACTAACCATGATATGACAAGTCAACACGGTTGCCTCCTTGTGCTTCCACACCCTTCGCATGCTCTGCAAAATCTTCAGACGGATCCCTATCAACACCAGAACGATCGTCACGCAGGCCCTCATCCCTAGTCGCCTCGACTATGGCAACGCTTTCTACGCCAGAATTTCCACCCAGCTCCTCAAAAGACTGAAGACCATACAGAACTCTGCAGCCATACTCATCCTGGATCTCACCAAATGGACCCACATCATACCCTCACCTCAGAAACCTCCACTGGCTACCCATCCAGAAGAGATGGCAGTTCAAGATCCTCACGCACACATATAAAGCTCTACACAACCTAGGACCATCCTACCTCAACCATCGACTGAACTTCCACCTGCCCACAAGACACCTGCGCTCAACCTCATTCGCCCTCTTACCCGCCGCACCCATTGCCGCTGCAGCGGGGGAGCTCCTTCTCCCTCGCCGCCAAGGCCTGGAACGGTGTGCCCCTCCACCTCTGAACAGCACCCTCCCTGGTGGACTTCAGAAAGAAACTCAAGGCATGGCTTTTCGACTGAGACACAATACCCTCAGTGTCCAAATACCCCTATGAGTGACAGTGCAGTGCTATATAAATGCTGATTGCTTGAAGTAGAGCAGAGAAACTGGGCAGTAAGTTGCTTCTCTCGCTGAACAGTGTACTAAGTAGGTGCTCCCTTTCAGTTGTACCATAGCCCACAGAAGTTGAATAACGGAAAGAAAAGCACTTCACATCATGCAATGGATTTTTTTCAAGTCAATGCTTATTTTGTGCAGGTAGTTGCAGCTGATGGGTACTGCATTCGCTTTTCAGGACGAGGACTTACTTTTCATCAGCAGACTTTGACCGACACCAAAGGGAAAGAAAATGAGAAAGACAGGAAAACAGAGACAAATGTAATGAGAAGGAATGAAAATTAATCTGCAAGAGTGAGCCAAAGAGGCAGCAAGTGTAGGGTGGTGAAAGAAGGAGTCATGAAGTGATATCAAGAATAAGCAGCTTTGGTAGTCACAAAAAATGGTATTCTGCAGCGCGGACTGTGAGCTCATAAAAGAAACTTATCTCTTATAAATTATGTGCTGGTTCTAGTGGTAATCGCACTGGTTACTCAACACTATTTGGCCATGATTACACAGGAAATTGCCTAAGACCTGGTTCTTATTCATAGGTCATATGCCCGGAGCCATTGTCATAAGGGTAGAGCATCAACCCATGAAAGAGCAAAATGGCAACCTCTTGAGCCACAATCGAAATAGTGGTGGGTGTTCAAGACCAATGTCCCTTGCTAAAGAACAATCGTGTCATCTTTTGTACAATTATTTCCTTGTCAAAATCCAAATCTGTGCCCGCTCATTCAAATACTTGAGGAAGATTGGTTTGCCGGTATCTCTCAGTGGCGGCTCCTCCTCAGGAGCAGAGGAGCGTTGCCCTACCTGCTGGGAGCGCAGCAGGCAAACGCAAGTAAATAAAATGGCATGTCAATGCCATTTTATTTATTTGCCACCGCACCGGCTCGCGCTGTGTACAGCGCGATGGTGGGGCGGGGCTGAATCCTGCAAATGCAGGATGACTGCACTGGTCTATGGTGCACGTGTCGGATTGGCCGGCCGGCCGTCTTGCGACGGCTAGCCTGACATGAGCACTGGAGACCCAGCAATCCAAAGGCTATGTAACAGCCTCGGTGTTGCTGGCACGGGCCCCCAGCCTCAAAATGAGCACTCGGGGAGCTTGCTCCCGCCAATACTGGAGCTGCTTTCACAGCATGAGAGCAGCTCCAGGATTGGTTGGAGTTGTGTTCCACAAGCAGGAAGGAAGTCCTTTCTTTTCCTGCTTGTGGAAGCCTAACAGAAGTACCTCACTGGTCGTGCCGCCGAATTTATAGTGAGTCAAGCGCCTTTGCGCCCCATGATTGTTTATTTACGGTAGCAGCCACTGGTATCTTGTTTAATTTCAGTGCAGAGATGATGCTGTCGTACTAGGGCAGCTCGTATTTCCTGACAGTAAAGCTGTAGTCCAGGTTTTCTTTTCAGAGCACTTATGCTTTTAAAGTACTCGCTAACACTAGTTAAAAAGCACTGACAATCTTGTGTTTCTATTTTAAAAATGACATTACACATAGACTCAGTTTGCCTAAAAGGAGCCTTAGCTTATTTAGAGACTTAGATGGCCCTGGAACAAAAACAGGACTTACTATAAAAGAGACATGACGTGACAGAAAGTCATGTATGTCAATGTTTCACCTATCACGAAGGCATTGGATGGAACACACCTTCCCGCTGCCTTATTGTGGCTTGAATAAACACCTACTACAAATGTGCACAATAAACTAAAGCTCAGAATGAAAACTCCGGAACATTGGATTTGCCAATGCTTGTTTTATTTGTCATTTCTCAAAACCCAAAAGATTTCACATTATTAATTTTGTTTGTTAGATCGTATTGTATTGTATTTATATAGCGCTTACTACCCCTGACGAGGCGTCGAAGCGCTTTTCCGGCAAGTAGCACGCTATTACGGGACCCATAGAGGATTAGTGTTGAATTAGTATAGTGAAACATGCAAGTACATTGTAAGTGGTGGATAGGTTAGTCAGCTATTTGGATTTGGAATGATAGCAGAAGGATAGAGGAAGACAAAAGGTTTGTATCTATATAGCGTTTGTTACCCCTGATGGGGTGTTGAAGCACGCTATTCAGGAAGCCCATAAAGGATTATTGGTGAATTAATATGGTGAAATATGAAAGTAATTTCAGTGGTGGATATTAGTCAGTTATTTGGAGTGAGAAGGATAGCGGAGGGATAAAAGGGGAAGAAAGGTTTTCATTCATATAGCACTTGTTACCCCTGATGGATGTTGAAGAGCTTTTCTGGCGAGTAGCATGCCACTCCGGATTAGTGTTGAATTAGTATGGTGAAACATGAAAGTAACTTTAGTGGTGGATATGTTAGTCAGTTATTTGGTTTGAGAAGGGTTGGGGAGGGGTAGAAAAGAGGGAAGAGTTTAGAAAGGTTTGTTTTGGGGGATCGGTATAGTAAAAGAGGTGTCAGGTGATGCAAGGAGGGGTAGAGTAGGAGAGAATCTAGAAAGGATTATTTTGGAGATCATACTAGTGTTATGGGGTTTGGGATAAATGAGAGAGTTGATGTAGAGGATATATTGATAGATGTATAGGATGAGAGATGGGGTAGTGCATTGGGAAGAGTAGTAGAAAGAGGTTTGAGATGAGTCAGAAGGTTGGGTTAGAGGATATAGTGAGAGAAGTATAGGCTGAGAAATAGGGAAGTGCATTGGAAATGCTAAATTATAAGAACGTGATAAGTATATAGATACATAAGTACATTGAAAGTATATAGATGCATAAAGGAGGTATGTATATTGGGCAGCATTTCTGGCCCTGGTCCTGGTCAGTCTCGAACAGGCTCAAACAGGCAACTGCCCTCGTCCTCACCGCCCTTAACAGGCTCAAACAGGCAACTGCTCTTGTCCTCACCGCCCTTAACAGGCTCAAACAGGCAACTACCCTTGTCCTCTCCGCCCTTAACAGGCTCAAACAGGCAACTGCTCTTGTCCTCACCGCCCTTAACAGGCTCAAACAGGCAACTACCCTTGTCCTCTCCGCCCTTAGCCTCAACGCCCGGGCTGAGACGCCCTAACCCTGGCCTTTTATAGCCCTAGTAATCAGGTGACCCCGTCAGCCAATGAGAACCCTAGCCCTAACACTATCCAATCACAACACTAGCCCTAAAAATCTAGAACCAATAGGAGACCAGGACCTTACAGCCAATCTTAGCCCTAGTCCAAGCACCCAATCAGTTCAAAAACCCTGAATTCTACGTCCGAGGTCTACCCCTACCAGTAGTCCCAACCCAAGTCCAAGCAACCAATGGCACAGGAAGCCCTAGTCCCTACTTCCAATAGAAAGCATAACCCTAACCGTAGTCCCACAACTAGTCCAGCAACCATTCACACCAGAAGCCCTAATCGCTACTTCCAATTAAAGGTCTAACCCTAGCCCTAGCCCAACCCTAGTCCCAACATCCAA
Source organism: Lissotriton helveticus (assembly GCF_964261635.1). Taxonomy (NCBI): domain Eukaryota; kingdom Metazoa; phylum Chordata; class Amphibia; order Caudata; family Salamandridae; genus Lissotriton; species Lissotriton helveticus. The sequence goes on from NC_136057.1 coordinate 908,403,950, forward strand.
TAACACAGGAAACCCTAGTCCCTACTTCCAAAAGAAATACTAACCCTAACCCTAGTCCCAACGCTACATTGATTGAATCACAGACCCATAAACCAATCAGAACACTCAAATACCCAACCAATGAGGACACTACCCGTAATCCAATAGAACCATCAGATACAACCACCAATCAGTGTATACATGTACCAACCACTAGCAGACCATATAATGTCCCATCGACCTCAGACAAGGTTTGCTGGCCAGGGAGTTGGAAGCTGCTTTTCCTGTTCAGAATCTCCTAGGAGACAGACAGCCCCAATCCACACTTTGGACTTCTGCAGGTAAAGGCCTCACTAACTTGAAATCTTGGGGTAGGGGAGGGCGAGGAGGGAGGAAGGGGGGCTGGTTTCACTGGCTTGTGAACACAAAATGGTGGCTGGGGGTGCACTGTTCTAACATACAGGTCTTAGCACAGAGCAAAGGAGAAATTTGGAGGGAAAACTGAATCGTCACTAGGAATGAGAGGGAAAAACTACAGAGTTTGGACTGCAAATCCCACAATTCAACATGTTAAATGGAAGCAATCATGGGCAGGAAAAACCACAAGTGTAAAACACAAAGCAGGTGATATAATATGCAATCATAGGCAGGTTAAAACTACAATTTTAAACTGTAACAACCACAGGCAAAGACAGTAATCACAGAAAGGGAAAATCGTTTTTAAAAAAAAAAAACTTTTGTTTTAGGGAAGAGACAGCATTAGTCTGCCTCCTTACCACTTCCTGGACTCTGCTCACTGCAATCTGGGGCACAGGTAGGCGCCCACCATGCATATCCTTTGCTAGGCCTTATTTTTGTAAGTACAAAATGCATCACTGTGATGCAAGTTGTTGTAGACAGCTGTGTTTTTTCAAGGGTGGCTCTATGTTTGATGTTGCTGTGACACCAATATTTATGCTCATCTGCAGTTCCAGCTCGACACTCTGCATGTAATATTTGGCGTAAAGAGCAGTGCTCATCCTTATTTATGGTGACAAACGGATGGCTTCTAAATAAGCAGACGGGAAAACAGATGTACTATCCCCATCCACAACAGTGAAGAGTGTCTACTGAGCACCAGTCTTCTTCAAACTATAGAATCCTATTTCCTTTAAATTAATCATTGAATGGAGTGATGAAGTTTGCATTAGACTAATTGTTGCTGGTTTACTGAAGAATTATCTCCTCTAGCTTATTCAATTTTAGGTTTCACCTACAGGTCACTTTGAGCTGTCTGTTGACGAAGACCTGTTGTAGACAATGCCACTACTTACAGTGGGTTTTGTGTCATTCATCCCATTGCTTGGCTTTTTACTCCGTTTATTTTCCTTGCTTCTAATCCAATGCCTTTCCATCCTTACTTAGTGTCTGCCCCTCCCCTGTAGTATAGCCTAGTTTTACAACCCTTTTGATTGGATAACTTGTATCTTTCCGTGACTCCAAATCAGAGAACTGCTTTTTCTTTTCTTTTCTTTTTTATTTAAACACACTGTTGAAAAGCAAGTGTGTCTTGCCCTCACCCTCTATGGCTCACATCCACTTTCACTGGGCCCTCCATTTTTCTGCCCACAACTCAAGCTTGTCCATTGCTATTCCATGTAGTCTCCATCCTACACAGATGTTTTGTCTTTTTATTCAAAAGGCTTCTGCGTGGATTCCACCCTAGCTGCTCTTGCTGTTTACTCTTCCCCCACCACCCTTTGCCTGTTTCACCATTGTACCTCTCCCCCCCTCCACCCGCCAGTTATCTTTTTATTTTCTTTCTTTTTTTGAGGGCTTGTCAGTTGAAATTTGCTGCCTGGCCACTCCAAATGGACATAATGGCAAGTGCGGACATCTGCATAATCATGATTTTTTTGTTGATGGTGTTTACCATCAGCAATAACTGTTTATCCCCCAGTGCTGAACATCGGCAAAAAGCATGAGCAAAGCCGCTAGGTTTGCACGGGCAAAGCCATAAGGCGAGGCCTATTGACTTTGCCCATGCTTGTATTAAAAATCAGTTGTCCCACCCTACAACATGAGTCTGCGTGTCTCTGGAAAAGGCAAAATACTATGGCATTTGCCAATGCCTGGAAACTAGCACTGAAACTTCTACGCCTCGGATTGAGCTAGGCCATAGAAAACGCAGTTGATGATAACGCAACATGATGGGAAACATGACTTGCTTAGGGTAACTAACTGCCTTAGGAGAACATGAATTTAATTTCTCCGAACATCTGCTATTCTGCAAGAACAGCAACAGCAACTTCCAGAGCAAAATGGCTACCGGAAGCGGTGGTCCTGGTATGGCAGAACATGCTTCCCCTTATATCCTGGTGGATCATGACTCTTGAATGACTCCCACAACAGGCCTAAAGTTCCATGTTATTTTAGTCCTGGAACCAGGGATAAGTTGTCCCGCTGACTCCAGGCACAGACACCAGTTCAGCTGAAGGCATCTGTAACCGATGCGATCAAGTGTGTGATTTTATTTTATTGAGACTGCTTCCTTTCACAGTATAAGTGGTGTAATGCCTGATTGGATAATGCAGTATAAAAGCACCTTTTCGCAATGAGCACAAAATGAAAATCATAAGCTGACCTATGTATAAGATATGTATATATTAAAAAACCTTGCCAGCGTTAATTTTCAGAATAAGCTTATCCATTTATTTCATTGGACGCCATTGCCCTTGCATTTTGATTCTTTTTAAATTGCGTAATGGAGTATTGCACCTTTACCTTTTTGACAAACTTATTAACAAGCCCTAGATGAAAAGATAATGCCTTTTGGTCGGACAATGTGTTTTCACCCTGCCTCGTTTCCTAGTAATCACCCTGTGAATTCACTTCCTGTTTTGCCTCTGTGGACTTCCTGGAACTGGTCACACAAACCATAGAGATGTGGAAAAGGAAGTGATCCAACCCGATGTGACAGCTGGAGGAAGGTGAGGTCAGCTAAAAATAGCATGCATCCTCTTGTTCGTCATGCCTCGCACCCACCCACATGTGACACATGCCTCAGTCGTATCTGGCCTCTGTGTCTTGGAACAGGAGTAGTCTAACATGCCTCAGTCTAGTGCTTGGGCAGGATTTAAGAGAGCGCGCGCGCGCGTTTGTGTGCACTGGGTAACACTGTAGAGTTGTATTGCATTGTTGCTTTCTGCAGCAGTGCATTCCGTTCATAGTCGAGACCTTGATTGGGGTTGTGCGCCAAGCGCGCGTCTTCTCTCCAGAGACAATGCGTGACCTCTCTGCTCACCTCGTTTCTTTTTCCCGTCATGCAGTGCGAGCGGCAAGCCAATCGATGAAACTGCAATGTGACTTGAGGTCATAATCTTGCCCCAGAGACAGGCTCCTCGTCTTTGATGCCACAATGCCCCATGCTATAAACATGCAGCTGTAGCGATAATCTGAGGCATAAACTTCTTTTCAAAATACACCATCGGCCATGGAAGAGTTCAACATCAGTTTACGAGCACCGGTAAAGAAAGCGGTCCCTAAAGATTGCACAGCTAGGAATGTTATCTTTTGTGCTGTAGCCTGTCTCGATAGTATTAAAAGAAAGAGGGGGTCTCGTAATTAAAAATAATGCGTCATCATTGCATCCTGTCTGGAACCTTTTTTTAGGTCTCTCCATGGGACACTTATTCCTCATTGAAATGGTAGCCATCGGTGACTAACTGTCGCCCTTGATGTCACCTGTGCCTTGCCATGTCCGCGAAAGTCACATCCCTCAGTCTTGGTATGTGCGCAGTGTCATCGGGCACGGCAAGGAAGGGAACACCTCACCCGTCTCACAGGTCCTGGCAGCATCACGAGGTTATGGTGTCCTGGGATGTTGTCATCTTAGCAGACGGGATATGTCCTGTCACTCAACGTGGCGTTTGCTTTATGCTTCTGAGTAAAATTTCTGCTTCAGTAAAAAAAAAAAAAAGGTAAACCAGTCGGTCTTTTGTCACACCAGTGTGTGATTCTTCAATTACAAGGAAACTGTTCCCAAATCTTTCTGAATCAGTTTATTTACTTGTATTATTGTAACTGTTATATATGGGATAAAGTACCACCTACCGTATATTATAAGTATATTTCAAGTCTACAAAGCGTTCCATAACAATATAGAGGATCAAGTGAGCTTCTTTTTAAGGTCATGGAATTCCGAGGTTGTCTTGCAACATCCCTTTGTGTGGCACAAGGTATTTTATTCCCTATAATATGTTATGTTATGTTATACTGTTTATATAGCGCATGGCTACCCCAGCAACAGGGAGTCCCAGCGCTTGCGGACATGCCTAATTACAAGACGGCCAGAGTGGAGACGACAGAGTGCCAAATCGCGGGGGAACTCTAAACAGAAGAAAACAACCAGGTTTTGATTTGTTTTCGAAAGAGTAGATGATTAGTAGTAGTACGCGCTCTTAAAGGGATAGAGTTCCAGAGTTTTGGGGCCAGATACCTAAATGACTGGCCCCCGGCTCTGCACCTCTGGATCTTGATGGTACGGGCAAGAAAAAGGTCCGCAGAGCGGAGAGCACGCGACGGGACATAGAAGGAACAGAGTCCCTGCAAGATTTGGGGGCCAAGGCAATAGAGAATTTTATGAATGAGATAAAGGATTTTAAATTGAATGCGTTGTTTGACAGGCAGCCAATGCAACCTACGCAAAACCTGGGAGGTATGGCAATGTTTCGGCAGTCCGAACAGAATGCGGGCAGCAGCGTTCTGAGCCCTTTGGAGCCTGTTAGTGACTGTCAAGTTAGAACCAAGCATAAGGGCATTACAATAGTCTAGATGGGATCAGACCATAGCTTGGACAATTGTCTGACGGATGGGGGGTTCAAAGAAGCCGAGAATGGGTTTAAGAGAACGTAGGCGACCGTAGCAGGTGCCAGCCACTTTTTTGGCATGGGATTCAAGGGTAAGTGAGTTATCTATAATCACGCCCAAATTTTTAACTTTCTTCTTGGGAGTAGGAGGCGGGCCCAATGTAGGGGGCCACCAATGCTCATCCCACTTCTGAGTGTCACTGCCAATAAGGAGAACCTCGGTTTTAGATGAATTCAGCTGGAGGCAGTTCTCTGTTAGCCAGCTGGAAATGGCCAGGATGTCTTCTTGAAATTTGGCTCGGTCCCCCACGGTGTCATTAGAGAAGGTAAAGATCAGCTGCGTGTCGTCCGCATAGGAAATTAATTTGATGTTACGTTCCCTGGCCAACATGGCCAAGGGGCGGACATACACGTTAAACAATGTGGGGCTGAGGGCAGAACCCTGTGGGACACCGCAGCCTAGGGGGAACCTGCTGGATGAGTACGGCGGAGCATGGACCTGGAAGGAACGGTCAGATAGAAATGACGCGAACCAATCCAGAGCTCCGTCATATAACACATCCTATCACATTTTATGTAACCCACTTAAATCCTTGATGTCTTGCTCTCATGTGAAAGAGATAGTATTGTTGCAAACATGTTGAATAAAAGTGGACTGTAATGCAGTTCGTAATTTGTGGCCAAAAGATATTCAAATACATAATGTAAATCAGATTTAAAAAGTCGTGCGGCTCAGAATATGCAGAAAAAGGCAGAGATTCTATGTTTCCTCTAGTGACCTTTATAGTGTAAAAAATAAACACGTTGCCATAAATATCTCCTTTCTGCCCATCACAGATTGTTTTTAAAAAAACAGATCAAAAAACTGCAAAGCCAGTTTTCGTTATATTGTTTAAACTGCAGAAGCAATTATGCTACATGGCCTGCCTTTCAGGTTGACTGCTCCTCTGCCAGCAGGCAATGTGACGTCATAACCAGACACTGTTAATTTATTACAGCTGAGCAGCTACATCACAAGTCGCTTGTATTACGGAATTTGGAAACAACATTTTATACTGGGATTGCAGGCTCCCTGTACTATACTCACGCTTGAAGGCCTCCGTGAGATGGGTTTGTTGTTCTCTATTCACTATCCAGTTCATTCGTAAATGTTATCATACCCAGATACCTTTGTGTTGGTGAAAGCCACACATGTTTTTCAACATAAGAATGGCTAAACCCCCATATACTGAGTGATAACTGTAATTTAAGGTGTAAATATTACTTTGACAGTTCATTCTTACTGTGCTCTTTTTATGCCACGTTATCCATTTATTTCACAAAAAATGTTTCTTTTTTTGGTTCTATTACTCTGTTTGTGTTGTGGCTGCAATGTACAATGCCTGTACTAAAATCTTCATTCTATGAAATGCCGAAATTGACTATAGACACCAAGTTAGCGTGTAAAAGGTTTGTTTTCTGCTGTGTGCCTGTGAATTTGTACACTTGACTTGTCATTCCGGCGGTCGCGTTTGACTTCAGGATAGTTGGTTAAAATTCTATCTGGTCTACTCAGACTTTCATCCGTCCCAGGTGAATGAGTGCCATTGAGTTTTGTAGCAGTAAACACCTGTTATTTAGCTGTGAGATGCCCAAGAGGTGATCATGCACCCCACAAATATATGGTATGTTACCATAATGAGCAAGCTAATGTACAAGAAAATTACTAACCTCTTCCCTAATCTAACACCCTCTAACTACCCTTTCCAAGCCCCTACATAAAATGCTGGTAAAAATCACCATGTGAACCTCCTTTGTCCCTTATAATACTTTTTTTTTAACGTCCTAATAAAAAGTACCAGACAGAATGCTTGCTTTCTCTTGACCAACCACTCCTCCTTCAGTATTCTGGATCTTTCCGCACCGGATTTCCTTTCCAGCACCTGCCATTTTCCTTCTATATCCTGGATCCACGATTCCTTCCTATTTTTCCGGGGTTGTTGTTTCACCAGAGGCTCGCAGCCCCTTTGCTGTATTGTCCACCTCTGGAAACAAGGCCCGCCATTGTTGACTTACTGTTCTTAGTGGAGCTCCTCCAGAGACTGCCACCTCCATGGTCTCACTGCTGCCTGCCAACTAGCCTAGGCACACTAGAAGCAGGCCTTGAAGTTCCTAGGTACTCCCTGTCTGAACTACCAGAACAAACATGCTCCAAAAATACTCATTAGCAACCTGCTCTACTGACCTTCCTACTAGCAACATTATTTATATTGACACCAAGTCCCAAATGCCCAGCCTAAAGAAAAGTGCCCTATTGGCTATGGGAAATGTCACATGTAGCCGTCCACGCACAATTAAATGGTGGGCGGTTTGCAGTAAAGCTAAACTGACCAACACATCACTGCCCCAGGCACCAAAAATGACAAGCCTTATCCTATGCAGTAGCAATTGACCCGTGGAGGCCAGGCTCTCATCGTATCATTTGTCCACACTCCTCATGGAAGCCTGCCTTTTACCCCTTGAGTGAGGTAGCCATAGGTAAGGTGCAGAGTTGGGTCTAGAGAAGGGTTTGGTACCTGGGTTTGGAGAGGTATAGAGGGAGAGAGGTAAAGAGAGGTGTGATTTAAAAGAGGTGAGTTACCATAAGGAGAGAGGCATGAGACAGAAAGATTATTTATTATTAATCTAATTTCTACAAGCTACCTGAGAAGACTGCTTAAAGTGGAAAAGGCCAGGCGTGCACTCTAATCGTATGTGAAGTGCGCATGCCCAGCCATCAAAGTAGAAGTGAATCTGTTTTTTCCCCACTCTATTATAGCAAGAATTCTGACTATCTCGATCACGTTACCAAGGCAGCCCCCGTAGGTGGGGCCCTGGGCGATTGTCTGTTTTGTTCCTGACCCGAAATGGCTCTGCATAGTGTCTTGAAATTGCAAGATACATTCCAAGCCCACCCGGAGCTTTTTACATTGACATATGTTGAAATGGTAGGAGTGTGGACTGCTTCTAAAAATCCCATCAGAAAAAGGGGTGGAAGTAGATGTGGCTATGGGATGGTTGTGGACTGTTTAAAGACAGAAAATATACTGGTTCTTTGTAAACACTGTATGAAAAGAGGGTGGAAGCATTCAATATTTTTTAGAAGGTACAGGGTGAGGTTTCCAGCTAGAGGTATTTTCTCAGTAAGTTGCCACAAAATGAGATGGACTCCAAGAAATGCCCTTCAGTCTGGAGAGCTCTTCTAAATGAGAGACTTTTCAGTTGATTTCTAAACGTGGTTGGTGGAGAGGCGCTCCTTTGTCGTTTCTTCTTACCCGGCTTTCAGAGTTCATTTCCAGTAGTTAGTTGTTTAGCAAGGGACTTTGCACTCAGCCATGTTCTTTGAGCTAGTGTTGCCTTGCATCTGGGTTTGACCTGGACAGTTGGGTAATGGCTTGGTCTGTTTGTGTTTGGGGCACAAGCAACACCTGCCTCTGTGGTGCCTGTAGTGCGGTGAGGCTTTGAGAATCTGCAGTATGCCATTGTTTGGGACCACAGATGGTACCTATACTTCAAACCGAGATTTCCATTTCGTGTGTAGCGATTGAAGTGATTAAATTGTGTCCACCCCCAATAAGTGCATGCCCTGTTTGGCGTCTTGAACCTTCAGCCATTGAAGATATTGCAGAGTCCCAAAACAAGCATTGAAAATGCAATAGGTCTCGCAATAGAAGAGTTTGACATTTTTCGTTTTGCATATAGATGAGTGGCGTTGCGTGGATGAGTGGCGTTGCGTGGATGAGTGGCGTTGCGTGGGTGAGTGGCGTTGCGTGGGTGAGTGGCGTTGCGTGGGTGAGCGGCGTTGCGTGGATGAGCGGCGTTGCGTGGCTGAGCGGCGTTGCGTGGCTGAGCGGCGTTGCGTGGCTGAGCGGCGTTGCGTGGCTGAGTGGCGTTGCGTGGCTGAGTGGCGTTGCGTGGCTGAGTGGCGTTGCGTGGCTGAGTGGCGTTGCGTGGCTGAGTGGCGTTGCGTGGGTGAGTGGCGTTGCGTGGGTGAGTGGCGTTGCGTGTGTGTGTGGCGTTGCGTGTGTGTGTGGCGTTGCGTGTGTGTGTGGCGTTGCGTGGGTGTGTGGCGTTGCGTGGGTGAGTGGCGTTGCGTGGGTGAGTGGCGTTGCGTGGGTGAGTGGCGTTGCGTGGGTGAGTGGCGTTGCGTGGGTGAGTGGCGTTGCGTGGGTGAGTGGCGTTGCGTGTGTGAGTGGCGTTGCGTGGGTGAGTGGCGTTGCGTGTGTGAGTGGCGTTGCGTGTGTGAGTGGCGTTGCGTGTGTGTGTGGCGTTGCGTGTGTGAGTGGCGTTGCGTGTGTGAGTGGCGTTGCGTGTGTGTGTGGCGTTGCGTGGGTGAGTGGCGTTGCGTGGGTGAGTGGCGTTGCGTGGGTGAGTGGCGTGGCGTGGGTGAGTGGCGTTGCGTGGGTGAGTGGCGTTGCGTGGGTGAGTGGCGTTGCGTGGGTGAGTGGCGTTGCGTGTGTGAGTGGCGTTGCGTGGGTGAGTGGCGTTGCGTGGTTGAGTGGCGTTGCGTGTGTGAGTGGCGTTGCGTGGTTGAGTGGCGTTGCATGTGTGAGTGGCGTTGCATGTGTGAGTGGCGTTGCATGTGTGAGTGGCGTTGCATGTGTGAGTGGCGTTGCATGTGTGAGTGGCGTTGCGTGTGAGTGTGGCGTTGCGTGTGTGTGTGGCGTTGCGTGGCTGAGTGGCGTTGCGTGGCTGAGTGGCGTTGCGTGGCTGAGTGGCGTTGCGTGGCTGAGTGGCGTTGCGTGGCTGAGTGGCGTTGCGTGGCTGAGTGGCGTTGCGTGGCTGAGTGGCGTTGCGTGGCTGAGTGGCGTTGCGTGGTTGAGTGGCGTTGCGTGTGTGAGTGGCGTTGCGTGGTTGAGTGGCGTTGCGTGGTTGAGTGGCGTTGCATGTGTGAGTGGCGTTGCATGTGTGAGTGGCGTTGCATGTGTGTGTGGCGTTGCATGTGTGTGTGGCGTTGCGTGTGTGTGTGGCGTTGCGTGTGTGTGTGGCGTTGCGTGTGTGGCGTTGCGTGTGTGAGTGGCGTTGCGTGTGTGAGTGGCGTTGCGTGTGTGAGTGGCGTTGCGTGTGTGAGTGGCGTTGCGTGGGTGAGTGGCGTTGCGTGGGTGAGTGGCGTTGCGTGGGTGAGTGGCGTTGCGTGGGTGAGTGGCGTTGCATGGGTGAGTGGCGTTGCGTGGGTGAGTGAATGGTTAGCTGTTGCTTATGCGACGTATAGCACTTAATACTAAAGTAGGCAGACCTTCTTAGCCTTTGTGAGAATAATAGCAAAATAAAAATAAAAACCAGATCAAGTCAAGGACGCAAACGGCACCATGCTATTGTTTATTTACTCAGATGATTTGCATAAAAATGTAACTTGTGAGCACGTTTCTCTAACTCTCCAATAATCCCATTACAACACTTTGTACAAATGAGATTGGGACTCATCCTTCCGAAGTCGAGAAAAATGTGCAACGCTGTGTTGAAGTTAATTTTTTTAATTAACAAAATGCAAATAATGTGGAGAGATTTCAAGTGATTCAGGAATGGGCGCCCTTGTAAAGAGAAAGTACGGCCGGCCTGGGCAGTGATAGGGGAGGAGGGAGGAGAAATGCGAGTCACGGCAGCAGCAGCCTTTGATGTGCCTGCCGGCCGGCCGTGAATAATTAGGGGGTGAGAAATGCGCTCGGAGGGCTGCCTGTGATGTGGTAATGCGAGGCAGGCAGGCAGGCGGCTGGTGGCATTGTGCACGCGCTTTTTAGGGCTTGCGCAAGCGCAATGACCTAAAAAGCACATGCACTTGAAGGAATCGCCAGTGGAATCGCCAGTGGATAAACACTGGATAAGCCCCTATAGAGCTTCGCCAGCTATGCGCTGAAGCGCATCAGCAGGCGAGCCCTAAAAAGCACAATCGGTTTCTATCAGCCGCTCGGGTGGCCTACAGTAAAACCCAGCTGGTTTGATGCACAACCAACTCTAGGTAAACAAAGGCAGCGTGTATTCACGCGAGAAATGAGCCGCCCGCTGCACCGGTGTTCAAAACCACCGCAATAACACTCTGCTTAATTAGCATCACGCGCCAGCTTCGAATGAAACGTGTTAATACATCCATTCCTTAAAAATAGACCTTCCAGCTGTTCCTGCGTGAAAGAAAAGGTGTGTGCCACAGTGCCGCGAGAGCTGGCTCTGACATACCACTGCGCCTGTTCTCGGCAGACGGCTCACGCTCTCACCTTCAAATTATGCGCCGTCAACATCTGGAGGTGTGAGACTGCCCCCGGGTATGATCCGGACTGAATTGGAAAGGATAGCAATGTGGAAGATGGATGCGGCTCCCTCGCTTACCTACTGAAATAAAACATTGTAGTGTTTCTGGAATTATTTGATCGAGGTGCAGTATGCTAATTGAGCCATGAAATATTTAATGATTTATTGACAAGACATTTAATGTCATTCTGGTCGCCTTCCAACCGCCAGACTAGCAAAAGTCAGGAGTTTTATCTCCATTATTTATTTTCCACCGACCTTGGATTTTTATTGTTACTCAAGCCCGTGCTGGTAATGTTTTTTTTTTCCTTAGCCATCCTGATTTATGTTAAACAATAAACAAGCTGCTGTAAAAACAGTCACGTAAAATGTGGGTTTAGCTATTCCACTATAGCGTTTTTTAATTTATTTTGTACGCAGGCAGCTGGAAAGTTACTTAACAGTATTTCAATGTTAAGACTTGATGGTTATTGTGGTAGATGTAGCAAAATCTGCATTGGCATAAAGAGCGCCTGAAGCACAAATTGTGAAGCTGCTAAAATATCTTGTGCTGGCGTTTGCAAAAACGTTGAGATTTTTCTAAAATGATGTCTGTAGTTTAAGGGCTTTTAGCCAGCCATCTTTCTCCATTGGCGTGTAGTGTCTTTAACATTTTAAGTCTGCCACTATAGCATACCACTTCAGCCATTAGCTAACTTCACAGTGAGTGGTGGCATTCAGCTCTTTCACAAGAGGCGTCCACACAAAAAGTCGTTCCCTTCATGCCATGGCCAACTACAGCAGTGTGTGCATTGTGAGACCTAAAAATAGCTTTACCTTTAGCCAATATGTTTTTATATTGTAGAGGGCCCGCCAGTTCGCCCCAAAATAACAATGTGTTGTTTTTTTTATTAAGCAAATTGAAAACCCTGTTGCAGCTGTGTAGTGATGACACTATGACCATGTTATGCACCATGTCTATTTGTATATTCCTATCGTTACCAGTTTTTTAAACTGAATTGTTTTTTGCGGAATATTCCTTAAGCAGGACTTTATAGGGAAAAACAAACAAATAACCCCCACCTGCTGAAACTCCCGGTAATAATTTTATGATAGCTGGTGGCCTAGGGGGACAAACTGAACTTTGAGTTACCACCAAACGTGTCTCCATGAGTCATGTCCACCGAAGCAGAAGGCCTTGTATGAAGTGTCCTCATCCCTCACTTCCCCCAAAATACAGAAACATGTTCTGGTTGATGTTGAGAGTGGGTGGAGCTGGACACTGGAGATCACTAGAGAGGCGCTCTTTCCCTGACGTCACCCTGAGGGTTGGGCGACATCACCCACTCCGGAAGGAAGGAGCCATGATTGTCTTGGAGTCTAATAGCTGCCCATTGGTTCAGGATATCAAGAGTTGAGTTTCTTCTCCCCTTTGGGCAGTATTTAGGTGTCAGAGGCATTGGGCGTGTTGGGTAATTTTCGTTTCTGTTGTAGTAGGAGTTCCCCTTTCAGATGTTAATAGAAACAAGTAAGATGAGTATAGCAAATGTGCAAATCCTGTAGCTGGTGAACCTTTACAAAATTGAGAAAACATTGGAAAATGATTTCCCCGGCTTTAATGTACTGCGCTCTGCAATGCATTGTTTCTGGCTGCAGTAATTTCAATGAACTATGTTGGTTGGCTGTGCCATGCCTTGAGGCTGCCAGCTGAAGGGTTTTACTCGGAGGGAGCTTGGCAATAGATGCCGCTGCTCCGCCTGCTGTAGTGTACATGCAGATTCCTTCTATAACCAGCTAGGGGGAATAGAGGAAATACATGAAGGATGCAGCTGTGCATTTTTGGTGGGTGGTGATTGGCCCTTGCCCTCTATGCAAGCGCTGTAAATGACTTGATTCGTATTTATGTTGGCGCTTGGCTTCCGCTCTCTCTTGCTGCACTAAGGCATGCACTTCTGGCCAAAGGCTACTGCTTTGCTCCAATTCATTCTTTACTGAGCACCAGCATTATTCAAGTGTTAACACAGTAGGTTTTGGTAGCCGCTGTGAACCCGTGTGACGAGGCATATTTTTTCTTTTACAGAGTTTTATATAGCGCCAACTTGACCCAAATCTGGTATCTGAGCACTTTACATAGCACCAGTTGCATTACGTGAGGTCACATTCGTTTTTTGTTACGCACGGGGAGATTAAGTGATTTGCCCAAAATCACAGAATGTTCAGCATCATTGCCGAGACTCGAACCCAGTTGCCCAGATTCGAGGTCGACTGCCCTTGCCGTTAGGCCAACTCCTCTCCCACATAGTTTTCTTTTTGAAAAACATGAAATGACAATGTGAACATCTGTACCATTGTTTATGAAAAATCCTCTGCTTTCTTGTTGATTACATCACGCAGGATTGTAACTATCCACAATGATACATTTTGAAAGTGCACCTCTATTAAATAATTTAAAGCAACAGCGTTGCTACCACCCACCTGTGCCACCGCTCCAAAACATTGAGAGCAGAAAAAAACAATCAATCAAGGGTTGGTAAAGCGCAACTACTCACCCGTGAGGGTCTCAAGGCACTGGGGGGAGGTGGGGAGCAGATCCATCTAAGTGCTTGGGTCATTGGAAGAGCCAGGTCAGGAGGTCCTTCCTGAACTGGGGTAGAATTGGGAGATGGTCTGAGGTGGAAGGGTAGGGTGTCCAGGTCTTGGCAGCAATGAAGGTGCAGATAAAAAAAGCTCACCTAGCAGCCATGTTGGAAGGCTCTTGTACCCACCTATCTATCAGATGACACTGAGGCAGTCAGCGTCAGATCTTGCCCGGTTTCATTATTAATGCCCTCCTTGACTGCAAAAGGATATTCCCCTCACAGCGCGGATGTCCCATAGCCAGACACACCCACACTACTCAAGCGGAATGAGTGCATGCTCAGGGGTTATAGAGCATAAACCAGTAGTCTAGACCACACCACTTTGTGGTGTTGGAAAAACTTTGCTGCATGTCTGTTATAAGTAGGCAAGATAATGGGTCAAATTATGAGTGAGCCAAGGGTGGTCAGCGATGACAATGCTTATGCTACCCTCCCACCTGCTTAGCCAGCAAACACAGGGACTACACTGCATCATATCATATGCTATGGCTTTTGGGTTTCACTCTACCTCTGAACCCCATGGTCCAGGAATCGGAATGCATGCACAGGACAAAGTTACCAGGCACGCCCACAGTTACTTAAGATTACAACAGCCCAGGAGAGTAAAAGGGCATTGTCGTTTTCCTCCCGCGGTCCTTCCGCAAGGACATCCAGGATATTCCATGAGGTACCAAATTGGGCTCCTTCCTGTGGTTTCTGTTTGCACCAGAATCATTTGGCTGGCCCGGTGACTCACCTGCGACACAGCATAGTGGAACAAAGAAAACATAGCAACATATGCACAAACTTGCTTTTCCCAGACATAATGCAATAACAGCAATTGATGGACAGAATGCAGAACAATGTCATACATTAACCCCAGTGCAGAGATCTGGGCCTAAATCCATCGTTTTTTTCTCACCATGCCATTCCAGTTTGAACCCAGCCATACGCAAATCAGTCTTGACCCTGTGCCCAATGGGAACAGTGCAGCCCGAACTGCTAGGCTAGGTCCTCCCTGGACTAGAAACAAGCATCCTAGGACCGGTTTCGGGGTTTCACCCCTCATCAGCCAGGATAGCTTGACTCCAGTGGCATGGAGAGCATGGGACCCACGTCTGGGCGTAGCACATTTATCCCAGACATAAGACACAGAGCTAGGGTGGGTTCATCTGGAAAACTGGCAAAGATGAAGGGGCCAGATGGTGACTGGTATTCAAACCTCCCACCCCCCTGCTTCACTGCACTCCGGAAGTGACCTCAGCAGCGCGGTTTAGAATGCATCATCAAAACTGATGACTCCTGCCACTGTAAGTGGTTGTGTGAAGGTGTGTGACAGGCCTGCGAGGCAGCGCTAAGCCCCTGCCCACTGAAGAGTCACGATGCAAGAACTGCAGCGTGATTTCTCATTTATACACACATTCAATCCTACTGTATACGGCTTTTAGTTCCCACACTCTGCATAGTGCAGAAGGGTATGGCATACCTTTGACTCCCAGGTTGGCCGAGTGGTAGGGACATGCTTCGGTGTCTTAAAAACGCTGAGGAAGGTCCTGGATCTCTTGCCTATTACTGCCCGCCGGACCCTAGTGCACGCTTTAGTCACCTCGCGCCTGGATTACAGCAATCTGTTGTACCTGGGGGCCACGGGAAAGGTTATCAACCGCCTCCAGGTGCTGCAGAATGCTGCTGCTCGCCTTATTCTGAGGCTTCCTAGAAGATCTTCCGCTAGGGCAGCGCTCCAGGCCTTGCACTGGCTCCCGGTTAGGAGCGGGGTAGAATTCAGGGCTCTTGCCACATGTCACCGCATTTTGAGAGGCAAAGCCCCTGCCCCGCTAAAGAGTTTGGTTACCTGGTATGAGCCTGCAAGGAGACTGCGTTCCTCCTGCACGGGACTTCTGAATATCCCCAAAATTAAGAAAGCACGTAGGGGGGGCAGATCATTTAGATATCTGGCCGCCAAACGGTGGAATGACCTGCCGCCAGAACTACGTTTGGAGCTTTCAGAATCCCTGTTTAGGCAGAAACTTAAGACCCATCTCTTCAGACGCTAAGCAACTGTGTTGGCTGTTTAGACTGCTTTCCCTACTTACCATAGCGCGGGGACACGCCTATGGGCGTAAACCAGGCGCTTTATAAAATTCCCAAATAATAATAATAAGGAGACTAAAAACAATAGTTATGTCTAGTGCAGTTTGGCCAGAAGGTTTTTCATCCACTTTCAAGTTAGGTTATGTTCTCTTTCTCTCCTCCAACAGACGAGCTTGGCAGCTAAATATATTGTGTTGTTTTGCCACTTATATTTTTTTACTTACAATTTGTTGTTTATCCCTGCACCCTGCGGAGGCGGCCACAGCACCGCATGAACTGCTGATTAGTAGCACCCGTGTTACCAGGTTATGAGGCACGAGACCTTCTCTAGAGTGGATAGGCACGTCTCGTGAGTGAGTCAGGAGGGAGGGTGTAACACGTAGGTCGCACAATATGGTCTCCCTGCACTAGAATGGCTGAGAACAAACACCCAGTCTGCGTCTGGTGTCTGGGAATGGTTCCTGTGGGCTAAGCTTTTACAGGCTCTCTGCTTTACGCTAGACATTTTGAAGTCGCGTTGTCATGTGTCACCCTAACTCATCAAAGAGGAATTTCCTCAAGCCAAGCATGCCTGCCTGTGCACATCGTCACAGTTGTGTTTACATTTCTGCTCTCGACATGAACCTGCTTCCATCCTTCATCTGGTGACGTGTGCTGTCCGCGAGCCCCAGCAGCTGGGAAAGCAACGCCGCCGCGTGCGTCTCGGGCCTCTCGAGGCCTCCGTCCCAGATGACGTAAGGTCACGCCGGGAGCTGGCATCTTGGCGTTTTTTGGATAAGTCCAACGTCACACTCCATTTCCTCTTTCCTTCCTGACGCGCATGTCAGCATGTCTGAGAACGCAGGAGCGCCGAGAATGAAATGCGGAGCTGTCAGCGGCTTTCCCTGTCAACATGCATCCTATAATTTCTTATATAATTTCTGCGTGTTTTTTTCTATTTTGCCATCGTGAGCTAGTTTCAGTTCTGCAGTGTCGGATTATCAATAATGGTGCACTATAATGAGAGTGGATTCCAAGGGCACGCGCGCATTTATATAACAGGCTTCATTCAGCAGGATAGCTTTCCAGGAGCCAGAAATATCTCTCGTCATTGCAGCTATTCCGAGCTGTACAAACCCGGGGCTCAGGCTACATCTGCTGCAAACATTGATTTTAGAAGTGAGTACATTTTACATACACAGCAGTCCTGCACGTTGACCTTGAGAACGAATTGGCGTATGGGGCTCCAAGAATTTGAATTGACGAATTTAATTTCCCCCCTTTGTTATACCTATATGATTAGCCCTGGGGCAAATTCCTTTGAATTCTGCCAAAGAAATTACGTTTCTGATCAGAGAGAAAAAGCTACATTAAGTTGTTCAGAGTACATTTGAAGTCAGCTACTATGATGTGAGTCATCAGAAGAACAAGACGCCCTGCATGCATGCATTGTAGCCATATATGCAATGCCTTACTAAAGTTGGTCACCTCCTGGACTTCCAAAGTTTAGTGCTTTGCAACCTCATCGGGGTAAAAAAAAGCACTATGTAAGTGGTACAATATAACTATTGGGAAACAAGCGCTGCACCGGGTTCAGTGCTGAATATTTTAGTTGAAACTCATGACCAGGCGACCGTTTATTCCATCAAAATACACAGAGCAATATGTAAAAAATATATTTTTGATTTATTATTTTTATATTTTATTAAATTCATTTTTCAAAACATTTTACAGAAAACAGTTATTTACATGAAAAAAATCAATATATACACATTTGTAGATCAGAACATGATTATTCGTAATTTATCAAACCGCCAATTAATATATAACAAGAGTCCCTACTTAAATCTACATCCGCACTTGGGATACAATTGTGGATTGTTAAACACTCAGTTAGGTGTAATATGTAGATAAAGGAGACCTATTGTCTTTTCCAAAGTAGTGGTACAATATAATACATTGTGAGTATGCCGTCCATGGTCTTGACATGTTTATTTATAGTTGGTCCAAGAAAACGTATAAAGACCTGGTGTATTTGGACTTCATCAGTAGGGTACTTGGGTTCCTTTGCATTAACATTCTAATTTTAACACATTGGCCACATTCAAGTAGTTCCTTTGCCCTTTAGGTTGTTGAATTGTTTTGCTGTGTTTTATTGTGTTCTCTTATTGCTAAGCTATCTGACAGGGGCCAGGAGGCAGCTCCTTGGGATCACTCGGACCTGAGGCATTGATTACACTTTGAAGAAAACACAGAGTTGATCAGTGGAAGCCACTATCAATCTCTCTGGCCTGCATTCCGGGTCATCGTTTTTCACCCAGTATGTACTTTATCACACAGGGGAGATACTATTCCAAGTCAGACTTGTGGAGATAGAAATGCTCTGTGCTTTGTAGCTGGTCCTCGAATCCGACATACACAGGGGATCAGACAGTTTTTTGTCTTGCAGTGTTGTTTCCTTCACAAACCTGTTGTGTAAATAGAATTGTGATATAACTATTTGCTGGTTATAAGAGAATGAATGGTTTCCAGCGAAATCAGTGAAAACTTGTAGCCCTGGAACAGTAGACGCAATGCGTGTCGTGAACAATGCTATTTCTGTGTCTAGAAGACATTCTTTCTGGAAAATCCAATGACATGCTCTCTTAGAAAGGAAGCTGGAGATATCCATCTAAAATAAGGCAATTTAAGTGATGGTACACATTTCCTTGTTTAGCTTTCTACTGTGGTATTAACATTCACCTCTATACTGAATGGTATGACGTAGCAAAAGCTAACATGAAATTTTAGGTGTGTTTTTGGGAAGGTAAGGACTCCTATTCAATAATGGCATGTCCTTACTTTGCAATGGGTCGTTGTCTCCCCAGAATAGGCGTTTCTTTAGGTCTGGGGTTTAAATGTAAATGTACAGGAATTTATATAGCGCAAATCACCAAGCGGTTTCTAAGCGCTTGCTTAGGGAACCCGTCCTTGTATTCCCCTGTGAGATAACCCCGGCAGGGTATCCGCAAGGTGAAAGCCAGGCATCCCGCCGCGAGGGGCCGTTGTGGATATTAAGCAAGCTATTGCCCAGAGTCGCAGAGTGTGAACCCGTGAATCGAGTAGGCACCGGAGCGAGAATTCTCGAGTCCATGGACATTTTAGGACTCAAGACCCCGCCGAGCCAGGAATTGAACCCTGGTTCCCGGGCTGACCTCTGCTTCCAGGTCTGCCTCCTCTAACCAGTGAGCCACACTTCTCCACACTAAACAGACCTGTTACTTACAATGTATAGAGAAAGAGAGCTTTAGGTTCACAACTTCCAACCATTGAACTATTTCGACCATCTTCTTTCAGCCACTGACTTGAGACTATGTTTGTCACATCTTGACCTAGCTTAGTGAAGTATTCATGTGTCACCAAATTCTATTAACTGTTCGAGTATATCCTTCTGTTTTCACTTATGTGCTTGCATTGAACTGTGTAAGAGAGTACTTTACACCTATTGTTCTATCTGTCTTCTGCTGCTGGCTCCCTCCTGTGTCTCTTTCTCTAATGTGTTATTACTGCATATGTTGGCATGTACAATCAAGACCCATTGGCTTTGCCCGTGCTTGTTTTGTTGCAGTCTCCCTACAGACCGCTCCAGCTATCTGTTGGAGAAGTCATTGCATACAATGCTCCACAGAGCCCATCTTTGCTCAAAATTTGATGACTTTCATGTCCATGTCAGTTGCCTCACTTTTATTTTTTGCTTTCCTCCCTTTCCATGTTCAACTCACCTGCACAAACTTTTGACTTTCACTATCTGTACATTTTTCATGCATCCTGCTCCCAATGCAGCATTGCATCTAAGAAAACAAAGCCATGCATAAAGAACACCAGTTTGCTGCATTTCAGTGCCCCCTAATAGCAACTAGAAACACTGTATCAGAAATGTGGACAATACAGCATCAATCTTGACTGATATTGAAGACTACATAAACAAGCATTGGCAATGCCAATTGTTCGTTATTATATGTCAAGATAAGGTAGACTGTTTGCCATTGCCAGTGCTCCTTGAGAAGTCTAGTCGCTGGCTAGTGGCTACAGGACTGAACTAGGTTCTAGTGGAGTTGTTGAAGTTTGAGTTTGTTTCACCCTTACTTAATTATACATTCATTGATATAGAGCAAACACCTCTTGTCCAAGTTCCAGAGTGATAAACCATCTGCAGTTATAACAGAGGTAGAAGAAGTTTGGGTGATAGCAGACTTGCAGCTCTTTACAAAGTGTCGCAGTATCAGGAGTAGAAGGAGCATTTAACTGAAACAGTTTGAAGCTAACCTTGACGCCCAGGGAGTAATCACTGTCTGAGCAGGTTGCAGCGTGTCTACAAAGGTTCACATAAAGTGACGAATATGAAAGCAGTAAAAATGAATTGTCCAATCATTGCTGGGTAACGCGCAGTAATATCAGTCCATGAGATATGTAGCTAAGTGCAGGTGTATAGGGAGTAAGTGCTGCCCAGAGCATGAACAATCTTAATATAAGACAAGCTAGAGTTAATATTAGAAGTCTTATAGCAGGAAATAGAGTATAAGGGTTGTTCAAGATTAGGCTCATTTGCACATCATCAAATACTATGAGCCCTCATAGAATTAAGCCCTAATGAACATTGAAATGTTGCCACATACAATTTTATGAAGATTAAACAAGAACAGTGTCTAAAAAGTGGTATTTAGGGATAGGGCTTTGGTAATAGCATATTTATCCACAAAGCTGGGGATCACCACCGGTGAACAAGGGGCACATAGGTGCGAAGAAGCGCTTCGTAGATTGGTAGTGAAGCGCCACAAATACAAAGCTGCAAATACAGAGACAATAATTAAGCTGAACAAAGGGAAAAGGCATTGGAGAGCACCATGAAGATGCTCCTCAATTGGGATCTTTTTAGAAGGCATTTAAAAACAGCAATGTCTATTTGTGATCCATAATTTATTTTTCTTCATTACCATGCACTAATGGCTGGATTAACCCCTTCCTGGTTATGCTTCACCAAAACCTCAATCTGCTCCTGCAGCATCCACATGGCCTTTTTTTACACAGAAGATGTACTTGAAGATACTCTATCATCAGCCCCTTGCTGGAAGGATGTCTATTCTCGGACAAGGTGGATCTTGGTACAGATGTGCATGCTTGTAGAGACTCTGCTGGCAGCCTTCACGCAAGGGCCGATGATGGGGCCTGGCTGATTCTTTTCCAACCTGCAATGCACATCAAGTCACACCATGACCTGGACAGTAGCAGCTGAGCATGGACCTTAAGGATACTTTGAGGGTGGTTTTATCCTCCTGCGATTTATGGAAATGAAAGCCCTTCTGTGAGCAGGAGGGCTGTAGCTATAAACTGCCCTTTGAGTATTGCACAGCATGGATGGGGTCAGTCACCATCAAGGGACTATCTCTGGAGTCATGTTTCATCATGCCTGCCGACATCGCGATGAGCTTTGTTGAAACATACTCTGGACATTAGCCTACCCACCCACTGCTACTGGACTCTACACTGGAGTGCATAAGATTCCTCCCCTGAGGAGGTGGATGGCATGTGCAAGAGGTCCTTTTGGGTTGCACCCCTTTGACAAATGGTTCATGCATCCTACCAAAAAAGGGCATTCTCTTAAAGACTCGACCATGGAGAGAGCTTAATGTCGTGAAAATAACTATTGCTGCTAAGCTAATGGCATTCCCTTGACAGCCACATCTGCCCTGTGTGGTAACTAACTGGATTTGTGACTTTTTGTGACCATATGTGAAGCTTTCAGAAATTGCAAACATGTACAGCTGTTCTAATAACTGACATTTTGTTTGGCAAAGAAAAAATGTATTGCCATATTTTGGGTATCTGCTATAGCCCAGTTCGGCAGGATATGTAAAAAGAATACAGGAACAGGTAAAAGTAGAGGACTTTTTTTTTCTTTTTCAATCTGCTCTTTTCACTATTTTGTTACTATTTCTTTTAAATCATAATTTGATTAAAAAGAACTTGTCTCCTTCCTTGATGAATAATGACGCCAAAATGGTGCCCATTCCGTTTTACTCTGTTGAAAGTGTCCACCGGTTACCCTCAGGCGAGGTAGTGGTATCACAGCGTCAATGTTTTGTGAAGCCTTACACTGAAACTCCTATCTTTGTTGAAGCTCCCAGTCTGCAGCTGAGTGGTTGTCGAGTCTGGAAGCGGCATCTTAGGTGAGAAACAATTATCCCAGACACTTAATTTGCACATTACTTTTGAGTGTCATATTGTTCACAGGTTCATCCTGCATCTACACCATTAGGTCTGTCGCATTTACTGACATCCATGTTCTCTTAAGACCAATGCAGCAGCTTCACAGCAGATCTGTTACGAGGATGCCAAAATAGGCATCAGAGCTTGAAGGCCACTTCATGGCAGTTGGGAAGCAAAACAATATCAGGCAAATGAAATAACTAAAAATATGACTAACTGCTACAGCAGCCCTTTCAGTGAAAAACTGTCTACATGGAGAAACGTTGATTTGAGCTAGATGTGCTTGATTTCCCCTTGATTCTTCTGAGTTCCTGTCTCTTTCAGTGGCCTTTCATTACAATCTTGCTGGTGTGATGCTCCAAATCACTGCAGCCCAAAACCATTTGGTATGCGTAAGTAAGGTGGAATAAAAACACAAAACACCCAGGTGGGAGTGGCCATGAAAATAATGGATTATAACAAGTCATGGCCTTCATCAGTAATTGCTGCATTATGGCTTTCCCAGCAGCTCTTATTCTCCTGAAATTTTAGGCTTAACCATTATGCTTCTATGCCACACTCATGTAATGCCTAATATCTGCTTCTACAAAATTGAAAAGGTAAGTATATATTTTTTACTCCTTGTAGGTTTTCCATCCTCTTGTTATTTCAAGATAGTCAAATTCTTTCGCCTTGAGGTTAGAGCGAAGGGTGGCAGGTGGAAGCCACATGAAAGCTTGGCTCGCTTTGGGCACGAGAGTCCAAGAGGACCTAGAGCTGAACCAGAGTCAAGCATCTGGCTAGAGCCGGCCCTTCGGTGCCTCCCCCACTTCTAACTCAAGGTGATCATCTCAATGGAGTTAAGGAGTCTGTGCTATTAAATTCCCCTCTTCTTCATCAATACCAGCAAAACATTCACATAATCATAGGCATACAGTTAAAAATGTCATTGCCTGCCGGTTAAACAAAACCTTTGAAGCTACAAAGCACACAGATAACTTATCCAGGACTAGCTGAAGGTAAAACTGGTTGGTGTCCATTATTTAAGAGTCCTGTGAATCGCTAAAATCTTACCGACCTGTTAAATACTTCCAGTAAGTAACTCTTCTAAAGAGTCAAATGAAGCACATTCATGCTAATAATAAAGAAACCTACATTGCCAACTCGTTTCCTGATATTTTTGTTTTACAGACAATAGCATTAGGTTTTAGCCGGTTGCTGCTGCAAACTGGAAGGAAGGTGGCATTGTCAAATTATTTGCTAAACATCCCTGAGGACGTTAAACGAATCTTCCTAATAAAGTGACAAGCATGAGTAATTCCATGGGACTAACAATGAGTTGAGTGCTGAACAGACCTTTGAGGTTTCTTTTGACTCAGGACCTTTGACCTGCCCTTTGCTTTGACGTTTGATGTTCTGCAGCAGCCTGCTGGGTCATGATAGGCATACCTCACTGCTGAGTCATTGTTTAGCCTTGAAGGACTTACTCACTGCTGATGGAATTGGGTGGGGGTGGTAGTGAATGCCATCATTCATTTGTCTTATGACACCTCATTCGTAGTCAGAGTTCCTGCATACAAGTTGTCCTCTGAAGATAGTTTTAGAAGCGGCTCCGTGAGGCTGGATCACTTGACGCTAGACGAAACTTGAAGCAACAGTGAGTAGTTTGTGTTAGTGCAGTGCCAACATCCAGCTTTATTGGTCGTGGATAGGTTAGCATATACGTTTTAAAGTGCTGTGTATACATGTTCACAAGGCCGTAGAAGGCAGCGGTCCTCTTTCGTCATGGAAAGGGTCCAATTCTATCCATCTGTTCAGCATAGCGTCTTCAGTTCTTAAATAGACATCTGGCAAATGGTGATCCTCTAAGAAAAGTGCACTCCAGGAAGGAATGGGCAATCCAAATGTCAACAGTGAGAGCCAAGCTAGGGTCTGGCTTGGCCGTAAACACCCATACACAAACCAAGACATGAAAATCATTGGCATGCAAATCAGGCAACCACCATCATATAAAAAGATGATAAAGTATCTTCAAAATTAAAAAAAGTGTATTTCTTTTACACGTGGAAGCGTTTCACATTAGTGCACCAGGTTATATCACTGCTTTGAGAGGCATTTAGTAAAAGTGATTGTTTTTAAACATGAACCTAAACATTGTTATGCCTCCTCCCGCCCTGACAACAATGCCATTAGTGAATTGAGGTGGAAATCATCTGTCGTGCACATCCTATGAATGGCCTAGATTCTTATTATACCTGGAGCAACATTGTAGTCTATTAAATCAAGCACTAGAAAGGTTTTTGTACAGCGCACATCCTGAACTCCTGTATTTCTAGGAGCTGTCAAATGATAGTTAACAAAAATAAATAAAGCAGGGTGACAGGACACAGATAACATATCCAGGACTGGCTCAAGGTAAAACAGGTTGGTGTCCATTATTTAAGAGCCCTGTGAATCAGTAATATGTTAGCGACCTGTTAAATACTTCCAGTAAGTAACTCTTCTAAAGAGTCAAATGAAGCACATTCATGCTAATAATAAAGGAACCTACATTGCCAGCTCGTTTGCTGATATTTTTGTTTTACAGACAATAGCATTAGGTTTTAGCCGGTTGGGACTCCGAACTGAAAGGAAGCATTTCCAAACTCTGTAGTAAACATCTCTGAGGCCGTTAAAGAACCTTTCTAAGAAAGTGACAAGCACGAGTAATTCCATGGGACTAACAATGAGTTGAGTGCTGAACAGACATTTGAGGTTTCTTTTGACTCCGGTCTTTTGGCCTTCGTTTTGATTTGAAGTTTGATGTTCTGCAGCAGCCTGCTGAGTCATCACAGTCATAGCTCACTGCTGAGTCATTGCTTAGCCTTGAAGGATTTAGTCACTGCAGCTGATGGGATTAGGAGGGGGTGGAAGTGGATGCCATCATTCATTTGCGTCTTATTACACCCCATGCGTAGTCAGAGTTCCTGCGTAAACGTTGTCATGTGACTGCAGTTTTTAGAAGCGGTTCAGTGAGGCTGGATCACGTGATGCTAGACGAAACTTGACGAGAACTTTGTGTGAACCATTTTGTGCTAGAGCCCAGAACTGATATCCTGCCTTACAGTAAATAGCAGCAAGTCATGCAATTCTTAAATGAGTCATCTCTAATTAAAAAGAGAAATTGGAGCAATTTAATAGATTATACATATGCTCATTCACATTAATGCCAACTTGTTGTGTAAACTATATGAGTAAGACCTCTCAGCTTTTTGTCTGTTGGATCCCTTTTCGCAATGTTGTCGAACTGTTTTATCCTATTAGCAGTACTAGTGGGTATGTCAGAGTCTGGCTGTATGCAGGACTAAATCTCAAGCTATGTTGTGCAGGTTGGCATGCATGAATCACAGATTGTCGAGGCAACTCTGCATTGTTCCCTTGGTGCTAAGGAAAAGGCCTTCATTGTCATAGCACCTTTAGTCACATTCCTCGTGGATCCCATGCAGAGGCTGAGACGAGCACTCTGGTAGAAGACACTCTGTGTATTCAAGCCCCTGTGGCTCTCACACCAGATCATGGCCACTGGCGCACTTGTTTACACCAGAGATAGGCGCTTGTTTCTCTACCACTGGTGTACACATAGGTACTCTAGATGATGGACACCTATGTTTTCTAGCTTCTTTCATATTTCACAATCCATCTCAGTTCTCATAACCACTGGTCCCCTGTGGTACCCTTGTTGTCTCTAGCTTGTGCTGTACTTGTGTGGAGAAGTGTGGCTCAATGGTTAGAGCGGCAGACCCTGATGCAGAGGTCTAGCCTGGGACCAGGGTTCAATTCCCGCCTCGGCGGGTCTTGGGCCCAATTTCCTCGGACCTGATAATTCTCGCCTCGGTGTCTATTCTAATCATGGTTCCCACTCTGCAACTCTGGGCAATAGCTTGCGTAATCTCCACAACAGCCCCAACAACGCTAGGATGCCTGGCTTCACCTTGGGGGTGCCCAGGAGTGGGTACTTCACAGGGATAAGCCAGAAAGGGTTCCACAGCAGTATTCGTACAAGCGCCGAGATACCCCAGCTGGGGTCGATTTGTGCGCATACAAGTACACTACATTTACATTTACTTCTGTACATATTTATTGAGGAATTAAACTCCACTGGATTAACTGGTTAAGAGGTGAGGATTTTGGGAGAAATGGTAAAAGGTCTTATTTTCTGAAGACTCACTGGTCTCATTATGTGTTGAGCTCTTCGGATATCATATTCAATGTGTCATGTGTTTTTCGAAAGAGTGCGTCTCTTTATACGTTAAAAAAAGTGTGTTGTGTAAAAGAGCATAAGGGTTTGAAATTAATAGATTCATTTTGATGCTGCAGAAACTGAGTCGGTCTTTTATATATTGTAGTATGATCCCCTCGTGACCTTCCACTCATACTCTGATCACACAAATCTGCCTCAAGGTACCCCAAGACCACTTAACTCAAGCACCAAAGTGACTAGCTGTCATCTCTAAACTGGATGGAAAGAAAAAGACTCATGCCTAACCGGGCCAAGACCCACCTATCTCACTCGCCATCCAGAAAAGGTGACCTCCCACCTCTTAGAGTCAATCAAGGTGTCTTCTACCACTTCCCTCGCGATTGGGCTGCTTTCGCCAGCGCTATCCTGCACCCTGATGATCTTGTGAACAGTTCAATCATTACCCACTTGCCATTCCTGGGCAAGATGAATCTGCTGATCTTCATGAAAGGTCAAGAAGAACATGTTCCTTCAAGACTTCTCATATAGGTTCAAACTGCAGTACAACGGTGACTGCCATCCATGCACTCCGGATCACTGACACACTCAATCCCCATCTCCTGGCGGATTTATGTGTCTACAGTCTTCAATAACATCAGCTGTCAAGCCCTTCTCAACACTTGCTCCCGGAGGATGGGGTTTTAAAGCCCAGTCCTGTAGGCTCTTGTATTCTACATCAAGGAAAGACACTAGCTGACCAAGGCGGCCTCCTTTAGGTCCGAATCCATCTATGGAAACTTTGACATTTCCTAGTCCTCCATCCTATTCCCAAGGATCATCATTCTTTAAATGGAACGCCTTTGAGTTCACTTGGTCAATAGGAAAGTAAAGGGTTGTCAGTATACAGGTGGTATCCAGCTCTACCTGAAGGGTTTGGTGGGAAATTGTATCATCCAGGTGAAGCACTGCCAGCTCTGGGCATAAAGGGCTAACCTCGAGCCTAAATATGTGAAGTCTGACTTTATCCTCCTGAGCAAATGGACAACAAGAGAAAGCAGAGGGTTGTCTCTTAGCAAACCAGTTCCTAGCCTTCAAGCCATGATTCCCCAATGGGACCAAAACGGTGAAACCTTCTTGCTCAGCAACGTGAAAGATTATCTTCCTCACTTCGACTTTAGAATGTCGAAGTCTGTTACACCTCGGCATAGGTAACGCCTGTTTCTTCAGCATCCCAGAGAGCCTTGTAGCACCTTTTGACTCACGTCCTACATGACAAAGGCCACCTAGTCAATAGATTGAATATCTTTGAACTTTGATGGCTTCCGCTGCACTCCTGCATTACCTTTAATGTATGCTGCGCTGTTTTCAAGGTGGTAAAGTGTGCAGCCCACCAAACCTAATGCGATCTTCGGTGGGTACACAGCACCAGCAGCATTGGCACCTCTTTTGCTCAAGACCTGGAAGTACAGAAATGCCAGGTCTGGAAAGCAGACCTTCTGCTATGTCCTGGGGATCTAGTGTGCCATGTCCACCCAGATATAGCAAGCTAGCTCCTTCCTACTCTTATGAAACAAAACTGAAGAGCAATGTTCTTTAAGCTGCTTCTCATGCAGGTAAACTCCACACAGCTCTGAAATTTTAACCCACTTGTCATGTGTGCCTCTTTCTTCTACACCCACACCTCTGTACAGTCTTCCTTTTCTGTTGCTAGGTTCACACTTTCAAAGTGTCCTGCATCACATATATATTAACGAGTCCCTTAAATGGGCACCTGTAAGCAGCTATGACGATTTCCCCATTGGTTTCCTAGTGTAGCCTTCAAAGCCGAAGTGTTGGCACTGCTCAGCACTTTCAGACATTTCACTTTGTCATGCGTCCATTATCATAAGACTGAAGTTTAAAGTTGGTTCACATGTTTAAACTGGCTGCACTAATTATGCAGACCTGTGATAAACAAATGGTGTAGCACTGGGTTCCTACGAAGCTCAAACCTTGCCAGGAAGCAATAAAGCACTTTGCATTGTGGATTGGGGGGAGCAAAAATAAATAAAGATAATTTACAGAATATCGCGATGTGGGCATGCCATACCTCAGATTTTTGGCTTGAAAGCCAGCGGAACTGGGTGTTATTCCAGATCCTGTGTCTACTGTTTTCCCTTAATTTCTTTATTTCAAGGCCAGCGGTGCCATGGTTACATAAGCTAGCCTCTTAACCCCTTGCGCGCTAGCGGTTTTCCCGCTGTGCGCCGACTTTTGCGGAAACGCGCGTTACATGACGAGCTGAGCTCGTCATGAGCGTAGAAGGGGTTAAGGTGGTTCGTTTTTGGATTAGATAGTCTGGTGCGCCTTGAAGACGTGCCTCAGGACTAGAAGTCAATGTGGCCTTTGGGACGATAGCCAGTGTAGGTCTTTCCGGCTGTGGCTGTATTTGTTCATCTCTTTGATTCAAGCATTAGTGTGCAAGATGTTTTTCAATGTGGCTAATGTGGAGCTTGCTTGAAAATACAGCACTGCCACCAACAGTGGCGTGGATGGGAGCTCTGATGACCAGTCCAGAAAAGTAGGTGTTTATTCTAAGTACATATGTGAGATGGTGCAAGCTATATTAGTTTTGTTGGTGTCTCATCTAGCTGGATAAATAAACAAAATGATTACAGCTGCGTGGAGGGCAAGCACTTTTTTGTGTGGAACCATTCAATTTCTACTCAGTCAAAACATGTACTCTTGGCTCCCAACATGTGGGCGGAGCCAAAGCCTCCGTAGTGATGCTCACATAATTGTCTAGTAACAGATGTGCTCACCAGACAGAACATAATGAGTGAGCGAAAAGGTGGCGTGCTTCATCATGGCAGGGGGTACTTGGCATGAAACCAACGTTTGTTTTCAGCCATGTCCCACATGAATTTCCCTTTACTCCGTTTCCTGCAGCACTCTAGAAAAATCAAGGGAGGGTCTCGACAGCAGATTTCAAATCAAAATGTATCCAAGGAGATTGTGAAGGGGAGCGACTCTCAACAGGAAGGCCTGCAACTCAGTGTGTGCAACAGAGACCTTCTTGATGTGAGTTGGCCAGATGATGGCCATGTTGGTGCTTCAGGTGATTGGTTGCCTTTGTACATCTGCCGCTGATGAGCATGCAGCCATGGTCTGACAGCTGCTGAAGGAATTGTGCACAAACAGTGGTGGCCAGCACACAGCTGGTGGGCGAGGGGGTGCAAAAAAAGAAAACACTTACCTCCTCACCGCTCACTCCCACATCGTCTCTCCTCTGCATCGGCCGAACAGGAAGCAGCCAGGCTTCCCTGAGCCAAACACAACGCTGCAATGCAGGGTTGTGATTGGTCTGAGAGCTGTAGCTTAGTGCTCAGACGGGTACTGGGCATGTTCTCCACCCAGGCTGTAATGCAACCCGGGTGGAGAGCATGCTAAGTGCATTTGACTGTTTTGCCAGCCTGAGACGGCCGGCAAAGCGCCATGTGTTCTTCAGTGTGCCAACCCCTTCTCCCTTGCCTTGCTCTGTGAGCAGAGCAACCCCGCCCCATGCTGCTGCAGCTGGAATAAATAAAATGATAATAACATCATTATTATCATTTTATTTTTCCTTTATTTCGCTGCTGCAAAGCAGTGAGGCAATGCTCCTCCGCCTTAGAGGAGGAGCCGCCACTGCTATTTTTACTTGACAAGGAGGTCTATGGTCGGGTGCTCTTTCCATTCGAATGGCTTTTATCATAAGTGCCAAATATCATGGTCCTTTTTATTTAATTTTCATATTCACAGTTTTTGGCCCACTATGATCGACATGACCTTGTGAATGGAAAAGCAACCAGTTCATCAGGGAAAATCCTGTATTTTGGCGTACGTTTCACTTTTTAATTCTCATGAAGCTTCAGATGTGTTTGGAAGCTTTCCACCATTCACAATGTGGACACATTAGCAGCAGGTAGTGCTTCGTTGCACACTCTACTTGTAACATTTTAATATGGCACTTACATTTTAAGAGCGATGCAGACAATCTGACCATCTTGCCTTACACACGAGTGGTCGCTCCCCTCGCCTCCTCCTCACCTGATACTTCTGGTATCGTAGCGCTTAACTCAGCATTTGCAATTTAGACCGCTAGCGCGCACCTCCGGGCATTATTTTGTATTACTTATCATAGCGCCTTGACTCTGTGTATTTGGCTGTGCTTTATTTTGTATTACTCATCATAGCACTTTGACTCTGTGTATTAGGCTGCGCATTATTTTGCATTGTTTTGACTATTATCATAGCGCTTTGACTCTGCGCTTCAATCCGCTTCCACTGCGGCTGTATCTTTAACTATATCTCGCCCTCATAGCGCCCCATTGCTCCCACTGCCTGTGCCCCAATCTCGCCCTGCCTTGCAGCGTTTGTTGTTGTTGCTGCCATTTTGTTTGTTGACCCGAGCCCTCCCTCCACCTCGCTCCCGCCTCCCAGCTGCCCCTCCCACCCACTGGAGCTACAGGCCGTCCTCACGAAGAGCTGTGACCATCTTGCCTTACACACGAGTGGTTGCTCCCCTCGCCTCCTCCTCACCTGATACTTTTGGTATCGTAGCGCTTAACTCAGCATTTGCAATTTAGACCGCTAGCGCGCACCTCTGGGCATTACCTTTGGCTGTGCATTATTTTGTATTACTTATCATAGCGCCTTGACTCTGTGTATTTGGCTGTGCTTTATTTTGTATTACTCATCATAGCGCTTTGACTCTGTGTATTAGGCTGCGCATTATTTTGCATTGTTTTGACTATTATCATAGCGCTTTGACTCTGCGCTTCAATCCGCTTCCACTGCGGCTGTATCTTTAACTATATCTCGCCCTCATAGCGCCCCATTGCTCCCACTGCCTGTGCCCCAATCTCGCCCTGCCTTGCAGCGTTTGTTGTTGTTGCTGCCATTTTGTTTGTTGCCCCGAGCCCTCCCTCCACCTCGCTCCCGCCTCCCAGCTGCCCCTCCCACCCACTGGAGCTACAGGCCGTCCTCACCCTCACGAAGAGCTGTGACCATCTTGCCTTACACACGAGTGGTCGCTCCCCTCGCCTCCTCCTCACCTGATACTTCTGGTATCGTAGCGCTTAACTCAGCATTTGCAATTTAGACCGCTAGCGCGCACCTCCGGGCATTATTTTGTATTACTCATCATAGCGCTTTGACTCTGTGTATTAGGCTGCGCATTATTTTGCATTGTTTTGACTGTTTTGGCGCTTCTGTGGCGGCCATATTGGGTGAGGGGTGCGGGGTGCACGCTCTAGTGGCTCAGTCGACGACCTCCTCTTAAGGGAGGTAACCAGGGGGCTCGGTCTTGACATCTTGAGCTCCGCTGATTTCACGAGCGGACACGAGACCTGCCTGAGCGCTACACGGCGCTATGCTGAGCTGAGGCGCGCTTTTAATAGCAATATTGCGGCGTGTTTTTAAAATCCTTTCTAGATATTTACTTTAATCTTCATTTGTTTATCCCCTGTTCTTAAAGCAACTCCACATACCTGCACCATAATCGTGACTGCCACCGCGCTTTGCGGGTCCCGGTTCCTGTGGGCTGGTAGTGGGAGCAACAGCGCTTCTGTGGCGGCCATATTGGGTGAGGGGTACGGGGTGCACGCTCTAGTGGCTCAGTCGACGACCTCCTCTTAAGGGAGTCATGCTCACGCGCAGCGGTCACGCGCAGCGGATACGCCGGATCACCGCCGGAGTCACGCCAGAGTCCAGCCCGTCTGCGCCCGTCAGCGTCCAGGAGGCGAACGGGGCGGCGGGTCGGGCTCTGCCACTGGGCGTTTATGCCCCTGGGCCTCCCATGCTCCGATATACATCATGTGAGCTACGCTCCTTACAATACTCCTCGGGTGACTGCTGTACCGTCTTTCCCGGTCGCTATAGGGGTAAGTCTCGCTGCCCTGGATGCGGATGGCGCCCTAGCTGTGTTATGTCTTTGCTTCCCAATAAAAAGATCGACCATATTGGGTATCCTTGCATGCTGCTAAACACTAGATCTGTGGGCAGACATGCGCAGGATATCTTCGATCTTTTAGATACGGAAAAGCCACTCTGTCTCATGTTAACTGAGACGTGGTTGGGGGAATTTTCAAATCCCGATGTGGCTTTAGCCATTCCACCTGATTATAATGTTTTCAGGAAGGACAGACTCAAGGGAAGGGGTGGGGGAGTGGCATTGGTGGTGAAGAAATGCGTGGCTTGTTCCATTCTGCCTGTAGATGATATCCGCGGCTCTGAGTCCCTTGCCTTCTCCATCACTCTGGCGCCTCACCAATCTTTTAAAGGTCTATTAGTTTATAGGCCACCCGGCCCCCCTGAAACCTTCTTTGAAGAGTTCGAGTCTGTCCTATCAGGACTGGCCCTGAAGGCAGAACATTGCATTGTTGCTGGGGATCTTAACTTCCGCATGGATGAGCCATCGGACCCGGATACTATTAAACTTGTGGAGGCCACGGCTCCCCTGGGCCTGATCCTGTATCTTCAGGGGCCAACGCATGACAAGGGACACACTCTTGATCAGGTCTTCTCGACATCTCCTTTGGAGGTGAAGGAGATTATTCCGGTGCTCTGGTCAGACCACAGGTTAGCCAAATTTGTGGTTAAAGGCACGGTGAAACTGGCTAATCCTGCGTCTCAGCAACAGGGCCGTGTCCTCAGGGCCTACCATTGCGTGACTCCAGCTATGCTGGCTCAGGCCGCTTTGGATCACCCGTGCCCTCTCTCAGGAGATCTGGAGAAGGACCTTGAGTCTCTGCAGGCTTGGCTTTTGGACAGGCTAAATGATCTTGCCCCAGTGATGGCCCCCCGCTTAACACCGAAACGGGCTTCGGCCCCTTGGTTCACTGCGGCACTGTCGACTGCCCGGCAGCTTTGTAAGGCGTCGGAAAGAGCCTGGCGATCTCAATATGACCCTGTGGCAAGGCTAACCTATAAGACAGCGGTTAAGGCCTATCAGCGGGAGATTCGCCTGGGAAAAAAAGCCTACCTTGCAGGGAGAATAGAAGCCGCCTCCAACTCCTGTAAGGAGATTTTTTCCATAGTTAGAGAATTTACGGCCCCTCGTTCTAATGCATCCCGAGGCATGCCCTCTAAGTCCTGGGCTTCTGATCTTGCTAACTTTTTCACCAGCAAGATTAAGCTTATCCAGGACTCTTTTCAACTGGTGGCGCCTGTGGGGTCGATTAACCCCGAGGATGATTCGTGCCTCGAGGTTTTATCAGGCCCGATGCTGGCTGTCTTCCCACCCATCTCAGTCCCTGCTTCCCTAGTGCTTATGGGCAATCTTAAATCTGGGTCGCCCTTGGACCCCTGCCCGGCCAAATTTTTGGCAAAAATGGCGGAAGTTATTAACCCGTTGGCTAATCCACTTCTGAATCTCTCGCTTAGCCAGGGTTTGGTTCCGCAAGCCTGGAAGCAGGCAATGGTCATCCCTTTGCTGAAGAAGCCTGGGCTTGATTCTGAGGCACCGGTCAATTATAGACCGATCTCTCTTTTACCAGCTCTCATGAAAATTTTAGAGAAGCACATACACACGGCGCTCTCCAATTTCCTGGAAACGCATGAGATCTTGCACGCTACTCAATCCGGCTTCCGTCCAAATCTCAGTACAGAGACAGCGCTCCTGGAGGTGTCAGAAGTTATTAAAGGGGTACTGGACTCCGGGGGCAAGGCCATGCTGGTCATGTTGGACTTGTCGGCGGCCTTTGACACTGTTCCCCATGAGGGCCTTCTCTCCAGACTCTATGAGATTGGCCTTAGGGGGACGGTGCTCAGCTGGTTTTCATCTTTCCTAGCAGACCGCCGACACATTTCTGGGTCCCCCCAGACTCGGCCGTGATGCCGCCACTGGGAGCCGGGGTCCCGCAGGGCTCTATATTGAGCCCGACCCTCTTTAACATCTTTATGATCCCTCTGGCGGCATTGGTGAAGTCGTTTGGGGCCCGGATCGTATCCTATGCCGACGACACACAGCTCCTCTTCTCTTGTAAGAGGGGAGGAGATTTTAATGGAGAGAGTATCCGGGATTGCCTTGGGGCTGTCTTTAGATGGTTTCATCTGAGCGGCCTCAAGTGCAACTCAGAGAAGTCTGAGGTACTCTTCTTCGGGTGTGCGTCGGATCCTGACTGGCTAGCTTGGTGGCCTATTAACATGTTTCCACCATCCTGTCCATCTCTAGTAGCTAAGAACCGGGGGGTCAAGTTGGACAAGGGTCTGACGTTGAGATCCCAGATTCTAGGGGTGACGGGCACATGTTTTGGCCTCCTTAAAATGCTAAGGAGGTTTCTACCCCTTCTATCTGAAGAACATAGGAAGCTGACCGTGCAGGCTCTGATCGGTTCTAGGTTGGATTATGCTAATGTCCTTCACCTGGGCCTGCCAGAATATTTGCTGCAGCGACTCCAGGTTGTGCAGAATGCTGCCGCGAGAGCCATTTACGGCCTAAATAGGCGAGCCAGTGCGGCTGGTCTTCTGCAGACCTTACATTGGCTGCCCATCCGTAAGCGGATTGCCTTCAAGGCATTAACTTTGGCCTATATAGCCCTCCATGCTGTTGGAGCTAAGTATCTCCAAAGGAGACTCGCCTTTTACCATCCGGCCCGTTCTCTCAGATCAGAATCTTTGTTCTTGGCGACGGTGCCGCGCGTAAAAAGAGCCCACATTGGAGGCCGCTCCTTTGGACTGCTGGCGCCACAGCTGTGGAACACCCTGCCGCTGACACTCTGTGGAGCCACTAGCTTACTTGCATTTAGGAAAGGTCTAAAAACTTGGTTATTTGCTCTTTAGGTTGTTTCTTTCCTTTTTTTCTGTTATGCTTTTCACTCTGTTTTTATCACTGTGTTGTGTTATTCTGCTGTAGGTCTCATCATTAAAGCGCCGGGACACTCTTTTTGAGTAGCCGTGCGCTATATAAAAACAAATATAACATAACATAACATAACATTATCATAGCGCTTTGACTCTGCGCTTCAATCCGCTTCCACTGCGGCTGTATCTTTAACTATATCTCGCCCTCATAGCGCCCCATTGCTCCCACTGCCTGTGCCCCAATCTCGCCCTGCCTTGCAGCGTTTGTTGTTGTTGCTGCCATTTTGTTTGTTGACCCGAGCCCTCCCTCCACCTCGCTCCCGCCTCCCAGCTGCCCCTCCACGCTCCGCCCCCTCCACTATCCATTTATGACAGATGTCCCAACGCGCAGCGTCCACGCGCTGCGGCCGCGCCGAAGGTGCGCCAAAGGTAAGCCCGTCTACGCCCGTCCGTGCCTGGACCGCGCCCAGCGCCAGTCCCCCTGGTCCCCGCATCACCCACCCCTCCCGCATTACATACGACGCCTCCACCCTCTCAGCACTTAACCCCGACCGACTCCCTAACTGCACCCAAGCAGCACCAGGTCACACCCATGGACCCTCACCTGCCACTCCTGCAAATTCACCTGCATCAAGACCCACACCAAACCCACAAACACCAAACAGAGATCCAATACCAACCACCTTAAATGCATCCTTCTCAACACCTGCTCGGTTCATAAACACGCCATCGACCTTTGGAATCTACTCGACACCATTTCTCCGGACATCGCCTTCCTAACAGAAACCTGGATGAATGCCTCTTCAGCTCCAGACATCACCATAGCCATCCCGGACGGCTACAAGATCATCCGCAAGGACCGCACCATCCAAACAGGAGGAGGCATCGCCATCGTCCACAAGAACACCATCCGCGTCACAACCAGTTCAGAAGACAACCTCGCTATAGCCGAACACCTTCACTTCCAGATCCACACCGACCCCAAGACCACACTCAGAGGCACCCTCCTTTACAGGCCACCAGGACCCCGTACAAAATTCAGCGAAGACATCACTGACTTCATCACCCCACACGCCCTCCCCTCGGAAGAATACATTCTACTGGGAGACCTCAATTTCCATCTGGAAAAGAGCAACGACAGCAACACTACCACTCTTCTGGACAATCTCGCCAACCTCGGACTCAAACAACTTGTTAACACCCCCACACACTATGCAGGACACACACTCGATCCTATCTTCACTTCCAGCAAGCATATCTCCTTCACGCACACCACACCCCTCCACTGGACGGACCACAGTTGCATCCACTTCATTTACAATAAGACCACGATCCACAACCACCCTCAACCAACTCTGCGAAGAAATTGGAACAAAATCACCATCGACCAGATCTCCACATCGCTTCTCCAAAATCCCCCGGCCTACTCAACGAACCCTAACCAAGCCGCCATCAACCTAACACAGTGGTTAACCCAAACCGCCGACAAACTAGCTCCCTTGAAAAAAACATCAAATCAAGCAGGGCAGCAAGAACGCCCCCTGGTTCAACGATGACCTTAAGAAATCCAAGAAGCTCTGTCGTTCCCTTGAGAAAACTTGGAAAAAAGACCCAAACACTATCACCCAAGCCGCCTTCAAAAACGCCACCCGCAAACACCACCAACTAATCAGGACAGCCAAGAAATCAGCACTCAAAGACCGACTAGACAACAATGCCCACAACAGCAAGGAACTTTTCAAAATCATCAAAGAATTCACCAACCCCACCGCCAGCTCAAACAACATCACCCCCTCTCAAGTCCTCTGCGACTCCCTCGCCTCATTCTTCCATGACAAAATCGCCGACATTCATAACAGCTTTGACAACCAACCCGTAAACCAGTCCACCTCACTTACCCCCGAACCTGTACCTCCTCCGAATAACCTTTTCGACTGGAACCCAATCACCACAGAAGACACCATTCGTCTGATGAACTCCATCCACTCAGGATCCCCTACAGACCCATGCCCCCATCACATCTTCAACAAAGCAGACTCCATTATACAGACCCCCCAGGATATAGCGGCATGGAATAGCAAATTTAGCGGCACAAAAATGGAAATTTAGCGGCACAAATATGGAAATTTAGCTGCAATTTTGCGGCATTTTATGTGGCCATTTTTCCTACAACAAACACAGATATCTTAGTTTTTTTAGTTATTTAACAACATGAAGCTATGTATATTTGGTTTCTTTACAATGTAGACACTTTGGGGCAGATTTACAAGCCCCTTGCGCTGCTTTTACGCCGCCGTTGCGTCACTTTTGTGACGCAGCGGCGGCGCAAAAGATGCACCATGGTGCGGGGTATTGCGTCACGTTTCAAAGCCCTGCGCCAGAAGAGGCGTACCATTGCAGGTCAGTTTGTGTCTTGCAATAGCCTTAGAGCTGGGTGCCACTGTACCTGCTGCACTAATGATGGCTATACCTATCGCCCCTTTTATTAGTAAGCACGTTAAATAGTACAGTGTATTTTGAACACAACCTGATATCCCACCGGATGCCCGTTCGACAGACCTAACCACTAGAGAAAGAGCAGTCAAAACCGCCAAGTGGTCACTTGTTACACAGTAGCGAACTGCATGTTGGTACTTGTAGTTTCGTTGCAAAATGTCAGCCTGCAAATCATCTCCGATTTAAAAGCGGGGACTGGTTGAAGTTGACACCCATGACATGGGGCCACTTGACGCCCGTGTTAAATTTCTCGCCTCTAGGATTTTTCCCATGGCTCACTCCCAGGGGGAAATGGTCTGCAATAGGTGAGCTCAACCCTCAGACTTCATCCCTTGTCCAGCGCGCCTCTGCAGATACCCCGTCCCGTGTGCGCCTCAGCTCTCTCGGCTGAGTGGTTCTGTCTGTTTATCTTGAGGGACAGACATCTCTGCACGGCGCTCCGTCTCCAAGCCAGCGAATAGGGTGACCAACTGGCATTGGTGCAAATTCAGGACGGTGAGTGTAAAAATTCAGGACAAAGGGTCAAAATTCAGGACAAAACTTCAGGACAATAGGTACGTTTTACAGACACATCAGAGGTCGCGCAATAGTATATAAGTAAGCCCAGCCATTTCCAAACATATTCAACTGTTTGCAAACCTATCCATCATGTATCCTTCCATCTATCATTTCTTTCATCCATCCCTTCATCCATCCCCTCATCAATCCTTTCACTCATCTCCATTATCCATCCACCCTTTCACCCTATCCATCTGTACACTTATCCATCCACTCTTCATCCCATCCATCCATTCACTCATCCATTCAGCCATTTACCCTTTCACCAATCCAGCCATCCTTTCACTTACTAATCCTTCCACCCATCCACTATTTTAGTCATCCATCCTCCCTTTCTCTCTCCATCGACCCTTTCACTTAGCCATCCTTCCTTCCATCCATCCTTTCACCCACCCATCATCCATCCATACATCCATCCATCTGTCCTTCCCCTCATCATCCATCCATCCCTCATCATCCATCCATCCTTTTCCCTCATCATCCATCCATCCTTTGCCCTCATCATCCATCCATCCATCTACCCACCCACTCTTCATCCATCCATCCTTCCCCTCATCATCCATCCATCCTTCCCCTCATCATCCATCCATCCTTTCACCCAACCCCTCATCATCCATCCATTCCCTCATCATCCATCCATCCACCCTTCCCCTCATCATCCATCCTTTCACCCACCCCCTCATCAAACATCCATCCATACATCCCCTCATCATCCATCCATCCATCCTTCCCCTCATCATCCATCCTTCCCCTCATCATCCATCCATCCTTTCACCCACCCATCCATCCATCCATCCTTCCCCTCTATCCATCCCCTCATCCATCCATCCTTCCTCTCATCCATCCTTCCCTTCATCCATCCATCCTTCCCCTCATCCATCCTTCCTTTCATCCATCATCAACCCTTCCCCTCACCCATCCATCCATCCATCCTTCTCCTCATCCATCCATCCTTCCCCTCCATCCATCCATCCATCCTTCCCCTCATCCATTCATCCTTCCCCTCATCCATCCATCCTTCCCCTCCATCCATCCATCCATCTCCTCATTCATCATCCTTCCCCTCATCCATCTTTCCCCTCATCCATCATCCAGCTACCCTTCCACCCATACATCCAGCTATTTAAATTTTCTCTCCATCCTTCCCCTCTCATCAATCCATCCATCCTCTCTCATTATCCATTTATTCAATATTTCATTCATCCATTCACCCCATATCCTGGAGTACTGAAAGGTGCCATTGCTTGTTTGCCTTCTATGGCCTGTAGTCCTTTTTTTAAATCGGAAAATTGATACTCTGCTAATTCTTTAATCTATAGAATAAAACCATGATTTCATAGTATGCTCATACAGAGCCCAGCGTTTTTGCACTAAACTTCAGCTTTAAGGAGAAGCTTGCTACGATCCAATGCTAAAAATCGTACATGGATGGAGCACTTAGTGCAACATCTTTAAAGCAAGGTCAGACATTTTGCTAATACAATTCACATTAGAGTAGAAGTGCAAGCACATAGACAGTTCCGGATGTGCATGCTGCAGATAATCTCTCAGCAATGCAAGATTCGAGTTAAAAAAAAATATATTAACAGATTTAAGGTAGCGTGTCTTTTGTTTTCAATTTAAATTGTTCTCCGTTTCTTTCCCAAATTGACTTGCTGACTGTGTTTAAAAACAATTTGCCAGGTCAGTAAATGAGCCTTCTCACAGGCCTAAGACTCGAAGTTCCTATTCCTGTCACTGCAAATCCTTTCACATTACACTCGAAGGAGAACTGCTCTGTCCGATCCCTGCTCCATCCTCTGTGACAACAACCCATCCCCCCCTCCCCTCCTGTTGATGTGCAAGGTGAGGGCTCCCATTGTCATTCTTGTGGGCCAGGAAGAGGTGCGAACGAGCGCAGTCCCGGGCAGCTCTGAATGACAAAGAGCCTAGACCTTCACACTGCCAGCTGCAGCCGAGCTGCTTTAACCCTCTGACCCCAGTGTCTGTAGATCATCTACAGGTGTGGGGCAACCGGTGCATGTCTTTGGATAAAGCAGACCCCCCAGGATATAGCAAAAAATGCCGCGATTTCTACAAAAATGCCGATTTCGCGGGCATTTTTGTAAAAATCGCGGCATTTTTTAAAAAGTGCCGATTTCGCGGCAAATCGCGAAATCGCGATATCCTGGAGGGTCTGATTATAGCACCCCATCTCCGAGACGTCATCAACTGCTCCCTCTACTCTGCCACATTCCCAGAAAGCTGGAAACACGCCGAACTCAGCGCCCTTCTGAAGAAACCCACAGCTGATCCCACCGAACTCAAAAATTACCGCCCCATCTTGCTCCTCCCATTCCCCGCCAAAGTCATTGAGAAAGCCATCAACAATCGGCTCGCCGCCTTCCTCGAAACCAACAAATCACTCGACTCCTCACAGTCTGGCTTCCGAGCCAAACACAGCACCGAGACCGCCCTCATCGCAGCTACAGACGACATTCGAACACTACTGGACAACGGAGACACAGTCGCCTTCATCCTCCTTGACCTCTCTGCCGCCTTCGACACAGTCTGCCATAGCACCCTGATACAACGCCTCAGAAACATCGGAATTCAAGGAAAAGCATTGGACTGGATCAGCTCGTTCCTCGCTGGAAGAACTCAGAGAGTCCGCCTCCCCCCTTTTAAGTCAGAGGCCACCGAAGTCATCTGCGGCGTCCCGCAAGGATCATCACTCAGCCCCACCCTCTTCAACGTCTACATGAGCCCCCTCGCAACCATCGCATGTCAACACAACCTCAACATCATCTCCTACGCTGATGACACTCAGCTGATCCTCTCACTCACCAAAGACCCAATCGCCGCCAAAACCAACCTACATGAAGGGATGAAAGAAGTAGCCGAATGGATGAAGCACAGTCGTCTAAAGCTGAACTCGGACAAAACGGAAGTCCTTATCTTAGGTGCACCCCCTTCCGCCTGGGACGACACCTGGTGGCCAACGGCCCTAGGAAAAGCCCCCATACCGACGGACCACGCACGGAACCTGGGCTTCATCCTGGACTCCTTACTCTCGATGACCAGACAAGTCAACGCCGTCTCATCATCATGCCTCAACATCCTACGCATGCTCAAAAAATCATTTAGCTGGATCCCCACCGAAACAAGAAAAACGGTCACCCACGCATTGGTTACAAGCCGTCTGGACTACGGAAACACCCTTTACGCCGGCACCACTGCAAAACTGCAGAATAAACTCCAACGCATCCAAAATGCCTCAGCCAGACTCATACTAGACATACCCCGCACAGACCACATTTCTGCTCACCTGAAAGACCTTCACTGGCTCCCCATCAACAAGAGGATAACGTTCCGACTCCTCACCCACGCACACAAAGCCCTATACGAACTTGGTCCTGATTGTCTCAACACGCGCCTTTACTTTTACACCCCCACCCGCCAGCTGCGTTCGTCCAACCAAGCCCTCGCCACTGTTCCGCGCATCCACAAAGCCACCATGGGGGGGAAGATCCTTCTCCTACCTAGCGGCCAAAACCTGGAATTCCCTTCCCATCCACCTCCGCCTCACTCAAAACCACCTAGCCTTCAGAAAACAGCTTAAAACCTGGATATTCGATAAGTAAACCTCCCCCCCCCTTCCTCAAGCGCCTTGAGACCCTCTGGGTATGTAGTGCGCTATATAAATTCCAATCTAACTTTTCACTCAGCTTCTCTTACTCCAGCCTCTCCAGCCCAACTCACTCTTTTCTATAGCGCTGGGACGCCCCTGGGTAGCCAACGCGCTTTACAAATCATCAATACAATACAATACAATACGACTTGACTTGACTTGACAACGAGTTCAACAAAGAACACAGTCAACGCAGGTCTCCAAACAAACCATGGACCAAATGAGACCTCTGCTTGCACCAATGGCCTGCAAACACTTCATTTACACCTATAATTATGTTTCCTTGTGAACAAATTGAGGTTGGGCCATGGCGATGTGTCCTGTGGCATTCACACAACATCTACACTGTGGTCTCTAACACACGTACACCCAGGCCCCCTACCGCCTTCGTCTCTCTCATTCCCTTGGACTCCTTGTTCTGGGCGAACAGGCCACCACCATTAACCCAGGCAACTACAGTGTGAGCTACCTCCAGTCATGTTATCTTGTTCACACGTAAATCTACTCTGTTGTTGTAACCACATTGCTCAACCAATACCCCCGGATGATGCAGAAATGTAATTCTATTTTTATTTGTTTTTTTCCCACCAATTTTTGAAATATTGAAAAACTGTGAACTGGTAAAAAATGTGATTGACATACAGTACGTGCAGGTTCAGTCTTATGTTTCCTATCTCCTCCCGTGTTATTATTTTTTATTTTTTTTATTCGTTTTTTATTTTTTCTCTAACATCAGTTGTTTTAATGTAGGAGACCCACGTTCAGGGTGTTTGGTTAGTCAAGGCATACATGGCAACCACCCATGAGATGCTACCACGTTACCAACCATGGTCAAAGGAGGCAAACGCCACCGGGGTTATTCTTCAAGGACCAGGAGAAGGAGGATGTTGGCCTTGGAATGTACACGAAAGTCTAGACCCTTGACAGGGCGGGGAGTGGGAGAGACTTTAGAGAGCTGCTGCAATAAAAACAAATTACGTCATAGAGGTGAACAGCCTACAAACCCATGCAGACATGAGGGTAAACAAAATCGGACGATTGCAAAGAGAGGTGGGTCCCTCGTGCAGTGCATCAGAACAGGGAAAACACCTCAGGATAAAATGGATGCAGCCAGAGAATTGCCTGGCATGTCTGCTGCAATGAGTTAACTAAATTCCAGAAGAAAGACTACAGCTGACTTTAAACATATATGCTTTATATCATCATAGCACTGTACTTTTTAAGTCTTTTGAACGCGGTGAGTGCCTGAAATGGTACACATTGCATCCAATCAGGAGCGGCTGGTGTCAGGGAAGAGTGGCAGGGGTTGGGGAGGAGGAGGGTCAGAGGAGGTGGAGGAGGGTCAGGGGGGACGATGGATGAACATAAACAAAAACATAAACAGGAACTTAACTGCCACCCGCTGCATCACGCTATTTTGCTCCTCTCCACTGCAGGTGTAGGCTCCTAGACAACCCTGTGGCAAACCCAGACACTGCTCTCATGCTCCTGGCAGCATGAGAGCAGCATCAGAATTGGCCTGAGCACCCTTGATTTGCGCTCCCAGAGAGACTGGAAGCCTTTGCCTGCTGTCTTCAACCCAGCAATGCAACTCGGGTTGGAAACAGCTCAGTGCGCATGTCGGTTTGGCCATCTTAGGAGGGCCGGGCGAACTGACATGGCACTGACAACTGTGCCCACCACTCCCCCTCCATCCCTGTTACACCGATGGCCTTGTCCCCAAAGCTCCGCCCGGTAAGGTAAAATAGAATGATAATAAACACGTCTTATTTTTCACATTTTTAGGCTGCGTGCTGGCGTGAAACGGAGCTCCTTCGCCGTAGCAAAGGAGCCGCCACGCATTTTAATACTCTGTATTCTCTGCAGTTTCTTAAAAATATGATGTCCTAAGTGGGCATTAATGGATAAGTATCCCTTATCTCTACTTAACATGGGCACACTAATACCCCTGGAATCATTCATCTTCCCAAGTCTCTTCCTGGTTTTATATTTTCAGCTAATTGTGCCTTTGGTTGCTCCGAGCCCCAGTAACTGCAACAAAATATATTTTTCAGCCAGCTTCAGTGTTTCAAAGATCATTTCCAGTTCTTTCCTCCTTATGGTTTCAAGCACTAGCAAGAATCCTAAATGTATTACACCAT
Source organism: Lissotriton helveticus (assembly GCF_964261635.1). Classification (NCBI taxonomy): domain Eukaryota; kingdom Metazoa; phylum Chordata; class Amphibia; order Caudata; family Salamandridae; genus Lissotriton; species Lissotriton helveticus. Next base: position 908,447,833 of record NC_136057.1, read on the forward strand.
TGATTTTTCCTTTGCACTGCTGTTCAGAAGTCAATAATTGGTGAAAAATCACTCCCTCAAAGATAAACCAATTTACAGGCAACGGGATATCCATCAATATGGCACAAAGAATACTCCTGAACGAAAGAGTCTTATTATACACATTTAAAAAAAAGGTTGCAGTGGGACATGGCCCATAATACATCATCAGATATGCATTTGATGAATTATTTTAGGAGTTTGCTTCTCTCTCTCTCTCTCTCTCTCTCTCAAGCGAAAGTTCACAGATGAATAGCCAAAGAGAAAACCGAAAGTGAAAAGAGCCCACATTTGCAAGGCAAATACTACATAATTGAACACATTATTTAATTAAGCCACGCCAGACAATAAAGAGTGAGGAAAATGACCAGGTATAGGAATTTTGCTAGAAAATTCGCTGATGCATGTGAGAGCTCAAGTTCTTGGCAAATTTTGCCAAGAGGAGGGATAGTGCTCCACTTTTACCTATGTTACATTTTCGAAAAATTGAGGGTGGAGTGTGCATGAAGATGCAAAAAATGTTTTCTTGTAATTTTTTTTAGTAGAGTTCTCAATACCGTTTTGCTGTATCTAGGTGATTTAAATCATTTGTTAGTATTATCTAGTTTAACAGTACTCACAAATTCTACCTATTTCTTTTCAGATTGTGGGAGGTCTCAGGGAATGTTACTTGTGTAACAATTGGTGTATATTTCAGGGGCGGCTCCTCTGTAATGGCGGAGTGTCACCCCACTCGTCAGTCACAGAAAAATAAAATGATAATAAAACATAATTTTCTTTTTCTGATACTGTTTTAGGCATGCTTGTAGAACAGAGCGGGCCGGGAGGGGTGGTGGATACTGAGAAGTGCACATGTAAATTTGTCCGACCGTCCTAGGTGGACCAAACAGACATTCACACTTCTATTTCTCTAAGCCGGCTGTATTCACAACCGGGTTGGAGAAAAGTCGCAGGCTACAAGGCAATGTCTGAGCGGCAGAGCAGGCCACTCAGACCAATCCTGGCGCTGCTCTCATAGGATGAGAGCAGCGTCTGGATTGGCTGGGCAGCCTCTGCCTTCCCAGAGACTGCTGAGAGAGCACAGAGGCGGCCGTCTGTGTCGGAGGCAGTAGCGAAAGGTAGGTTTAAAAAATATATTTTTTTCGCTTACCCGTCCCCCCTCCTGCCCGTCCCCTGTCCCCCCACCTTCTTGCTTTTGCGACCACACGGGTATATTTGCTAGTGTGCAAGTCTACACTGTGGTCTCTGGCTTTGTTTGCATCCATGTCTTTATTAAATTTTTCCATTTTTCTATAGCACCACTCTAGCCGGGGGGTACAGCGAATTTTACAATGTAACAAATGAACAGAGATCGTGACTCACCTTACATCTAATATTAAACATTGAAGGGACAATAACCAGATTAGGAGTAGTGAGCTGGGAAAACTTTCAAATGGGAGAGTTGAGGAGGTTACGTTGAAGGAGGAGCAGGGGGAAAACTGGACAAGGTGTATGCGGGTGAAAGGAGGGAAGAGGAGAGGAGGAGAAAGAGATGAAAGGGGGAGGCAGAAGGAGACTGGGCAAGAGAAGAGGGGGCAGAGAGCAGGGATGGAGAGGCAAGAAAAGGTTAGAATTTGTGTTTGTAACATATAAAGCAGAATATCAATAACAGAGAATTGCAGTGATTGATCGGTTCATGATCGTTTATGATCATGATCAGTTTTATTTAAATTTAATTGGATGGATACTATTCACACTAAAGTACCCTTGCAGTTTTTCTCTGATTGTATTTCCTTTCGCATATTAATTTTTGGTGTATAATTAGCTCATTACACAACTTTTATCAGGTTGATTTGACCTATTTTATTTGTGACAATGCCTATTTTCATCAATGCTACCCCAAAAGTGAGCTGTAGTTAATGTCACGGATGTTGACCACACAAGTCATTACCTTTAATCCTAAGTATTAAGCCATATACTTAAACAAAGTCTATTGAAAAATCTGGCAAACTCACTACTTTAACCACAGTTCTGTCAGCATTTATGTGGCATTGAGTAATTTTACCAAAACTCCTTCCCTTCGGTTCAGTTATAGTTATAGCTTTATCGATTTTGTTTCTTAATACTGCCAAATCATAAACTAAATTAGAACTTTTCCATCAAGTTCCCCAGTTACATAGTGAAACGTCTTATTGTATATGGAGTGAGTTATTTGTGCTGCATATAACATATATAATGTGTATGGAAGAGGAAACGCCTCTGTCTAATGCCAGCTGAAATTCTCAATGTGGTTTGTTTATAATATTGTAGATGTTGGATTTCGATTTAAATGGTGTATCCAATTGATGACTTTCTCTTTTATGCCATTTTGTTTCAAGGTGCCCCATAAGAGCTGTACTTCAACGTGAGATTTGGTTGATATGACTGTCTTTCTTATCAGTAACTATAGCTTGCAGATATTCTGGTGTAATTATGGCTTTGATTTGCCGTAAATCCTAGATGTGGAGCCTCGTTTGCAATAGCACATGAACAAGTTCTTTTTATGAAGGTGTCGAGAATTCACTTGGGAGTTCTGCAGTCCCGACGTCTTTAGGATTCCGAAGTTTCATAATGCTCCACGTTAGTTCTATTAAAGTTATAGCCACCCACAAATTAGCAGTTTGTATACCGCTCAGTTGTTTAATATCAGCACTCTTTAGGTACTTGTACGTGCTATATTAAGAACAGAATCCCCTATACCACCTGTATATAACGTTCAATAATATTGCTAAAATCTCTTCAGTTCATCCATCTAATCTGTTATTCCCTGCCTATTGTATGCATTTTAATTTGTAAATATCCTGATTTGTTTCTTGAATGTTGGACTGGCGTTAGCAGTTCTTTTTTTTTAAATGTGTTGCTTCTTTTATCAGGCTAATTGTTTGAAGGATTTTAAGGCCATGTTTACCTATGTTCACCAAGGGAATCTTTTTAAATGATCTGCACAACATGCAATATGTCCAATTTTTATGACTGTCTCACATAATTCATTTTGTCTTGCTTTATTTAATCTTTGGGAAAATTATCTAATAACTAACATTTATTCTCCTATGGAAAGCCTGTAGGGCTTCTGACAGAAGGAGAATGTTTTGGAAGGCGATTGTTCACTACTAGAAAAAAATACAGCAATTAACCGTTTCAGTTGACAACTGCAGTCTTCCTTATTAGCGCTTGATCAAAATACAATATCCTAAATCCTTGTATTAATGTTAGGTCATCATATTTATATTTCACAAGGGCATGACCTGTAGGTTCTTTAAAATGGTTCATGGAATAAGCCCTTACTTATGAATGGGAGGCAAGAAATGCATCAATACTTACATTTTTCCTGTTTTCATTAAGTTAAACTTTTCTCGTTATCTTTTGTATTGTCATTCATGATACCTTTGATCCTGAATTAGTCTGTTGTTTAATAACATTACAATATTTTCAGAGTACCAGTGGTACTGTCCATGAATTAATTCTAATTCAAACTAACTCCATGTTGCCAAAACATCTATGGTAGGGGTCTATAGATTGAGGCCCAACCTATCTCCTGTAAGAATTATCCAGCTAGCAGAATCAGTATTCTTAACCTGAATTTAAGCGTAGGTGTAATGACAAGTATTTAGTCAACTATCCCTGTTGCTGTTGTAAGGTGACATCATAATCGATTTGCAAGAATGTCACACACCTAAATGAATCTTGAGTTTGGAAGTGTAACAAAGTGCTTGCCCCATTGGAAGGATGAATCCATCAGGAATGTTTTTGCTGTGCTATTGAGTAGGATAATTGCATTTTCCCCTGGTCACATATGTTGTTTGTGTTCTTATGTTGTTCCTAAGCAAGGCTTCCCTACTGCCTCGGATGAATTAATTAGTTTGATTATATTATACCTTTTGCTGAGGAAACCAAACTTCAGTGTCAATGACATGTGACTACATTTCACTGCACTGCTTGCCTCTAAGTTAATTTCTTCACATGTATGTCCTCTTGTACTTCGCTTTTCTCTTGACCTGAACATGGTCATTTAGCAACTAGTGATGTTAAAGTAGAATTCACCTTGAACCATACCTCCAACATCTGTTGTAGGAATCTACAGTGCAGAGACTGCGTTGAAAACAAAGTGATGTGAGGTAGATCATGCCTATATCTTTTGCAGATAACTGTATTTGATTTCAGGTTTTGTGTAAGACATTGGTCATGGCCAGAGTAGAATTATTTTGGTGCAATTGACCACAGGCCCTCAAATGCTAAATTGCTAGTTAGAGCATCAGCTTGCAAATTAGGTGCAGCTTTCTCATTTTCTTCAGTACAATGAGACAGTTTTGGTATGGTCTTTGCATATAGAAATAGTGGTGCCTCCAGATGTATTGTAAGATGTCCAAAATGCAGGCCTGTTTCGGTTAGAAAGTATCAGTTTCAGTGGTCTTTCATATCTGTGTTGCAAGCACTATACTCTACACAAGTTAGAGTTACTTCCCAGCAATAGATCTGTTATCTGGTCTTGGAGTAATTTCATCTGAATCCTCTGAGAAGGGTTCTCCAACACTTTCTGTAATAAGAGTTACTTATGCTCAACGAAAATAATCCTGAGCTACTAATGTTATTAGCATTGTAATAGTGATCATATCAGACAGGATTAGATCAGTGGTCACTCCATGCAAGAATAAGAGCAGTGATCACTTCTGTGCTTCAGGGACAGTTACCAGCTGAAACATCAACAAGGCTGTCTCAATTTAGAATGCTTCTCTGTGGTTAAGACAGCCACAGCTGCAGTGCCCATGACACCAAGGTAATATGATTATACCAATTCAGCAAAATGTATAACTCAAACAACAACTTTAAATATGTTTTGGAAATTCAACACTCTTTTGTCCAGGTATCAGCATATGTGTTCTACAAATACACATATTTTAGTCTCTTACAGACGCTTTTCTATTTTTGTGTATATATATATATATATATATATATATATATAATTTCAACCAAACAAATTCTTGTAATTTAGTAGGCTGAGCTGCACACAGGAGAGCTACTTAGAGGTAAATATAGAGCTACCAGTAGCTCCCGAAAAACTTGTTGGAGAAGGCTGCTTTGAGGAAAGCCCTTGCATCTTGTTGATATGTATCCCTATTTTTCCTGCCCAAAGACCCCATATGATTACGGTCTTCATTCTGTTCTGTCCTTGGCTTGTTTGATTACATTGAGGTTCTTTTAATCTGCTCAACAACCCTCTCGTGCTGTCTTCCCAAATTATGCTGTGTCCTGTACCTCTCCACATGCACCAATTGAATGGCAGTTGTGATCAGCATTGGCCGGGCTGGAAACACTGGTCTACACCAGCATCAGCCTCGCCCCTCCCCCCCCAAAACGGCAGGAAAGGAAAAATAAAAGAGCACTTGTTTTCTTTTTCCTTTCCTGACGAATTTTGGGGTGGGCCCTGGTAGTGGCAGGCACTGATGGAAGTGGTAGGGCACTCCCATCACTGCACATGATGGTTGGCCGGCTGACTCAGGCTGGCCAAACCATCATGCGCAGTGAAAGCTCTCTCCAACCCAGCAATGCTTCCTGGGTAGGACAGAGCAGGCGCAGACTTACAGTCTATCCTGGAGCGCAAATTGAGGGCACTTGAGCCAATCCTGAAGCTGCTCTCTATGCGAGCTTCAGGATTGGCCGCAGGGCATTCTGAGAGCCTGTGCCTTCCTGAAGAGGTGAAGAAGCGCGCGACGGAATGGCTGCCGGTAATTTTTTTTATATTTTTGTATTTCGCCCCTAATTCCTTTGCCCTAACCCCCCTCCCCCCTACTCCTCCAGCATACCGGCCGCTCCTGTCCAGCAGTGCTTGAATCCCTCTGAAGGTGTACTCCCACCAGCCCCTGTCTGGGCTTCTATGGTCGCTTATTCATATGCACACTGTCCTTGCTCCCTCCCTTCCTGTATACTGCTCTTCCGACCCCTTATCTAATGTGGGTACATTGCGATATGATTGTAGTTACATAAATACATACCAATTTTCATTTTCAATGAGATTATTGAATTGTAAGGACTCATTTAGCCAGCGATCAGTTATCATTCATGTCCTCTTTCTCGGTTCATCTGAATCACAAATCGCGTAAACATGATCTTTTTATATTGCATTTAACACCTGCTGGCACACAAAACAAATGCTGTGTCCAAACAAATACCGACCCGTGGCATCCAAGAATCCTCATCAGGCCCGCGGCTCCACCAGATCTGGACATGGGTGCACTCAACACCTATGAAGAGGAATAACGTGCCATGAGCCGCGTGCCAGGCCCTGGCACCAATCTGTAATTTGGCAGCACGAAGTGCCCTTGCTACTTTCAAATGTATTTCTTGGCCTTTAATTCTTTGGCAGATCATCGCGCGAAGGACGAAGGTGTTCGTTGAAATAAAACCATTTGAGGCAGGGCTACAGTCTAGAAAATAAGCGAAGCCGTGCCTGATAGGAAAGCACTCGCAGTCTGATGTCGGATAAGCATCTGACAGCCAGAGATTTCCCTTTGTAGGTGTCACACATTTTAAAAGCCCTGTCACCCTGCTTTAAATCGTGATGAAAGAGCTGCTGTCATTGGCCATTAATCACTCTTGAGTGACTGGCGTAAAAGGGATCTAGGCACGGTGAGTGCTTCAGAAACCGCCTTATTGACGGATATTCTTTTTGATGTGTTTGTTCTGTGCATCCTTTAAGACACCTGCCTCCCTGTTCAGAGCAGTGCTGGGTAAGAAAGCGAGAGCAAGTCCGGATGATGAGTTTGTAGTAGAAAATAAAATCAACACAACCTTGATACAATCAAACAACTACTGTTTAATCGTTGTCCGAAGCGTGAATTGAATCCATCTCCTCACCCTGTCTGAGCCCTTAGTCGAATCCTGTCGTGGAGGACTGTCCCGTCTGGCATTTCATCGTCGTTGTTTGGTGTAGGGCTCTCCCTGCCTCCACCGGGGAGGATCTTGGTGTTTTCGTAGATTTTAAGGTAGGCTGTAATGAAGGCTTGTTTTCAAATGTTGTTGGAAGTTGCCAAACTAGATTGATTCCTCATATTTGGGCCCTGCTGATCGTCTGAGACTTATCTTCAGAAGATTATCTATCATATCTACCCTGACCAGGCAGAGTTGAATTACTGAACCTCCAAGTGGAACTGGAAGTGTAACTCGAATTCAGCGACTGGACATAGTTTGAGCCAATTCCTCCTCGAGCCTACATGGTCAGCGACTAGCTGCCGCCTCCCCCCCAATCCGGCACCCAACACCCAGGAACGTGGACACGAGACGTGTTTTACTTTTTGGAAGGCGGGCGCTAGTCGCCCGGCCGTATTTATTAAAGTATGAAATTAAAAAAGGTTTTAATTGCATAATCAACAATGAATACAAAAATCAGCAGGACATTCAGTTATACAATTGTTATCAACAAGTTTGAGAGCCTGACCTTAACAAAACTCTAATACAAGTTGTTCCTAGCTTAAACTAAACATCCTACCTTGATTTTTGTACATTTCTGGCCATATGGCAGGGTCACTACCGGTGTCAGGTCCTACAAGCTGCGCCTCCCCCCTAGAAGTGCGCATGCGCAGTGTTACCCCGGGAATTGCCCGGTCTACGCCCCAAACTCCATTTACCCACTAAAGGAGGGCCCTTACTCTGCGCCGGTGGCGTCATGAGTCCACGCGCGCGGGGTGGCTACCAGCCTAAGGAAAGCGTGAACTACTCCTACCCGCGCTCCTTTGCATATTACCTTGCCCCTGGAGTACTGGGAGTGGCCCGCAGGCCCCTCCCCCCGGGCGGGAACCTCCATAGGATGATGCCCGCCCCCTCAGACCTCAAATATGTGCTCACCGATAATGACCTTACCGCATGTCCCATACCTAATAAATACGACGACCTATGGAAAAAATTCTAAAGGACAACTACACTGGCTAATAAATAACAGTATCCACGCATAGCTAAAAGGGGAAAAAAGGCCTAACGACCCATGGCATAACATTACAATTCGGTTCGCTCATGTTACTCAAAATTACAATATCAACGTATAGCTACAAAGGGAAAAAAGGCCTAAAGACACATATCTTCAAATACAGTTCACTTCACACATCTCTTTTCTACAAAGGGGAAAAAGTCCTAACAACAGATCACAAAATACAACAACAGCCTACTCTCTCCCGCGGTCCATACCTTTGAAACTTACCATTAAACCGGACATAACGCTGCTTAAACTTTGTACCAAGGGATGGTGGGTGGGAAACAAAGAAGCCCCGAACGCGGGGCACAACGTTCAGCGAGGGAGCGTCCAGGGACAAGGGGGTCTCCTGGGCGCTCCCTACCTCTTATTCCCGAGGGGCCGGGTGGCCCCTCCTATCGCCCGCCCCCCCCGACCCGGAACCAGTCCATTGAATCCGGGTCAGGAGGGGCGCCGGCCAATCGGCGGTGGGCCGCGCCCCCAGGGCACGCCCCCACCGTCGAAGGACCCGAGGGGAGAGGAGGTGAGACGGTCGCCGCGCCGCCATGCGTGCGGGGGGGCCGAGGGCCCCCCCTTTTCACATGGTCAGCGACTAGCTGCCGCCTCCCCCCCAATCCGGCACCCAACACCCAGGAACGTGGACACGAGACGTGTTTTACTTTTTGGAAGGCGGGCGCTAGTCGCCCGGCCGTATTTATTAAAGTATGAAATTAAAAAAGGTTTTAATTGCATAATCAACAATGAATACAAAAATCAGCAGGACATTCAGTTATACAATTGTTATCAACAAGTTTGAGAGCCTGACCTTAACAAAACTCTAATACAAGTTGTTCCTAGCTTAAACTAAACATCCTACCTTGATTTTTGTACATTTCTGGCCATATGGCAGGGTCACTACCGGTGTCAGGTCCTACAAGCTGCGCCTCCCCCCTAGAAGTGCGCATGCGCAGTGTTACCCCGGGAATTGCCCGGTCTACGCCCCAAACTCCATTTACCCACTAAAGGAGGGCCCTTACTCTGCGCCGGTGGCGTCATGAGTCCACGCGCGCGGGGTGGCTACCAGCCTAAGGAAAGCGTGAACTACTCCTACCCGCGCTCCTTTGCATATTACCTTGCCCCTGGAGTACTGGGAGTGGCCCGCAGGCCCCTCCCCCCGGGCGGGAACCTCCATAGGATGATGCCCGCCCCCTCAGACCTCAAATATGTGCTCACCGATAATGACCTTACCGCCACAGGCCAGTATTGTTAACCGACGATCTGGCCTCCCCCTCTAGCCCCTGCCTAAGGACACACTCCTCCTATCCCAGCCCTCTAGCCAAGCCCAGATATTGTCAGACCATAGGATATTACCCTCTTCTGTCAAATGAACCCCGTCCTTCAAGTAATACTTGTGACCCCAGATGCACCCATGAGGTATTGACTGTAACACGGGGGTTCGAAACAACCTATCCAACCGTGTGTTGATCCTCTTTACCGAGTGATTCAACGCCCTGACCGAATGACCCCCCCGCCACTGAAGTCGAGGTATTAGTTGTGACCATACTAGTGTGCACCCGGGGCAGGTCCTAGCTATCCAACCCGCTGTTGAGATAATCTCCTCAATCAAGATGCGCCTGCCCAGTGTTGCCAAATCGTTCTCCCCAAGGTGAAGTATCACCACTGACGGTGGAGCCCGCTGGCGTGCTAACAGCCCTTGGAAGAATCCCCTAAACTCGTGAAGACACAACCCTCCTCTGCCAAAGAACGTGATATTCAACCCTAGTTGTGCCGCCCTTTCTTTCTTGTCACCTGACAGGAAGACACATTCCGCTCGCTTCACATATGAATGACCGACAATCCAGACATTGTTCTTTGTTGTTTCCTGTTCGCCGCTCCGTGCCGATGAATATTGGCGGTGCCCGACGACAAATTCCTCCCCTGCGTAACAGGTCTGAGAAACTGTAAGAGAGCGGAAAGAGACCAAGCGTGAGTGACAGGTAATCATAGCATGTCAATCCGAACATAACGTTTATAGCAGTCTGACGACCACCTCCCAATTGTCTTCACTCTTTCCACTGGGAGGCCCCCCGCCACCGCCTCAGTTGCTGCCCCAATCCTGAAGGAATGAGATCCAAAATCTCTAGGATCAAGACCCGCTTTTGTAACCCCTATGTCGAACACTCTCCTGAATTGATACCTGGTCAAGGGGCTCCCGTCGGCGTGACAGAGCAACGCCCTGCCTGCTGAACCGACCAATAGTCCCATGAGTGATTCTACGTGCCTCACCGGGCAGCACGGGTTGGCGGGGGCCCGTTGCAGAACTATGGTGTGACCCCTACCTTCCTGATCGGTCTTTGATTTCTGGATAGTCACCCACATGGTGTCACCCCTTATCGTCACCCCAGCCTTCTGCAAGCCACCTAGTATGTCAGACTTGGATCCTGCCACAAGTTCACTAATTCTCAGTGCCCCATAAAATGCCAGGGAGAATGCCGCCCTAAAAAGAAGCACTTCCCACTCCGAGTTACAAACAATCTCCAGCATGCCCAGTAAGGCTGTTAGCCGGGCCAACCCCATGGGCTTCCTCTTATCCTTCTGGTGTCCCTGAATACGGCGCCATCCCCTTAAAGCCTTGCGTATCATAAAGGTATTAGTGGGATCCCGGAAGCCCCTAGCTTGAGCGAAGAATGACACTGCTGCCCTATGTCTGGTTGCCGCTGCCACTGAGCGCCCCTCTTTGTGCATCCATTCTAAATAAGCTGCAAACCCATCCTCCTTCGCCCAAAGCACTTCCCACTGTGGCCCCAAGAAAGAACAATAAGACAGAAACGCCCCTTCGTAAGCCGTCTTGGTCCTGGGGGCTAGGCTAGCGACCACGAGGTCTTGTAATCTGGGGCACCAATCTGCCAAAGTACTGCTGGGAAGTGTGCTGGCGAGGGGTCTGCTGTGGGGAGATGTTCCCTGAAAACCTGCATTTTGAAGCGAGAAAGGGAGTCAGCAGCATTGTTTAAAACACCAGGGACATGTTTGGCTCTAAAATTAGCATTCAGTTTAAGGCACCGCAGAACAATTTCCTTGATCAGACGAAGTATGAAAGGACACCGCGCCCCCTGCTGATTGATACATTCCACCACTGTCATGTTATCTGACCAAAACACCACTGATTGGTTACATAGGTGTTCGGGCCAAACCATCAGTGCCACCCATATTGGAAAAAGTTCCAGGAAGCCAATGTTGCTGAGCAAACCCCATGTGTTCCATTCTTCTGGCCATTGTTGAGCGACCCACCTATTCCCTAGGATGGCACCAAAGCCCACACTACCGGCCGCATCAGTCCATAGTCCCAACTCCGCTGATGTCGTGAGCGGGTCGGGCCAGACCACCCTACCGTTAAAATCCTCCAGGAATGCCATCCAAATAAGCATATCCTGGCGAATTTCAGACGATAGGCGCGTGCGGTGGTGCTTTTCCCTCAGCCCCTTCATCGCGTGCGCGATGGAGCGAGAGAAGGGGCGAGCCATTGGGATGATTCTTAGTGCGAAATTCAGTTGCCCTACCACCTCCTGTAATTGCTGCAAAGTGACCTTCTCCTTCCGGAGGCATAACTGTAGCGATGTCTTGAATTTGCACACCTTGTCCTTAGGTAGTCTAAAACATCTCTCCATTGAGTCAATCTCGATGCCCAGAAATTCCAAGCAGGTGGTCGGGCCCACCGTCTTCCCAGGCGCAAGCGGGACCCCAAAAGCCCGCATGAGCACGCAAAATTCCTGCAATGCCAGTGCGCACTCCTGAGAACCCGCTGTACCGAGGAAGAGGAAATCATCTAAGTAATGCATGACCCTTTGATGGCCCGTCACTTGTCTCATGGCCCATTCAAGAAATGAACTAAACATCTCAAAGTAGGCGCAAGAAATAGAACAACCCATAGGCATGCATTTGTCCATGTAGAACCTATCCCTAAAGGTGAAACCTAAAAGATGCTGGTCCGCCGGGTGGACTGGGAGGAGGCGGAAGGCGGACTCTATGTCTGATTTCGCCATCAGCGCCCCGGGTCCAGTGGCCTGCAATAAGGTAACAGCCTGATCAAAAGAGGCGTACTTAACACTACAGATACCTTCGTCAATGGCATCATTCAGTGAGGCCCCCTTTGGCGCTGACAGGTTATGAATCAATCTGAATTGCCCCTTCTCTTTCTTGGGGACAACTCCCAGTGGGGAACACACAAAATTGGGTACTGGCACTGCAGAAAAAGGGCCAGATATCCTGCCTAAGGAAAGCTCCTTGTCAATTTTGGCGGCCACAACAGCCGGATTGTGTGTGACTGATAATTGATTTCTACAGTGCGCACTGCCTGTGTATCCCCCGGCCGGGATCCTAAAACCTTTAGAAAAACCTTCCTGGAGTAGGGTGGCCGCTTTGTGGTCAGGGTATCTGTTCAACAATGGAATCATTGCCACCACATCCACTGGAGTGGGGGGGCGTGACCTGTCTGACTTATAGTGGCTTTCCCCTACCCCTCTGTCCTGTGTTACCTTGCTTGGACCTACAGGTAGTTTCTGGATGAGAGGGGTGCCCACAGGAGGAACATGCATGCCTAAACTTACACGCGGCCCTTGTGCAGGTACGCCTATTAAAATCCCAGCACACCCCTTTCTTCTCTGGCCCACCTGCCCTAAATTTCCCAGGTACTTCACTCGTTTGGGGGGGCCGAAAGGGCTGCTGCGGTCTAGTGAACACCTTGACCGCACCGAACTGAGGGGGAGGTGCAGTGTCAGAGAACTGTTTGTGCCAAGCCAAGGAATCTACCGAGTCCCATGGCAACGATCTATTGAATTCCAATGCCTTCCTAAAATTGACATCATAACCCTTCCATGCATCCCCAGAATACTGTTGACTCCACCCCACAATCCTGCTCGAGTAGCAAGCCAATGCAGCCTGCAGATCTGGAGGACGCTCAGCCTTAATTGCAGTGAAAACAGCCCATGCTTGCATCCAATTATTGAGATTTTCCTCAACCCTGAATCTAGTACACTGCGCCCTCCATTCACTTGGGAGCATCCACTCTTTCAGTGCTTTAGCCTGCTCCATTTCCCTATTATCCAACAATAAAGAATAAATGTACACGTATTTATCAGCCCAAATCATTTCTTTCACAGCTGATGACACATGCTGAGCTAGATTTTCGCTCCTGGAAGGTATCACACCGTCCCCTAAGAGCGGCAATGCCACTTCCTTACCAAGTGCGGGCACCGGGGGCGGCTGCCCTTTAACTCCGTCCAGCTGGGGAACACTTGGACCTGCAAGGGGAGAAGAAATTGGCAATGCAAGACTGTCGGCGACCGGTGCCGATCTGATTTTTTCTACAAACCTTGCCGCCTCTGCCGCATGGTCTGCAGAATTCGGGAAGGCTCCCCCTTTTTGGAGCCATGGCATCATGGCCGTTAACTGAGCTACCAATTCGGGTGGCATCGAATCTACATTACCCCCCGGGACAACAGGTACCACTGGTGTTAAGCCCGGTGGTCCTGGCACAGGTGGCAAGGCGGGCGCCGGGTGAGGCCAGCCTGTCCCCGGGATTGTGGGCACCGGTGCGGGAGCAGACCCAGCGTCTACTGGTTGACCTGCCGGCACCGGCACCACAGGGGCAATGGGTGTAGGCACATGCGGGGGTGGGACCACCGCGGGCGGTGCGGCTGGTAATGGATCCACTGGGCCTGGGGTGGGGACCGCCTCCTTGGGTCTTTTGGACCTAGGTTTCCCTTGCGGGGTGACAAATTCCCCTCTTGGCACTGGTGCCACCCTCTTGCGGATGGGTCTCCCGGACGGGCCCGGTGCCTCGCCCTCTCTGTCCTCCAACCGAGCTTCCCGCTCCTTAATTTGTCCTAGCTGTTGTTTAATGTCGCTCATCTCCCGCATCATAGCCCGCATCATAGCCTCCATGTTGGACCCCCTTTTACCACCCCTTGGGCCTGGCATGACGCTTACCCCAAAAACACCCGCTGCCTACTCTCTTAGTACCCAACAGGTCAACTGTGTGTACCTTGCAGATGGAGGGTCACCAGGGGGCTTTCAGCACCATGCAACGGCGACCGCAACACCAGCGGCTTGTCCGCTTATGTAAGGGGTGAGTAAACCTAATGTAGACCCACCCGGCGGCCACCAGGAGCAATGAATGCTAGCCCCCCGTACCCCTCTTACCGATCTGTCCTGCGTCCTCGCCGCCGATGATGATCTGCGGTCGCAGCCCCCACAATGTTGCGTGCCCTGTCTGCGAGTGAAACGTGCCGAAAGTGTTGTTAAGGTTGCCTGGAATTGAAAAAAGGTATTACTACTGTGCCATAAAGCAGGAAAAAGTTTTCAGGAAATCCCACTTAAATACCGTCCTTTCAAATGCCACTGATGCCAAAGGCCGGTACACTATATTGCAAAGGCTTGCAATTATTCTCTGTTTTGTGTCATTACTTGAACAACAAGTCATGAAGTAATTAATACCACAGTAGGAAAATACTTTAAGCAATGTCACCTCTTCTGTATACTTGGACAACAATTCAAACACAATTTGATACCACACAGTAATGACAAACACCTAAAGAAATGCCACCTCGTTTTCTTAAATTGCACCCTCTGTGTAACAATCTGTAAAATGTATTATAACGCACAAGGCAATGTCACTTCGTTTTCCTTCAAATTGCACACTGTGTTGCCCAAATAGTACAATGAATTACCACTAAATATACGAATGTAGCGTGAAAACATTTACATAGCTGCCACCTCGTTTTTGCACAACCCTCTTCTTTCCTAAAATCGCTCTCTTCGCTCTTGCACACACTTTTATATGGGGCCCCCCCTACAAAATTGCCCTGCGCGCACTAGCGTGAAAAAACAGCGAAAAAAGGGCGCGAAGCGGGTAATTCCCGAAGCGAGAGCTCTTTCAAACCGCCCAACAATCACCGGCGGTTCGTTTACCCTAGGCCACAATCCTTCGACACCCTCCTCTTAAAGCAAGACCCTGTGGGGCGGGCAGGGACACAGAAACCCTCTGTTCACGGAGCTGCACGCGCGGGGACGTTGCCTGAATCAGAGGCCGACGCTCTCCCGCACGTATTTGCCCTGCCCCTTCCCGCCGCTCCCACACAATACCTCACGAGGCCCGACCGCCTCACTTTTCCTCCGCCGCTCCTCGGCTAACCCGCACCAGTTCAAGCGACGCTCCTGTCTCTCGACGCGGTTGGCCCCGACGTGGTTCTGCTAAATGCGCCACAGTCACCGCTCCTCGCCACCTTGCTCCTGCCTCGCCACCTCGGAAGCCTAAAGGAAAAAGGGGGAAGTTGAACCCAATCGAAGGCGCTCTCTGTCCACTCGACGTCTCCCTCCGCACAGCTCCGGAAATTCCTGCAAAATAAAGCAAAAGGATTATAAAACAAAGAAGCCCCGAACGCGGGGCACAACGTTCAGCGAGGGAGCGTCCAGGGACAAGGGGGTCTCCTGGGCGCTCCCTACCTCTTATTCCCGAGGGGCCGGGTGGCCCCTCCTATCGCCCGCCCCCCCGACCCGGAACCAGTCCATTGAATCCGGGTCAGGAGGGGCGCCGGCCAATCGGCGGTGGGCCGCGCCCCCAGGGCACGCCCCCACCGTCGAAGGACCCGAGGGGAGAGGAGGTGAGACGGTCGCCGCGCCGCCATGCGTGCGGGGGGGCCGAGGGCCCCCCCTTTTCAGAAGATACTTTACCGCGTTGTGTGATCCTGGCCATGTTCATTTTCCTCAACTCTGGCTCACATCTCATATCCGCGAAAACAGACAGCACCAGAATCCGCTAAATGCCGGTCAGATTTAGGATCCTTGCACCTTAGTAACCAGCGTTATAAACGTTTATAAGTCACCTCACTCCTAAGTGTCCAGAGGCTAGAATGAAAAATCTAGACAAACATTAGTCAAAAGGATAAATATATAAAAAAATTTAAAGGATGACCTATTCTGCAGTTCTTGTGGAAGATACTCCCACAATGCTGGACCCAGAATACAGAATCATTTCCCACCATGGACAATTCTTAAAACAGACGAATACCTAGTGTGCTCTTGTTTGCCAGTGCAGGACTCGGCTCCCTGCTTTGCAGAGCTTCTTGGCCTGAGCAGCTGTCTGCTGAGCAGCTGCCTGATGAATCCTGGTTGTTACCTGGTTATTTGAAGGCTACATTGCTGAATGGGATACATAGAGTGTTTAAAAAGCCAAAGCATTCATTGTTGGGTTTGCAAATGAGTTGCGCGTCTTCAACATTTTACAAATCTGCAGACCATTCCTGGACAGTTATTGCGCCCCCGGAGTAGTGGTATCACATAGGGCCCAGACACTGCCTCACTGCATTGACACAAAGAATAACCATACAGTAGGGCTTATTTCCAGCAGATGTTTACACCATCTGCTTCCACATAGACTCACAGGTGAATCCTTGAACTACAATGTGACAAGCAATCAAAAACTACTAAGTCCTGCTTTGTGTTACGTATGAAGTGATTTTGTGTGTGAAACATAATCTGTGCATTTTGTTTGTTTCTCTTATGATATGGTTGTGTAAGGTACGTATTTGCAACGAGCCCGTTTGCAAAAGAGGTTGTGAGCAACCTCAATAGAACCAGGTGCGGGTCTAATAGTTGTGCCAAGTTAAAAAAGAGAATTTTACTTGTCAAAATACTTTGTAAAGAGTGGGAGTTGGTGTCAGAACAAAGACAGAGCTGGAGATTAAGTAAATTTTGAAGTGTTGCAGCAGGCATGGGTATGAACACACTAGATTGACCTGGTGGTCGCCACCTGCTGTCAGTATCGATTAACCTACATACTGGAAAACATGAAACTACTTTCTAGGACATCTACTCTTAATACTTATCTGCGTGGAAGCTGCTGTTTGTACACGTTAATAGGCTCCTTTCTCTAACAAACCTTGTCTGCTGCAAAATGCCTTCTTTCAGCAGCTGCAGACACCATGGGCCAAAAAATGACCTCTGCGATGGACGCAAAAACGCAACTGATATTCAGGAAAAAATGAAAAAACATTTATTGCAGAGTCCTGTGGTGTGTTTTAGGTACTTGTAGGTACTGGTATGTCTAGCTACAGTTGAAATTCTCTCTGAATATATTTTGGAAACACCTTCCTTCCCCTGCAATTTCCAAATATTTTCTTTCCAAACTGCACATGGGATCCCAGCGACGCACCCAGCATGTTACACTTGGATGTAGGGAAAAGGTGAGATCCTCCCATATTGACGGGGATTGGATGGAATGTGGTCATGAGACAGACTTTGGTTTCTAATTTAAAAACTAAGATGTAAGGTATCTGTCTCTATGTGCAGGCTGAATGAAGCGAGGGCAACTCCTAGCCGAGGATGTCATCCAAGGGTGGAGATGACCATTAATGTGTCCAGATCTGTGCTGCCTATTCTGAGTCTCTTGCCTGAGTTTGCAAGGAAGGTGAGGCTCTGAGCATACACTATTGTAAAATGATTCTTTTAGCAGCCGGTAGTAGCAGTGGATTTGATTTGGTTAAAATTGATAAAGCGGGGGGGGCGTGGCTAGCAGCCATCGATGGCGGCTGCAGCTTGAGGAGGCTCCGGGGCAGGCAAGGCTTCCTGTGAACATCCGACATACTTATCCGGCACTTAACAGTGCAAGACGGGGCGGTGGAGAGCCGGAGTCCGTGCGGCGCCCGGCAGAGTGAATCTGAGGCTGATTCGGCGCGTCTGCGGCCCCGGAACCGCCACTGAAGCCCGCGACCGGTGAGGCCTGTCATCTCCCAGTGAGCGCCAGGGCCACAGTAGTCCCTGAGGCCGACCGGAAGTTGCCTCCCGGCGGCCACATCAAGCCGGAAGTGCCGGCCGGCCACGGACATCGAGCCACTTCGTCCTTCTTCTCCCCGGACACCTGGGGGCGCGAGCGGAGCTCCGCGACCCCCAACAGCGAGGGCGGGGGGCTGTGGCCACCGCCTGCAGCCTCCGCGGACGCCAAACACCACGTAGGAGGAACCGCCATCTTAGGCGCCAGACACACGTCGAGTCCCATCAGTGGCGGCCCCCCCCCCTGCTGGGCGGTGGTCGGTCCCGAGTCCCGGTTGTCTGGAGGGGGCTTCGCGACCCTTGACTTCGCCCTGGGAGAGGTGGGCACCGGGGATGTAATTTTCCTTCCACCCCCTGCTTGCCTGGCGGAGAGGGCGAGCGAACCCTGACTGGTACGCACGTGGAGGGAAGCCACGCATTGGACAGCGGGGCCGCACCTACGAGCCTGGCCCGATCCACATCTTATTGACCAGGAGCA
This sequence comes from Lissotriton helveticus, assembly GCF_964261635.1. Lineage (NCBI taxonomy): Eukaryota > Metazoa > Chordata > Amphibia > Caudata > Salamandridae > Lissotriton > Lissotriton helveticus. The sequence continues at coordinate 908,466,111 of NC_136057.1, forward strand.
CCGGGTATCATACGGATTGGCCGGGAGGGGGAAGCCACTACATCTGATGCCCTTCGAAGACACGGCGCCCCGCATCCCCTGCTGTGACGGCTGAGATCCGGACCTACCGTTGAGTGCACGCACAGAGTACCCGTTATCCCTCAAGACGGACCTTACATTTCAGAGGGTGTCCGCCATGTCACAGAGAGGGCCCAAACAATCTGCCGCCCAGGCCAGGCTGGACAAATTTGCATATGACAAGCACTCCCCGCCCCAAGACCAGCGCAAAACGGGGGGGAAAACGATGGAGTCGGAGGGCGCCAAGAAGGCCACTATTGAGGACGTCCTGGCGGCGTTGGCGCAAGTGCAGGCAACGGTGGGTGCTACAGCTACTGAGGTCACGCTAATCCGGGCGGACCTCCACAAGATGTCGGAAAAGGTCAAGCAGATGGAGGTAGTCACCAAATCCCTGGTTGAGGATGTATCGGAACTGCAGACGGCGATGGAACGACTGCAGACGGATAACAGAATGCTTCGTGACAAGTTGGATGACCAGGAAGGGCGCTCCAGACGCAACAACGTCCGAATTTTGGGAGTGCCGGAATCGGAGAACACGGGTGCCATGGATCTCTACGTGGAGGAGTTGATCAGGACCAAGCTCCAACCAAAGGGACTATCGAACTTCTTCTCGGTGGAACGGGCCCACAGGGTGCCGGGGGGGAAGCCTAAGACTGGAGGGCCGCCCCGGCCTATACTTGCGAGATTGTTCAATTTTCGGGACCGCGACACCATCCTGCAGGCCGCACGAGTGGCGCCGGCCATCCAGATCCAGAACTCGAGGATAGCGTTCTTCCCGGATTACACGGCGGAGGTCGCCAGGAGGCGGAAAACATTCCTAGAGGTCAAGAAAACATTGCGGGAAAAAGAACTACAATACTCGATGCAGTTTCCGGCCCGGTTGCGGGTGGTAGCAGACAAGAAAGTATGGTTCTTTGACACCCCGGACGTTGCCCGGGACTGGTTGGAGGGATGGCACACGGTGGACCGTCAGCGCAAATCATCCAGGCACCGGACCGACCGCGGAGGACACAACGGGACTGGCTCGCAGTCATCCGACCGGAATGGGGCAGAGGGCTCGCACTCGCATGGACTTGCAGGGAATGGCGAAGAGGAATGACTCCCACTTGTATGATGGCCTCACTAACTACTGCTGATCGTCGTCACATCGCCTGGTAGCTGTTTTTGGACTCTGGCAACACTACCCCAGAAGCATGCAGGGATGCCGCCTGCTCAGGGAGACACTCTCCCCCCTTACACGCAAGTACTCTGGTTGTGGGTTGGGTAAAGCGCTCTGCTCAGTTGGGGAGGCGGGCAGTTGAAAGTCCGTTAGGCAGGGATGCAGGGAGGGGGCAGTTGGGAGGGGGGGTTCTGTTAATGTTAGGAACTTACATGCACGGTCAAGGAAAGTAACTAGGTTTCCATATGTGTTTAAACGCAACGAGAATTCTAGACAGGGAGATGCAACTCCCAGCAGCGCCTTTGAGGGTGGTTCAGCCCCGGGTGGGGGGGAAGATGTCCCTCGTGGGGTCCTCCTGATTCCTGGTGGGCGGAGGCGCGCCCGGTACCCGGGTGTCATTTCCCCTGCACTACACTACCGACCCCTGAATACCCAATGGCAGATACGTACAGTCCTGTGAGGGGAGGGGGGGATGCTGAAACGCAATGCCCGGCCTTGCGTGTCATGTCCTGGAACGTGAGAGGGCTGGGGGACAAGGTTAAACGAGGTTTGGTCCTTACCGCGATCAGGAGACAGAAACCCATGATAATACTTCTGCAGGAGACGCATTTAACAGGGGGGGCGGTCAAAGCCCTAGATAGACGAGGGTACAAGATGGTAGTTCACTCGGACTTTACGTCCGGATCCAGAGGCACCGGCATCCTGATGCAGAAGAACGCACGGTTTATCCCCATGCTCACGAAAACTGACGACCAAGGATGCTTTGCGGCCCTACAGGGTCAGTGGGAGGGAAAGCTCATCACCCTGGTTTCAGTATACATTCCCCCAGCGTTGCACTCAGTACACCTCCCCAAACTGGGTGAGTTTATTCTGGCCCTCCCGGAGGGTGAGATTGTCCTTGGAGGGGATTTCAACGCGGTCCCTGACACGCAACTCGATAGGTTCCCCACACAGGTCCCCGCGGGGGGGGTTCCCCGCCTTCAACGATTCTTAACTGCCATGGGCCTGGTTGATGTCTGGAGACACCTCTACCCCAACACTAACCGGTACACCTTCCACTCCTCAGTACATGGGAGTCTGTCGAGAATCGACCTTTTCTTGACCCTGGGGGACGGTCTCCGACTCGCGGAGGACATGACAATTCTTCCTCGAGGGATCTCGGATCACTCCCCTCTTACACTCATACTTTCCTCACAGTCGAGATCACGTAAGCGACTGTTCCCCATACAGGCCGCTTATCTCAAGGTTCCCCGGGTCCGCAAGGTGCGCAAAAAGGTGACATCACAGTATTTCACTGAAAATATACACTCGGTGCACTCCTCCGAGGTACTGTGGGAGGCTTACAAGACAGTCCTGAGGGGGGAAGCCATAAACACCATCACAGGGTACAGGCGGGAGCGCTCCCGAGAATTAGACAGTATAGACCTGACCTTGCAGGACCTAGCAGAGAAGCACGAACAATCCCCCACACCCTCCACCTTACACGCACTGACGTTACACCAACAGATCTATAACGACCACCTCCGTATGTATGTTAAGGGTCAGTTGCAAGACACCCAGAATAGGGTCTACGAGTTGGGTGATAAGGCAGGGAAACTGCTGGCATGGCTCGATAAGCGGGAAGGGAATTCTAGGGGGGTTCCGCGCCTGAGGGACACAGATGGCACACTGCACACCAATCCAGAGCGAATTGTGGACCTCCTAGCAGACTACTTTGAACAGGTGTACACCCCTGTTCGGGTGGTCACCTCGGAAATGGCCAGAGACGCGCTGGCGCCGATCGCAGTCCAGACACTGTCCCCGGAAGCATCAGAAGAACTGGAGGCGGATATCTCCGCTGAGGAAATACACTTAGCTATTCAGGCCCTGAACCCGGGAAAGGCCGTGGGGCCCAACGGGATACCGGTAGAGTGGTATCAGGCAATGCCGGAGGCCCTTAGTTTACATCTGCTGGGCATGTTCAGGGAGTGTCAGGAGAAGGGTACGCTCCCGCCTGATCAACGGATGGCAACTATAGTGACCATCCCCAAACCGGGCAAGCCACCTGAGGAGTGTTCCTCTTATCGTCCTATCTCACTGCTCAACGTGGAAGTGAAGGTACTAGCCAAACTCCTGGCGACGCGACTCCTGCCCCACCTCTCTTCTCTGATACACCCGGATCAATCCGGGTTTATGCCACACAGGAACACGGCGTTGAATCTGCGACGCCTACATGGCGTGCTGGCTAGGGCTGACTCGATAACGTCCCAGGCGGTGATTTTGGCGCTCGACGCCAGGATGGCCTTTGACCTGGTGGAATGGGCGTACCTGTTTGAGACGCTGTCGCGCCTAGGGTTTGGGCCCCGCTTCATTGCATGGGTCAGACTGCTTTATACAGACCCGGAGGCTAGAGTGCTGGCTAATGGCCATGTCTCTCGGAAGTTTACCCTGGGGAGGGGTACAAGACAAGGTTGTCCCCTCGCCCCTTTGTTGTTTGCGATCTCGCTGGAGCCCCTTGCCACGCTCATCAGAACCTCGCCCCTCCTTAAAGGCATCTGCTGGAGGGAGGGGTGGGAGCACCGGCTGTCCCTCTACGCGGACGACATGCTGGTCTACTTATCCAATCCCACTGACGGAATTCCGGCCTTGTTACAACTCTGTGATGCTCATGGCAGGATCTCGGGTTATACACTGAACTGGAATAAATCGGAACTGTTTGTTCTGAGGGGACAGCCTCCGACCCTTGACCCGAGCTGCCCTCTACGGGTGTCAGGTACATCGTTCAAATACTTAGGCATCCATGTCACCAAAGACCCTGCAGAATTCGTGGAAAAAAATTTGAAACCCCACGTGGATAGACTCAGACGAGATGTTAAGTTCTGGTCGGATCTTCCACTGACACTCTTGGGACGGGCCGCACTTTATAAAATGATGGCTCTGCCCAGGTTTTTATATGTCCTCGAGAACACACCTTACCCGATAGCCCCCAAATTCTTTCAGACGGTGGCGGCACTGGTTTCCAACCTCCTGTGGGGGACCCACCCTGCCCGTATCGCCCAATCCAAATTACACAGAGGCTGGTTTGATGGAGGTATCGCCCTACCCAACTTAAAATTATACTATTGGGCGGCGCACCTTAAACCCATCAACCACTGGCTACATGCTGCGCAAGGAGAGCCGGCGTTCCGGACAGACAGGGGACAACTGGGCTTGGATAGCATGCTGGCTCCGTTATACGACCACCGCAAACTCCGCTCCTTAGTGGGTCCCACTAAATTGACGGTTGCAGTTTGGCACGCAGCGACAGCTGCGCTAGGATGGAAGGGGGTGATCACCAAGCTAACCCCGCTGTGGGACTCCCGAGTCCTCGGTCATTTGAGAAATAGTAAGGGTTTTTCACATTGGGACACGATAGGGATTTCCACGGTGGGAGATCTTTGGGAGACGGGCGGGGTACTGCCCTTCAGTAGACTGAGGGAATTGTATGACCTCAGTGAGAGGGAGCTTTACAGGTACATCCAGATTAGACACGCACTACTCGCAGTACTGCCTACTGACACCGCCCTGCCGGAGTCCACCCCACTGGAGGACCGTCTCCTTACAGAATTCATGGTAGAGCGTGCGACGTCCCTTGTCTACCGCAAACTCCTTAATAATTCACCAGACCCGACACTAAAATTGAAGGCGAAGTGGGAGGGTGACATTGGTGAGATGGACGAGCATGAATGGAATGAGGCACTGGCATCGCCTAAGGAGGTCGGAATCTCATCGAGATTACGACTGGTACAATTGAAGATAGTACATAGGGTATACTACACTAGAACAATGCTACACCATATTCACAGGACAGACCACCCCTTCTGCCTTCGTGGGTGCGGGGAGGAGGGCTCCTTCTTCCACACCATATGGGATTGCCCTCGAATTCATGAATATTGGAGACAGATTCTGCGGACAATCTCGCAAACATTAGACTTGACACTACTGCCCAACCCGAGGAGGTGCCTCCTCAATATATAGGAACCTACAGACCTCACACGGCACAGTCGACTCTGGGTCACGGTGGGATTGGCGGTGGCGAAGAGGGATGTCGCGCAACGCTGGGGGGTCCCAGAACCTCCGTCCAAGTCACAATGGTGTCTGAACATGGACAAGACAATGGTGATGGAAAGGGCAGTCTACTCTAGCCGCGCGTGCCCGGGGAAATGGAATAAAATTTGGTCCAGGTGGAATACGTATAGAGGGGAGATCTGTGACCCTTTGCCAGAAGAAGACCCTGAAGACTCGGATGAGGAGGGGGAGGAGGGTTAGGTAGCTAAGCGGTATGTGAGATTGAGAGGCACGGATTCACTGGGGAGACAGCTGCACTAACACCCCACAGAGAACTAAGGCCAGGAGGACATGGACTTATACATTACTGGCCCGCAGCATAGGCAGAAGGCTTACCTACTGCAGGATAGGTTGCTACCTTAGAGGGATCTGTAAAGGGAAACCACAGGGAGATACTTCCACATGCTCAATATTGTACTAAACCTGACCGCGCTCCTGTTCCTACAGGTTAGTTTGTTTGTTTGTTTGTTTGATTTATAAAACTGGGAAATCAACGCCCATCACTTTCTGATTTACTGCTCGAATGCCAAGACCTGTGAATGTAACGGCTGTCACGATACTGATTTTGTTGGCTGTTTCTCTGTAACAATGTATAACATGACTCTACTACTTTGACTGAATATTAGCGGCCGGCCCAACGGGTTGTAGGCAGTCTGCAGTGTATTTGTAAGATGCAATAAAAGTTTTTGATCCCCAAAAAAAAAAAAAAAATTGATAAAGCGCAGCAAATGCCCATGGGCGTCAAGGCGCTGTAATCAAGGTGATGCGAACAACCTGTGGACAACTACACATAGACACAAGGAATGCTAAAAAGTTCAGCTTGTAAGGTGAACAACCAGGTTTTTTAATATTTTCTGAAGAGAGAATGCATTTTAATTCCAGTCAGGTGATGAGGGAGAGAGTTCCACAGTCTAGCTGCAGCGACCGAGAAGGCTCTACCTGCCCATCCCTCTTTCCGCACTCGCACTTTGCTGGCAGCTGGGTCACATTTCAGTGTTCCATGCACACAGCAGGTGGCTGCAGCAGGACTCGTTAAACCATTGTTTTAAGCGTCCCATTTCCCCTATCTAGCTTTCATGTTCCCTGATTGCAGCTTTCATCTACCCAAGCCCTCATGGTCCTAGTCTCGAAATGTTCTTAGTGAAATGAGAAAAGCACTTCTGACTAATGAACAGTAATGTAACATCTTCGCTACATCACTGGAGGTTTTCAGAAGCCACTTGAGATCTGTGGTTGCAGAGTATTTCTTTTGATCCTATTGATGTGCAATCAGTGTATAATTATGAAATAACCTTCGGAATGCTTTTGATGGGTTGTCATCTCAACCTGGTTCCTGGAAGGACCAGGACTTTCATTTTAGTGACGCACTAATGTTGGCTTGTTTTTGTGCTACATATGGCAGGACACTAGAGTGTTTTTACGAACATGCAGCTGAATTACTTTCCGTTCTGACTTCCGCAGACATCCCACACAGTGGCAGGATAAGTATTCCTTGGGCCATATTGTAAGCAAGAAAATTGCCCCCCATTCCTCTTCGTTGCGTATTAAGAGAGGCCTAATTTGCCTGAAGGCCTAATTGTGAGCCAGTGGACTTTTCATGCCTCAGGGACCTGGTCCCACTTCACCTGTGGCACGATGTATAGCTACACCCCTGATCACACAGAATTTTCCTGCAACCGATTGTACTGATATCTGTCCCAGAATATTACCAGGTGTTCATCCGAATCCTCTGGTCAAGAATTTTCTCCCGCAGTGTTCTTTGGCTGGACATTTGTTGCATTTCTTATCCCACTATCACAAACAATATTAAAGGAAATCCCATGAAAGACATGCAAAAACAATGAGATTAAAAGGAGGTGCCTGCCTCATTTATTTTAAAGTATAAAGGCACTTACCTCTGCAAGCTCACAAAGTGCATGTGTGTAGTTTGGTGGTCTTTCACACTCTGCTGAAGTGGAAGATGCATCTAGATGTCACTTCCTGTTTGCTGCTGTGTGGCTGCTGCACTAATCCTCTACAAGTACTGTGCCCGTCATGAGACTGAATGGAAGAGTCTAAGAAAGCCCAGCTCCCACATGAGAAAAATTCAAGTTTTCTGTCAATATGCACTCATTGCAGTTGCAATAGATGGAGTAAATAGCCGTGGTAGCATAGTGGAGACCTGGGCTTTCCTTAGATGCCGTGTGACACTTTTAGCCTGCCCTGGAATTTAAACCATTAGCACTCTGCCTTTGCTTTCTTGTTACTACTAAGGGTATTTTATTCCCAGTATATAAGGTGGCTGAATATCTAACACAGCCTGAAGTTTTCACATGTGATGTAGGGACTGAGTTGATCCAGTATTTTCCAAGAGTTCCCAAACTTTTTTGGTTTCTGCTCTTCCTAGAGTAGTATGTCAACGTTATCGAGCACTCACAAGCGCAAACCAACTAAGAAAGGTCTATATATGTAAATACACTTACTGAGGCTAAAAGCTTGGTTTTTCGTACATGATAGATAGATAGATAGATAGATAGATAGATAGATAGATAGATAGATAGATAGATAGATAGATAGATAGATAGATAGATAGGTCCCTCTACCCGCAATGTTCAACATTTCTTTTTCGGTGCCCGTCTATCAGGGGAACAACTCCTGGGCATGTGTTTACTGTGCTCCGGGTCAACTCCCTGTCTAATCGCGTTAGGTTCCCTGTTGTATAAATAAAACTGTGAAAGAAGCAGAGTGCCACGTCCTTATTTTTGGATTGTGGCTCTTAGGTGGTGTAATATCTAAAGAGGAAGGTGGCATCTGCGAAAGTAAAAGCAGAGATACTGATTGTTTTCAGCAGCAAGCGAACTAAAAAAAAAATCTACGTGAAAGTGATTTCATAATCTATAATTGCTAAACATCACTGAAGCCATGGTAGTGTATCGTTCCCCTGATGTAGCTGGGTCACTTTCACTTGGCATCTATAGGCTTTTAAAGCAACAAGTCATATTAAGCTGCAAAGACATCACGTACCGCAGCAGCATTTTGCGTGCACTTGACACAAAATGTGTGTGGCGTAAGGGTTTCCGTGGACAATTGCCATAGGTGAATGGCTGCTTGCTGATGCACTGCAGTACTTGCACCACTCACAGGTGGGCTCGGATTACAGTTTCTAGTATGCACCTGCTGGTCCACATGTCTCCTGCTTCAAAGAGGTCCAGCAGTCAAATAGCTTTGTTAATGATAAAATCTACTGTGCTGTCTCTCAGAAAATCAAATTTAAAAATAGTGTACTGTAGTTTAGCAGGAAATGTAGCAGACTGGTGATGCAGCTAACTGAGTACACAACCTAACACGAGACCAAAAGACTAGGAAGCAGGCAGAAAAGTGCCTGAATGGGCGGAAAGCCTGGGCCAATATGACCTCTGACCTTGTCTCAATACTCTTGGACTTACGTTGCTCGGTCCCTTCTCCCAGTTTAGTTTTGCACTATGTATTGATTTTTATTCACATACATCATGCGCAGTTGAGCATTGTGTGGCGCGATGGAAGACTTTTAGAAATCTGACCGCTATATTTTTAACAGAATACACTGTCCGAGTACTCGTGCTCTTTAATACTTATGAAGCAGCCATCTTGGGTTTTACTTTGACCGTTCCTGTGCAGCAGCCATCTTGGATTTCTTTTTGACAGTTCATGTGCAGCAGCCATCTTGGATTTCTTTTTGACAGTTCCTGTGCATTTGCCATCTGGGATTTTACTTTGACCGTTCCGGTGCAGTAGTCATCTAAGATTTTGCTTCAAAACTGTCTCTAGAAATATGTTTGTTGGTAGCTGATTTTTGGTGGAGCTCCAAAGTCCAGGCAATAAATAAAGCTGCCTTTAAATTCTGTATTTATTAGGTCTTATTCTTTATGTCAAAGAAAGAGGTCACATCTCAGGCTATGTCTTCTTCTGCTTAATTTACAGATACACTGTTTTTTATGAACTCCTCTCACTTTGCAGTCAGAGAGAGAAAAATATAGTGAATTATGTGACAATCCTGCTGAGATACATGAAGTGTGAAAGGAAAGCTGGAGGATTAAATTTTTGTTCCTAACATTCAACAAAGTGTAAATACGTGTAGATGATCTGTACACATTCAGAAGTTAGGAAAGGAACATGAAGCCCATTTTGTTTTTGTAATTCTAAAGTGTGATGGAAACAAAGATTTTAGTAGGATCAGAACAAATCGCAATTAATAAATATTCACTGAAACCCGATAGCCACACATTATTATTTTTGAGCAATATAGTTTTATCTCGAAAACTGTATGTTTGTGCACATTTTGTGAGCATTCCTATGAAAAATGTGCTGTCTGCATATAACAATGCGCTACCAAATATTGCTTAAGTTATATTAACAAATCGCCCACCTCATGACCGTTAAAAAGCTAGGTGGCTCGCAAAAGTTTGTCCTTCAAAAAAGTGGGTCTGTTTTAGAGTTAGTGTAGTTATACAGTCACTATTTGGAAACTTCCAGAAGCACAAACGAGAGGACGGGAAAGCAGACTGAGGAGAGATATTTCATCCTCTGCAGGCGTTTGTCTTGGATATTGGAGCTCAAACGTAAACTGTTGATTCCTGCAGGTACTCTGCTGCTCGTAAATACTGATTTCTTTGAGCAGCTTCACAATTATGACTTCCTTTGTGTACAGAGCTGGGCGTTGTACGAATGCTAATGTACACAAGTTGAATGAATGTCATCTTTCAAAAGCCAGCAGTGAACATGTCCATGTCTGAGAAGGTAGCAGGTGCCTGTTGTACTAAAGCCATCCTGTGCCAATGAGAGGATTTGTTTGTGTTAAAGGGAAAGGGATGTACTCGACTGAGATACAGCGAGGACAGGGGCGAAGGTGGTGGGATTACACTGTCGTCAGTCATGAAGGGCTCAGTCTGGGAAGGGGCGAGACTCAGGGGCGGCCTTAGGCATGTGCAAGCTGTGCACCTGCACAGGGCCACCAAACTCCAGGGGCCACAACTCCAATATATATCCCTAATATAATAATCCTCTGAGGATGGATACATATTTGCGTGGCGGCCCCTGGCAGGGATTTGGCGGCCTCCAGTTCTGTTCCACTTCCAAACACCCTGACTCCCCCTCTTCACTTTATTTATTTATTTATTTATTTATTCAAAGTTTTATATAGCGCGAACAAGATCTTTACAGATATCAGAGCGCTTCACAGAGACAGGGGTAGGGGCAACAAGACTGAACAGAAATAATGGGAGCAGTATAATAGTCAATAACATAATAGGAAAACAATAGTGTACAGAAAACATACCAATATACAATCAGGTAACAAGTAATATAAGACGGCGCAAAGTCATTGATCCCGTTACAATAGAGTTCAGGTAAACTTTGGATGTAGGGATGGCTTATACCAAATTCTAAGGATAGAGAGAGCAAGGGGTGGGGGCATCAGGCGGGTGATTCAGCAAACTAAAGTGTAGTATATAGTGGTCGGTAGTAGGAGAGTAGCATAATAGTGTCACAATCAAATAAGAATATAGTGCCAAGAATCTGTCAGGAGGTCAAAATACCAAACGATGCAGAGTCTCTTATCCAACACCTATAAAGTTCAGGTGAACTTGGCCATAAGGATGGTTTTCACCTCTTTCTTGAAGAATGCAGTGGAGGAGATAAGCCTGGTTTCAGGAGGGAGAGCATTCCAGATCCTGGGAGCCATTCCTGAGAAGGAGCGTTTGTATGTTTTTTCCTTCCGGAATCTACGAGGTTTCAGGAGTAGATTTTTTGTACTTCTATTGGATCTCGAACCTCCTGATATAGACAACTTTTGAGCGAGGTAGTTGGGTGCCTTGTGATGCACGGCCGAGTGTGTCATAACGGCAATTTTTAGCTGTATTCTGGCTTCAAAAGGCAACCAGTTTAGAGATTTTAAGTCTGGGGATATATGCGAATGTTTTCTTGAGCCAGTAATGAGTCTCGCGGCAGCGTTCAGGGAGGCTCTTAGGGGTGCTGTTGTGGATAGCGGGAGTCCGCTGAGGGCCACAATTCCATAGTCTATGCGAGGGATGACTAACGCTTGTACAGCAGTTTGGAAGTCCTTGGCTGGGAGGAAGGGTTTAAGTTTCCTCAGTGTGTTGATTTGGAAATTAGTTCCTTTTGTCGCTTTGCTAACGTGCTGTTGCATGTTGAGCTTGGCGTCGAGTGTGATGCCTAGGGATTTCGCAGAATCCACGATGGTAGGTTGGACATTGAGTGCTGTTAGGTTATTGAGCCAGGTTTGGGTGGTGGTAATTTTCGCCGGAGATGAGATGAGTAGGAACTCAGTTTTCAGAGCATTTAGTTTGAGGTGATTAACGGCCAACCAAGATTGAGTGCTACTAAGTGTGGAATTTAGAAGTTTGATATCTTCCGGGGATCGTAGCTTTAGGTAAAGTTGTGTGTCATCAGCATACATATGGAATTGAACATTGGATGCTTGGAGCAAGGTGGCGAGCGGTTCCATGACGAGGTTGAACAGTGTGGGGGAGAGGGAAGATCCTTGTGGGACACCTAGATCTGCTGGCACAGGTGTAGATAGCACATTGTCGATCTTGAACTTCTGAGACCGGTTATGAAGGAAGGAAGTAAACCATTTGAGAACAGTTCCCGATAGACCCATTCTAGTGCTTAGCAGCTCCAGTAAGTTCTCGTGTTTGACTGTGTCAAATACTGAAGAGAGGCCAAGAAGGATGAGGAGGCAAGACTCATTCCGATCTAGAATTTGGAGGGCGTCATCAATTATGTGCGTCATAGCCGTTTCCGTGCTATGTTTCGCTCGGAAGCCTGATTGATGAGGGTTGAGGAGGTTAAATTGGTCAATGTGTTTTGTTAGTTGGAGTTGGACACATTTTTCCAGCAATTTGGCCAGGGTGGGGATATTGGTGATAGGGCGGTAGTTGTTCAGGTCAGACGGGTCAGCTGTAGGTTTCTTGAGTATAGGCGTGACTTGCCCCACCTTGAGGGCGTCTGGGATGAGACCTTGTTGAAGGGAGCTGTTGATGATTTTGGTCCAAAGTGGGAGGAGCAGGGGGATGAAGTCTTTTACAGCATTAGCAGGTAGGGGGGTCTATGAGGTGATTAGAGGGCTTCAGGGTGCCGAGCAGTTTGCGTATTGCTTCTTCCGAGTATGTGTCGAAGGACAACCATGATGCATTATTTTTAGGTTGAGTGTTAGTTATTCTGGTGTGATTGGGGAATCGGCTTACATCCATGATGAGGTCATTTCTTATGTTGTCCATCTTTAGCTTAAAGAAAGCAGAAAAGGCTTCACAGTGTGGGGTATCGACTGTTGTGCTGTTTGATTGTAAGGGTTGTGTCTTTGTTTGAGTTTTGATTAGTTCGAACAGCTTTTTTGGCCTGTTTTTTGCTTGGTCCAGCTGGCGGCTAAAGAAGTCAGACTTAGCGCGCTTTATTTTCCTAAAGTAGGAATTTCTCTTGTTCTTAAGCGTTTTGAGATGCAGTGATGAGGGGTCAGATCTCCAGGTGCGCTCTGCCATTCGCATAGCACGCCTGTCATCATTAAGTCTGCCGTCATACCAAGGGTTAGAGATCTTGGTGGAGACTCTCTTCAGTTGCAATGGGGCGGCTTCGTTGACTATTGAATTCATAGAGTCAAGGTAGTGATCGGTCAGTGATTGAACATCCGAGGTACCTGAAGGGGGAAGGAGGAGACTGCCGATGTGGGGAGGCAGGGAATTGAGGTTAAGATTCTTCATGTCCCTTTTCCAGGTCTTGGATTTGGTAGGTTGAGCCGCGTTAAGTTTAACTTTTTCGTTGATAAAGAATGTGATAATGTGGTGGTCTGACCAGTCACAGGGTTGGACCGCCTCCAGTTGGATAAAGTCCTCTTTGGCGATGATGAGATCGAGTATCGAGCCTTTGTCGTGTGTTGGTCTATCGCATAATTGGGTGAGGTCAAGCGCATTAAGGAAAGTTTTGAGGCTATTCACCACTGCGTCTTTCTGATCGTTCCAGTGGAGATTAAAGTCACGCAGGTAGACTTGGTTGGTCTGCCGACCGGCATTGGATGTGATCGTGTCCATGAGATGCTGAGTGAATGTGAGGTTGTCACCAGGCGGGTGATAGATGAGATGTAAGGCACAAACTTGTTTGCCCTCGCTGGAGATATCGAGGCAGAGGAGTTCACAGGAAGAAAGGGAGGGGGAGGTGGCTTTAGTAACGGAGAGGTTGCTCCTGAAAATGCATGCAGTTCCCCCGCCCGTCTTGCCAGGCCTGTCCAGTCTAATGATGTGATAATTGGGGGGGACTAGTATGTCCATTATCGGTGTAGAGGCTTCAGTTAGCCACGTTTCAGTCAGAATGGCTAGGTCCAGATCCATTGTTGAGACGAGATCAGCGATGTCAGAGGAGTGTCTCTGGGCCGATCTGCAATTGAGTAGGATGCATTTGAGTTTGGGAATGAGAAGGGTGGTCGAGCCTTCTAGAGAGAGGGGAACTTTTCTGAGGTTGTTAGGGACGGAACCTCTGTTGCTTTGGGTTGGGAGCCTCAGGGGATTTGTGAGAATTGTGGGTATGGGGATGTGCGAGATCGATATGTGTTTTACCGGACCTGGGCCATAAGAGCGAAGGAGGGAGCGTAAGTCGCGATCCGACAGGGAGTTGAGGACACGACAGGGGCGGTGGGAGTTTTTGCGAGCGGGGATAGTTGGCCAACGCGGGGATCGTTGAAGGCGAATGTATTTTGGGAGGGTGCGTGGTTTGTAGGGTAGTGGGACGGGAGGTTGACTGGGCTGTGAGAAGAGAAGTTCTTTGATTGCGTGGAGATCTTTTTTGACTTGTAGGAGATCCTCTCTAACTTGTTGGAGGGTGGGTAAAGTCAAGTCCAGATGTGGATTGGGGATGGGGTTGGTGATGAGAGCCGTTGGCGAGTGGTTGAGTAGAGGGCTGGAAAGCGAGCAGGGTACCGAGGGGGGGGATATGCTAGCGTTATTGTGGTGTTCTGCGGTGATATTAAGTGGGATGGCATTCGTTGTGTGGGAGAATTTGTGGGCGAGGGGTGTGGGTGGCGTAGGGGGAGGGTGGGAGGCATAGGTAGAGACGTCGGTGGGAGACGGTGCTGGTGAATTGAAGAGATAGTGAAGGCTGAAGACAATGGGGGTGGCAGGAGAGTAGTGGGGCCTGAGAATGGGCGGGGAAAGAGGGGGGATGCTAAGGTAAGGGAGGTGGTATGTTCTGTGGGTCTAATAGGGACGGTGGGGAGGTGGTGAGTGAGAGTGGGGAGGGAGCTGGGGAGGGAGAGGGCTCTACCGGGGGGGGAAGGGGAGGGGGAGATAAGCTCCAGACGGTGGTGTGTTCAGAGGCGTTCGTGGGGGGTGTAAGGTGGGGGGAAGGGAGCGTGGGGGTATCGAGGATGTGGGGGTGGGGGTATCGAGGATGTATGGGGGGAGTGTTCTCACATAGGCATTGAGAGTGGGGGAGCAAAGGGTGGGATTTGTCGTTATGCGTGTCGTTCTGGTGCTGATCTAGGTAGGAGGTGTTGTGGGTGGGAGTTGTTATGTCAGAGGAGAGAGGAATGGGAGTGGTATGAGTGGGGATCAAAGGGATAGTGTTAGAGTGGGGGCTAGTGTATGAGGGGGAGATATTTGTGACTGTGATTGGGGAGTGTGGGGTGGTAGCAACAGGAGGGCTATTGACTAGGATGCTGGGTGTAGGGGTGAGGTGCGTGTGGATCTGATGCTGAACTAAGTTAGAAGCGTTGTGGGTGGGGGCTGCGACGTCATGAGTGATAGTGCTGGAGGAGTTATGGGTGGAGGTCCGCAGCTTGGAGAGGTGCTCTTTGAACTTGGGGAACAGGTTGTCTAGTATTTCCAGGTTCTTGTCTGTGGATTGAATTAGGACAATACCGTTATTGTAGATAGAGATGGTGGCTCTGCCAGGGAAGAGTTGGGAAGGTGTGATAGAGAGAGTTAGGCCATGAGCCGTTTTCCTGGTGGTGGAGACGGTGAGTAGGGTTATGAACGCTTTTCTCCATTGAGCTCGGCGTGAGGTGTGGAAGATGATGTCAATGTTCAGGGCTCCATTGCCCGGTGAGAAGTAGGTGTCGGCAAAGGGGGTTTCAGGGTGCGATCTCAAGAAGTTGTGTTTAAAGCGTTTAGCAGCTTTTTTGGTGAGAGTGGAAGGGTAGTTGATTCTATGTGTGCTTGCCGATGAGATCCATGTTAGGATGGCTATAGCGGTGGGTGTGAGAGGAAGAACGATAATAATAATACACATATGCAAAGAACAGCTGTCGACCGTTGGTTACAAAGCACAAGAGTGACACTAGTGAGTGGTTACCATAGCAAAAAATGTAGGAGGTAGCAATCGGTGCAAACCAGGAACAAGCAGTGCGTAGGTGCAGCTTAGAAAATGTACAATATATAGGGGTAGCAATCAATATGTAAGGGGTAGCAATCAGTTAAAAGGAGCCAGAATGACACATCAGAATGTAGGAGGTAGCATCAGTGTAATCTAGGAATAGAAGGAGAGTGGGTGCAGCTTACAAGACTAAACGAGATAAATGTAAATGTAAGAGGTAGCAATAGGTGCAGTCCGGGAACAAACAGTGCGTAGGTGCAACTTACAAAATGCACAATATATAAGAGGTAGCAATCAGTTAAATGGGGCCAAAATGACACATCAGAATGTAGGAGGTAGCCTCGGTGTAATCCAGGAATAGAAAGTGAGTGGATGCAGCTTACAAGACTAAACGAAATAAGTGAGGTAGTAGTAGTCAGTGCATCATAGTGATAAAGTGAAAAGGGGGCAGCTTACAAGACTGAACCAAATATATGAGGTAGTTATCAGTGAATAATAGGGATAAAAGTGAGATGGGTGCAGCTTACAACATATACAGTATACAAATAGGGATAAAATACTAGTGAGTTACTGGCACCAATATAGGTGCAAGCAGATGACTGCAATAAACAAATATGACACTAGTGTGCAACCGGTAGAATATGAGGTAGCAAACAGTGCACTGTCGGTGAGGAAAAAGTGAAAGTGGGTGCAGGTTACATAAAATGTAGAAATACCAATAGTAATATAATACTGCAATAAATGGCAGGCACTTAATCACCAATACCAGTAGTAATATAATACTGCAATAAATGGCAGGCACTTAATCACACAAAGATTTAAATACAAAGCTATGTAAAGTCTGGCCTATGTAAAGTCACTGGCCTCCGCGTTCCGCCCCGCCCAGACCACTCTTCCGGGGCCCCCTACCTACGCTCCCTGCCCAGGGCCTCCATGAGGCTAGAGCCGCGAGACTGCACATGTATATCGCGATTACTTCGTGGTCTCGTGGCTGTGTAACCAGGGCACGCGATTACTAGTTACAAGAGAGTGATTAAAGGCAATTTTGAGTCAGGATCAGGCCAGAAGTCTGTGCTGGTTCAGCTCTGTGGTCCAGTTGGAAGTCGA